>NC_133402.1:45876878-46528664 GCF_047511655.1 Castor canadensis | reverse complement strand
ATCAAATACAACTGCCCTCCATTTTTTTTTTTTTTGAGTTCTGACCACCCAGTGGGAGCTGCCTCCTTTCTTCAGAGCCATTAGCACCTAGCAGCCTTCCTGGGACCTTCTCACAGGAAGTAACCACTGGTTTGTGCAAGCAGCTTCTTGGCCAGCACTTAACCACTCCTTCCTGGCATGTTCTCCTCAGGCTGACACTGGGGATCAGTGGTGTGGCAGTGGAAAGGGCAGGTGGGACCTTAGGATTTAACCATTTCATAAGGTGCCCAAGGAAGACAGAGGAAGACTCAGATGCTATGGGGATTACTTGACACTCTGAGCCCTAGCTTCCCATTGTGAAAGGGACAGCTGGTGCTGTCTTGGAGGCTAAAGGATGCCATACCTGGCCAAGGCTGAGCATATCCTTGTAGGACCCGGGGAAACAGTAGACTCCCCTCCCCCACACCCTCTGGAAGGATGGAGACCTCTGTAGGTTTTGCTCCTGCTGCCAATAGAAAGCGGGACCAGTGGGCTGAGTGATTCCGGCAGCTGAGCGGTGGTCTTGTGCCCAGGTCTGGTGTGCCTCATCAACTGCACCATCGGCATGGTGTTCACCTTGGAGGCCGGGAGCTACTGGTTTGATGTATTCAACGACTACGCAGCCACGCTGTCCCTGCTGTTCATCGTCCTGGTGGAGGCAATTGCCGTGTGTTACGTGTATGGGCTGAAGAGGTAAGGAGGCCTCTGCCCCTGCCCCCTGTATGGAGAAAATGCAGCTGCCAGCCACACTCCACAAGATAATCACCCCCTCAATGTGCATTCTGAGTCTTGAATTTGGCATTAACAAATTTGTTCCTTGCCCTCAGATCTCAGCTAATTGCCTCCAAGTGCCACTGCCTCAGTTTACCTTCAACCAATAGCTCCTTTCTCTATTTCCTGTGTTTTCCCTTTGCATCATAGGATGCTTCCTGTTAACCCTACTGGACCCCACAGATTAGTGGACAGGGACTCATGCCTCCAGGTATTAAATGCTCTGATCATCAGTCCATATCAGTATTTTTCAAGAATCATGATCAAACTCCAGTTGAGAAATTTTGCCCTAGAAAATGTGGGAAATTGAAAATGCGGTCAGTTCTCAATGTGGTGCACAGGGCAGCACTGGGACGCTGTCATTCTCTCCAGAGAGTAGAATTTGAGCTGGGCCAGAACCATTGTCTAGAGCAGCATTCAAGTTTAAGTGAACATCATACCACGTGGAGGTTGATGTAATGGGGACCACCAGCTTTCTCCCATGTGAGAGGTGTGATTAAGGAGGTCTAGGGAGAAGGGCTAGGATTCACATTTCTAGAAGGTCCCCGGTAGTCTAGGGATCACACTTGGAGAGATACTGGTCCATACTTTGTACCTCCCCTGAGGTCCCCAGGCAACAGTGGCCTTAGCATTGCCACCTAGAACTAAGGAGTCTGAAGAACCGCCTCAGCTCAGCTCAATCAGGTCACGCCAGGTAACATGCCAGGGGGTTCTGAGGCACACTGATTGCTGTACTGCTGCTTTGGGGTGGGGAGAGGGATCAGTTCTGACACTCTAGCAGGCAACCAGTCCCTTGGAAGCATTTCTGTCTCTAAAAGGGACAAGGTCATGCCATAGTGAGGGATCTCCAATGCTCAGTTTATTTTAGGATGTAAGTTGGAGTCTAGTGGGTATCCTTCTTCTAGGACTCAGAGCCTGAAAGTGCTTGTGAACCTCTCAAAGGGGGCTGTAACTCACAGCATTCCCTAACCCTATTTGGGGTTTTATCCTCCTCTCTTCTGCCTCTCCTTTACAGCTAATAACATTTTGAAGACCCTAGTATCATGGTGACCAGCTTACCCAAGGGACTTTCCTGGATATGGGCTAGAACAAGAAGCTGCCAGTAACAAAAACAAATTGGTCACCTAAGAAATACAGTTCAGTGGGAGAAAGTTCTGGTACCCTTAGAGGAAGTTTCAGAGTAAAGGAGAAAGCTGGAGTCCATTCAGTGATACTGGGGAGCAGCATGGAAGAAAGTAATGGGAGACAAAGAACCAAAAGGAGCCCTGGAGGTTCTGGAAGCAGCTTGTGTCAGGGAGTGGCAGGAAAGGGAGGACAGCACCATCTAGTGCCCAGGAGTGACAGCGTCAGTTGTGGGTGTGGTGCTGACGGGGTGGCCCCAACACATTCCTACCTGTGTCACATGGGCAGTCAAGGTGTTCAACTGCACGCAAGAGCTACGTGGCCGGAGTCTACAGCCTGGCTCAGTCAGCATTAGCAATGGGTAGGTGATGATCTGCACAGCCACACAGGACACAGGTGACCATTGCTGTAACTGTTTGCAGTGAAACCTTGCCCTATTCCAGCCCCTCCCGCCAAGGTTCCTACTTCTGTGAGAACGTTAAAAGCCCTGGTCTGAGGGCAGGTGGCCAATCCAGGCTCTGGATTGCTCTGCCACAACACAAGTGGCCACAGCAAGACCCATCGCAACCCCAGGTCTCATTGCCTCCCCTGGGAAATGCGGAGGTTGCCTGGGTCAGCCTAACCCCCAGGTATCAGAGCAGTATACGATTAGCCTAGCAAGCCCATGGATGCTACTGTACTGTTGCTAAGTTTGGGGAAGAGAGTGAAACAAAAGGAAACGGAGCCAGTAGTGTACAGTGGGGCAAGGAGAGGGTATGTGCAGGCGTTGGGTCTGGAATCCCTGTTCTGACTCCTCTTGACTTGCTCCTCTAGGCCAGGGCTCAGGTGCTTTAAGGCCAAGGTGGGTTCTTTCTCTGCCCAGAAGACCTGCTGTTTCCAGATACAAACGGCTCTGGGGCATTTCTAACTGGCAGTAAAGTCACATCAGTGATGGAGAGGTCGCAGGAGGAAGGCAAAGCCACCTGAAGTGCCCCTGTCTGTGAGGACTAAGTGGACAGCTGTCCCCCTATGTGCTCTGTTCTTACTGTCCCTGGGAGCTGATCTGAGGTCCACACCAGCAGCCTTCTCAAAGGCCAGCAACAAGATGTCCCCTTATTGGTGGTGGTAACTTTGTCACCCTCTTGGGCAGTCTCAGCCCTTCTCTCCCTACCCTAACAAAGCCACCTAAGAAGGGATCAGAGAGGGCTTCAGGGTGGTGTTCAGGCATTAGTGGTGCCCAGAACAGAATTTCCTAAGTTAAGAAGGTATGCAAAACTGGACCCCCCCTTGCCTCCAGAAACATGAATAATCCTGACTTTCTCCTGCCATGGTCCAAATAGATTTGAAGGTGACCTTCAGGCCATGACTGGCCGCACCCTCAACTGGTACTGGAAGGCCATGTGGGCCTGCGTGAGTCCACTGCTTATCATCGGCCTCTTTGTCTTCTATCTGAGCGACTACATCGTCACGGGAACCCTGCAGTACCAAGCATGGGATGCCTCCCAGGTATCTGACGTTTCCAGACTCACTCAGAGCGTGGGCTTGAGTCCTCTGACACAAGGGACTGTTGCTGTGGTGTGGGGAAATGCTCAGCCAGGCCAGCCATGCTGGGATATGAGGTTTTAAACACGGCAGTGACGGGACAGGAAGCATCCCCTCCAGGGCCTCAGGTGACCTGTCCCTGGACACTGCACAGCATCCCTCTAGAGGCACTAGTTCCTGTCCCCTGTGCAAAGCCCCTCTTCAGCCCCAGGTGTCTGGAGTACCATACTGGACAGACTAACATATAGCATTTCTACTACCACAGAAAGTTCTGGTCTGGGCAAAGGGTGGCCCTGCACTTAGGTGTCTCAGGGTGAAGCACTGGGTTGCTTCATGGGTAGCTCCGGACATGAGCTCCACACATGGCTGAAATAGGCACTAAGGTCCCTATTTATGTGATAAAGAGAAGGTGGCCCTGCTGTGAATCACAGGGCTGCAGGTTGGAGTGCCAGCCCCATGGGCTACTTCCCACCACTCATAGCCTCTCCACCTCATTGGGGGCTGAGACCTTGACAGGGCTTTCAAAAGGATCAGTGGGATGGCTCTATATCCTGACACTCTGTCTCTCCCTTTAGGGACAGCTGGTGACCAAGGATTACCCCACGTATGCACTAGCTGTCATTGGGCTGCTTGTGGCCTCCTCTACCATGTGCATCCCCCTGGTGGCCTTGGGGACTTTCATCATTCACCGATTCAGGAGGGGAGGCTCAGCCTCCGTGGCCTGAGAAGTGGACTTCCCAGAAACTAGAGTCAGCTATTCACTGTGTCACACTACTGCCTCCAGGTGGCAGCTCCTTGGCCTGAGGTTTTTAAAATACTTAGGCCATAGTTCTCAGCCTGCCAGGCTCCTGCATCTATAAAGAAGGATGAGGAAGGTGTGGAGGAAGAAGACTCCCTCCAGAGAGAACCACCCTCAGGAAGCCACCCTCTGCCCTTTGCCAGCCAAAAGCCATGCCGGCAGTTTCTATGCTATCAAGGGATAAGGACAGTCTTGAAGATAGTTGTTTCCTTGGTTCTAGAAAGTTCTAGAGTTAAGGTCCAATGTGAGCTGAAATTTCACTATAATTCTTACCATGCAAAACTTAAGCAATTTGGGGGTTTGCTGAAGAAACACCAAAACAGTAGGGGGCAATTGCTTTTAGGTCAGTGTCAAGAGTTTTGAAGTGCCTAAGGTGACAAATTTGAATTTAGCTGGTGTCAAATTAATGCTTTTTTTCTAGTCATGGTGAGTGTGCAATATCTGTGTTCCCTGTCCACCCTCTGCATACTAACAGGATTGACAGGCCACAATGGGCCAGGACCAATCCTCTCTACAAAAATTGCCTGATATAGTTTGCAACCCTAAACCTCAGGAGGAGTCATACAGATCCCCCTGTCCCTGGGGTCTTAGTGCCTTGGAAAAGGTGCCGGAAGCATCTACGATGAGGGAAGGAGAGAATGAAACTTTCTCCATGACATCATGCTGTATTCGGACGTCATGGCCAGCCTCATAAAGACCACAAGCACCACTTACAACTCACTTTACATTATTTATCTGTGCTTAAGAAAGTTCCTAAAGTGTATATAAATCAAACAGAGCAACTTGTAACCGAAGACACACCATATTTATGATTATAGCATTAGCCCACCACGAGAAGGTCTTTTTTTTCTTTTTACTACAATAAATCAGGTCAAGGTTACCCTACCCTGACAGGGCCCCTTCCTGCTCTACCATTCTTGTTTCATTGAGATCATGGAATTCCGGAGAGTTTCTATGGATATGTTTGTACATTCAGAGACACTTAAAAGCTTACTTGGAACATTAATCAGACATGTCCTTCTGTCTTTTTTTTCCACTTCTTTTTTTTTATTGTTTTATTATTCATATGTACATACAAGGCTTGGGTCATTTCACCCCCCTGCCCCCACCCCCTCCCTTACCACCCACTCCACCCCCTCCCTCTCCCCCCACCCCCTCAATACCCAGCAGAAACTATTTTGCCCTTATCTCTAATTTTGTTGTAGAGAGAGTATAAGCAATAATAGGAAGGAACAAGGGTTTTTGCTGGTTGAGATAAGGATAGCTATACAGGGCATTGACTCACATTGATTTCCTGTGCGTGGGTGTTACCTTCTAGGTTAATTCTTTTTGATCTAACCTTTTCTCTAGTTCCTGGTCCCCTTTTCCTATTGGCCTCAGTTGCTTTTAAGGTATCTGCTTTAGTTTCTCTGCGTTAAGGGCAACAAATGCTAGCTAATTTTTTAGGTGTCTTACCTATCCTCACCCCTCCCTTGTGTGCTCTCGCTTTTATCATGTGCTCATAGTCCAATCCCCTTGTTGTGTTTGCCCTTGATCTAATGTCCGCATATGGGGGAGAACATACGATTTTTGGTCTTTTGGGCCAGGCTAACCTCACTCAGAATGATGTTCTCCAATTCCATCCATTTACCAGCGAATGATAACATTTCGTTCTTCTTCATGGCTGCATAAAATTCCATTGTGTATAGATACCACATTTCCTTGATCCTTTCATCAGAAGTGGGGCATCTTGGCTGTTTCCATAACTTGGCTATTGTGAATAGTGCTGCAATAAACATGGGTGTGCAGGTGCCTCTGGAGTAACCTGTGTCACAGTCTTTTGGGTATATCCCCAAGAGTGGTATTGCTGGATCAAATGGTAGATCAATGTTTAGCTTTTTAAGTAGCCTCCAAATTTTTTTCCAGAGTGGTTGTACTAGTTTACATTCCCAGCAGCAGTGTAAGAGGGTTCCTTTTTCCCCCACATCCTCACCAACACCTGTTGTTGGTGGTGTTGCTGATGATGGCTATTCTGACAGGGGTGAGGTGGAATCTTAGTGTGGTTTTAATTTGCATTTCCTTTATTGCTAGAGATGGTGTGCATTTTTTCATGTGTTTTTTGGCCATTTGAATTTCTTCTTTTGAGAAAGTTCTGTTTAGTTCACTTGCCCATTTCTTTATTGGTTCATTAGTTTGGGGGAATTTAGTTTTTTAAGTTCCCTATATTTTCTGATTATTAGTCCTTTGTCTGATGTGTAGCTGGCAAATATTTTCTCCCACTCCATGGGTGTTCTCTTCAGTTTAGAGACCATTTCTTTTGATGAGCAGAAGCTTTTTAGTTTTATGAAGTCCCATTTATCTATGCTGTCTCTTAGTTGCTGTGCTGCTGGGGTTTCGTTGAGAAAGTTCTTGCCTATACCTATTAATTCCAGAGTATTTCCTACTCTTTCCTATATCAACTTTAGAGTTTGTGGTCTGATATTAAGATCCTTGATCCATTTTGAGTTCATATTGGTATAGGGTGATAAACATGGATCTAGTTTCAGTTTCTTGCAGACTGCTTAACCAGTTTTCCCAGCAGTTTTTGTTGAAGAGGCTGCTATTTCTCCATCGTATATTTTTAGCTCCTTTGTCAAAGACAAGTTGGTTATAGTTGTGTGGCTTCATATCTGGGTCCTCTATTCTGTTCCACTGGTCTTCATGTCTGTTTTTGTGCCAGTACCATGCTGTTTTTATTGCTATTGCTTTGTAATATAGTTTGAAGTCAGGTATTGTGATACCTCCAGCATTGTTCTTTTGACTATTGCCTTGGCTATTCGTGGCCTCTTGTGTTTCCATATAAATTTAACAGTAGATTTTTCAATCTCTTTAATGAATGTCATTGGAATTTTGATGGGAATTGCATTAAACATGTAGATTACTTTTGGGAGTATCGACATTTTTACTATGTTGATTCTACCAATCCATGAGCATGGGAGATCTCTCCACTTTCTATAGTCTTCCTCAATCTCTTTCTTCAGAAGTGTATAGTTTTCCTTGTAGAGGTCATTCACATCTTTTGTTAGGTTTACACCTAGGTATTTGATTTTTTTTGAGGCTATTGTAAATGGAATTGTTTTCATATATTCTTTCTCAGTTTGTTCATTATTAGTATATAGAAATGCTAATGATTTTTCTATGTTGATTTTATATCCTCCACTTCTTTTTCAAGCTATAAACTTCTCAATAACAAAAATAGGCATTAAAAGGGACTTTTGCTATCTTGATAGCCATCTATTAGTACTTCCAGCTTACCCTTTTATCTGTTGTGGGAAGAATGTGGGACCAGCGAGAACAAGATTCAAACCCAGGTGGTTGGAGGAAAGGAAGATTTATTACGCTAGTGAGCCAGCACCCTGGATCTCTCCAAAAATGGCACTGGCCCTGAGCTCAGGGCTGCGGGGTTTTTATGCCTCAGACTGCGGAAGCAAGCAAGTGGGGAGGACAAAAGCAAACGTGGCAGTTATCCTCTCGCTGGGAGGTTACAGCATATCATAGTAGCACAAGGTTACAACTTATCACACTAGAACAAGGTTACAGCATACCACACTAACTCATCTGTGAAACTGGACCTGGCTGGGGGAGGGAGCTTGCCTTCAGATCTCTCCTCTGGGTTTGTTCATCATACCTAATTACAAAAAGATCACTGTCCTTTCAAATGTATGACCAGCATTTATGGACCCCAAATATTCTGTCTTCTGATGTCTCATCTGGAGGTTCTTTAGGCATAAAGAGTGGGCCCAACCCATGGCAAGCACACAGCAGTCTGTTCCGAAGGACTTAGGGATCTGTTCCCTCCTCTCAACTCCCAGATGTGGCCACTGTCCTACAACACAGTGTCACCACCCCTCCTGTGGTCATTAAGCCCTTAATTCCAGCTACCCTTTGAGGTGAGAAGAGGAAGTCTATCCCGAATCACTGTTTATTTGTCACTGTTTCAGTGTACCCCATCTCAACCCTGTTCCAACCTCCTGGGAGCATGACACCTCAGGATGTCCAGGCCACACCCCAGGACCATCCATCAGAAAATCTGGTGCTGGGACCCAGGCCTCTGTAATTTTTATACTCCTGAGGGGTTTCCAGTGTGCTGACAAAACTGAAAGCCAGACCCATTTAAGAAAGAAAGAAAAGGGTGGTATATTTAGGAGTACTTGCATCAATAATGACTTATAAAAATTTGACAGTATTATTGAGCATTTCCAATTTCTATGGAAAATGTTTTACTTTTGGAAATCATACAGCTGACATATGATTACAGAATATAGGTGCTCCTCCACTCACAATCAGTTACATCCCAATAAACCCATTACAAATTGAAAGGAATTATAGATAGTGAATGCATTTATCACACCTAACTTGTTGAACATCAGAGGTCAGCAGCTCTGTCCACCGTATAGTGCAGATGCTTACTTGATGATCACATGGCGGGCTGAGGGCTGCCACAGCCCCAGAAAGTACTCCATAGAATATCACTAGCCTGAAAAAGGTCAAAATTCACATTACACTTTCCTCTGAACTCATATTACTTTCAAATCATTGTAAAGTCAAAAAACTTCTAACTTGAATCACCATTCAAAGAACTGTCTGTAATGTACTGCAGATGAAAACATCTCACTTTGACTTAAATTTTATTCTGGTTTCTGCAAACTTTGTGAGGACCAGGACATTTCTCAATAATCCTCTTGAGCCAATAATAAGTCATTCTCAAAAAAGAAACCTTTGTCACTTCTGGGACTGCAAATAGAGGTCATTGTGGCATTTGTTCACCCACTCTCCACAGGCTGGCAAGAAAAGTGACATTTCATCCCATACACTTGACAATAACAATGGCAGTATGGCCAATGGTGGACTCTGGAAAGTTTCTATTTATACTGGAAATATATACACCTGTGGCTCAGCTCTAAGACATCAGGTGAGGAAATGTGTGGTTCGTATCAACTGTCACTGTAAATAAAACCCTAAGTAAGCACATCTACAGTGGTGGTGTTCCTCGATTTCTGATTCCAGGCTTGGGACTCCTGACACAGACTTTCCCTCATTACAATGAGTACACAAGCTAATTTTGAAAAATGAAAACATAAAGAGGGGGAGAATCCACCCAATCTTTTTGCCTGTTGCCCTTTTCCACGTTTACTTTCTCATACAGCCAGTGAAACCGTAGCAACACAGGGCATGAAGTCTTTCACGTGAGGAGATGAGGCTCAGGCTACAGAAGAAGAGTCAGGGAGTCCATCTCTCAAGTGCTGGATTTAGAACACAACAAGCTCCTCTCAATTGCTGTGGATTCATTGCCACCCTCTTGAGTGTGTACCGGGCAAGCTGCCCATGGCTGGGCACCTCTCTCTAGCCTGAGTGGGCAAAATCACAGCAGGGCTGAATGTGACCTTGGAACCTCACTGGGGATGGGGTGAGTTATTTTACATGGAAAAATTAACCTGTGCTGCCTGAATTTCTTAGACAGAAATGATTTTCCTCCCTTCTTCTGTTAAGGGAAGGAAATAACAGATTTATGCATTCCTTTGCAAGGAAAAAAAATGCATCTGTAAGTAGGGAATTGTTAACCAGAATTTTCTGACCTACCTTTTTATAAGAGAGTCTCCCTAATTACTGTACACCCACCTGCAGAGTGTCAGCTGCTGTTTTTGATATCACCCAACTAGTACATTGCAATCCAGTCCTTAAGTAGGTGCTGGAGACAGTGGGGTATATGACATAGTCACTGCTGTTCAAGGTCCTTACATTTTGGAAAGGGAGAGACAGTGACAGACAACCAGTGAGTGAGATGACTATAGTCAGTGATCATTTCTAGGAGGAAATAAATTGGCCAATATGGTGGCTAGACAGGACAGTACTCTACTCAGGAGCTTTGCTAACTGAAATGTGAAAAAGAAAGTAGCCATCGAAATTCCTAGAAGGTCCTACTGAGGCATAGAATCAGAATGCTAAGATTTTACATCCCTGGGTTAAAATTTCCTCAGAGCAATTTCTACAAATCTTAGAATGCTTTTCTCATAACAGACTTGAGACTATCTCTGAATCTGCTTTATAACAAAATGTAAATAAAGAGTGCTAGAAACTAAAGAGGAGTATCAGGTAAGGGTACAGCCTTGTAACACTGAAGAGCAAACTGATGGACCTGAAAGGTAGACAGAATCAACATACTTGAGAAAGAAAGCAGGGTGAGGGGGAAAGAGAAAGAGAGAGAGAGGAAAAAAAGAAAGAAAGAAAGTATGTATGGATATATTTACAAAGGAAGGTAATACACAAACATAACCACTTGGTAGGCTTAAATATAAGTTTCAATTTAAAAAAAATTCTCTCTTGTTAAGTATTGTTAAGTATGCAATATAATTCTTCAGGCTGGAACAGTCACCATTTTGGAACATAGTTAAGCTTCATGAAGTTGGAGAGTGTTTACCTCCCTCTTAAAACTTTCAGTCTTTGCCTATAACAACTTCACTCTTCCTGAGGAAAGACAGCCCATGCTAATCTCTTGCACTCAAACTCCTTTTTCCCCCAAAACATAGCAAATGTCAAGAAATAAAGCACTCACACAAATCTGTTCTCCTGGATTTAACATATTATGCCTTCCCAGCAGGGCCTCCCTCTTATGCTTTATTTGGGTATACAAAGGACAGAGGCTGGTAGCATCTGGACATGTCTTCTCTGGGTTGCTGAGTGGAGTCACATATCCCTAGGAAGACATGTGCAGAGCTGTCCACTTGGCCTGGGGATTTAGCTCTGGTCCCTTGTTCCCCATTATTCATCCACTGTGACTTTCCATTATAATAACAAAGTAGCAGAGTTACCTAATTTATAAAGAAAAAGGCTCATTTGGGTTCACAGTTCTGGAGATTCCAGCCCATGATCCCGTGACCCCATATCTCTGGGAGTGTATTGAGGCACCACATCATGGTGGGAGCACATGGTAAGTGGTGAGCAAAGCCAGTCACCACCTCAGCAAGGAAGCAAAGAGAGGAAAAGGAATGGCTCAGGGCTCCAGAGTCTCCTTAGGGGCATATGCCCCCAGTACCCTAAGGACCTCCCATGAGGCCTTACCTCCTAAAGGTTTCATCACTTCCAGTAGGACTACCATGGAAACTAAGCCTTTAACACATGAACCTGTGTAGGAGACTTATGTAAACCACAGGATTATAACTGTGGCCCTTAAAGGCTCATGTCCATCTCACATTGCAAAATGCATTCATTCCATCACCAAGAGTTCCCAAAGTCTTAGCTATTCCAGCATGGCTTACAAGTCCAAGTCTAAAGTCTCCTCTGAGTCTTAAGAAAAATTCTTAGCTGGGAGCCCTTATTTTAAAAAATCATATACTTCCAAGATATAAGAGTGGTACATAGGATAACATTCCTAGTCCAAAAGGGGGGAATAGGAAAATCATAGGTAGGTATTGACCCAAAGCAAAACCAAAACTCAGCAGAGCAAACATTCAGTCCTAAAGCTCCATGTCTAGTATCCAGGGTGCCCTGAGGCAGAAGGTAGGCTTACATGGTCTTGAGCAGCCCCACTCCTGACATCCTTGCTGGCCGCAGCCCATGTGGTCACTCTGTTAGAATGGCCCTTGAAGAGTGATGTATATCGCTAGCTAGACCTTCCTGGGATCTCCATTTCAGCTCATTTCACTTGCACAGATCTACCCATTTCCCAGTAGGGGGCACTGAAAGTATTCCAGCCACACCTCATACTGTCTGAACTCTCAGGCTTTTCTTTGAAGTCTCAGTAGAAGGTACCATGACCCCATAATTCTTACATCCACCAAGGCCCATTCTCGTCCTCTTAGAGAAAGAAAACAAAGCATTTTACTTAAGGCATTCATAAGAGATGACAGACAGTAAAATAGTCTTCATCAACTCTCTGAGAGGGTAGATCTGATCATATGTAAGGTATAAACAAAGTTAAAATAGAACTATCTACTCAAATCACTGGTGATTAAGCAGTCCTAATGTAATTAAAGCTTGGACTATGACAAGGAAGCAGATTTTAGTGAGGCCCTACCTGGGTCTTGGGTCTGGCAGCCTCTCCCTACCTCTGACCTCACTTCTGGCCACTCTGATGTTCCATTGCAAGCACAGAGGATTTACTCAACTCAGCCGATGAATCAATTCTGTCCACTGTCTGTATAAAGCACCCACTGAGCCACACTTCCTTCCTTCCCACACTAAAGGCCACAGAGACTCAATCCACAGGCATGCCCTGGGAACTATGGCTCTCAGACACAGTTTGTGGGCAAAGTCCATGCTGCTATGCTGCCCAGTTGGGAGTCCATGTGGTCCACTGGGAGTACTGGAAGGTGTTTACATAGCGGCAAAGAGAGTCTCTAAAAATTTAAATATTTGCTTCATGTTGTAAATAACAGCTTTACCTGTGTGCTAGGGATATACAATTTCACTTTAAAATATACTTAAGGGGGAAAGTGAATTAATTTGCAGGAAAATGACAAATATAAAATAGTTCCCCCCTTTTCTGGGGATGCTACATTCCAAGACCTCCCATCGATGCCTTGAAACCATGGATAATAAGAAACTTTATATATACATATTACACTCCATTTTTCCTACGCATACATACAATAAACTTTATCAGTTAGGCACAGTTAAAGATTATCAACAATAATTAATAATAAAATAGAATATGACCACACACTATAATAAAAATTATATGAATCTTTCTCTACAAGGAAAACCAAGCAGTACATACACCATTAGCCTTACAAGAAAAGCTGAAGACAGTCCTATTTTTAGAATTGAAAGGAGATAATAGCCAGCATGAAAGTATAACACTCATTGGGTAAAGTAGATACACAAATGAGAAAGAGAGAGGACTCAAACCTTATCACTACAAACCACAAAGATTGATATTTGAGAAGATAAGAAGGAACAAAGAAGGAAGGAAGGAGAAAAAGGAAAAAAGGATGTACAAAATCACAAAACAGTTAACAAAGTGAAAGGAGTAAGTTGTTACCAATAATGACCATGAATATAAAGTGATGGAATTCTCTAATAAAAAGAATATAGCTTGGCTGAATGGGATTTTATTTATTTATTTATTTATTTTGGTGGGAGTAGGGTTTGAACTCAGGGCACTGGCTAGTCAGGCACTCTACCACTTAAGCCATGTCCCAAGTCCTTTTAACGTTAGTTATTATTTAGATAGGTTCTCATGATTTTTGCCTAGACCAACCTGGATCGTGATACTCCTGTTTATGTCTCCTTTGTAGCTCAGATCACAGGCATGAACCACCATGACCAGCTTTTTTGTGGAGGTGCTGTATCACTAACTTTTTCCCTAGTCTGGCCTCAAACTAGTCTGGTTGGTGAAACTCCCAACCTCTGCTTCTGGAGTAGCTGGCATTAAAGGTGTGGGCCACCACCCTCTGACTCTGAATGAATATTTTTTTAAGATACAACTATAGGCTGCCTGTGAGAAACTCTCTTAACCAGCAAAAACACACATAGACTGAAAGTGAAAGAATGAGAAAAGGACACCCCACACAAACAAGAACCAAAGGAAGCAGGAAGAGCTACACTTATGTCAGAGAACACAGACTTTACATCAAAAGTTTAAAAAGTATAAAAAAAAGACAGAGACATTATCATATAATGATAAAAGGGTCAATTATCATTTCAAAAAAGATCACTTACAGACATGTACAGAATATTTCATCCAACAGTTGCAGAACACACATTCTTCTCATCGGCACATGGAATTCTCCAGTACAGACCATATGAGAGGCTACAAAACAAGTATCAACAAATTTAACAATTTTGAAATCATACTGGTTCCAGGGCACTAGGTCCAGGGCCAGAAGGCTTGGTCTTATCAGAGAAAGTACACAGGATGATCACAAAGAAAACTTAGCAGAAATAGTTTTATTAATTGGAACTCTCAAGATGGGAGAGCAGGCAGGCTCAAGAATGAAAGCAAACTGGGTGTTAGTGACTCACACCAGTCATCCTAGCAACATAGGAGGCTGAGATCAAAAGGATCATGGTTACAAGTCAGCTCAGTCAAAAAACTTTGCAGGTCACCATTTCGATGGAAAAAGCTTGGCGTGGCGGTGTATACCTGTCATCCCAGCAACAGCAGGAAGCATAAAATAGGAGAATTGTGGTCCAGGCCAGCCTGGGCAAAAAGTGATACCCCGTCTTCAAAATAATCAGGGCAAAAAGGACTGGAAGCATGGCACAAGTGCTAAAGCACCTGCATAGTAATTGCGAAGCCCTGGGCTCAAACACTAGTACTGCCAAAAACCAACCAAATAAACAACAACAAAAAGAATGAGCAGCTCTTCCAAGGGTTTCAGATTTTGAAGTTTTATTAGAGTTCTTGGACATGATGGAGGTGACAATTCCTGGAGAAAAGGGAAGGATTTTTGTGCATCATTAACTCCTCCTACATATTGAGTGAGGAGTTGTGGGCCTGAGGCTTATCATTCTCTGTGGCCCATAACGACTGCAGGTCAGGACACACCTGCATGTCACAGGTTGTTCCACTGACATCACTGGGCAAAGATGTTTGTTTTTTTTCAATCAACATCCAAGCCATTGTTCTCAGTCACCGCATCCTAACTCCCTGCCTAACCCCTATGCCAAAACTTCGTATTGCATGTGACCACAATGGGATAAAATTAGAAATCAAAAATAAATAAGAGCCAGGTATGGTGACACATGCTTATAATCTCAACTACTTGAAAGACTAAAGCAAGAGCATCACAAGGTGGAAGCCAGCCTAAACAACTTAGCAAGTCCCCATCTCAAAACAAAGCAAAAAAACAATGTCAATGAAAGGAACAGATACATGGAAATTAAACAGCATGCTTCTGAAACATGAAGATTAAAAGAGAAATTGAAAAAAAATATTGGTACAAATGAAATGGAAATGCAGCATACCAAAATCTAGGGACTACACCAAAAGCAGTGCTACAAGAGGTGTTTGTAGGAATAAATACCCAAATCAAAAATTAGAGGGCTTCCCCCATGCAACTCAGTGAATGAGGAGAGCCAGGGGAACAGAAGGCAGATGGTAATCCAAAGGAAGAAAGAGAGGAAGTGAATCAAGAACCAAGAAAGAGGTGACAAGACAACCAAAAAGCATAGAGAAACAGAAAAGCTAAGCAGAGAAAAGTAGAAAATAATCTGCAGCTCCAACACTGACTCCCCTGGGGGAAAGGGAACCTGAAGTCACAACCACCAAGGTAAGCCAGGCAGCCCTGATGACAACAGACTGGCAGCCCTAGCCACAGAGAAACCCATATTTTTCAAGCCTTAAATGCAGTGCATGGGTTTGGTGTGACTGACTGCCCTTGTGTGGCAGGCCAGCACTGGTGAAGAAATCCATTGCATCACTCTCCATATCTCAGAGTGCTAGGACCAGACAAATTCTTGAGAGGGGGTCATTGTTTGAGACTGAACTACTCTGGGGACCTAAAAACAAGAAACAATCACAACTCAGGGAGCCTTGGGACACCTCTGCCACA
Source organism: Castor canadensis (assembly GCF_047511655.1). Classification (NCBI taxonomy): domain Eukaryota; kingdom Metazoa; phylum Chordata; class Mammalia; order Rodentia; family Castoridae; genus Castor; species Castor canadensis. Next base: position 46,512,920 of record NC_133402.1, on the reverse strand, counting down.
AGGTCTGAGTGGGAGATGTCACAAGAGACAGTCATGGAAAAGGGAAAGCCTCAGACACAGATCCACTGAGAATTTTAAGCAACAGGGAGTTTGGGCTTAGAGGGCGGGGTGGATGGCGACTCCACCATCTATGGCAGGGAACGAGTCCCATCACCTGTGGAATACTGTGGAGAGTGACAGCTCTGAGTCAGGTCTAGCAGACTGACCAATTTCCACAGCTTCCTCCTCCCACAGGGTGGTAAACTGTTGGGCAGACTGGTGCTGAAACTGGAAGGCAGAGTACCAGCTTCCCTCAGTTTCCCTTTGAGTGCAGATCTTGGTGCTCTATTTGTGTTCTCCACTCTCCAACACACTTGGGAGACAATTCTAGGCTTGGACATTTGCCACCCCAGGGAACACAAACTGGGGGCCTCTAGAACAAGTAGGAACCTACATAGCCCATGGGCTACAAAGCTCTTAGAGCCAGCAGTGGCTTCTGATATGCAAAGAAGGGGAGCTCCTAAAATGAATGAAGCTGTGAAGCTGACAGCTCACCTTGACCTGCTCAGCACTCAGCACTCACACAGCACCAGCCTGGACAGGAGGAGCTGTAATGGAGTCCACCTATGATTCACCACCACTCACCTGGCAGATCCCAGTATTAGAGGACCCCAGAAAGAAGATTCTCCAATGCTGTGTCTTTTTTTGGAAAAAACTACATTTAAAAAAATGTTGGTAGAATCAACATAGTAAAAATGTCGATACGCCCCAAAGTAATCTACATGTTTAATGCAATTCCCATCAAAATTCCAATGACATTCATTAAAGAGATTGAAAAATCTACTGTGAAATTTATATGGAAACACAAGAGGCCACGAATAGCCAAGGCAATACTCAGTCAAAAGAACAATGCAGGAAGTATCACAATACCTGACTTCAAACTATATTACAAAGCAATAACAATAAAAACAGCATGGTACTGGCACAAAAACAGACATGAAGACCAGTGGAACAGAATAGAAGATCCAGATATGAAGCCACACAACTATGAGCAACTTATCTTTGACAAAGGAGCTAAAAATATACGATGGAGAAATAGCAGCCTCTTCAACAAAAACTGCTGGGAAAACTGGTTAGCAGTCTGCAAAAACCTGAAACTAGATCCATATATATCACCCTATACCAATATTAACTCAAAATGGATCAAGGATCTTAATATCAGACCCCAAACTCTTAAGTTGATACAGGAAAGAGTAGGAAATACTCTGGAGTTAGTAGGTATAGGTAAGAACTTTCTCAATGAAACCCCAGCAGCACAGCAACTAAGAGATAGCATAGATAAATGGGACCTCATAAAACTAAAAAGCTTCTGCTCATCAAAAGAAATGGTCTCTAAACTGAAAAGAACACCCACAGAGTGGGAGAAAATATTTGCCAATTATACATCAGACAAAGGACTGATAACCAGAATATACAGGGAACTTAAAAAACTAAATTCTCCCAAAACTAATGAACCAATAAAGAAATGGGCATGTGAACTAAACAGAACTTTCTCAAAAGAAGAAATTCAAATGGCCAGAAAACACATGAAAAAAATGCTCACCATCTCTAGCAATAAAGGAAATGCAAATTAAAACCACACTAAGATCCCACCTCACCCCTGTTAGAATAGCCATCATCAGCAACACCACCAACAACAGGTGTTGGCGAGGATGTGGGGAAAAAGGAACCCTCTTACACTGTTGGTGGGAATGTAGACTAGTACAACCACTCTGGAAAAAAATTTGGAGGCTACTTAAAAAGCTGGACATCGATCTACCATTTGATCCAGCAATACCACTCTTGGGGATATACCCAAAAGACTGTTACTCCAGAGGCACCTGCACATCCATGTTTATTGCGGCACTATTCACAATAGCCAAGTTATGGAAACAGCCAAGATGCCCCACTACTGACGAATGGATTAAGAAAATGTGGTATCTATACACAATGGAATTTTATGCAGCCATGAAGAAGAACGAAATGTTATCATTCGCTGGTAAATGGATGGAATTGGAGAACATCATTCTGAGTGAGGTTAGCCTGGCTCAAAAAACCAAAAATCATATGTTCTCCCTCATATGTGGACATTAGATCAAGGGCAAACACAACATGGGGATTGGACTATGAGCACATGATAAAAGCGAGAGCACACAAGGAAGGGGTGAGGATAGGTAAGACACCTAAAAAACTAGCTAGCATTTGTTGCCCTTAACGCAGTGAAACTAAAGCAGATACCTTAAAGCAACTGAGGCCAATAGGAAAAGGGGAACAGGTACTAGAGAAAAGGTTAGATCAAAAAGAATTAACCTAGAAGGTAACACCCACGCACAGGAAATCAATGTGAGTCAATGCCCTGTATATCTATCCCTATCTCAACCAGCAAAACCCCTTGTTCCTTCCTATTATTGCTTATACTCTCTCTACAACAAAATTAGAGATAAGGGCAAAATAGTTTCTGCTGGGTATTGAGGGGGTGGGGGGAGAGGGAGGGGGTGGAGTGGGTGGTAAGGGAGAGGGTGGGGGCAGGGGGGAGAAATGACCCAAGCCTTGTATGCACATATGAATAATAAAACAAAAATGAGAAAAAAAATAAAATAAAAATTCCAATTGATACATAAAAAAAAAAAAAGAAGAATTAACCTAGAAGGTAATACACACGCACAGGAAATCAATGTGAGTCAATGCCCTGTATAGCTATCCTTATCTCAACCAGCAAAAACCCTTGTTCCTTCCTATTATTGCTTATACTCTCTCTACAACAAAATTAGAGATAAGGGCAAAATAGTTTCTGCTGTGTATTGGGGGGGGAGAGAAAGGGGGCGGACTGGGTGGTAAGGGAGGGGGTGGGGGCAGGGGGGAGAAATGAACCAAGCCTTGTATGCACATATGAATAATAAAAGAAAAAGGAAAAAAAAAAGAGTGATAGAGGGGGTGAATTTGATCAAGTACATTATATGCATGTATGGAAATACTGCAATGAAACCCTTTGTACGACTAATATTTGCTAATAAAGCATATAAATAAATCATTGAACGTATAAAAAAGACAATACCACCCAAAGTGATCTACAATTTAATACAATTCCTATCAAAATACCAATGAGATCTCCACAAATATTAAAAATGCCTAAAAGTCAAATGGGACCACCAAAGACCACAAATAACTAAAACAATCTTGAGATAGGAGAAAAGAGCTCAAGGGATCATATTATCTGACTTCACAACATTCCCCAAACCCATGGTAACCAAAACATCAGACTGCTGACATTAAAATAGACCCAAAGACCAATACAACAGAACAGAGAACCCAGGAATAAACCCATGTATTTACAGTCACTGAGTTTTGACAAAGTCACCATGAACAAACATTGAAAAACGGACAATTTCTACAATAAATGGTGTTGGTAAAACTGAATATTCTCATGCAGGACAATGAAATTTTCTCTCCCATATCTCTGATCTTCTAAAAACAAAAAACTCATTACCTAAAGGTAAGACCTGACACTATGGAAGCACTAGTAGAAAACATAGAAAAAAATGCTTCAGGACATTGATCTGGGCAAACACTTCTTGGATATGACCCCAAGAGCATAAGCAACAGAAGCAAAAATTGACAAATAGGATAACATCAAACTAAAAAGCTCATTCAAAGCAAAGGAAATTATCAACAGAATTAAGAGAGTGTCTACAGAATGGGAGAAAGTATTTGCAAGCTATTCATCCAACAAGGAATTAGGGTCCAGAATACATAAGGAACTCAAATGACTCAACTGCAAAAACTGAACAATCCAATTAAAAAATAGGGCAAATGATCTGAACAGACAATTTTCAAAGGAGGATATACACATGACAACAGGATTTTGAAAAAATGCTCAATATCACTAATCACCAAGGAAATGCAAATCAAAACTACTGTGATATCATCTCGCCCCTGTTGGAAAGGCTATTATCAAAAAGACAAAGGTAGCACATGCTGGTGAGGTTACAGAAAAAGGGGATTCTCATCCACAGATGGAAATGTAGATTGGTACAGTCATAAGGGGAAACAGAATGGATATCTTTATGGTTTGGATATTAAATGTCCCAAAGTCCCATTTCAACAGATTTTGTTGAGGGCCTGTGGCACTATGGGAGGTGGTGGAACCTTTAGGAGGTGCAGACTAGTGGAAGGAAGTCAGGTCATTGGGGACCTGTCCTTGAAGAAGCTATTGGGACCACAGCCCCTCCTCTTTCTCTCTTTTTGCTTCCAGGCTGCCAGGAGATAAGCAGCCACCCCTGCCATACCTGTGCGTCTTGATGTTCTGCCTTGCCACAGGCCAAAAGCTACAGACAGCTGACTATGGACTGAAGCCTCTGAAACCATGAGCCAAAACAAAACAAAACAAAAACCCCTTTTCCTCCCTTTAAGTTGATTATCTTGGGTATTTTGACACAACTATGGAATACTGACTAACACAAATGTTCCTCAAAAAATTAGAACTATAACCACCATGTGATCCAGCAATTCTACTATTAAGTAGAGGGAAGATCCATTTGTCAAAGAGTGTCACAACTGTTGTACCGCCATTCATAATAATAAGTCAGGGAATCAATCTAGGTGCCCATAATGGATAAGTGGATAATGATATGTGGCATATATACACCAGGGAATATTTTACTGTCATTAAAAAGAATGGAATCCTGTCACGTGCAGTAAAACAGATAGACTTGAGGACATTATATTAAGTCAAACAGCCAGGCACAGAAAGACAAATACAGCATATTCTCATTTACATGTGGAGCTAAAGATAATGGTCTATCTATCAGAAGTGGTGACTGAAATAGTGGTTAGATGACGGTTAGTTTAAATAGGGGTAAAACTGGAGAGGAGACATAATTTCTAACATTCCACAGCACTGTAGGACAAGCTATTGCTGGCAACCTTTAAGTGTACATTTAAAATAGCAAGTAGAGAAGATTTTGAACGCTTCCAACACAAAGAAATAATTACATCTGAGGTGGTGGAGATGCCGATTACCTGATCTGCTCATTACACATTGTATACACCTATTGAAATGTCACAGTGTAACCATAAGTCATTCACAATGATTTTGTGTCAATTGAAACTTTTAAAATAGCTTTTAAAAAGAAACAACCTAGAAACTAAAAAGCAGAGAACATTTTAAGAAATCCTCAAGGCCTTGAAAACATAGCCATGGAGTATGGACTTTATCTTGCGGGGAACTGGAAGTCCCAATGGTGATGTATTAACAATGGGATCACCAGCATGAGCAAATGATTAAAAGATGTGTGACCTCCACATTGCTGAGGTAAGAACCTGGACCCTTGGCATAGACTTAGTGGCCCACACCCAGGCCAACTCAATCAGAGTTGTGCTCCCGCTCTCTTCCTTTTCAGAAATCAGATAACGCAGGCGTGTTGACCTTCTGTCCTGCAGGGAGTTGTGTCCAGATTGACATGGGCACAGTGCAGGTCCAGGCCACAGGAAGGGTTCTTCTGTAGGCTAATGCAGGCTCCCTGGAGCAGTCAGGTGGGGCTCATCTAGGCTGAAACCCTTGCTGCTGGGGTTCCAGACATTTCAGAGAGTGGAACTCACTCCCTCAACCCACGTCTCCCCAACCCCACAGGGCTAGAGTGGCTCCTACAGGCTCCAAGAGCCAACCAGGAACCGTTTGGGAATTTTCCAGCTGTTGTTAAACATAGCCGTTACTAAGGAATGAGCTATATGAACTAGTGATTGCATCCATTATTTTAAACATGGGTAACAGCTACCCTGAATCACCATTTCTTAACAATTTCCTCCTGGCTGTGCTCTTGTAGCTACGTTCAATACACATTCATGGTGGGAAAGCACCCCAAAACCATTGGCTACTACTGCCCATGAACCTCAACCCCACGCTCAGTGACCTGATGTTGGAAGCTTGAAATAGGCCATAATGGGAGTATTTACACCACAGAAATTGGCAAACAGGCAAATCATGTTTTTTGCTGCAGTGAGTGCTTAAACACTTGGTCTCCTACTACTAATATCTACCAATTGCAATCATAGCATTGTGAAATTTTTTCAGAAGCCTCTACCAGCAGCCCAAGGAGCCCAGAAATCTGGATGGCACAGGGCTGAGAAACAGACAAAGCAACAGGGACAAAGGTGGGTGGGAGGGACATATGTGAAACTGGCCAGCTGTGAAGTCCAGGACAGAGAGGCAGACACTGGGAAAATGGGAAGGGCCAGAATGAGACTGGCCAGGGGAGGGGGTCGGGGGGGGGGGGGAGGGAGGCACAGTGGGCAGAGAGCAGATTCCCGAGCCCAGGAGACAGGAAGGCAGGAAGAGCAGGGAGCTGGGACCCAGAAGACAGCACTGGAGGTTCCCATCCTGCAGCAGGAGTGGCCTCAGGGGTGGAGTCACCTACAAGCCCATGCGGCCTCCCTGCTAGAGGATGAGGAGCTGGAGCCCTGGGGAAACCCTGGATGCCCTGTCACCAGCCTGCGAGGCTGAGGGGCACAGAGTGCACTGAGTGTGGGGCCATGGAGAAAGCTCGGCCACAGTGGGGCAACTCATTGCAGTTCTTGCTCGCCTGCATCTCCTACGCCGTGAGCCTGGGTAACATGTGGCGCTTCCCCTACCTGTGCCAGATGTACGGCGGAGGTGAGTGTGGAAACCATGAACTTGCAGTGAGGCTTGGCTCCATTGTCACCAGCCCACAGCTGAGAGCGTCGCACCTTTAAACTTTAGTCTACTGGATCTCGATAAGCTAGACTGCTGGACCGCACCTCCAGAGGACTGATCCAGAAGCCGGTGGGGAAGGCAGGTTTCTGCCTTTTCTTCCAGAGATGGTGCCTTTGCTGTGGTATTTCCAGGTCATAAAATGTTCTCCTGTTCTTCTCTAGGTTTTACCCAGCTTCAGGGTCAGGTTTTGTTTTAGGTAGCTACTTATCTCCCGCTGGACTTTTCTCAGGTCCTCAGCCAAGGAGCCAAGATCTGGGGAGAGATGGCTGAGGCATGTGGACAACACAGGACAGCCATGAGCCAGCCCTCCGCAGGCAGATGTGGGTGGCCATGCACAGTCCACCTTCCTCCATACACGTGGCTGGTAGTAGGGAGGGCATCCACAGCTCTATTGACACACCTGGTTCCCCACCACGCCCATGGGGATTGGTCTGCTGCTGGCTCTTTGGGAATTGGTAGGTTTGAAGTTTCTCTGAGTCTTATTACCCTTCACTGAAATGAAATTTTAGCCAGAAAGTTCCTATTTAAGACAGATACACACAAAGGTGCTCTGTAAAAGGAAGGTGTGGCCTGGAGCTCTATGTATTAGGGACCCTCCTGACTCCCCTCTCCCTACTCCCCAAACCCTGAACTATCTCTGAAGATATCAGGCCTAGACTAAGATTCTGTGGCCCAGGCAACTGTGAGGCAGCTGAAATCCTGGGGATGGGGTAGTGGGGTCTCTCAGGACAGGAACCAGGCCACTCTTCTCCTACCCCACCCCCAGCTCACAACAAGCTGGGATAAGTGCTGAGTAAAAATTGTTTCTGCCTTCTGTGGGCACCATCAAGGCCATGTGCAAACCCAAGGGAAGTGTGGAGAGGGGGAGTTGGTGGATAGACTTACCTGTATTAACAGGTAACTTGAAGTCTCTCACTCCCAGGTAGGCTGTAACACTGAACCATGCTTTTAACCTTGCACTAATAATTTGCCTGGAGCTCTAGCTAAGTAAATAACTGAAGAAAAACATTGGTAAAGCTCATCCTTGCACTAAAAAGAGACTTGTTAAAGCAAAATAAATATCTCCTAAAGATGGACTTTTCTGTCTTAAATAAATATTTTCTTAAGGAAAGACACCTAGCTTAAAAGGAGCATCTAATGACACCCATCCTTTGTTTAAAAGGATGCTCATGGATAACACATTTATGTCATAAGGATCCTGATTTACTAAACTGACCAGACTTGAAATCTCTTGGCCCAATTGATATTGTCAAAACAGTGTAACAGCAAGAATGACTGAATGTACAAAATGTCCAGAACAAAGAGGAGTACATATCCTAAGGTGTTTGGAAGATTCTCAAACATATATCATCTATATCAGTTAAGCAGACGTGGTCTCTGGGAATCCTGAACTTACCAATTTTAAAAACAAAAGATGCAATTAGAGAAGGGTTGTCACAGCAAATGATTACCCTCCAGGTAGCTGAAATGAAAGAGCACGCACAGAGGTATGGGCCTGCAGACCCCTAGACTGATAGAGCTTTATGAACATGCCTTCCACAAAGGACTTGGCACACTTCTCATGTGTTCACATCTCCAGCCTGTTGGGATGTGCTTTGTATCCTGCTTTTCTGCTTTGCTAAATAAAACTTCTATAAACTGTTCACCTCACTAGACTCATCCTTAAATTCCTTTTCTGTGCTGATGTCATGAACTTGGTTGGCATCGGGGCCATGAATGTGCTCAGCCACCTGGGTTGAGGTTCATGCACTCTGGAAACGGGTCCTGGTTCTAGAGACACAAGTATTCAAAGATTTCAACGATGACATGTCTACATGACATCCATGGACAGATGGACAGATGGCAGATAGATGGATGACAGGAATGATGGAGAGGTGGCTGTGTGGATGGGGAAAGACAAACGGTAAGAGAAAGGGAGGCTGTGTGGAAAGATTCCAGGGCAGATGGGTGGGAGGTAGGACACATGGACAATCAGAAAGGCAGAATGATGGAAGGGTGATTGCACAGAGGTGGTGAGTGGCCGAGTAAGGCCATCAGTGGTGCTGGCCTGGCCCTCAGCTCTGGATGTCCACAGGCAGTTTCCTGGTTCTCTACTTCATCATGCTCATCGTGGAGGGAATGCCACTCTTGTACCTGGAGCTGGCCGTGGGGCAACGCATGAGGCAGGGCAGCATCGGAGCCTGGAGGGCCATTAGCCCCTACCTCGGTGGTGTAGGTAAGTGGGGGTTCTCTCCAGTCCCCTCCTACCCAGAGACCCCATAGTGTTCCCTGGGCATGTGAGGAATTCACCCTCACAGAAGTCGCTGGGGACCTCACAACACAGTTCTTCTCCTCTCTGGATCCAGTGTGGGGGTCTGTGAAAGGGAAATGGCTGGCCAGCACAGGAGCTCTAACTCAGTCCCAGGCAGCAACCATTCTGGGGACGCACACACCTGCTCCCTGCTCATTAGCAGCTCTCCCCTTTGCTGAGCACCTACTGTGTGCCAGGTGCTGTCGACAGAGTGTAAGTGCATGAGCACATTTAATGCCCATCACGCTCCCGAGAGGTTATGGGGTGCTGCTAAAGCCTCCAGTGTGCAGAAGTGGAGGAGCACATGGGTAGCAGGGGGCGCTGTGTCCCACCGTGCATCTCCCCAGTTCCCTCCAGCCCATCCTCTGGCACCTTCATGACATTATTCACCTGCCCAGCACAACCCCTCGATTCAGGGACACCAATATCCACCATCTCTTCTGTCTAGCCTTCCCACCTGAGAAAAGGTACAGGCAGGGAAAGAGCGACATTTCCAGAGCAAGGAGGGGTCAGTTTGATGTGACCTGGCCTCAGGAGTCAACTCCAAAGCCAAACCACCTAACAATTAGCAGAAAGCCAGCAGCTGCTATCACCCAGGGGCACAGGCACCTGCTTATCAGCCAGCATTCCCAGTACCAGGTTGGAGGCCTGCTCTGAAGCGATGCTGACTCCATGGTGTAAACACTCCCACCATGGCCAAGGTCACCCTACTTATAGTTGCCCCTGTATGTTGGATGGGAACAGCTGGGGACAGGGCCCTGGGGGGACAGTGCAGGCAGCTCCAGAGCACCCTGTTGGCCCAGCCTCCCTTTACCCACAGCCCCACCCTGAGCTCCGCATAGGTCTGACCAGGTCAGGGAAGCCTGTTCTCTACAACTCAATCCCTCTCACAGCCTGACACTGTTGCTCCCTGACACTACGGGGCAGGATTTGGCCACAGTGACTCAACCTCCAGAGGGAACAACTGTCATATCGGGAATTTGGATGGTTTTGCAGTGATAAATTGCTTCTCACACTAGGTTTGAATCCTAGTTCAGCAGTTTATTAGCTGGGTGATCTTGGGCAAGTTCTGTGCATCTGCTTTATCCTCTGTGAAATGGGCACAACACTTTTGTGGGCACCAAAGGCACATGAAGTGCTTAGCACAGTAACTGGTGCTTAGATCTCAAAAAATGTCATCAGAGCTATGCATGGTGGTAAATGCCAGTAATCCCTGCACTCAGAAAGTTAGAGCAGGGGGAAGTTTAAGGGAAGCCTGGTCTACATCATGAGGACCTCTCTCAAAACAAAACAAAATAAAACAAATAATGTCATAAGCTTCACATCCCAGAAAATGAGAAAGACTCTGGGGGAAAGAAAGAACCCTCATGAAGAGGTCACAGGTATATTACATAGCATGTATGAAAATGGAAAAATGAGACTTGTTGAAACTACTCAAGGAATGGTAGGAGGGGGAATAAAGGAGAATGATGGAGGGAGTGATATATTGTAAGAACCTTTGTAAATGTCATAATGTACCCCTGTACAACAATAAAATGATAATTTAAAGAAAGAGGTCACAGGTACATGGTCACAATGAATAGTTGCAAAGCTGGGGGGGTTTGCTGCCGTGGGTGAGAGCTGCCCTGGGAATGGGCACTGGATGGAGCCACCCTTACCTGGTCCTCAGCACAGCCCTCTTCTTCCTCACAGGTATTGCTAGCATGATGGTCTCCTTCTTCCTCTCCATCTACTACAATGTCATCAATGCCTGGGGCTTCTGGTACCTCTTCCACTCCTTCCAGGTGAGCCACAGCCCTAGAGTAGAAACAAAAAGGAAAGAGGATGTAGGGCCACCTACCTGGGGATCCAGATGTGAGGATGATAGCCTCAGGGGAAGCCAGCATGCAGCAGGAGGTGATGGAGGAAGCTGAGAGTTCCAAATCAAGGGAAGGGCACTTGACCCAGTTCCACAGCCCCTTGAATTGCAGGCAGACTATGCAGGTGGACTAGTGTTTGTGTGCATGTACACCTTTCTGGGGAGCAGGTCCGTGGCTTTCATTGGAATCTTCCTGAAGGATGTGCACCCCTCCCCCTCAAAAAATACTAAGAGCCATTTTATAGTGGCCCCAGGAGAAAATACGGTAGAGACTGATGGGGAGCAACTTCACCACCCCAGCAAGACTGCAGTGGTGGGGCCTCCTCTTCTCCTGTCCCCTCTTACACGTTCAAGCCAGGGACATGGTCCTTCCAGATTTCTGGCTCCAGGCTGAGTCTTCCTTTTCTTTGCACACTCAAAAGTTCCCTGTTGTCACCTTACTGTGATGTAGGCTCTTCTCAAAGACACAGATTTTTTTTTATTGTTTTATTATTCATATGTGCATACAAGGCTTGGGTCATTTCTCCCCCCTGCCCCCACCCCCTCCCTTACCACCCAGTCCGCCCCCTCCCTCTTCCCCCCACCCCCTCAATACCCAGCAGAAACTATTTTGCCCTTATTTCTAATTTTGTTGTAGAGAGAGTATAAGCAATAATAGGAAGGAACAAGGGTTTTTGCTGGTTGAGATAAGGATAGCTATACAGGGAGTTGACTCACATTAATTTCCCGTGCATGTGTGTTACCTTCTAGGTTAATTCTTTTTGATCTAACCTTTTCTCTAGTTCCTGGTCTCCTTTTCCTATTGGCCTCAGTTGCTTTAAGGTATCTGCTTTAGTTTCTCTGCGTTAAGGGCAACAAATGCTAGCTAGTTTTTTAGGTGTCTTACCTATCCTCACCCCTCCCTTGTGTGCTCTCGCTTTTATCATGTGCTCAAAGTCCAATCCCCTTGTGTTTGCCCTTGATCTAACGTCCACATATGAGGGAGAACATACGATTTTTGGTCTTTTGGGCCAGGCTAACCTCACTCAGAATGATGTTCTCCAATTCCATCCATTTACCAGCGAATGATAACATTTCATTCTTCTTCATGGTTGCATAAAATTCCATTGTGTATAGATACCACATTTTCTTAATCCATTCGTAAGACACAGATTTTTAAACCAGGCATTTGATTATCCCCGTAGCTGACGCTCATTGCAGAAAATGTGGAAGGGGCTGGAACTGAAGAAAAGAGAGAAGCCAAATTCCACATTGAGGGCCAGACTTTGTACCTAAGTTTTCCTTCCCACAGTCACCTCCATCTCAGTCTCTTCCCTGATGAGAAAAGAGGAGAAACAGCAAGGAAGACCACTTTGATTCTGTCCATCAAAGGTCCATGGACAGTCCTTCTGCTTCGGAGCCCCTTCCAAGGTCACATGATAAGGACAGTAACAGCAGCAGCAGGCATTACTTGCATGAGGCCTGGGCCAGGCAGTGTCCAGCACTTAGAATTTTTTATTCATGCAGTCACCACAATTTGAGAGCCTGAGAGCGATCAGCCACCTACCTCCCCAGGGACTTGACACACTCAGCCACAGGGGCCCTTCTCAGTGAGCAGATGCAAGACCCCAAGTCCTTACCTGCTGACACAGATGAGGGGGAGGAAGGGACTGCAAATTGCTCAGCTGGACCAGCTCATACTGCTCTGCAGCTTCTTCACAAAGGCTATATACTGGGCACTTCTCTCCTTCCTCGAGGTTTCTCTGTCCATGTGACCTCACCATTCAGGAGTCTAACACCAGTGTCTTCACAGGTCAGTTGGTTATTAAGAGGGCAAAAGGACAGCTACAAGGACCTGAAGGCCTATGCCAGGGAGCCACTCAGTTCCCCTCACTGCATCCTATCAGTGAAGGCAAGCCCTCACACAGGCAGGGCAACACTCTCAGCGCAGGGAGAGGACTGGAAGTGACAGTAGTCAGTCATCTTAGGAGCCATCGGGGTCAAAGCTAGAAACTGGTCTTCATATTCAACACATGCAGGGGCATGCGGGGGGCAGGAAGAGTGGTGAACCCTGGAGCTCAGGTCTCACAGGAGCACAGAGCCTGAGTACTGTCCAGGGTGTCAACTTGGCTCCCACTGTCACTGGAGAGTGGCCATGGCCCATCAGGCAATGCCCTGGCCTTTGTGCATACAGTACAGTGAAATAGGGGACTGAAGCCAAGGAGGCAGTCCGACTTGCTTCTGTTACTGGAACATTTTTGTCTAGTGACTTTGAGCTTCTGGAACCCAGATCCCTGAAAAACCTGATAAACAAGGAACTGATTTTTGCAGAGCAGGGTCATGATTTCCTACCAAATCTGGTCAGAATAATTTTTCTTTCCTCGACTCATACAGTAAATCTTTTGTCCTCTTGGCCATGGATCGTGCTCACTGCACAAGCATCATTTAGGCCCTTTCGCTCATAAGTACCACAGAACCCCGTTCTAAGTAGTAAAGCTGAGGAAGATCTCACTGGCTCCACACCACAAAGTCCAGGAGTCTAACTGCCTAGAGCCCAGCTGACTCCAGCCCTAAGGAGGTCACTGGTCCCAGGTTCTCTGACTCAAGGGGCATGATGGCTTCAGGGTGCTGAAGCTCATCTCCTCTAATTTCCAAACCCAACATTCATGGAAGAAATAACTGTCTCCACCAGCAGAGATGTCCTGATGAGCTGTTGGTTGAGGAAGCTGGAGGAGGGCCAAGTAGAAGAGAGGCATACTATGGTGAGGGGAGTGTATTTGGCTTTCTCTCCTTGGTCTTGAGTTGACAAAAACTAGAAGCCATTGACCAGGTCCTGACCATTCTGGCTGATGGCACAGAGCTTGTGGTTTGAGCTCTTGGCCTGGCCCCTGCAGAGGTGGTGGATCAGAGTTCTGCTGCCATAGCTCACCTGGCCTTTGTCCATTTGATATCCAGTCTTTTAGATCCACGGCAGAGCTCAGTCATCCTGAGGAAACACCTGCAGAATCGCAGTGAAATTACAGCCCTATTTTAGGCAGCTTTGCATTACCGCATTTCAATGTCTGTGGCAGCTAACTTACAGACAGCAAAGGTGTATTTAACTCATGTGTGAACAGTTCAAACACCCAGATTAGATGACTCCAATAGTTTGGCATCTCACGAGGATGGTTGTAGTGCATGTGGGAACATCTACAAGAGTAGAGAGAGAAAGAAACAGGAAGTTCCTCAAGCCCCTTTGAGAGTATCACCTCAATGACCTAATGACCTCTCACTAGGTCCCACCTCTTAAAGATCCACCGCAGCCTCCAATACCACCCTCGTGGGAATTGAGTCTTGACATAAGGGCGTTGGGGAACACTCAACATAGAAACCACACCACCTCCCTTGAGCCCCTGACAAACTCCCTGATTCCCTGTCTGCCTCAGATACTCCAGCTGCCTGTCCTTTGGGTCCAGCCTTCTTTTCTAAGTGCCCTCCTATCAGGGCCACCTCCCATCATCCCACCAGACCACTGCCTCACTCTCACTTCTCTGTTGATGCTCATTTGATCAAAGGATCCCCTGCCATGGTCTGTCTGCCCATTGAATGGAAACCACACAGGCTATGATGAGGAGTGCGAGAAGGCTTCATCAACACAGTACTTCTGGTACAGGAAAACGCTCAACATCTCACCATCCATCCAGGAGAATGGAAGCGTGCAGTGGGAGCCGGCGCTGTGCCTCACCCTGGCTTGGTTGATGGTGTACCTGTGCATCCTGCGGGGTACCGAATCTACTGGCAAGGTGGGCAGGGAGCATGAAGGACCCCGTGCCTGGGCAGGTGGGCATGTGGGGGGCCATGCCTCTGTCAGGCAATGCCAGGGCTTGAAGCATGCTGGGGCAGAGTGCATGGATGTTGTTGCATGCAAAATTCATCTGTTAGGCAAAGTAAAGATGGTCAGAGGTAGTCGAGGTTGCAAACCTGAGTCTGCAAAGGATGCTTTCAGCACCAAAACGATGAGCATTTGTGTATCATCTAGCTCCAGTCCATACCCCTGAAGCACTGAGACAAGGAGGGTTCTTTCTTTAAAACTTTGAACCACTGCACACATCCCCAAGACACCTTTGCCCAAGGCTCTTAAATTCAGCTGCACGATGGAATTGTATGGAGAGCTTTAAACACCTCGTGCATCAGTTCTCCCTCCAGAGTGCTGCAGTCATCAGTGTGGGAGAGACCTGAGCATAGATGTGCAAGCCCTGGGTGATTCTAGTGCGCAGCTGGCCGTGGCGCCCCATCCTCTACATGCTGTGTGACATCTGAACCTTTTCTCCTTGCTTCTTCCCATGTTCACATTTGTCTTGGGGCTCATATGGATGCCGTGTTTCCATTACCTGTGCCTGTCTCAAGGCCAGCACATACTCCATATCCCACTTATTTGTCCTGCCTCATACCTAGTCACTCCTCATAGCAAACCCACCATGGCTGAGCACCCACACTGTCTCATTCTTGCAACAGCCCTTCATGGTAGATGCATGGTGCTGCTCCGCTGAGGCTTCAGGAGTTAAAGTGACCTTCTGAGGGTCCAAGTAGAGAAGGCAGAGGCAGGACAGAGCCCAGCTTTACCCCAGAGCTTCCTATCATCTTGGTTCAGTGACCTACCCCCAAATGCTCTCTGCCTATCTTTAATGACTTAACCACTTCCAACTTTCCCCTCTGAGAGTCCTCAGAGTCCACCTTTCCTTCCCTCCTGACCACCTGAGGCGTCTCCTACAACACTGACATATTTTTCACAAGGCAGATAGTCCAAAAGAATCCACAAGTATCCAGGTACAGTATCCTTCTGCCTGATAGGATGTTTATGTTGGTTCCAAGCCCCCATGATGACCAGCCTCGTAGCTCCAAAGCACCTCATGCCAGGGCCAAGCTGAGGGACCGGGGAAACCAGGCTCTATTTCCTAGGTGAGCTCAGACCCTGCAGTACCCACTCTGCCCCACCCAGCTCTTGCACATCTAGATCTGAGGGCAACACCTGCACATTGACAGATTTAATGGGACCTTCCCTCCCCAGTTCAACAGAAGTACCTAACAGCTCCATTGATAGGGCCATGTTAGTCTTCCCAAAGATTGTCATTCCCTGGCCTCCTGTGTTCCAGTCTCCTGCTTTTCCTCTGAATTCTCTGCATTGGTCAGAAATGTCTTCTCCTGATAGGTTATGATGGGTCACATGCCCACCCATCTGCCAACTTGAAGGGAGATAGGGAGCTACCTTAGTGAGGACTCCAGAGAGCCTCTGGGAAACTTGGTCCCTGGGGGAGGGGTAGGAAGGAAATTTCAGGATTTTTCCTGAGAGTTCTCTAAGTGTCCAGTCCTATGGAGTAGCTCAGTTTTCCCCTGTAGTACCTTGGGGTTCCTACAGACACTGGTCATAGGACTTGACTTCCTCATTATTCATCTGCATCTCATACCTGCTCTGATGGTTTATGATTCTGGGTGGGTTTATTACTCTTCTCAAATTATAACGATCTCAGCTAAGAAGCAATGATAACATTCTATCTGTTGTCCCCTGGGTGAGAGGACACAGAGTCACTCTGGTGGTCATGGAAATTCAAGGGAAGGTGGCATTACCACTCAGAAGAAATGGGGACTAGGTGTTATTTAAGCCCCTCGGGACATGGAAAACCCCAGTCCTGAAAATCCCCAGTCCTGGGAAACCTGTCCTGCTCCAAGCCCCTGAATTCCTTTTCTTTTTAGACACAATACAGATCTTGTGATTTTGTTTCCTACTTTGCTTGGGCCTTTAGGAAGCTCAGAGCCAAATCTGGTTGCCTTTCACTCTGGCCTCATTACTGGATTACCTACATTTTCTTTCCACAGTGGCGTCTTTATTTAGCACTTTGCAAATGTCAATACTAATTTTTGTGCCTCTAATCCTATCTGGAATACGGTTGGGTTGAAGGGAGGGTAGAGGACAGAAGCTCTGATACCTGTTTATGTCTCCTCTACTGAACAAAAGGAGACTCAGGCAACTACATCCCACCCACCCATTTCTCCAGACCAAATTCCTACCTTTTGTTCAACTAAGATGCCAATGCCTCTTCCAGCTGTGAGCAGGGTATAGCCTGAATATATATGATGTGGTATTTCAGGGACATGGGTCTACCCTGCTGGGGTCACCTCCCCAGGAGGCTGATTCTGCCCTCTGGCACTCACAGGTGGTCTATTTCACTGCATCGCTGCCCTCTTGCGTGCTGGTCATCTACCTTGTCAGGGGCCTCATGCTCCATGGAGCCATCAATGGCGTGGTGTACATGTTCACACCCAAGGTATGGACTGGAGTGGGGAGGGCCCTGAGGATGTCCCTCACTCATCCTGCCACCTTCTAGAATGGCTAGAAGTAGGGGAAGATGGAGGTGGGTTGGGCCCCATGGTGGGGAGGAGTGGATCCCCCTGGGACCTGGACTACTTCTTATGACATGTAGTCCTCAGCCCTATGCATTCTGAGCAGTAAGTCTTCCTTCCAGTCCCTCCAACTGCACTCACTGCGCCAGTGGACTGATGCCTAGCCTCTTTCTGGCAAGTCTCACTCGAAGCCCCATTCAGATTCTCCTCTGAGCTGCTTACAACAGGTAGCACTTCAGTCATCTCCCTTGTTGTTCCCACTTGTCCTCATGCCTTTTCCCTCCAGGTTCCCAATCCACACTCTCCAGGGACACAATAGCCAGTTCTCAGTGGAGGCCATGTTGCTTTTGGGTCAGAGTCCATGCAGCCAATTTAGTGCCTGGAAACAAATACTTATAGCATTCCCCAAATGTGTCCCCTCATTCCAAATGTCTCTGCCAGTGCATCCAGACGTCAACTGCATCTCTGCAGGTCCAGACCCCTACAGGGCTGCCTGGTGAACCTGAGGCTCCATGTGTTTTGGGTTATTTGACCTTATAATATCCAACTGCACACATACTGAAGTTAGGTGGCATGGAGGATATGCCAGGAGGATTGCCAAGGAGATCATCTGCTAGGGACACACAGGGCCCAGACCAGGGTTGGGAGAGCTGGGTTCCAATCCCAGTTGAGTGTCCTGAATGCCTGTATTAGAGGAAAGTTCCTCCCCTTTCTGGGCCTCCTCTCTCATGGCTGTGAGTCTGGAACTGGAGCCCAGGGTTCCTCAGTCCTACCCCTGTTGACCTTCCAGATTGAGCAGCTGGCCAACCCCAAGGCCTGGATCAATGCAGCCACACAGGTCTTTTTTGCACTGGGCCTGGGGTTTGGAAGCCTCATCGCCTTCGCCAGCTACAATGAGCCCTCCAACAACTGCCAGAAGCATGCCATCATTGTGTCCCTTGTCAACAGCTCCACCTCCATCTTTGCCAGCATCGTGACCTTCTCTATCTATGGCTTCAAGGCCACCTTCAACTATGAAAACTGCTTAAACAAGTGAGTCTGGCTGTCTCGTGGAAATCTGGACCTCAAGTGGGGAGCAACTTTCCAAAGCTCTGAGCTGAAGGGGTGACTGGGTAGCTGGATGCACAGAAGACAAGGCCACCGGCAATGGGGTCCTCAAGGCTGGGTTCCATTTCAGGCTCCCGCCACCAGCACTACAACCCAAGGCCCTTTGGGCTAGGTCTGCCTCCTGGGATGAGGTGTTGAACATATTTAGTAAAACAGGGCACCCAACAAACAACTACCTCAGTGTAACCAGCAACCTCTCTGGCCAAGCCATGGAAGTTACAGAATTTACAGGCTGTGTCTCCCTCCCAAAATACAGGAACATCTTCCAGATGGAAATGTGTCCAGTATGGTAGTCAGTAGCCACTAGCAACTATTTCTACAATAGGGTTTAAATTAATGGGCTTAATTTGATTGAAATATTTTAAGTTGCACATTAACTTAAGTAATTGCAGATTTACTATTAGTTCCTCAGTGGCACTAGCCACCTTCAAGTCCTCATGGGTACCAACTTGGGCGCCAAGTCAGACAGCCAATATGGACACTTCCACCATTGCACAAAGTTCCATCAGGCCTTACCGGTCCATGCCTCACTGTAGGGGTTGGTCCTGTCGTCATCCCTGTTCCTATCTGAGGCGTCTTCAAAGCCATTCCCAGCTGTCCTGTCCTCTGGAGGGTCAGCAACCCCCAAATTCCCTTCCTCACCTAGGCAGGAAGGAAGGGGCTGGCAGGAGGGCAGCCTGGCACCCACATTTCTGAGGCTTTGGGGACAGTGAACATCAAGCTGATGGTCTGCTCTGCAGGGTGATTCTGCTGCTGACCAACTCTTTTGACCTTGAAGATGGCTTTCTGACAGCCAGCAACCTGGAGGAGGTGAAGGGCTACCTAGCGTCCACCTACCCGGGCAAATACGGCGAGGTGCTCCCACACATTAAAAACTGCAGCTTGGAATCTGAGCTGGACACGGTAAGGTGCGGGGGAGGTCGGCAGCCCCTCCACATGCTTCCCAGGGACCTTGGAGAGCTGCCTGCAGGCCAGGAAACCAGAGAACAGAGATTCACCCACACTTTCCCCAGGGGCGGTGGGGGAGGATCGTGTCAGGAATCCTACTCACTGTAAACGCTGCTGTGTGGCTGTGACCTTCCTCTGTTTCCTTTTCTAAGTTTTAATAATACATAAAGTACAGCGGATAATATAATAAACACACATATAGCCACCCCTCAGAATGAACACGTGTAAACTTTTTGTCTTTTCAGATTTTTTGTATTTTTATATTACTGGACTAATTTTCTTTAAGAATATATTGGCATACCCTTTGTTATTTTTGTGTTACCTTACTGCTATATTGCTACCATTGTGTCTTTCCCCCTATTTCTATCATTTTTGTTTCAAAAGAAACCTAAAAGCTTTTATATTTTGACCTTGATGAACTCTCTTATGAATTTGTCTACAGCCTTGCTTCTGTTTTCTGTGTAAACTATCATACCACCTGCAGGTACAATTTTGTGTTTTTTTTTCAGTATTCGTACCTCATTCCTTTTTTTTTCTTTCTTTCTTTTTGGCAGTCCTGGGATTTGTTGGGGGTGGGGGGCTTGGTGCTGGTGCTTGAACTCAGGGCCTACATCTTGAGCCACTCCATCAGTCCTTTTTTTGAGGTAGGGTCTTGTAAACTATTTGCCTGGGACTGGCTTCAAACCTCCATCCTCCTGATCTCTGCCTCCTCAGTAGCTAGGATTACAGGTGTGAGTCACTGGCTCCCAGTAGTCCTGGGATTTGAACTCAGGACCATACACTTGCTATGCAAGTGCTTTACCACCTGAGCCAGGCCTCCATCTATCCCCTTTCATTTATTTTTCAGATAGAGTCTCATATTGCTTGGGGCTAGTCTTGACTGAGATCCTCCTACTTCTGCCCAAAGAGTTATCTGGGATTACAGGCATGTACCACACAATAGGCAGTTTATAATTTGAGATACTCTCACTTTTTTACTGCTATCCTCCCATATACCCGGGATTACAGGATTCTAACACCACACTTGGCCCTCATTCTATTATTTTGTTATTGTATTTACTGGGACTTTGAACACAATAGAAGTGGAAGTGTTAGTGTGCTTATTTTCTACTTCTTATTTTTAATGTCAAAACTTCTACAGAATGTTGTAGTGAAATCTTTTCAAGAATAGTGGAGAGGGAGAGTCCACGTCCAAGCTTCAAGGCCTGGATCCCTTCAGGAACCCATGAGACCCTGTAGGATACTTACTTAGCATTCTCACTTCCAATTTCCCTTGTGGTTTTGGCCACTTGGGTGTGTTTCTTCACTTTAGTTTTGAACTCTGTCTCCAGGAATTATATGGTTATTGATTTATTTAGAATTATTCCCCTGTTCTGTTTGTTCTTTTTTCTTTCCTCATTCCTTTATTCTCTATTGTCTGCATACTTGGCAAGGTCCTGGGTTCACTCTCCAGCCCCAAGTGGATATGTGTGTATATATAAAATATATAACCATAAATTGGACACTATTTTTTTTTGCAATTGTTGATGCTGGATATCAAAATCAGGGACTTATGTGTGCTAGAAAGCACTCTATCACTGAGCTTCATCACCAACCTTGATTTTTTTTTTAATTTTTCTTTTATTATTCATATGTGCATACAAGGCTTGGGTCATTTCTCCCCCCTGCCCCCACCCCCTCCCTTACCACCCACTCCACCCCCTCCCGCTCCCCCACCTCAATACCCAGCAGAAACTATTTTGCCCTTATTTCTAATTTTGTTGTAGAGAGAGTATAAGCAATAATAGGAAGGAACAAGGGTTTTTGCTGGTTGAGATAAGGATAGCTATACAGGGCATTGACTCACATTGATTTCCTGTGCGTGGGTGTTACCTTCTAGGTTAATTCTTTTTGATCTAACCTTTTCTCTAGTTCCTGGTCCCCTTTTCCTATTGGCCTCAGTTGCTTTAAGGTATCTGCTTTAGTTTCTCTGCATTAAGGGCAACAAATGCTAGCTAGTTTTTTAGGTGTCTTACCTATCCTCACCCCTCCCTTGTGTGCTCTCGCTTTTATCATGTGCTCATAGTCCAATCCCCTTGTTGTGTTTGCCCTTGATCTAATGTCCACATATGAGGGAGAACATACGATTTTTGGTATTTTGAGCCAGGCTAACCTCACTCAGAATGATGTTCTCCAATTCCATCCATTTACCAGCGAATGATAACATTTCGTTCTTCTTCATGGCTGCATAAAATTCCATTGTGTATAGATACCACATTTTCTTAATCCATTCGTCAGTGCTGGGGCATCTTGGCTGTTTCCATAACTTGGCTATTGTGAATAGTGCCGCAATAAACATGGATGTGCAGGTGCCTCTGGAGTAACAGTCTTTTGGGTATATCCCCAAGAGTGGTATCGCTGGATGAAATGGTAGATCGATGTCTAGCTTTTTAAGTGGCCTCCAAATTTTTTTCCAGAGTGACCAACCTGGATTTTTTGAGACAGGGTCTCTACGTGCTCAGGTTGGCCTGGAGCTCCAATCCTCCTGACTTTACGTCCAGAGTGCTGGAATTACAAGCATGCACCACTACTCTTGACTGACACTATATTTTATACAGAGTGTTTGTATTTACCTACATGTTTGCTGTTTTGTGTGTTCATCATTCCTTCTTGCATTCCATTTGTCTTGGTTGGGGGGGAGTTCCCTGAAAACAACTTCGTTTAGAGCAGGTTTCAAGAATGGTAAATTTTCTTAGGTTTTGCTTATATATAATCTCTTTTAGAGATTTGTTCCCCCAGCATAGAAACTTACAGGTTAGCAGTTATTGTCTCTCAACTCTTTGAAGCTATTTGCCTTGTGGTTCTGGTTTGCAGTGTTGTTGCTGAAATTGTCTTATTCTTTGTAAGCAAACAGTTTCCTCTTTGGTTTCTCCCATAAGTCAGACATGTCTTTGGCATCTGTGAAACAGGCATGGATACTTACTCATCTGATCTAGGCTTGGGAGACACCGAGATTCTCCCAAACTATGGATTCATGTTTCTTATCAGTTATGGCAAACACATCCCTATCATGTCTTAACATAAGATACATGTCTCCTAGAATTTCACTTACATCTGTTAGTCCTTCTCCTACTATCCTACAGTCTCTATTTTTTCCAATCTCCTTATCTATTTTTTGAGGCTTCATTATAGGTTGTTAAGAGAGAAAAATCATAACAAATTAGTCTTATAGATCTTGACTGGCTTGATCCTAGAATCAGGCAGCAGGCTAGATAAAACAGCTTCAGAATGCTCTGGCTCAGCCGGGTGCCAGTGGTTCACGCCTATAATCCTAGCTACTGAGGAGGCAGGGATCAGGAGGATCACGGTTCGAAGCCAGCCCCAGGCAATTAATTCCGCAAGACTCTATCTTGAAAATACCTAACATAAAAAAGAGCTGGTGGAGTGGCTCAAGGTGTAGGCCCTGAGTGCAAGCCCCTGTACCACAAAAAAAAAAAAAAGAATGCTCTGGCTCACCACATGTGCAAGTTTTATTCATAGTCAGAGAAAAGAAAGTGACATACAGAAGGCAGAAGTGAACTGCAGTGAAAGATCAATTGGTTAGAGTTGGTGCTTGCCTTATTTGAACCTGGTTTGAGCAGCTGGCTGCCTGTGGTTACTGCAGCTGGGCTGTTGTTTACTGACACTGTAGTCTGTTAACACATCAAGTTAGATTAGAGTTAGAGTTACAGGCCAAATTGAAATTATGGGTGAGGTAGCTTTAGGCTAAATTGAGCTCAACTTAGCAGGATTGACTGAGATGTTTCCCAGTTCACCAAATCTCTCTTCACCCCTGTCTAATCTGGTATTTAACAATAAATTGAACTATTAATTCAATAATTACATTTTTTATTTTTTACACAATATTTTATTGGAAATATTCTTTCCAATGCTTATCACATGGCTACTTTTGTAATTTTATTTTTGATGTCACTTCATACATAGCTTTTCCAGTGACAATCACTAGCAGGAGAATGAGATCAAATAACCTTAGTGGAGAGAGTATTTTAACACTGACACTATTTAAAGTTGTTGGTTCATAATAAAAAGCAAATAAATGTTTATTAAGTTTTAGGATTATTTAAAAATTCTTCGTGATCACACTGTCTGTATCCAAGGCTGGATATTCCCACTGTGCCTTAATGTTATGCCCTTGAGATGACCTATGGATTCCTGTATCAACTCAGACTGCCACAAGATATTGTAGAACAGGTAGGTTAAAAAACGGGAATTTATGACTCACAGTTCTTTAGGTTGGTTTTGAGCAGGGTTAGGTTTCCAGTGAAGGTCTGCTTCCTGGTTCAGACACAGATGTCTTCTCAGTGTCCTCAAATAGTGGCAAGTGCTTGCTCTCTCTTCTTCTCTTTCCCTCTTCCTAGAGGGCTACAGTACTACTGGATTAGAACCCACCTTTATAACTTCATTTAATCTTAATGATCTCCTGAAGTTCCTATATTCACGTGTAGTCACACTGGGGAGTCAAGGCTTCAACACGAGAATTTGGGTGGAGACGAAATTCAGTCATAGCAATGTTAAATGTTACAATACCGATCTGCCAGTCTTGGGCAGTGTGTTCTAAAGCTTCCTTTCAGTCCCTGTTGACTCTACTTGTGCTGACTTGTCTTCCTGTCGGTTTGTAAAATACTCTTTGTGAGCTCATGGCTTAATCTTAATCTCTGTGAGTCCTGTGGGATGAAACTGGGGAGCTCTTCCTCACAGGGTTTACTTTTGATGCTTCTTATGCTGGAAGTCAGAGAGAACCCCAATCTATAATCCCTTTTGACTCCTCACAGCAATCACAGGGGATTGTGTGTGCGTGTGTGTGGTGGCCTTACGCATGCTAGGCAAGCACTCTACCATTTGAGCTTCACCCCTAACCCAGTATTTGTCTCTAAGCAAGAGCTGCAGGCAGTTCCATAGCTAGTATCTCCACAACAGGGTCAACAGCACAGGAATGTAGCCACCAGCAATCCTGCCAGGCTGGCTCCCCAGCACTTTGGCCCCACCTTACCTCCTGAGTTCCCAGTACTGAGGTCTCAGGATACCTAATCAGTTCCACACTGGAAGCACTAAGTATCCAGACAGTGCTTTATTATATTTTATCCGGAATGCAGTAAGCCGGGGGTGTGAGAGGGGAATGTAGTGTTCTAGACTGATGGAAAGACCTACACATACTTTCCAATATGAAGTCGGTATGGCTCCATTTCTGGTCCATCCAGCTGGGACTGAGGGCCTGGATAGTACATGGAAGACCAGGCTCAGTGGCTGCTCACGGCCAGTTCCAAGGTTCCCCAAGAACTATGTGTCAGTCCCTGGGGTGTGTGACCAGTATCCTCTCCCAATGGACAGGCCGTCCAGGGCACGGGAGGCCATTAAAAACATGGAGGTGTCCCAGCTGTGGTCGGTGCTCTACTTCTTCATGCTGCTGCTGCTGGGGATGGGGAGCATGCTGGGGAACACGGCAGCCATCCTCACCCCTCTGACTGACAGCAAGGTCATTTCCAGCCACCTGCCCAAGGAGGCCATCTCAGGTCAGTGGGAGAGCCAGTAGAGGAGCTTGGTTTGGGGAGGGCTGGGATGTGAGGGGCGAGCAAAGGCCAAGTGTCCTCACGGGCACCCTGCCCTTCTCAGGGTGGCTCCAGAAGGCAGAAGCAACCTCACTGCAGTCCTGCCACAGTGCTGCTTGCAATCAGATGATGGTCATGTGATTTGTCCTCTGCATTTCTTCTCAACATCTAGGAAGGGCAGGAGCCACTGAAACATAATGTCAACCATCCTCAATGTGACATTTAATGATGTAAAGGCTAGGAAATAGCCTAGTTTAGTTCTGGTTAATTGAAGTATAAGAATTGCAAAGTACGTTCTTTTTTTTTTTTTTTGGCGGTACTGGGATTTGAACTCTGGGTCCTGCACTTACAAGGCAACTGTCTGCCACTTGAGCTATCCTTTTTGCTTTAGTTTGTCTTTTAGGTAGGGACTCACCATTTTAACTAGAGCTGGCCTCAGACTGCAATATTCCTACTGCTGCCTCCCCCTATGTGAGATTGCAGGTGTTTGCCAGTAGGCCTGACTTATTGGTTGAGATGGAATCTCCCTAATTTTTTGCCAGGGGCTAGTTGCAAGTCACTTATCTCTGCCTCCCAAGTAGCTGGAATTACAGGCATGATCCACTTGCCAGACCTTAAAGTATACATTCTCCAGGATACTGCAATGAATTTTACATTTGTATCCTCCTAAATCAGTTCCACCTAGATTAAGACCATTCTCCACACTCCAGAGAGCTCCTTTACACCCTTTCCAGGTAATAAACACTCTAAGGCCATCACTTTTCTGACTCCTAATGCTTTATTTTTTTTTGCACTGTTCTTGAGCTTCGTATCAATGAAATTTTACAAGACACATTCTGGGTTTGTTTTCTTCACTAATATCTGTCTGTAAGCTCCAACATGCTCTTGCAAGCAACAGAAAGAACCAGAGAACTTTATGGAAGTCTGATGTGACCCCCCATTTCACATTCAAGCCACTCCCCTAATCACATCCCATGATCTCTGGGGCAAGGTGCTAGGATTAAGAGCATCCCCAGACCAACTGTTTGGGTGAGATTCCACAATGAGCTCATGTTTACTTCCTCCTTTGAACCTAACGTTACCCCACCCCCAGGGCAGCTCTTCCAACCCATATGGATGAACCAGTTGGCCAAAGTCCCACTAGGAGCTTTTGCTCCTGCTGCCAATAGAAAGTGGGACCAGTGGGCTGAGTGATTCAGGCAGCTGAGCGGTGGTCTTGTGCCCAGGTCTGGTGTGCCTCATCAACTGCACCATCGGCATGGTGTTCACCTTGGAGGCCGGGAG
The DNA here is from genome assembly GCF_047511655.1 of Castor canadensis. Taxonomy (NCBI): domain Eukaryota; kingdom Metazoa; phylum Chordata; class Mammalia; order Rodentia; family Castoridae; genus Castor; species Castor canadensis. The sequence continues at coordinate 46,486,743 of NC_133402.1, read as the reverse complement.
CTACTGGTTTGATGTATTCAACGACTACGCAGCCACGCTGTCCCTGCTGTTCATCGTCCTGGTGGAGGCAATTGCCGTGTGTTACGTGTATGGGCTGAAGAGGTAAGGAGGCCTCTGCCCCTGCCCCCTGTATGGAGAAAATGCAGCTGCCAGCCACACTCCACAAGATAATCACCCCCTCAATGTGCATTCTGAGTCTTTTCTTTTTTTGGAGGTACTGGTGTTTGAACTCAGGGTCTCATGCTTGCTAGGCAGGAGCTCTACTACTTGAGCCAAATCCCCACCCAACATTCCACAACATGAACTTGTTTGAGGAATTTGTTCCTTGCCCTCAGGTCTCAGCTAATTATCTCCCACTGCCTCAGTTTGCCTTCAACCAATAGCTCCTTTGTCTATTTCTCAGGTTTTCCCTTTGCATCATGGGATGCTTCCTGTTAACCCTACTAGACCCCACAGATTAGTGGACAGGGACTCATGCCTCCAGGTATTAAATGCTCTGATCATCAGTCAACATCAGTATTTTTCAAGAATCACGATCAAACTCCAGTTGAGAAATTTTGCCCTAGAAAATGTGGGAAATTGAAAATGCGGTCAGTTCTCAATGTGGTGCACAGGGCAGCACTGGGATGCTGTCATTCTCTCTTGGGGGTAGAATGTGAGTTGGGCCAGAACCATCATCCAGAGAAGCATTCAAGTTTAAGCATGCATCATACTCCATGGAGATTGGTGTAATGGGGATCACAGTCCCACTCCCCATCAGAGGTATGATTAAGGAGGTCTGGGCAGAGAGCTGTCCAGAAATGATTCACATTTCTAGAAGGTTCTCAGGTAGTTTGGGGACCACACTTGGAACATCAGTGATCTATGCCTTTTCTTTCACTGAGGTCTCTTGGGACTTCTGGCCACTTAGTCCTGCTCAATCAGGTCACGCCAGGTAACATGACAGGGGGTTCTGAGGCACACTGATTGCTGTACTGCTGCTTTGGGGTGGGGAGAGGGATCAGTTCTGACACTCTAGCAGGCAACCAGTCCCTTGGAAGCATTTCTGTCTCTAAAAGGGACAAGGTCATGCCATAGTGAGGGATCTCCAATGCTCAGTTTATTTTAGGATGTAAGTTGGAGTCTAGTGGGTATCCTTCTTCTAGGACTCAGAGCCTGAAAGTGCTTGTGAACCTCTCAAAGGGGGCTGTAACTCACAGCATTCCCTAACCCTATTTGGGGTTTTATCCTCCCCTCTTCTACCTTTCTTTCCACAGCTTAAAGACCCTAGTGTTAGGGTGACCAACTTCCCCAATTACCCCATGCCAAGGGACTTTCCTAAGTGTTTGTTTTCCTGAAACCAGAAGTCTCTAGTAAGAGAAACAAACTGGTCACCTAACAAATATAGTTCAATGAGAGAAAGTGCTGATGCTCTGAGAAGGTTGGGCCCACTCGACTTCACTGGAGAGGGGCATGGTGGGAAGTGACGGGAGACAGAAACAAAAGGACCCATAAAGGTTCTGGAAGCAGCTTGTGTCAGGGAGTGGCCAGAAGAGGGTCCTTCTGCTCACTCAGGGGACAACACTATCTAGTGCCCGAGTGACATCATCAGCAGCCTCTTACTGCAGCCAACTCTGCCCACCTTTCTCTGTCCAGGAATGGGTGGGCCTGGTGTTGACAGGAACAAGAGGACCCCAACACATTCTGACCTGTGTCACCTGGACAGTAAAGGTGTACACATTGCACACAGGAGTCTATGTGGCCTGAGGTCTTGAATCTGGCTTGGTCAGCATTAGCAAGGAGCAGCTGATGCTCTGCACAGCCACACAGGACATGTATGACTCGTGCTGCAGCTGCTAGCAGTTGACACCTTGCCCAATCCAAATGCCTCCTGCCAAGGCTCCTACTCCTACTGTGAAAACAATGTTAAAGGCCCTGGCCTGAGGGCAAGCAGCTCTAGAGCAAGACCCATCACAACCCAGGCCTCATCACCTCCCCTGGGAAATGGGGAGGTTGCCTGGGTCAGCCTAACCCCAGGTACCAACCCAGGAGGAAATGGATGCTATTGTGCTGTTGCTAAGTTTAGGGAAGAGAGTCAGTCAAAGAAAACAAGGAAAAGGGCCAGTACGCAATGGCTCTCTAGGGCAGGAGTCTGAAAGCCTTGCTCTGGTTCCTCGAGGCCAGGGTCCGAGACCTTTAAGGTCAGGTTGGGCTCCCCCTCTGCCAAGACCTGCTGTTTCTAGACACAAAGGGAGTGGGCTCTGGGGGCATTTCTAACAGGCAGTAAAGTCACTGATGGACAGGAAGCAGGGAGGGAGAAAATCCACCGGAAGAGCCCCGTCTGGAGAACTGAATGAACAGCTGTCCCTCTACATGGTCTGTTCTTACTGTCCCTAGGAGCTGACCTAAGGTCCACACCAGCAGCCTTCTTCTTAAGGACAGTACCAGGAAGATGTCTCTGTAACCCCTTCTTGGCAGGGTGGGTTGACACTCTTCTTGGGGAACCTCAGCCCTTCCCCTCCCTATTCTACCCTAACAAACCCACCCACGAAGGGATCAGAGAGGGCTTCAGGGTGGTGTTCAGGCATCAGTGGTGCCCAAAACAGAATTTCCTAAGTTAAGAAGGTATGCAAAACTGGACCCCCCCTTGCCTCCAGAAACATGAATAATCCTGACTTTCTCCTGCCATGGTCCAAATAGATTTGAAGGTGACCTTCAGGCCATGACTGGCCGCACCCTCAACTGGTACTGGAAGGCCATGTGGGCCTGTGTGAGTCCACTGCTTATCATCGGCCTCTTTGTCTTCTACCTGAGCAACTACATCGTCACGGGAACCCTGCAGTACCAAGCATGGGATGCCTCCCAGGTATCTGACGTTTCCAGACTCACTCAGAGCGTGGGCTTGAGTCCTCTGACACAAGGGACTGTTGCTGTGGTGTGGGGAAATGCTCAGCCAGGCCAGCCATGCTGGGAAGTGAGGTTTTAAACATGGCAGTGACAGGACTGGGGCCAGGCATAGTGGCTCACTTCTATAGTCCCAGCTATTCCAAAGGTGGAGACTGGGACAATTGCAGTTTGAGGCCAGCTAGGGCAAAAAGTTCATGAGACCCCATCTGAACCACTAGGTGGTTATGGTGGCACACATGTGTCATCCCAGTTATGTGATAAGCATAAACTGAAGAATCATTGTCTAGGCCAGTTGGGGCATAAATGTGAGACCCTATCCCCAAAATAACTGAAGCAAAAAAGGCTGGGGATATGGCTCAAGTGATAGAGTGCCTGCCTTGCAAGTGTAAGGCTCTGAATTCAAACCCTAGTACAGCAAAAACAAACAAACCCCAAAACAAACAAGAAAGCTGAGTCAGGACAGTAGCACTAGGCTGTGAGGTTTTAAACATGTCACAGTAACAAGACAGGAAGAGTCCCCTCCAGAGTTTTCCAGTGAACTTATCCCTGGACACTGAGCAGTACTGGTTCCCTGCAGGAGCACTGGTTCTTGTTCCCTGGGCAAGACCCCTCTTCAGCCACAGGTTTGTGGAGTACCACATGGGACAGCCTGATACAGAACATTTCCACTACCACAGAAAGTTCTGGTATGGACAAAGGATGGCCCTGCACTCAGATGCCTCAGACTGAAGGGCTGAGTCCTAGGCAGTGCTTTCAAAAGAATCAGTGGGATAGTTTTATCTCCTGATGCTGTTTCTCTCTGTAGGGACAGCTGGTGACCAAGGATTACCCCACATATGCACTAGCTGTCATTGGATTGCTCCCGGCCTCCTCTACCATGTGCATCCCCCTCGTGGCCCTGGGGACTTTCATCATGCACCGCCTCAAGAAGTGAGTCAAGCTGTCTTTGAGATGTAAGAAGTGGATCTCCTAGAAACCAAAGTCACCCATTCCCTGTTTCACAACTACTGCCTACAGATGGAAGCTTCTCAGATGCTTTTGAAAGCCAGAAGTACTTTGCCTGTCAGCTTCCCAAATCTATAAAGAAAACTTAGTTAAAATAAACTATTTAAGCTGATAAAATCTTACCTTTGGCCACAAATACTTTAGCCTTTTACTATCCTTACTCCATAATTTAATTTTCTTGCTACAATTTACATTGTTTTCTAGCACCTACTCCTTCAACTCACAGTGATGTAATACCACAGATGAAAACATCTCACTATGACTTAAGTTTTATTCTGATTTCTGCAAACTTCATGAGGAGCAAGACATTTCTCAATAATCCTCGAGCCAATAATAAGTCCTTCTAGGACTTATTATTGTGCTAGGGGCTGCACAATAGTGGTCATTGTGGCATTTGTCCACCAAACCTCCATAGGCTGGCAAGAAAAGAGACATTTCATCCCATACACTTCACAGTAACCATGGCAGTATGGCCAATGGTGGACTCTGTAAAGTTTCTATTTATGCTGGAAACATATACACCTGTGACTCAGCTCTAAGACACCAGGTGAAGAAATGTGTGGTTCGTATCAACTGTCACTGTAAATAAAACCCTAAGTAAGCACACTTACTGTGGGGATGTTCCTGGCTTCCTGGTTCCAGGCTCCGGACTGTCGACACAGACTTTCCCTGGTTACAATGAGCACACAAGCTAATCTTGAAAACATAAAGAGGGGGAGAATCCATCCAGACTTTTTGTCTGTTGCCCTTTTCCACATTTACCCTCATGCAGCCAGTGCATGAAGTCTTCCACTGAGGGTCAAGTTCTAAAGAGGGAGGGAAGGAGGAAGGGAGGGAAGGGAAGGGAGGAGGGCAGGAAGGGAAGGAGGGAGGGAGAGAAAGAGGGAGGGAAAGATAAACTATTTCTGGTATGCTGGATTTTGAACACAATAGGAACTGTTCTGGTTTGCTGCAGATTGCTTGCCACCTGCTTGTGTGCATCCCGGGCAATCTCTCATCTCTGGGCGCTTCTCTTCTGCTTGAGTGGGACAAAATCACAGCAGAGCTGAATGTGACCTTGGAACCTGAGGGGAGAGGTGAGTTATTTTAAATGGAAAAATTAACCGATAGCTGTCCCCATTTCATAAATAGAAATGATTTTTCTTTCTACCTCTGTCAGGTGAAGGAAATGAGATTTCCATATCCCTTTGCAAGGCAAAAAAATGCATCTGCAAATAGGTCTTTTGGTGGGGGGAACATGGGGGTACCAGAGTTTGAACTCAGAATCTCACAGGTGTGAGAGAGTGTGTAGAGTGCTAGACAGACACTCTACCACTTAAGCCATACCTCCAGCCCTTTTTTGCTTTGCTTTTCAGATAGGGTCGAGTTTTCAACCACGACCCTTCTACCTATTGCCTTGAGTGTAGGTGGGATCACAGGTGTGAGCCATCTGCCCAGCCCCCAGTAGGGAATTATTAACCAGAATTTCCTGACCTTTTTTATGTGAGTCACATTTTTTAAATCACTAAACTCGCATATTGCAGTCTGTTCCTTGGGCGGGGGGTAAGGGACAGTGGTAAACATGACACAGTCGCTGGTGTTTACTGCACTTACATTCTGGGAGTTTACTGCACTTACATTCTGGGAGGCGGTGACAGATTAACAAGTGACTGTATAGGCAGCAATGTTTTGTTTTGCTTTTGGATTTGTGAGATAGGCTCTTGCTATGTAGCCCAGGATGGCCAGAACCTCACAATCCTCCTTCCTCAGCCTTCAGCGTGCTGGAATTCTCAAGCTGGGCTTGACAACGTCCACATCTAAGGAGGAACTAAATGGACCAATGTGGTGACCTCCTAGAACAGTGCTCTAATCAAGAGGTCAAGGAAGAGCTTCGCAAACTGAAATGTGAAGCATGAACTAGCCAGTGGAAATCCTAAAAGATCCATCTAGGCAGCAACAACAGCACATGCAAAGACCTGATGCAGAAAAGTTTAGGAAAGAGGCCTGTGACTGGAATGGGAAAGAACAAAGGGAGGAAAGCATGCAGGAGTGGGCAGAAGCCAGATCACATAAGGCCTGTGAGCCACAGCTAGGAGCCTGGGATTTTTTTGTTGTTGTTGTTGGAACAAGGGTTTGAATTCAGGGTCTTGCACTTACTTAGCCAGCAGTCTATTGCTTGAGCCTTGACCTTGTGTGCCTGGACCATTTTCAAAGAGCCACGGAAGTCTCCTAAGCGTTCAGGGTGGGGTCCTGGAACCACCTGATTTGACACTAAACGATGACTACTGCTGAAGATGGACTGAGAAGGAAAACGTAAAAATCACTCCACGGGCTATTGTAGTAAATCCACAGAGGTTAATAGTCCATGGATTTTAAAATGAACATGGAAAGAAATAGGCAGGTCTGTAATATTTTGTCAAGACTTAAAGATGGGTTGGATGCCTGGTTGTGGAGAGGAAAGACATGCTCGAATCACTGGGTGGATGCTGTTGGTATTTTCTGAGATGGGGAAAACAGGATAGAACTACGCTGCAGAGTTAAGTCAAGAGCTCTGTTTTAACAGGTTATGTTTGAGACATCTGGGAATCAGAGGAAACATCTGGTAGGCTGTTGAACAAAATAACTGAACTCTGGGAGTCGCCAGCATAGATGTTATTTAAAACCACTGGTCCAAGAGAGATCATCCAGGGTAGTGTGTATGTGAAGAAAAGAGGGCTCTGGACCAAAGCCTTTAAAATATTCCAAAATATTTTCAGGCATCGCTTCAGTCTTTTCCACTCCTCCCCTAGAGAGATGGGGTCTGAGTTCCCTCCCCCTGAATCCAGGTGGGCTTAGAACTACTTCAACAAAAAGAATATGATGGGAAGGACAACATCTGACATCCAAAGCGTGATCATAAAATGCCAGGCAGCTTCCACATGGGTTGATGGAAGTGTGTGTTTGGGGAGTCCTGAGCTGTCATATATGAAGTCCCACTACCATGCTGCAGAGGTCATGTGCATAGGTGCTCCAGCTCACAGGACCAGCTATGCCCATCTTCCAGTCATCCTTGGTAGGGTACCTGACCAGTGTGGACCAGAAACAGCAATTCTACCTGCCAGCTGAATACATTGAGTGACCTCCATCAGTGCCACTTGAAACACAATAATTGCCCAGCCAAGCTAAGTCCAAATTACTGACTCACAACATTGTGGGATTGTGTTCTAGAAACAGATAAGAGGGATGAGTAGAAAGGAGAAATCAAAAGGTATAGATTAATGAATAAAGGTGGACAAAACCTAGAATATGTGGTTCTAGATCATGTGTATGGTTTTGGTTAAGTGTGCCCCAAAGGTTCACAGGTAAAGGCTTGGTACCAAGGTGATGGTATTGGGACTTTTAAAAGGTAGGCCTCGTGGGAGATCTTTAGGTCACTGGGGGTGTGCCCTCAAAGGATATTGGGGGATCCTGGTCTCTTGCTGCCTCTTTCTGCTTCCTGGCCTGAAATGGGACCTGTTCTCCAATATTGTTGTGGCATTCCACAACATTGCCATCGGCTGCCTCTTCAGAACCAAGACAATGCAGATGCCATGCCTTTGAGCCTCCAAAACCGTGAGCTACATAAACCTTTTCTCACAGTTCTCCTAAATATGCCTCACTAACTGAACTTTCTACTTTTCCTAAGATCAGAGCCTATATTTAACCCCACCTCTACCATGACATAAAATGTAACACAATACTTTAATGGATGGCATTTTAAGCTTTGTACAAGTAGAATAATAAAGGAGCAATAGGCACACATTAGTGAAAATGGTGAACAGAGAAAGATGAACAAACACCTGGATCTTTGGCTAAAACAAGCCAAATGAAAAACAAATTCATGGTCAGAATAATCTATAAAGGGAAAAGTTCAGAACAAACATTATCTAACTCATTCATCTGCGACCAGGGCATTCATTGTAAGTTAAACATGTCACAGAACATTAATCGTTGGTCCTCCCAGTGAAACCACCATGGAGCCAAATGTCTAGCCTGGCTAGGGGCAGGGAAGGATGAGAGCTGGACATTAAGGAAGACTAGCTGGGATTCTTCAGCATGAGTTGAGCGCACGTGTCTGTGTACACACGGCAAGTTCAACTGTCAACTGAGGTTCAACTAGATTACAGCACAGGTTTCTCACTCACCCCTGGCAGCCCTGCCTAAAATGAATCCCACAGAATATGGGTCTTATGCACTGCTCTATGAATAAAGATTTCCACAGGCTAAAAAGTTTGATGCTGCTGCACAGCACAGAACTCCTCTAGAGTCATTTTTCAAGCTCTGAGAGTTCTACAGCTTAGACAACACTTTAACTTTGTTTAATCCAGTGTTTCCAAACAGTTCTCACCACAGATTCCTGAACTGTAAGAACATATAAGAGAATTGACACTACCCCAAAACACACTTAGGAAAATGCATTCCGTCAAGGTGTTTGCCTAACAGACAAAGGAGCTAGATGGTGCAGAGCTCATGGCAGGATGAGATTTCTACAAGATGAGACTGCATGAGGAACAGCTCTTGGCAGTGAAATCACACAGCCCAATAGAACACAACAGAAAGCCCAAAACACCCTCAAATAAACCAAAACTTGGAAGGAAGGGATCAACATTTTTAGTAACAAGTAGCCTTATGGAGACAAAGAACACTGGCTCATACACTGATCATATTATCTCATACTGCTCCTCTCTAAGGCAGCAGTACGTTCCCTAGACCCAGGAACATCTAATTTGGCCATGTGACTGGCTTTAACCAATGAAATGTAAACAGAAGACTGCTACTTTTGAGTGACAATCAGGATGCTAACACTAATATCAATGCTGAGTCAGGACAACTGAAAATGTCCCAAAGAGAAGCTGTTCCATCACTCTGGGACCCAAAATGTAGCAATGGAGCAGAGCTACAGTCATCTCTTCAGATACACAGCAGGAAGGAAAAACAAACCTTTAACAAAAGGAGGAAGGGAGAGGGGGGTTGGCGGAGTGGCTCAAGCAGTAGAGCGCTCATCAAGCAAGCATGAGACCTTGAATTTAAACCGCCCCCCCCCCCAAATTCATTGAGATCTGGGGATCACTTGATATCATAGTAGTGTGGCCAATCTTGACTGATACACACCCGTTTCCTTACTCCACAGCTGAAGTCAACTGCGGATAGAATAAAAGACCTAAAAGTGAGAACTGAAAAGTTTTCCTTTCAGGGAGAGCAACATGGTCTTATACGGGCACAAAATGTGCTTTGATAACCATGCAGTTGATGCATTCATCAAGTCACCCACAAGCAAATGAGGCAAACTACAAACAGGGAGATGTTGTGGTACAAACAGTCAAAAAATACTCTCCAGAATACAAAGAACTTTAACAAACTGGCAAGAATAATCTAACGAAAACAGGCAAGACCTCAACAGGCCCATAATATGAAACAGAGAAAATCAAAAACAAAACTATGAAAAGATCATTCTGATCTCATTAGTGATAAGAGAAATGCCAGAGTGGCATACTGTTTCATACCTGCTGGATTAAAAAATAGGAGTCTGATGATGTAGAGTCTATGACAATGTGGTACTATGTGATAACACGGAACTGGTAGGAATATACATGACACAAACAATTTGTAAAATAATTTCATGTTATCTGGTGTAGTACTGCTGGGCATATACCATGGAGAAACACCTTCCCACTGAGCCAGGAGATGGGCATAATGTCCACAGCAGTACTGAGTGAGAGCACAAACCACCAGAAACAATTAAAATGTCCACCTACATTACACTAGACAAAAAGTTAATTGTGACAGTAATCAGTAAATCCCACTGAATATACACATTGTAACATTCATTCCATGCAAACAAGAGTTAACAGGAATGGACAACAGGGGTAACCATCAACACTGATGAGCCTTAGAAACAAAGCTGAGTGCAAAGGTAAGCTGTAGGAAAATAAATACAGAATATAATTTTTATAAACTTCAAAAATGAAGTACTTAAAAAACAAGTGAAACTAAACAATACACTTACCTAGGGAAACTTACTATGTACTAAACTAGGAAAAAATGCAGGTGAAAGGGAAGAAAATGAAAGCTACTGGGACTCTCTCTGGGGAAGACAGCCAGGAGTAAGGGCAACAGCAGCATGGCGCGCCAGCTGTGTGTCCCACCTCTCTCCTCTAACCCTCACTCCTCTTGCTCTCCCTTTTGGGCTGATCTGTTACAAAGCATTAGATAATCAGTGTAAACCCCAGCTCTTCCACCTGATTCCCTCCAATACTAGCTCTGTACCTCATCTTGCAATTCTTCTCTCCTTACTGATGCTGGTAGGCAGACTTCCATAATGTCCTCTAATGATCTCCATCTTCTATTACTCATGCCTTCATGTACTCTCCTCCCCTTGAGTAAGCTGGATCCAGTAGAGCACAGAATACAGTTCAAGTGATGGAAGGACACTTCCAAAGTTAAGTTATAAGACTGTGACTTCCATCTTGCTTGCAGATTCTTGTTGGCTTGGAAGAACCACATTGCTCTGTGTTGGAGAAGACCAGGTGGCAGTGAACTGAGGGTGGTTTCTAGCTAAGAGCCAGCAAGGCAGATTAGTTCAGCCTGTGAGGAACTGACATGAGGAACTTGCCAACAGAGTGATCTTGAAAGTGAATCCTGCTCTAGTTGAATCTTGAGGGCCCTGTGGGAGAACCTGAAGCAGGAAAGAGAGCTAAAGCACATCTGTATTCCTGATGTACAGTGTCAGAGAGGTAATAAATAGAAACAAATACGGGTACTTTGTTATAGTGATGGGTAACTAACACCCTGTGGCCATTCAGAGCTGGCACATCTTCTCTTGCAGCCCTGTAGTCCCTGATTAGAAAAGCACAGTGAACTCACAAGGCACTCAAATTAACCACATCTGCTGAAATTATTCCACTACAAAATGGAAAAACAAATTAAGAGGATGGTTATAGTGAATTTTTCTGAAGATAAAAAAATCACTGAAACATGCTTATAGTACACACATGTGTGTGTGTGCGTGTTTGTGAGTGAGATGCCATTTTTAAGGAATTTCATCTCATTTCCCACATGAGTGAGGATCCCCTAAAGCATCAAGATTTACTTCAGTATTTCCCTCATGCTCATTGATACTTTCCTGTGACCTGAAGAGAATATTTTCTAGTAAGTAGTATTTCCCCACTTTTATCATTTTAAATGAGGCATATCATTTTGAAACAAATTATAATTTGAAAGTAGTTTTTTTTTTTATGGACATTATACTTTACTAAATATTTCCCCAGTCTGTTAAAAAGTAACAATAAATATATAAAAATTTCTTAAGTGATTATAACTGGAAGACAGGATTTCAGAAGCTACTGCTTTTCTTATTTACTTATATTGTATGATTTTCCTATAGTTATCATACACTGTTTTATGATAAAAAAGAAAAAACATGACCTTTCAAAAAAAAGAAAGTATAGGAATGACACCAACAGTAATTAGAAAAGAATATTACATTTTATTTTCACTTATGGACTTACAGTACATGAATTAAGAAATAAAATCATTGCAGGGTTCTGAAATATTGATAGCTTACGACCCAACATACCAATATCATTAATCCATTCTCCCTGAAAGCAGCCACACTAGCGGTTCAGATTTGGTCTTTGTTGTAGTTGTTGACATTAAGTTCTTACTATGAAATGCTCAGAAGCATTTGAATAATATATTACAGTAGGCATGAGCTAAGTCTCAATATTCCATCTTTGGAACAAATTACACCAATTTATATATTAAGAATAGGCGGCACTATTAATTTACCCTACTGTGAGTTTTTAATGACTGATTTTAAACAACACAGGGTTACCCCCAGCTATTATTTCCTTTAGAATTTCTAAAAGCAACAACTCTTGTTAGTATTTATAAAAGATAATGTTGAAAAAAGGTAATGTTAAAATAAAGGCGCTTTTGAAATATTTAAGGACAACATAAGGTACTGCCATTGGAAAAAAAACTGTACATATTTTCAAGCAAAACACTGAAATACTGTAGCAGTGTTTAACCGAATTACTTTAAAATAATGGTAATTGTACTACCTTACATACTGCTCTAATATCTAAACCTCATAATTACAATTTGCATATACAATCTGACAGTTAAAATTACGAACAGCCTGTGAAACACTATTTTTCAGGTTTGTTTTTGCACATAAAGTTGAAGTTGGTCCTTGATTTGGAGAACTATAACTACCTGGAAGCATTAAATTTCAGACACACTTATTGGTAGCCAACAAAAACCTCGACAGAGTGAAAAGCAATAGTACCATGCATGAAAAAGCAGCTGTTGTCCCAAGTGCAGTATCAAATTTAGCATAAATCCTCTCAGAGTGCTGTATGACCCAAAGAGTAGTCCCCAAAGAAACCAAAAGGAAGCAGCTGGCCAGCCCACAGCATTTCCACAATGGAGCAGTCCTTAAAAAGAGAAGGCTTTGGACCTTTAGCATAAGAGACAGACTTTACATTCTTTGATTTCATTTACACCTTTTTAAAAAAGATAAAGTATACCTGAACTCTTTCATCACACTTAAACTACTGGCGCACCGCAGCAGTTCAAGTTGACTGAGGTCAAGAGGCAGCCACCAGAAACTTGAAAGAAGCCCAGACCCCATTCTCCTCTTCCCTCCCATGAAGTCACAGACCATCTCTTCAAACTACTTGATGTCTGTAGGAGACTTACATTTTATAAACATTGTAGAGTTAGCTTATCACTAAATTTTTAAGAAAAGTCCCAAGATGTGTGGAAAAGTATGCTTGCTAACAGTGACTGCTACAATGACAATAATGAAACAGAGCCAGAAAAATAATTTTACTATTTTAAATAATGAAAGAGGCTGAACTTTTAAAATATATTAATTATCTGTTAATAGCTGATTAGCTTGACAGTGAACATATCCTTTTGTTCTGTGAGCTGAATTCAGGTTACATTTCAATTATAGTAGAGCTGCAAATTATAAATACAACCATCTCAATAGTAAAGAGATCATCAAGGCAGTAATATCAGATCAATTCTAAGACTCCACCCAGCACAGAGCACATGAGGTGCTTTGTGATAAAGGCTAAAAAGACCCGGGCTGATGTGGAAAGCAGATCAGTAAAGACTCCAGTTCTGCATCATGGACTCTTCCAAGCCAAGCCGCTTTCCACAAACACAAATTCAGTCTATCTTTTCTTTTTGGACCAATCTAGGAGCATCAACAAAATCTTTCCCATTGTAAAGAATAATAAAAAATGTTCCAATGCTTGCTACTCCCCAGAAGAGCACATAGGCCAGTGTTTCTGTCCAAGTGTCACCTGCAAAGAGTTGATAAATAAATGTCATTTGTTGATTCCAGATCCAGTTGTCAGCTGCATAGCACATCTTTACATTAAAGTTTACTAGCATATCCACAGGAAAAATTTAAGAACCTCCTTATTAAGGCTTAAATCAGTCTCCAACCCTGCATGACTTTATAAAGCATCAACTACTGAACCCAAAGAATCTGTCCTTCTAGCAAGTTCCCAGATAGTGCTGATGCCTGATCCAGAGGCCACATTTTGAGAACCACTCAACTAAACTCTTTTACATTATATCATACAAATAATAATTATCACTTAAGATTACAAGCTTAATATTAGAAGAAACAATTGCCAATAGTTTAATTCATAGTTCTACCTAGAACAGATAAAAGCTATCAAAAAACTAACACAAAAACATACTTTGAAAATATACATGTTTCAGTAAAGTTGGCTAATAAAACAAAACTCAGAAATATATTTTAATAACATTTAGCACAACTCTGCTGACTTGAGTTCATGAAGGTTAGCAGCAGACAGAGAGCAAAGACCTATTTTGTTATGTCTTGAACAGTCAAGCCTATCGTCACTTCTCTCCTACCTACTGGCCTACCTGCAGACAGAGAAAATGTATGTAATGGCCAACAACCAGTGAGTGAGCACAAGAGAAGCCAGGCTCTCCTATGTTGGTGTGGTGCACACCTATAATTCCAGCCACTTGAGAACTGAAGGCAGAAAGATTGCAAGTATGAGGCCAGCCCAGGCAAAGTTAGCAAGACCCTATCTCAAAAACAAAATATGAACAAGAAAAGAGGGGTGGGAATTATGATTCAGTGGAAGAGTACCCGCCTAGCATGTGCAAGGTCCTGGGTTCAAACTCCGGTAATAAACAAACAAACAAGCAAACAAATGGGGGAGAGAGAGAGAGAGCAAGAGGGAAAGACAGACAGCAACCTGACTCTTCCTATCCAAACAAGTTGTCAGAGGTCATGCTACATTTCTTTTTTATCTCCTTGAAAGCCACACCTGGAACTAGAAATCAGATGCCACTGTACCCAAAAGTTCATTATCTTAACTGACATGTCACCATCCACAGTACCCAACCTCTTTTTATTCAATATCCCCCAAATTTGCATAATTAGTAATTTTCACAGCTCTGAGTTTTAAAATTTGTCTTCAATAAAAAAAGTCTGTTTTCCTTTTTATTTTTCTCCCTACTAGGAACTGAACTCAATGTGTTACACATACTAGGCAAGTGCTCTGCCACTGTGCTACTTCCCTAGCCCAAGAAAGGGTCACTGAATACTCTCCAAAGGAATCCTCCATTTCATTCAGACTGAACTTTTTTTTGGTGGTGCTGGGTTTGAACACAGAGCTTTGTACTTAGCCAGACTCTTAGTATTAACTTTTCTGCCCTTCTAGAGGGCAGAGATTAAGTAAATGTGGGTACAGAAAAACAAAATAAATAAAATTTAACAGTGGAGTGGCTTCAAGAAAATGGCATCCACTGGGCAGTGTTTTTAAGATTTAAGTCAGAAGATCTAGGGCATGAGGAAAACCAGCTGCTGGCCTGTGAGTAATCAGCAGATACTGGCTGACTCTGTCCTCTTCCTTCCTGACACAGAACTCACAGTCACACCACAGGCAATTCCTGTGGCTTCAACCTATTTTTACTATAAGTTAAGAAGGGTCACACAGAGTGGGAGAAAATATTTGCCAATTATACATCAGACAAAGGACTGAAAACCAGAATATACAGGGAACTTAAAAAACTAAATTCTCCCAAAACTAATGAACCAATAAAGAAATGGGCATGTGAACTAAACAGAACTTTCTCAAAAGAAGAAATTCAAATGGCCAGAAAACACATGAAAAAATGCTCACCATCTCTAGCAATAAAGGAAATGCAAATTAAAACCACACTAAGATTCCACCTCACCCCTGTTAGAATAGCCATCATCAGCAACACCACCAACAACAGGTGTTGGCGAGGATGCGGGGAAAAAGGAACCCTCTTACACTGTTGGTGGGAATGTAGACTAGTACAACCACTCTGGAAAAAAATTTGGAGGCTACTTAAAAAGCTGGACATCGATCTACCATTTGATCCAGCAATACCACTCTTGGGGATATACCCAAAAGACTGTTACTCCAGAGGCACCTGCACATCCATGTTTATTGCGGCACTATTCACAATAGCCAAGTTATGGAAACAGCCAAGATGCCCCAGCACTGACGAATGGATTAAGAAAATGTGGTCTCTATACACAATGGAATTTTATGCAGCCATGAAGAAGAACGAAATGTTATCATTCGCTGGTAAATGGATGGAATTGGAGAACATCATTCTGAGTGAGGTTAGCCTGGCCCAAAAGACCAAAAATCGTATGTTCTCCCTCATATGTGGACATTAGATCAAGGGCAAACACAACAAGGGGATTGGACTATGAGCACATGATAAAAGCTAGAGCACACAAGGGAGGGGTGAGGATAGGTAAGACACCTAAAAAACTAGCTAGCATTTGTTGCCCTTAATGCAGAGAAACTAAAGCAGATACCTTAAAGCAACTGAGGCCAATAGGAAAAGGGGACCAGGAACTAGAGAAAAGGTTAGATCAAAAAGAATTAACCTAGAAGGTAACACCCACGCACAGGAAATCAATGTGAGTCAATGCCCTGTATAGCTATCCTTATCTCAACCAGCAAAACCCCTTGTTCCTTCCTATTATAGCTTATACTCTCTCTACAACAAAATTAGAGATAAGGGCAAAATAGTTTCTGCTGGGTATTGAGGGGGGGAGAGGGAGGGGGTGGAGTGGGTGGTAAGGGAGGGGGTGGGGGCAGGGGGGAGAAATGAACCAAGCCTTGTATGCACATATGAATAATAAAAGAAAAATGAAAAAAAAGAAAAAAAAGTTAAGAAGGGTCAAAGAACATACAATTGAGACCACATGCAATCCATAAATACAAAAATATTTTATATATATGGTTCTTTCACAAAAAATCTGCTAACTAGAATAATAAACAGGATGGTTCCATCCCGTCACTCAACACATCAGCACTTATTAAAACAATGTGGTGATTGTCTACAGTGCTGAACACTGAAGAGAACAGAGGTGAACAGGCAGTGAACCTCTCCCTCAAGAAGCTGACGTCTTGTCATGAGGCTGGTGGTGGTGGTGGAATGAGAGCCCCTAATTTAGCAAACATTTGAGGGCTTACTATATCCCAGTCACAGGAGACAAAACAACTAATAAGACACAGTCTTAGCCTCAAAAAGCTGCTGATTTGCGCACAAGCAAGTATGCAAATCATTACTACAGATAGAAACAAACCCCTGGGTATTCACAAGCTCAAAAAGGAAAGTGATAGAAGAGAGGTAGAGTTCTGTGGAAATCCAGAGAGGGGAAAATGGCTTCTATGTGGAGGAACAAAGGGACACTTTTTCAGAGGGAGAATCTGAATGGTGCCCTGAGGATGGTGGAATTCAGAGAGGCAGACAAAATTTAGCCTCTTTCCCAAGGGATAAAGGATGAAGACTGGGGGAAAGGAAGGGGGGGAGGGGAGAGGGGGGGGGAAATGGCCCAAACAATGTATGCACATATGAATAAATGAATAAAGAAAAAAAAAAGAAAGGATGAAGACTGGAAGGTGCCTCTTTCCCTAGTGTGCTTAAGATTAAACCTCACAGGTACAATACAACCTAGTCAGGCTCAAACCCCCCAAAACACAGAACATTTTACAATAGAGACAGTATTCCTCTCACTTTAAGCTTAAATGATTATTAATATAGGAAAAATAATAAGAACCTCGTCAGGTTCTTAGGCAAATTTATTCTTACCTTTTCTTAATCTTTTAAAATTTCATAATAAGCTATGTCTTTAATCCATAAATAAGTTATGTGCCCAATGATTAGTGGTTGGTTAAACATAAAGTGTGGCTTTTAAACATAAGGAATAGCTGGTTATGGTGGTGTATGCCTGTAATCCCACCAACTCTGGAGGGTGAGACAGGAGGATTTTGAGTTCAAGGCCAGAATTAGGGAAATCCAATCTCAAAAAACAAAATGCAAAAATAAAAAAGCTGGGGGCATGGCTCAAGTGGTACACTGCTTGCCTAGTATGTGCAAGTCCCTGCACTCAATCTGCATTACCACATAAAAAAAAGGTAAAGAACATGAGAAAAATATTCATACTACTCAGTGGAAAAAAAACCAAAACAGATTACAAAAATGTATAACATTCCACAAACTGATAAAGAATGAAACATCAAAATATTAAGAATGGTTGGCTCATCTCTGGAAGGCGGGATGACAGTATTTTCTTTTTTTTGTCTAACTGTATTTTCTATAATTATTATGCATTACTTTGGTAATAAGAAAAAAATGTAATCAAAATCATAAGTAAAAAAACAGTATGGAGGTGTGACTTAGTGGGAGAGCTCCTGCCTTAAATGCACAGTACCCTGGGTTTGATCCCTAGCAACACAAAAACAAACAAAATCAATTATCAAACTACTAGGCGTATTTTCTTTTTCATAAAACATCAAAATAACTAATCTCACCTACTCTATCCTCCTTAAATTTCATAGGTAAACATATGAAATAAGAGCAGACTTACCAGCCATAAGCAAACAGATAATGCACATTGAAAAGGCAACAACCATGATAATAGGCAACTGGAAAAGAAACAAAAAGAGACACCAGTTTAAGAACGATAGTCAGTGGTTGCAAAATCGGTCCTACATGCTTTGCTTGGGAAAAGAATAAAACTCTTCACAAAACTAATACATACAATATCTTATTTCGACAAGGAACATTATTCGGGGGATCAATCATAACTACCCAGGTCTTTCAGAATGGTTAAGTTATGAGACCTGACGAAGTGTGCCTCTGCTCTAAATCAAGGAAGTGCTAGGAGGAAGGAGGTCACCCAAATGAGAATCCAGGAGCCCAGGCATCCCTTTCATTCCAGGGTACTTTGCAAATAAGCATGAGACCCTAGAGACTCTTTGCAAAGTCTGGTGAACAGTGTAGACAATAAGAAGAGATGTTATCAAAAACACACTTTGCCTCCCATGTTACATATTTGTCTCCACCAATTCCCTTAGCATAACAGGACTGATGTTCCTGAAATGAGGAATCTTTCATATCCCCTTGTTTATTGTTCTCACACAAAAAGGATGTGCAAGAGTATCAGGAAACAATGCTCAAAGTTACTTTCCTCTGTGCACTGATCTCTTTGGAGAAACCTAAGTGTGTATACTCCATCTAGAACAGCATATAATGTTGTCAGTCAAGGGGAGATGATAACATCTGCTCCTTTGGACACAATACTTTTAACATTTTGAGAAATATAATGGTTTCTTACAGCCAGGAATTTCCAGTCCCTTGGAACACTTAAAGGACTATGTGACTCTAATTCATCCACTGAATAGTTCCCGAGAAATAAGTCTATGGAATCCTGGAACAGAAAGAAGGAAATTAACTCCCAAACTTCTAGATTACATTATTGAGGAACAACTCAATGACACAACCATTCAACAACCAAAGTACATCAAATACAAACTTACTTGTCTAAATCCATCAGAAAAGTTGTTCTTGTAATACCGTATTAGTGAGTTCAAGCCATCCATTATTAGTCCCAACTGAGTTCTCTTTCCAGTTCTGGTTAAAAGAGGATTGGTCTTAAATTCTAAACTTGCATCCTAAATTCTCACACTGTTTTATGGACAATAAAGTGTATGCTACAGACATAAGTGAATTATAAAGATGTTAAAAATTATCCCTGAAAATATAGAGACAATCACAAGGAAGTCACTAGTAGGTCTAAGAAATACGTACAGCTGTCACTCAGTATTCACGGGGGAGCCCTTCAAACCAAAGTTCATAGATGCTCAAGTCCCTTATAGAAAGTAGTACAGTATTCTATACAACCTACCTACAGCCTCTTGTATACTTTAACCAATCTCTAAATTATATATAATACCTGATACAATGTACATATTAGGCAAATAGTTGTTATATCATTTAGGGAATAATGACAAGGAAAAAGTTCATACAGTGTATCATAAAAGACCCAAATGAATTTGTAACAGATTCAAAATGTTCTAACTCCTTAGTATCCAGTGTGGTCCTTGACAGTACCACCAGCATTACCTGACAGCTTTTTAGAAGTCAGTTCTCAGGCTGTGCCCCAGGTCTGCAGAATCCAGACTGGTGTCAGGTGCACAGTAATATTTGATAAGCACTACAGAGCATCAGAATCCCCAAGGAAGGCAGCCATCTGTGCCTGACCCTCATCTCTCAGCACTCCTGACTTGACGAGCCCCAAGTGAGACCCCAGTGCTATTGTAGTTGCTGCTCCCTGAAAGCTGCCCACAGGACCCTAAAAGACACTGGGACTATAAACCACTGTGGAATATTACTTTAAAAGCGTGGCTTACCTGGTAAAGTCAGTCTTCAAGGCACCAGTTCCTGCATATTGTTTGGCACAAGCATTTGCATTGTCAGCCCAGGCTGTTAAAAACAAAAAAAAATCAAAAACAGTGATAACGATTAAAATGACACCCCAATAATCAATTTCAAATTTTGAGTGACTTTGTCTTCATAAAAGAAATTACCTACCATTTTTGTAAATCTTCTCAAATTCATCTTGTTCTTCAAGCTTCTGTCCCACATGCAAAACTCCTAGTCTCTAGAATAAGAACCACACCCATACTTATAGATTTCAGCAGACATGCTTTAGGAAGAAAAGGCAGACAAGCCCTGAAATTCTATTGCATGGTTCCCTGGCTGCTGGATGCACAGCAGAGGCGTGCCCCAGCTCCCCGGAGCCCTTTAGCATCCAGGGTAGACTGCGATGACTTTCCGGGGGATACTGTGCCCCACACTCCCTTGACCCCCAGGAACACAGGAACAGTAGCAGACTGTACTTAGGAGAACGAAAACTGTACCCACCTCTAACCTTACTCTTTCTGCCTTCCTCACTGTTCGCCATCTCAGGCTTCCTCATCCCACAACCTTACTCTCTACACCAGTACTTCTGAGACTCTGATGGGTGCTGCACACACACATAGACAGACATTTGTTTATAATCTCAAGGGGCTGCTGGGTTCCCCAATCCTCTCTATGGACTCGGGTCCACAGACCACAGATCAGGAAACCCCGCCTTGACCTTTGACTCAGGCCATTAACTCTCTCAGAACCACCATCTTCTTTGCTCACCTTAGACAGCACACCTCACTTTGTCTTCTTCAGGATGGGTCACTCCACCCTCAGACAATACAGAAACTACCCTCGGTGGCTTTTAGCTGGGTAAAAACTCTGCTCTTACTGGAGGGGGAAAAGCACCCTAGCTGGCAATAGTACTAGAGAGGCTTCTACTATATTTAATATGTGAAAGAATACAGAATGGTTAATCAATCATGGAACCAAACCATTTCTATTGAAAAATGTACTTGGAAAGATCCTTAACAGATGGATAAAGAGTAACAATACAAACCAGAGACTGTTCAAACAGAGAAATCACTCCTTTGGCACCTGTTATTTTAGGATTCAAGAATAATCCATTCTAAAGGAGGTAACTTATTTTCTAATTTCCTCCTGGATAACATGAAATTGTTAGAAGTAAAATTTAATGTTTATCAATTATCTAAGCAGGAAAACATCTGTTTCACAACAAATGCCAATGTCATTTAGAAATCTGGACTCTAGTTTTAATTGCAAATATAGACAGGAGACATTTATATCTATTCTTCTCACTTATCTCAAAGGTAAAGCAAAGTTATGCCAGAAACTTGGAACATGGAAGTTATTATCCCCAGCTAGAAATAAAAGAGATGCAAATTAAAACAATCTTTAAGTACTACTTAACAAAAAAGCAGGCGTGGTGGTGCAAACTTGTCATCCCACCTACACAGGAGGCATAAGTAGGAGGGCTACAGTCCAGGTTAGCCCAGGCAAAAAACCAGAGACCCTATGTGAAAAAAAAAAAAATAACTAAAAGCAAAAAGGACTAGGGGTATGGCTCAATGGCAGAGCACCTGCCTAGCAAATCTAATAAGATCCTGAATTCAAACTCCAGTACCAACAAAACAAACCCAGATGTTTTAAGTACAAGCATCTAACACAGCAATCATTCAATGAAATGAATTCACTGCTAATATCGACAAATATTGTTACGACCCTCTTAGAACATGATCCATTTATTGTCCTTAAATCAGTAATTAAACTTCTAGGAATAAACCCAAAGGAAATAATTTCAATAAAAACAGATACTGAGTTCAAATCCCAGTACCACACACACACACACACACAAATCCAAGAATGGAGCAACTTAAGTGGCATAGTAAACTATAGCTCAATACAGTCATTAAAAACTTTGATTACATAAACGTTGAAGGAAAATGGCAAAACTAAAAATTGTACGCATGTAAACTAACCATGGTTATGGAAGATGGTGGCAAGACACAAAAACAGGTTAGGTGGAGGTGATGTGAATAAATTTTGTTATTGGCTTTCAAAGGTGAAGGACCCTTATTTTTTTTGCTATATTGTTTTTCAATTAAAAAAAAAAAGAATTCGTACCTGAAGCTGGGCCTGAAGTGAACGTCGAGCTAACAAACTCTGGATCACGTTGGTCCTATCTAGACAATCCATACAATTACTGCGGAAGACACCTTCCTGGTTTGTCACCACTTTGCCAGAAGAGTCTACTAGAAAATAACTAAAACATATTTGTATAAACACTCTCATATCAAAAGAGCTCAAACCTACTAGTGACACACCTCTGTGAACATGGGCCTTATTTCAGTGACCTTATTAAAATCTGTAAGTTAAAAGGTCACACAGGAATGTCTGGTTAGGTATAGTTCATTATCCTAGATTCAACAGAAGTCTGAATGGCCGAGACAAAAAAGCCCCTATCCAAAAACGTTTTGCAAAACTAGAGGTCATTACATCCATGAGAAGTAGAAAAGTGGAGCTGACAGTGCTTTAAAGGACACCAGTCATGTTTCCCAAGTTACGAGAGATGGCTTTAGCAGAATTACTCCAACATGTCCCTGTATGTCAGGGTCTTATGGTCCGGGTACATCTGTAATCAGAATCTGGAGGTGCTTGTTAAAAACGAAGATTCTTCGCCTTGGGATAACTGAATTAGAATTTCTAAAGCAAGGGTTGGATACTGGTGCATTAAAAACATTTTTTTCTTCTTTTTAAATGAGTAATACATGCAAGTAGTACAAAATATGAAAAGTATAACTGAGTATTATTGAAAACCCAGTTTACTGTTCTCCCTTTAGCC
Source organism: Castor canadensis (assembly GCF_047511655.1). Lineage (NCBI taxonomy): Eukaryota > Metazoa > Chordata > Mammalia > Rodentia > Castoridae > Castor > Castor canadensis. The sequence goes on along the minus strand of NC_133402.1, from coordinate 46,464,251 downwards.
ACTTAAATATCTGTACTGCAACTAACCATGGTTACCAGTTTCTGTGTTTTTTGTATTTTTAATAAGCTCCTCAGATAATTATATGAATCAAAAATTTGATCGCACATTGGCAGCAATCTGTTTGCTAGCCTTAGCACCTTAGGCAACTTCTTAGGTGAATTAATTTTAAATGTGTTTTTTCATTCACAAAGTGGAGGTGTGAATACCATCACAAGGCTGCTCTAAGATCTGAATGAAATAATGTATAATGCACAAAAAAAGTACTTCACAGAGTATAGCATGGACACTCGATAATAGTAATATATTGAAATTATTCCCCAAAATCCTAAAGGAGGGAGAATATGCAATAGATTCATCAAGGGCTAAACAGAAGTCATGATCTTAATGGGAAGGGCATAGAGGGTGTTTAGATGAAAACTCTGTATGATGTTCATGAAGAACAAGGTGAGGATGATTTAGAGTTGGCATACATATACGTGTGTGACTATGTGTGTGCGTGTTTTGTGTGTGTGATGGCACCCTGGTAGTAGCTACATAATGAATACTTCTGTACATATTATTTCTTAAATTACACCTTAAGTCCATTAGATAAGTATAATTATCTCTACCTTGCAAATAGAGAACCCAAAGCATAAAGATAACCTGGGTCCTGGGTCACATGGTTGGTAAGAGAACTGAGATTTAAACTGAGACGTGTTAAGACTTGAAACCTCATTCTCTTTCCCTAACCTTAAAATCCTCTGGAAAAACCTTTGTGTTGAGATAATCTAAAAGTCTCCAGTAAATGCTCTACAGTTCCTGTGAAGCACAGTGAGTGGCAGTGGCACAGATTCTGGTGTCACCACTCCTCTTTTCTCACATTTTTGTATGACAGCCATTAATGGTGAACCAAGGAACCATCTCCTCTGACACCATGCCAGCCCCAGCCAGGATTTTCCCCAGTAGTTCAACAATACAGGTCAATGGCCTTTTACCAGCTATGTTTGCAGCAAAAAATCTTACAGAAGCAAAAAAGAGAAGGAAGGAGGAAGAAGAAAGAGAGAAAGAGGAAGAAGAAGAAGAAGAGGAGGAAGAGGAAGAGGAGGAGGAGGAGAAGGAGGAGGAGGAGGAGGAGGAGGAGGAGCAGGACGAGGAGGAGGAGGAAGAACTATAGTTGTTTGCTATGTATAAAAACATTTTTTAAAAACTGAACAAATATCTATCAGGGAGGTATGACAATATGACTGTGCAACTAGAAGAGTACATTTGGGTGGCAGGTTTAGATCTACCATGTAGAGGCAGAAGGCAATGACAGATGGCTTACAGAGTCCTCCTGGCTATAAAGTAAGTGAACCTAGGAGCCTGGGAAGCAGTGTGGCAAACAACACAGTGAACACAGAGAGAGCCTCAAAGGCATTTATAGCTTTTGCTCCATTAATCCTACTCCAAAGAATTGTTTTTAGAAAAATTTTTAACAAAAGAAAAAATAAATACATATGTCTACCTGAGTGATTCACTCTTTTCAATAAAAAATTTAAATAATAAAACTGCATACAAAAGTACTGACAACCCAGTGAACTATCTCTGTAAGTCATTAGATAATATATAACAAACAAGACTGGAATATATACATCCCTTCCCTTTACCTCCATAAGGAAATAACACAGCTTACCTTAGTTCATCTTGCATTTCTGCTACCTGGTCCAATAAAATACTTAGTCGATCCCATCTCATATTTCTACATTCTTTATGGAAGTCAAAGGCAATGTACCTATCCCAAAAAAAGATATTCAGTAATTGATAAGGGAGCATTCATTCTCCTATTAACAATACCCTCATATGCTGATTTTTCCCTGTATTAGAGAAGCATACATACATAAATATACATATATGAATACAAATGCATACATTTACTTTCAAAAGTCCTTCTAGGGGCCCTCAAACAGGAGTAGAGAAGTATTGCAAATGTTAGTGGGGGGAGAGAGGGGAGAAGACGGAGGAGGAGGGGAAGAACGAGGAGGAGGAGGAGGAAAAAAGAGAAGAGAACCTGAGCCCCATGAACATATGAAGTGTCTCGTACATTCTACTTCTGCCCAACTTCCTGCTAAGGGATCAAGACAAGCCATGAGGAGGTAGGACATTATCTTCATCTTCACATGAAGCATCTACTCTCATGTGACTCCCTTGCCTCCAAAAGACTTAAGGGACATCAATAGAATGTGGTTGATGTCTACAACCTCAATGGTGATCTCAAGTGAGAATAGTACCCTTAGAAATTAGTACAAATAATACAGGCTAGCCAATGACAGAGTGGGGAAAGCATTTTCAAAGGCAACACTAAAAAAGTGGCAGTATGATACTTATTTTTAGTGCCCTGGCCAGAAATATTAGTGCTAGTCTTATTTAAAGAAAATAAGCACAAAGTTTCAGTTGAGTAAAATGAACGTTCTAGAGATCTACTGAATAATATTGTACCTATAGCCAATAATACTGTACTGTACACTTTAGATCTCAGCTAGAGGCACAGCTGTAGTGGCCCTGGCTTCAATCCCCAGTATTAAGAAAAAAATAAATAGGGAGATTACATGTTAAAGTGTTCCTACTACAATAAAATTAAGGGGGTGGAGAGGAAAAAAAATACCAAACCAAACAAAAAGAATCTACATACTTCACTGGAATCTAAAAATATTTGGCTACTTAAGCTTATATCCTTATTCTAAATTACACTTATGTCTTCTTTCTTTTTTCTTCTTCTTTTCTTTTACTTCTGAACCCAATAGTTCAGCAACTCTACTTCTCTACAAGTTTTATGAAGGAACCCTTATGGACACATCATCTCACACACCTTTTTTTTTCTCTCCCAGTTTCCATATGATGTGTGACCATATGACTTTTCTCTTTCTGGCCATTCACCAATTTCATTACCTTAATTCACTCAGAATAATAACTGGCTAAGAAACTAAAGAGTTAATCAATGTAATAGTCTTAAAGACAACAGCGGATCTAACATTTGATTCGTTTTAACCCAACTCACTGATTCTGTTAACCCTCCCAAAATACATATTTATTAAGTAAAAAAAAAAAAAATTAAGCACACTTTGGCTCCTCTGTCTGGTGGTCTTCAGAGCGCACAGAAAGAAAGTAAATTAGCTTTGGGTACTCATTCTTTAGCAATAGGTGTCTTCCACATTCCCCAAAGGTCATAACTTTAGACTCTAATTCACACCTCAAGTTAGGAAGTCAGCTTCTGAGAAAAACTCCAAATTCCTTGAGACAACTCTGGGGGCCAAGAATGTCTATGGGAACCCTCTGGGACAGAGAAGGTCTTAACCAGCAGTGTATATGGAACCAAACTTTTCGTATACACATGCTGGACCCCAAACCCAGAGATTCAGAATTTTCAGGCCTGGTGGTAAAGGCTAAATCAAGTCCCTGCAAATATTCTCAGACACACCTTGATGAGGAGTTCCTTCTCTGAGTCTCCCAAAGTGTGTCTGGGCAGGTTCTACTGTGTAAAGGTAAAAGAGTGGATCAAGTGAGGCTCAGATAAATTTGCTAGAGCTTTTGAACTGGATGAGAAAGAAATAAATTTTTCCCCAAGATTCATTATATTATTCATCTTTGTGTATGTTTAAATTTTTCCAGAGGTTAAGACAATTTCTCCCTAAATAGCCCAATATCATTTTGGGAATAAAGTTTTCCCCAAATGCCTATGACCACTTCTTGTGATATATCCCCGTTCCCACTGTGCCTCACTTTCCCGCTGCAGAAAGCTCCAAATGGGCTGACTTATTTCTTTCTACAGCATAGCTCATGTTTCAGGATTCCCATCTTTCCACAAGGATACATAGTGCTTTCAACTCTTGCCTGGTGAAATACAGTATAGACAAAGGTGCTATTCCAGGGGAGGTCACCATGCAAGACCTAAACTGCTCCAGCCTATGTGGTCAGGATCACAGAGACCACATCAGATAATCATTAAGAACCGAAACTCATGAGCTAATGGCAGGTTGCCCAACAAAGCCTCACAAGAAGGTACCTGATCATTCCACTTCCCAAGGAAGACACCATTGTTGCAAATGCCTGTTCAAGTGGCTTCTCTGAGCCCTTCTGGTTTACCTGTAAAAAAAATGTAAAGCACCTTATTTTTCAGTTTATGACAGAGAGGGTATTATCAAGAAAATAGCAAGGAAGCTCTCAGCTCTCATTCTGGCAAAGAAACAATGAGAAAAAATAAAATAGTAGAACCAACTTTGTAGAAGCTGTAGAAAAATAATCAAAGGTTTACAACAACCAACTAAATGCTCAGTCAAGAAAAGGCCACCTGTCAAACTGTAGGAAATCTCTGTGGCATTTTTTTTGTAGTAAAAATAACAGTAAAGTTTATTAGGAAAGAAATTTAGTGTAACAGGATAAAATGGGGAGAAATGGAAAAAAAAGAGAAACATTTTCTGCCCCCTTGCAGGAAATGGGATAGAAGACTCCTCTGTGGCATTTTTATTCTGTGGCTTCCCCCACTGTCTCCCCAGAAGGTGACAAACTTAGTTTTAAACTGCAGTGACTTTGTTCTCAGTTCCCTTCATCAAACAAGGAAAGACCACCACCCCGATTTGCAAATAACTATATACATCTATTTTAGCCCACAAGACCAACTCACTCATCTGTGTTGCATAACTCTGAACACAGATGGGGGAACATCAGACAATGTTTTAAAAGCTACAATAGGACTACAAAACAAATATCCGGAACAAGAGATTCTGGATGGAGACGCACAATGGCTGCCTAAAGCCTGCAGGAAAAGCTGGGAAACGGGGACAATGGAGAAAGCTACCCACATGTTCAAGTAAGAAGCATGCACAGAAAAATCCTAAGACTTTAAACCTTCCCTTAAAACTATTCCTTAGCCTCAGAATGGGCTGGTCTGCAAAGAATGGGAAGCAGGGATATTCTCATTTTTAAGTGTTTTGTTAGGTTTTTTTTTTTAAATTCCAATCTGTCAAAACATTAGCTAATCACAGCAAAAAGAAGAGACTTCAAACTAGCATACATGACAAGGAACAATCTTTCCCAAAGTAGCTTGGAACAGTCTCACAATAAATGGATTACTACAGTCTTTAACAATTAAAAAACAAAACAACTAAAAAAAACCTCTGGGGAAGGTTTCTAAACCTTCTAGACTTACCATATGGTAATAATCAAACATGCAATTAAAAGGGAAAAAAAATCACAAGCAGAGAAACAGAAAAACATGGCTTACCCCAAGGACAAAAAATGGGCCAAGCATGGTGGTACACACCTGTAATCCCAGCTACATGGGAGGTGGATATGGGAGGATTGAGACTTAAGGCCAACCCTGACAAAACTGCAAGAACCCTATCTGAAAAATAACTAAAGTAAAAAGGGATTCCACCACTCAAGTGGCAGAATGCCTGCTAAGCAAGTATAACTACCTGGGTTCAAACCCTAGTACCACCAAAAAAGAAAAAAAAACAAAACAAAAAATTGGTCCTATGGAAGCAAGGACAGCAAGGACATCAGTCTTACTATGGAAAGACTTTAAAACAACTGTCTGTTTTAAATATGCTCAATGGAAAACATAAGGAACTAAATGAAATCAGGAAGGCGGTAGATGAACAAAATTAAGATATTCACAAAGAAATTATTAAAAGCCACCAAACAATAAGTCTGGAGCTAAAAAGTACAGTAACTGAAATTAAAAAAAAATTAGTAGAGGAGTTCAACATCACACTTGAAGCAGCAGATAAAATAATCAGTGAACATGAAGATAGGAAACTTAAAATAACCAAATATGAGGAAACGAAAAAAGAATGAGGGTTAGGGGTACAGCTCAATGGTAGAGAATTTGTCTAACAAAAGCTGCAGGCCTAGATTCTATCCCTAGCACTACATGATCAAGCAGACAATACATACATTATAAGAGGCCCAGAAGAAAAAGAGAAAATGGGATGGAGAGATTATCTGAATTAAACAATGATCCAAAACTCTCCAAATGTGATGAAAGACAGAATCTTCAAATTCAAGAAGTGCACTGAACTCTAGGAGGATAAACTGAGACTCACACTGAAAACATAATCACATGGCTGAAAGACAGAGAAACTTTTGAAAGTAATGAGTGAGACAGAGAACTCATCACACACAGAAATCTTAAGGAGGCCAGAAAGTAGTGAATGGTACATATTCCAAAGCTTAAACAGTGCTAAAAAGGAAATTCATTATAAAAACTCAAGGGCTGGAGAGCCATGGCTCAAGTGGTACAATGTTGTCTAGCAAGTGAACTCAGAGCCCTGAGTTCAAACTGCAGTACCAACATAAAAGAAAAGAAAGACTTCAAATCAATAACTTACCCTTACATCCTAATGAACTAGAAAAAAGAGTAAACTAAGCCCATGGCTAGCAGAGGAAGGAAGTGATAAAGATTAGAGCAGAGATGAATAAAACAAACAACAGAAAACCAATAGAGGATGTCAACATAACAAAGAGATGATGCTTTTGAAAGATCAATAAAGGTGGCAAACCTAGCTAGAATGACCAAGAAAAAAAGACTGAAGTTATTAACACCAAGAAAGACAATGACATTACTAATGACTTTTGATAAATACAAAGAATTATGAGAGAATATTGCACACCAATAAAACTATATAACTTAGATATGAACAAATTCCTAGATACACACAATCTACCAACACTGATTAATAAGCAAATAGAAAACTGAGTAGACAAAACACTAAGAAGGAGATTGAACCAGTGTTGAAAAACTTCTAAACAAAGCAAAGTCCTAGGTCAGATGTCTTTACTAGTGAATTAGAATGGCTATTATTAAACAAAACAAAACAACAGAAAATAACCCTGATACACGGCTGGTAGGAATATAAAATGGTAAAAATGGTACAGTCACTGTGGAAAACTCAAAACTGTAATTCCTCAAAACATCAAACATAAAATTCCCAAGTGATCGAGTAGATCACTATATCACATGTGGATATAAACCTAAAAGAATTCAAAGCAGAAACTGAAACAGATACTTGCATACCAATGTTTATAGAAGCATTATTCACAATAACCAAAAGGCAGAAAAAACCCCAATGTTCACCACCAAATGAATAAATACACAAAATGTACTGTACATCTACAATAGAACACTATTCAGTCTTAAAAGGAGATGAAATTCTGATAAATATGGATGAAACTTTAAAATACTATACTAAGAGAAAAAAGTAAAACACAAAAGGACAAATATTGTATGAGTCCATTTCTATGGGAAACATAAAAAAGGCAAGTTCAGAGACACATGAGTAAAATAAAATCACTAGACTGGGGAAAGAAGGAATAGGAAGTTACCAGCATAATGGGTACAGAGTTTCTATTTGGGACGATGCAAAGCTATAGTAATGGATAGTGGTGGTGGCTGAACAACATTGTGAAAAATTTAGTGTCACTGAAGTTTTTATTTTATTCCCCCCCCCCCAAAAAATACAAGAAACCTACCAGATTGATTATGACTTGTTTTCCATAAATAATTACTTGTGAATCAAAATGCCTTTGGAAACCATCCATCTAAAGGGGGGAAAGGTATATACTTAACCAAATTACATTTTAAAAATATTTATAACATTTTAAAAAGTTCTTCCTTATTATGACTTGTTTTCCATAAATAATTAGTGTGACTCAAAATGCCTTTGGAAACCATCCATCTAAAAGGGAAAAGGTATATATACTTAACCAAATTACATTTTAAAAATATTTACAGCATTTTAAAAAGTTCTTCCTTAACCTACTTCTACATGCAAGTGAATGATGTCAGTCTGGGAACCATGAATCACTGCATCTAGATATTCTAAATACCATGTCACAAATAGTAGCTATAAGCCATTTTACTCTGAGCTACAATACTATTTTAATTCTGAGTACAACCTCAATAGGACCCACTAAGTACTCTAAACCATACAAAGTTGTAAATCTTACTGTGCACTCTTGAGTCTACATTTGCCACCCACTCTATCACGGGGCCCCCACCACCATTTCTAACATGGCATGCATGGAGCATTTAGTTTTAGAGGTTCACTGTGCTGGAATCAAGGAGGATGACCTTGATGTTGAACTCTGACTTTTGGAGAACAAATACATACTCTGTATGCAAATTATAATGCCACTAAGGTTCTATTTTTGGCCAATGGGTAAAAGCACACTGAAGATACATACATGATTTGCTACTTTATTGATCTGTGGCAGTGGTTTGTACTTGAGATTTGGTCTTTGGGACCAAAAAACAGGTATTGATCCTCGAGTCTAAAAGAAAAGAGAGAAATGTGAAAAGAAACACACACAAAAACTTATTTTTTTGCAACTTATTGCTAGCAGGATAAACATTAATGACTTTGCAAAGAAAAAAATAATATAACCTACTAGCTATGAAAGAACTGTAAAAGTTCGTATTTTATGGGAATATGCTCAGAAAGAACTCTATATACATAGTACTTCTATAGTAGACAGTTCTTATTTCCCTTAAATTCTAAAATAAATCAATTTATCCACAAGTAAAAATTAAAAAGTTATGTGTATTATATAATTTGGCAGTATGAAAAATTAAAAACCTGCTTTACTCATTCTCACAGGAGTATGTTCATGAACATATGAACATGTTTGGCTACTAATACTCAAGAGCAGAAAGTGATCCACAACAGATGAGAAGAATGTCACAGTGACATATGACATCAGCTTGTCCTAGCATCATCACCCTGGGTAGGTCTGAAATGTTAAAGCAGATGTATGGCTGCCTAGATTTCTGTAACTCTTACACCTCCTTCTCTACCCCTCTCCTTTAGAGATTTAAAGTAAGGAAATGTCAGTAGGACAAAGTCAGATTAAAGAACAGCCCTTTGATCAGGTGAACTTTTCCATACTGTAGACAAAGACATTATCTAAGAAAGAAGGGGAAGGGCAGGGAGGAAAATTTCAACACGATAAGGAAACTACGATAAGGAAGAAAAGGGCACCTAGCCACAGCCACGTGAACTTGCCTGTACAAACGAAGCCCTGCTCCCACTGTAGTGCACAATTTGCTCTGTTTCTACAAAGTTAGCAGCATGGCCTTCAGAATCAATTCCTACATTGAAAAAATAAGAATTAATTACATTTACTACCTAAGAAGTATACTAGAAACTCATTAATTCAGATAACTTAGAATTAACTCAGTTCAAATTAATGGAAAAGTACTTACAAAATAAAATTCTAACTTATGTATAGTACATGATTAGAAAACTCTCATCTAAGTAGGTGCTAACAGAGGTAATAAAGATTTATTAATAAACAGATGAAACTGGTTGCTGTTTTATACATATACAAACTTCCTCTAAAAAAGTCCTCATGCTTGAGACATCTTTTAAAGAAAAAACATTCTCAAGTATATATAACATATATTTTCTATTATTTGGGGGGGGGGGCAATATTGAGGTTAGAACTCAGGGCCTCGTGTTTGCCAGGCAGGTGCTCTACCATTTGAGCCATGCCACCAGCCCAACAGATCTTATTTTGAACAATACTAACTTGAGAGTTAAACTATCAATTCAAATGATCATACTTAATAATAACAACATAATATTAAATGCAAACCTGGCCCTTACATTAGTAGTATTTAGTTGTAATGACGCAAATAGTCTCTGAAAGATGCTTATGTTAATTTTAATTACCAAACTAAAAATGCAAAAACTGTTTAATTTGAAGCTTCTGTAACTCCATGAATATACCCAGGAAACTTAGTTTGAAAAGCACTACTTCAAAGTGCTTGCAAACACTTTATGCCAGTTGGTCCTTTTCAATATCTGAAGTGTTCCCTTACCAACTTGTTTACATGATCTATTTTTACCAAAAAAGGCTTGCAAGCAAATCCAACTTTCAAGCTAGTCCCAAATTCTGAGAAGGAATTCATGGATTTTTAACTCCCAAATATTTCTTAATATCCTTTCTATCCATTATAGTTCTCAAATACAGCATTTTGGCTTTGTGTGGTTTTATAAAAATAAGACAGTGTATTACCAGAAGGGGACAAAATTTTTGAACCAAATCAGTAATGATATAACTGCTCAATACTTTCTGAAGCATGGACCATGTTTATAACTGTAACTAGAAAGAGTGTGTGAAGCCAGGTGCTGGTGGCTCATGCCTGTAATCCCAGCTACTTGGGAGGCTGAGAAGGGGACAGACTGTGGTTCAAGGCTGGCCCAGGCAAACAGTTCCCAAGACCTCATCTCCAAAATAACCAGAGGAACATGGACTGGAGATGTGGCTCAAGTGGTAGGGCACCCGTTTTGCAAGTGTGAAACCCTAGGCCCACACACCAAAAAAAAAAGAAAAGAAAAGAAAAAAGGAAAAAAAAAAAACAGTGAGAAGAGAGAAAAGAAAGGGAGTCGGTAAGGGTGAGGAGAAGAGATATCTTTATGAAAAGATTTCCAAGATATGTTAAATTTTTTTAAAAAGAAAGGTACAGGAAAGCGTTCACAAAATATAACTACTGTCTACAAAAGGAGGAAAACAGTAACACATACTAGCTGTATTAACAAAAATTATCCAGAAGGAAAACAAGAAATTAACATCTGATTAGCTGGCAGAGGGGTAAGAACTGAGCAGATGAAGTCAGAAATAGAAAATTTTTATCATTTTTTAAAATACTTTTTGGTATTTAAAGTATGTAAATGTACGGCCTATTCAAAAATTTCACATAGAAACTGTTTCTATCAAAAAAAAAATCTAGTTACATGGAATTTGCTAACCCTAATTCTGGTTCTGTGAGCTTAGCCAGGTCATTCACTCAGGGTCTTTCTTCCTCTGCTATAACAACATCTGTAGTGAGATTAACCAAGTAATCTAACTTTCTGACCCCAAACTTGGATGATTTATTGAAAAGTTGGAGAAATCCCATTTTATGATGACAGTACCTTTTTTCTGATCCCAAACTTGGATGATTTATTGAAAAGTTGGAGAAATTCCATTTTATGATGACAGTACCTTTTGTGGGTGGTACTCAGGAGGCTCTCGGTGGCAGGTGCTCTACCACTTGAGTCACGCCTTCAGCCCCTAACAGCAACTTTTTTAATACACATTTCAAAAGCCTGGTTTTGGTAAATTAGTTATGTTGCTAGTATAAAAGTTTACAGAATATTCCAAATGTAAATATTTTATAAAAACTGAAGACATGAAGTAAAACATCTAGCTTTATACATGTGAAGAAACCAAGAACAATAAAAGAAAAAAAATTTATTTGAGACAGGGCTTTGAACTCTTCTACCTCCCAAGTGCTGGGAATACAAGTGTGTACCACCATTCCCAGCAGAAATTACTTTCTGATAAGAGTTTCAGGTACTGAAAATTATACTAGGTTGGCAACACTTTCAGAATCCAGAAAACACACTGGTTCCTCTTAGAACAGTTAAGAAGCACTCTACACTACGACATTAACATTTGAAAGATAATTACAGTAGCTAGAATAAAGCACAGAAGACCTATCTAATTATTATAATGAGGCAGGACATAAATATGTAGAGAGGCTATCAAATAATAATGAATACAACATGCAAAAGGTTGCAGTCATGTCACTGTAAGACAAGCTTTAATTAGTGATAGATATGACCTATTACTAAATCAGTCTCACCTCTTACATAATAGCGCACGCCAGCTCTGAAACAGCTCCTCCTGGAGATAAGAATCCAATCGAAGTATTTCCCATTAACAGAACATGAGTGCATAGTAATAACTTATCTATGTTAAGAAAAATACAACATGTAGAAATATATATATATTCTCTCTAGATTTGATTTGAATCTATTCAGCCTGAGAAGAATGAATTGTCTTTAAAGAGAATAAAAGATACAAATCTTTCTGGTTCTTCATGATTAGTCAAGGCTTTAGTACTAATTCTCAATTGTGAAGTTTTGTCAAGTCAGTCTCTCCAGAATGAGGTCTGCACAGAAAGCTAAAGCACGGTGCTGTAGCAGTGTCTCTATTTAAGTGTTTTCCTTTCTCTATCTTACATATGTTAAGATTTTCTCAAAGTAAAGAATTAAGTATTAACTGTATCACAAAAATCCTACTCTGAATGAAAAACAAAAGATTATTCTTCAAATAAAAATGGAAAATAGAGAAAATAGGCTATTGAAGTTAAAGAGAAAACCTCGCAATATATCACGTGTGGATGTACCTGGAGATTAGCTGTAACAGATGGCTAGCATATGAAGACTTTACAGATCAAACTATAAAATAAAACAATCTAGAAACAGAATTTTAACTCTTTTTCCCTGAAATAAGAAAAGTGAACCTAAATATGAAAAGAATTAAATGTAAAAAAAAAAAAAATCTCTCTCCCTAAGCTTCTCTTCTCTAAGTCTTTCCCTGACTACTGCTAAGAGCACAGTCTATGTCATAAGACAGACGGTACCTCCAGGAGTAAAGAGCCACATAGATGAAAATGCTAAGGGCCAGTCTCCCCATTTCACTGAGGGTAAAGGACTGCAAAAGCCTCCAGAAGGGGCATACTTCTTACATTAAATACTGTCCTATGAAATACAATAGACAGAAAAGAAAATACAATGCAAAGAATAGATTTACCAAAGCCCCATGTATGATGAGTTACTGCTTAAATAGGGGTAGAATTTCAGATTGGAAACATTTTGAAAATAGTGATGTAGACTAGTTACATTCACAACATAGTGAATGTAACTAATGTCATTCATTGAATTGTACACTTAAAAATGGTTTAAAAATGACAACTTTCATGTTAAGTCTATATACACACACACAAACACACTTATTGCTAAAGCACCATGAACTCTCTCCATCTGGCTCTATACTGCCACTCACTGCAGCATTCCTTTGCTTTTCTAGTTTTGCCACTATTGTTTAGTCGAAAGTTTCTGAGGTATTTACATGAAGTGAGTTATACTGTAGGTGTTTGTTTTCCTTTTCATTTTTTTTTAATTTACTACCTGTGTTCTTTTGGCTTTCTTCATTTGTTCAACATGTTCAGGAGGTATCTGTATAAATATAAGACAGTTCATGACTGTATCATAATACTCTCTATGAATATACTACCGGTTTTGGGGTTTGTGTGTATGTGTTTGTGACAGGTCTTACTATGTAGCCCCAGGCTGGCCTTGAACTCTCCATCCTCTGGTGATCCTCCTGCTTCAGTCTCTGAAGTGCTGGGATTACAGACATGTACTACCATGCCTGGCTGTTTGCCAGTTTATTCATTCTACTATGTGTGAACATGTATTTTGTCTCCAGCTTTTGCTACGATAACAGTGTTGCAACAAACGTCTCTATACATGAATATGTGGAAATAAAGAAGTGGTACTGCTGGATCACAGTACATTCACCATCTGATCTTATTAGGAAATACCAAATGGTTTTGAGAATTACTTTGGTGTCTCATCTTTACCAATACTTGATATCGTCAGCTTTCTCACTTGTGTGACTGGTGGGGCATAGAAAAGAACAACAGGTTTGTTTTATTGTTTCTATGTCTACACCCTTTCCCCACACCTCATTTTTGAGGGGTTTGCCCTATGGATATATTCTGTATGTAACATTTTTTCTTAGTATCATTTGATTCATCCATTACAAAACATAAAGCATAGTAAGTATGTGTTAGACTACTATCCAACTTCAGAACAATACCAAAACTATCTGTTCCTTCCCCATGCCAGCCACCTACCTTTCTGTCTGAAACACTGTTCTCACATTTGAAGACACCATTCTCCTATGGTTAGTTTCAACACCTGCAACCATGGCTTTAAAACACACAGCTTACTTTTCAATTTTATGAAAATGGTACCACACTAAACTTCTAAACCTTGTTTTTTTTTCCTCCAAATTCCCTGCATTCATCCTTGTATTGCATGAAATAGTTCATTCCTCAGTGCTATACACAATCTACAAGGACCATACCACAAAGACATAATTCTTCTGCTGATAGAACTTGTGGTCATTGCTTTCCTCTAACATGTCACTGAGGACATTCTTGTAAATACTTCCTGGTAAGAAGGTATGGGAGCCAGGCACAATGGTACCCATCGATAATACCAGCTACCCAGCACATGGAGGCAGGGGGATTACTTTGAGGCCAGCCTGGGCAAAGGTAGTATGAGACCATGTCTCAAAAAAATAAAGGTCTAGCACCAGTGGCTCAGGCCTGTAATCTAGCTATTTGGGAGGCAGAGATCAGGAGGTAACAGTTCCAGGCCAGCCTGGGCAAGAAGTGAGACCCTATCTCAAAAATACCCAACACAGAAAGAGGCTAGTGGTGTGGTTCAAATGGAAGAACAACCACCTAGCAAGCATGAAGCCCTGAGTTCAAATACCAGTACTACCAAAAAATAAATAAATAAAAATGAAAGGAAGGGAGGGAGGGAGGGAAGGAGAGAGGAAACGAGGGAGGAAAGACAAAAGGAAAGTACGGGAAATTCAGGGAAGTGCTGGCATGAGAATGCCAAGTAATTTTCAACACGCAGTACTAAATGACACCAGCAACATGTACTGTTAATGACTCATTCCTCTCTACTCCCTGGAACAATCAGACTTACTAATGGCTGCTGTTGAGCTCCCAATTAACTCTTCTTTAAAGCCCATGGCACCAGAAGATTCCAAGGCAGGATTTATTCATTCACTCACCAGATGAGTAAAACACAAGCCTGCTCTTAGAGCTAAATCTAGCAGAAAGTATAACTACTTTATGAGTCATTGCCTCTGATTACAACACAAATACGTGTGTGCACACACACTTTGGAGAATCCAGAAAAGCAGGGAAGGAACAAGAGAAAAGTACAAATGGTAATTATCAAAGATGAGTGAATTCACTTATACTCTGTGTGCCCGAGATGACCCACTCCCCGTCTCCAAGGTATTTCACACATACCTTGACCTCCACTACTCCTCTCATCCCACTCACAGCCGATGGCACTGCTTCCTACTTCATTATGAAAAGAAAAGTCTTCCACATGCTCCTACCACATTTACACAACCACCTGCATCCACCACCTTCCCTTCTGTGATGGTGGATAAGCTTGTCATGGTAGCGGCCATGACAGGCCTCTACCTGTGCACAGATCACACCTCCTCCTCAACACTCAGGGCCTCACCCCAAATGTATCTTCATCAGTTTTCCCCTTTTCCAAAATCTTTCTTAGCAAAATTTGGTAATTTCCTCATCTGGGGAGGAAGTAAGGGGAGGGGCAGGAACATGACCTCCTGCCTTAATAGTCATCGCATTTAACCAACCACCAGTGAATCAGCTGCTTCCACCCACTTTCTCAAAGCACTATCTTCACTCACTTCTGGGACACTATCTCACTTGGTTTTCCTTTTTCTCACTGGCCTGTGCTGCTATCTCCATTTCTGCAACTCTAGAAGCTTGGAGCAACTCTATGGCCTGTCCTTTTGATCACTTACTTTGGTTCCTCCACTTAAGAAGTTGTCATCCTTACTAATGCCTAATAGGTCACAGCTCTTAACATTTTCACACTATCTAGTACTGCCCTTGGGCCACCCTCTCTCTTCTCCAGACCATTTCTCTTCTCTATGTACACTTCTTCCTTTAATGGTTTCATCCAGTTTTATGGCTTGAAATGTCATCTATATGTTGACCACTCTTAAATTTATGCCTCCACATGGGCACCTTCCCTGAACTCCAGCTCCACTGATACAACTCCTTCCTTCATTTTTATTTGAGTATCTATAGAAATCTCAAGCTTCACATGTCCAAATGGAACTCTGATACTCTTCTGCCTCCTTCCCACCTCCAGACTCTTCCCCAGTGGATGACTTCCTCCCACTTACTCTAGCCAAAAATCTTACAGTTCTACTAATCTCTTCTCTTTCATATACCATGCACAATCTGTCAGAAAAATCCTGTTAGCTCTATCTTCAAAGGTTATTTAAAATGAGACCATTTCCTCCACCATCTTTGCTACCACCCTGGAGCTAGCCTATCACCTCTGACCTGGATGACAACAACTCCTCCAAATTGTTCCTTGTGTCCACCTTTGCTTACCTTTGGCCTCATCTCTGTATCAGTCAGAGACCCTATCCTACCATGCCAATTTTCTACTCAAATGCCCCCAACAGTTTCTCACTGCATTTTAAAGTAAAAGCTACAGTCCTTCCCATGATCCATAAAGCTGAGTAATCTGGGTCCAGCTACTTCCTGAACACAACTGGCATCACTCCCTGTCCACACACTGCCCGTCACGCTCTTACCTTGGGGCATTTGTACTTGCTGATCTTTCTGTATGTATGTGACACACACAACTATATTTCTAGCCAACAAACTAATCGAAAGCTCACGTAAAGCTTTTAAATTTAAAACTAAATGGATAAGCTTTTTCTAAAACAGCCTAGAAAAAATAAGGTCATTTGATATTATTTGTCCATTCACATTCTCATTTTGAAAATGAAACAAAACAGAAATAGTTGGCTCAAATTCTGAAAGCACTATGTAAACACATGTGTTCTTATTTCATCCTCAGGGGGTGGGGGGTTCAAAATAAACAAAGAGCTTTTATCCTGAGACGGTCTGATTTTTATCCTCCATTACTTTTCTGCTTCTAAGAAGCATAATGATTTAATAAAATATTAACATAATCAATAAATCAGTCACACAGTTGTATCAACAAGCTTCTGGAGGGTATTTGATAAAAAGATGTCACTACAGTTTTTACAGGGCACAGTCCTGATAACAGGCACTCATCAGCATATACTGTACCTATCCTTCAAGAGCTAGCTATTTTACTTCTATATTTTTATTACGATCTCTTTGATAAGAATGTTTTTTAAATGAACTTACAATTAGATAATTACTCATTTTCCATTTGCACTATGATTTTCATCAAAAATTATTTTTGAACCCTATTTTCTATCACTATTTCAAATAGCAAATAATATTCTTAATTTCTCCTCTCCAAGCTAAAGACCACCTTAATTCCTACATCAAACATTTTTAATACTAAAGAAAGGTTTCATTTAAACAGTCAGGTTTCACCACTCTTATGTAACTCACTGCCATAAACACAATGTTAAAAAGAGGTAAAATGCAGTACACAAAAGCCCTTTTTTTAAAACCACCAGCCCTGAAACTCTTAAACACAAGCAATAATTTAGTGTGAAGAGTTCATATTTTTAAAAAAGTGGTTATAGCTAGGTGCCACTGGCTCACACCTATAATCCTTGCTACTTGAGAGGCTAAGATTGGGAGGGGATCATGGTTCCAGGTCAGCATGGGCAAACAGTTGATGAGACTCCATCTCCAAAATTACCACAGCAAAATGGACTGGAGGTCAGGCTCAGGTGTTAGAGCTCCTGCTTTGCAAGCATGAAGCCTTAAGTTCAAACCTCAGTCCCACACACACCAAAAAACAGTGGTTGTTTATAATCAGTATGCTAATATTTTACATTACTAAATTTAAATTTCTTCATAATAATTTCTACAAGTCCTGAAATGCTCTTCCTTAATAGATTTGAGACCGTCTCTGAATCTGCCTCATAACAAAATATACATAAAGACTACTAGAAACTAAACAGTACTATCAGAGAAGGATACAGCCATGTAACACTGGAAGAGCAAACCGATGGACCTGAAAGGAAGATAAACAATGTAGTTAGAAATCAACATACCTTTAAAAAAAAAAAAAGTAAATAAAGTTGTATGTATTTGTAATTTTAAAGAAATGTAATTGCATAGTCTTGAACAGTCACCAGTTTTTAAATACTAATTAAGCTACATAAAGTTACAGAATATTTACCTCCCTCCTAAAATTTTCAGACTTTGCCTATAACGCTACTCCTTCTGAGAAAAGATAGTCTGTGCAACCCAAGCTACTTTTTCCAAAAAGCATAGTGAATGACAAGTAATACAGCACTTACACAAATCTATTCCCCTGGAATATTATGCCTTCTCAGCAGGGCCTCCCTCTTCTAGGTCATTTGTAAAAACAAAGGACAGAGGCTGTGGCATCTGGACATGTCTCCCCTGGGTTGCTGAGTGGAGTCACACATCCCTTGGGAAACAGCTTCAGAGCTTTCCACTTGGCCTCGGGACTTAGCCTTGGCCCCTCATTTCTACGTTATTCACCAACCAAGACCCATTTCAGCTCTGAGAGAAAGTGTTTGGGGACAGGGAGGTATGACTCCAGTGGCAGAAGCACCTGCCTAAAAAATGCAAGGCCCTGAATTCAAACCCTAGTACAGTGGAAAAAAAAAAAAAAAAAAAGCGGGGTTGGGGGTGGGAGACTTTGTTTTGTTTTATAACATAAGGTTTCCATAATTGTTACAGTTTGGATCTTAAATGTTCCCCCAAAGGCTTGGTCACTAGCACGTGCAGCTCTTGGGAGGTGATGGGGTCTTTAGGAAGTGCAGCCTAGTAGAAATAAGTTAGGTCATTAGGGGCTAACCCTTGAAGGGGATGTTGGCCCTTACTGGATACTGGCCATCCCTCTTGCTCTTTGTTTCCAGGCTACCATAAGGTAAGCAGTTTGCTCCACTATGTGCTCCCAACATGATGTTCTGCCTCATGGAACAGGCCCAAAAGCAAGGGAGCCTACAAACAATGGACTGAAGCCGGTGAAACTATGAGCCAAAATAAACTTCTCCTCCTTATAAGTTGTTTATCTCAGGTGCTTTGTCACAGAGACAAAGCTGACTAACACAAATAATTAGGCTTCTTCAACCTAGAGCAATATGAGAGGGTAGATATGATTGAAGTGTAGGTGTTACAGTTCAATTAGAATTATTTGCTCAAACCCTGGTGATTAGGTAGTCATTACAATGTGCAGTCAAACCATGGACTGTGACAAGAAAGCAGAGTTAAGTTAGTGTATATTACCTCTGGCTGAGCAGACAGTTCTCTGAGAAGATGCCCATTCCATACAAACCGCTGATCTGCCTGAGAGAAATTTTAAAACTTAACAAAAATTCCTGCTACACTGAATGTCTACAGAAAGAAAACTATACCCAACAATGCCTGCATCCAGTGGCTGGAAGCACTTTTCCTTGACGTGCCACCAACAGAATACATTTTGCCCCCTCAATCTGCTCCTCTCCCACCATTCCTGTGTCTACCTCATGCCACTCAGAAACATGGGAGTCCTCCAAGGTCACTGCCCACTGTCTGCGTAAAGCATCCACTGAGCCACACTGCATTCCTAGCCACATTAGTGGTCACAGGGAATAGCCCCCGCACTTGGCCACAGCCAGGTGAATATTACTTCTTGAGATTTGAGTGTACATTCCCCATTATGCCAGTCCACTTGTTCTTCACCAATACACAATGATGTGATGACACAATTTAACTGAAAGTTGCACACATCAATGAAAGGTAACTAAAACAAACTGCTATTTCTATAAAGTTGAAAAATCTGGAATATAACTTGACAGGAGGCAAGTCGTTAAAACTGTTATGGAAAGGAGTCAAAGTGGCAACTAAAACAGTTTAGAGGAACTTAGCAAAACTGAAGGATTCTGTACACAGGGTGCTCTGTAATATCAAAGTCTTTAAAAGATTCAATTTGAGCCGGAAGCCAGTGGCTCATACCTGCAATCCTACTCAGTTGTCAGAGATCAGGAGGATCATGGTTTGAAGCCAGCCCCAGGCAAATAGTTCATGAGACCCTATCTCAAAAACACCCATCACACAAAAAAAGGACTGGTGGAGTGGCTCAAGTGGTAGAGCACCTACCTAGCAAGCATGAGGCCCTGAGTTCAAACCCTAGTGCTGTTAAATAAATTAATAAATAAAAAAAGACTCAAACTGGAAAGCTTCATGGATGAGTTTGACACAGGAAAGATATAACTGGAATTAAGGCACTAAAAACAAAGAAAAACCTGTTTTTACATAAAAACACTGATTAGTCAACATAAAATTTTATTTCAAGATAAAATGTTTATGATATATGTTTCACTTATCACCTTTTTGATTTCTCTGTAACGGACTTCTTTGATTAGTTGACAAAAAAAACCCCATCTCATTCCAACAGATGAGATGGCTTCTTCAGCTCAGTCTACTATTCCCACTGCCTTTGCCTAGAAACTTCCCTCTCACATTATCACCTCACCAACAAGCTCTCAGCTAAAGTGTCACCTTACTTTGTACAATTATCCCTGGCACTCCAGGCAGTGTTATACCCTCCTTTCTGTATGATCCCACCACACTTTTGACACCTATCTCTAGTATAGCAATTGTCTCTTGTTTGACTACTTGGACCACTATCTCTCTAAGGGCAAGAGCCACAGCTGTTCTTTCTGGGTCCCCACTAGCTAGAATGGTGCCTGGTACATAGTGGGCATCAGAGAGAAGTTTGATAAACAAATGGAGAACATAACAATTTCTTTTAAAAGTATCACTCTCTTGTTTAAAAGCAAAATTTCTTGATTACTTAGCTTGTATCTAAATTAACATCTGAGTTCATAACCAATTTTATTTGATTGGAGTATAAAATCTCACCCAAGAGTCAACTAAAATACTAATGCAGGTTAAACTATGACATTATCAATTTTACTGGTCAAAAATGGTCAATTATTGGCAATTTCATACGATCCAATCTAACAGGTAACAGACAGTCTAAATCTAGTCTGTTTTAAATCTAAACACATATACAGTTTGTTAATAAAAATAAAATTTTTTTAAAAAGGCAATTATCCAAGCCCATGAATAGCAGAAACTTTCAAATGAGATCATCTAAGGTTTAGGGTTTTTTTGGTTGTACTGGGGTTTAAACTCAGGGCCTCACACTTGCTAGTCAGGTGCTCGACCACTTGAGTCACTCTGACAGTCCTTTTTTGTGTTGAGTTTTTCAAGATAGGGTCTATGAACTATTTGCCTGGGCTGGCTTCAAACCGTGATCCTGCCTCCCGAGTAGCTAGGATTATGGGCATGAGTCACCAGTACCCAGCTTGAGATCACCTACTTTTAAGAAGAAAAATAAGTAACATTAACAAAAAAGTTTAAAAAGATATTTCCAAGTTCTTTTCTTGTCTTTTTTTTTTTTCATTTTTTTTAGACAGGTCTTGCTGATAGCTCAGGCTAGTCTGAACTCAAGATCCTCCTCCCTTAGCTTCCTGAATACTAGGATTATAGGCATGCACCACAACACCCTGCTCAAGTTCTTAAATAAATACATTGCTACTTTTCTAATTAAAAGAAAATACAAGTAACATCACTGACAACAGAGCATCAACTTCTAGGACACTGACTTCTACAAGCCTAATTATGTAAAGAAATGACAAATGAATGCAAGGCTAGCTTGAGATTTGACATCTGAGAGTTTGTACTTGATGGCCTGGCAATACTTGTGCAAAAATATAAATTCTGAAAGGTTTTCCTCTAATTATTTATATGTATGTTTCTTTTTTTTCCCCTTCTTTCTTTGAGTCTCACTATGTAGCTCAGTCTTACCTCAAATTTGAGCTCCTCCCGCCTCAGCCTCTTGAATGCTAAGCTTACAGGCGTGTGCCACCACATCCGTATGTATTTCAACTAGATTTCTCAATATTTATAGCAATAATGCTCAATCGTGACATACACAGATTCCTGGGCCCTTAATTTGGGATTGTGATAGACATTAGAAACATGCTAAATTTTCAAAACCCTCATATGATCCTAATACAGACAAGAGCAAGAAAAATCTAAATCAGTCCTGGGGTGGAGCTCAGTGGTACAGCACTTGCTTTGCACTTATGAAGTCCTGGGTTCAATCCCTAGCACCCAAATTAAGAAAGAAAGAAAAATCAACACAAATTTTTATGAGTGGAAGAGGTAATGCCGTTTTTTAAAAAAACTAAACAGAAATAAAAATAACTGATAGTCAAGCTTACCCTTTCCAAGAGACTCATTTCCTGAAATTCTGGACTTGTGTTGGACAACCGCTGCAAAGTATGCGTCAAATCATACGTTGTTGAAAAGTAGAATCCATCCATACTCAAGACATGGTTTAGCATTGCTAGGAAAGTTTTATTATCCTGTAACTGTAAACAAAGGGTAAAAAAATCAGTATATCCCATGGTTGAAAAGGAAATCTGTCAGCATGAGAAAAGAGCAAAACTAAAAACACCTGAGTATAGTCCTGTTAAATACCACTGGTCTAAGGACTGGGCCAGAGAGGGGGATGCTCGTTATTTCCCCAGGACCAGCATAGCTACTAACACAGAAGATGCTCCACAAATATTCTGGGGTGGTATTATCTGACTTGACTACATACGACTTCTGCTCTTGTGGTATCCTTCACAATTTTTATTCTAAAAAGCAGAAGAGTGGTTTTAACAAAACATCATCACCTTAGGTTGTGGCCTACTATGTACCAGACACTGCACAGATTCTTTCATCTCTGCAACTCTGCTTGAGTAGCATAATTATCCCCTTTGGTAAATGAAACATAAATTCATGAGGGCCCAGTGGCACAGAGAGTAAATAACAAGAGATCAGCATTAACTTCATTCTCAAGAAACTTGGACAGGTAGTAAAATGGCATTATTTTTCTTTAAAACAAAGATTAAAAAGTCTAGTAAAAGCAGTATTTACCTCTATTTTTGGATAATCATTTTAACTTGGTTTCCCAATGAGCAACAAGACAGACATTTATTTTTACCTTTGTTTTAAAAAATAATTGTCCTTGTGTACACATGTATGTAAAAGGAAAAATGAGACCTGTTGAAACTATTCCAGGAATGGGGGTAGGGAGGATAAAGGAAAATGGTGGAGTGGGTGAATTCAACTATGATATATTTGATATATTGTAAGAACTTTTGTAAAGATCACAATGTACCTCCAACACAACACTTAAAAAAAAAGAAGAAAAAAACTGTCAATGGTTGGTAATACTTAATGATTAACATATTAATCTGTATTTTGCTAATATAAATACTAATTTTTAAATTGTAGTCAGACTTTTTTTAAACCAAAGGCAAAGAATATGAAGTGAGCAATGCTAAATTAGCTATATTGCCTGACAACAAAGTATAGCAGCCAAAAACAACAATTAAAAAAATAATTATTGGGCTGGATGTGGTGGGGCACACCTATAGTCCCAGCACTCAAAGGTGGGGAGGAGAGGAGGAACAGTCCAAGTAAATATTCCTGAGCTATTAAATGAGTACAACCATTTTTATTTCTTTAAAATATCATGCCTCAAGGAGAATGAATATATTGATACATACCACTTGATATGTGTGTAGGAGAAAAGAAATTCTAGAGTATAAAAGCATGTCAGGATTCTTTTTTTGGTGGTGATGGTAGTGGTACTGGGGTTTAAACTCAAGGCACTCTACCACTTGAGTCACTCTCTCAGCCCAGGATTTTATTTCTAAGATGTTTATCAAAAGTAAGGTATATGTTTTAGAAAAATACATTCTCTTTTAGAAACAAACATTTCTGTAATCTTAAATACAACTTAAAATTTTAAAAAAGCAAACACTGTAAATAAAATTACTTTGGGAAACAATCATGTTAAATGCGTGTAAATCTCTACACATAACACTGAGAGCTGGGAACTGCATTCATGCAAGTCGCGCACACATGTCAAGCAGAGACAGATGCTGTCTGAGCATGCACACAGCGGTATGTAGGCAGGCAGTACCGAACTGCAAAGATGACCATGCTACTTAACCCTTACCATTAAGCTATCTTAATAATCATTAAGTAGTACACTGTAATTTAAGGCATTAGAAACACGACACTTAAAAAAAATTTTTTTTTGGTAGGACTGAGATTTGCGCTCGGGGCTTTAAGTTTACAAAAGAGGCACTACTACTGCTTATTACCACCAGCCCTTATTTTACTTCTTTGTTAAAAAATTTATCAAGAGAAAGTTGAACAGTGCTTGTCCTCTGCTCCTTGTCATATAACTTATGATAGAATATCTACTCTATCCTTAGGGAATAGTTAGACACCTTTCTAAGTCTGAACCAGTTTGTGACATTCTGTCCTTTCCCTTTCAATGTCATGAAATATTTTCAGGGATCCCTTAAAGTGAAATTTCCTGAAATATCACTTTCCCCTCCTCTTCATCCTTCTTGTCATAGCAACTGCAACATTAATGTGGGAAGTTCAGTTTCACTAGGACCTCTGGCTATGTATCCACAGTCTCTTTAACGTGACAACGTTAGAAGTCCAGTCAGCTACTTCTGTGCTCCATTTATGTCCAATTTCAATTTCCCTTTCGGAGTTATTTTTGTTTGTTTGCACTTTCCTTTTTGCCAGGTTTGTAAATCTTCAGTTAATATACTGTGGTAACTAGAATTTAAACTGTGTTGTTGAGGGATTTCTGTTAACTAAACCAGGTAACTAAAATATGTGCATACAGAAATTGGACAAGGAGAGGACTGCCTGGAAATATATGTACATATTTGAGGTACACACACACTCACATGTGACTACATGCAAAAAAGAAAACTTTTTTCTACAGAAAAAAAGAAATGAAATGAGTAGGACCTCAAAAGTATCTAATTTGGGGGGGAGGGGCTGGAGAGGTTTGCTGGGGCTCAAACCCAGGGCCTTGTGCATGCTAGGCAAGAGTGCTACCAATGAGCTATCTCCCCAGCCTTTATTTCTCTACAGAGAATATGAAATTAAAATCTGGGTGTTGAATGCATGTACTATTTTGTTTGTCCTTTCATCTCCATGAGAAATTTACAATTCCAGAATTTCATCATTTTAAAAAACAAAGACCAATAAAATACATGAGTATTTTAAAAAATAGTTTTTATGGCTAAGTAGAAGGTAGAATAACCTTGTTTTATAGATTGCTTAATTATTAGGCTTAAAAGAAATCTAATAAGCATTCATTGTATTCTGAACCCTCCTTTAGATTCTGCAATTAATTACTGCTTCCAGTTCTTACCTGAATATCAGTCAAGTGCAACATTGTCTTCTTATAAGAAAGGACATCAAAATCAGTTGCTTTCCAGATTACATGATTGAAAAATTCACCTATTTTCGTCTTTTTGGTAATGACAATAAGATAATTACCTGCAAAAGCATAGCCAAACACACAAATATAAAAAAATGCAAAAATGTGGCTAGGTATATAGCCCAGTAGTACAGCCTGTACTTAGCATGTACCCTGGGTTCAAACTCTAACACCACAAAAAATACCAAAACTATACTGTATTACTCAAATTAAAGGCCCTTGTGTGTATGTGTTTGTGTGTGTGAGTGTGTGTCTGGTACTAGGGTTTGAACTCAAGGCCTCACACTTGCTAGGTAGGCACTCTACCACTTGAGCCATTCCGTCAGCCCAAAGGGCCCATCTTGTAAAGCAATCTTATAATCTGTGAATACAAAGACTAGCATACTATTTAGAAAAACACCTACTGAAAAGTCAAATATTTTTCTCAAAAAGATAAAAGCAAGACCTTTTGGTAACCAAATGTGCAACCTTAGCAGGTAAGAAAGCAAAAACAGAAAATACTTCTCTCTCCTGTGACCCCCAAGCTACACAGGCCACCACATGCAACTTGAAGCATCATAAGTGGGGTAACGCCCTTTCATACCACTCTGTGCTTTACTGCACTCTGAATGGTAGACAGATGTACTGGGGCAATGTAACTGTGTGCACTGTTACAAGGATTAGTGCTCAGGAATTAACAAGGCATCACAACCCCATGCACAATACAGCACCCCTGACCCTGGCCACCTCCTCCCCACACCATGTTAACAACAGAACCTAGAACTTCGCACATGCTAGGCAAGCACTCTACCAATGAACTACTTCCCCCCCACCCCCATTTCATTCTTAAGGTTTAAAGTCGTAGAGTGTTTGCCTAGCCAGTGGGAGTCCCTGAGTTCAACCCCCAGTACTCCCAAGTAAAATAGAATTTCAGGGTGAAAAATTTAATCAATTGGGGAATATTATTGTTAGAAACTAATGACAAATACCTAACTTTGAGATTTATTATCTAAAGCATGATATGAATTATAGTTTTCTCATACCAAACGTATGAGAACTTTTCTCATATTAAATGATGCCAATTTAATAACCTTCTTTGTCCATTTTGGTTTATTTTCTCTTACCTGCCACCAGATGGATTGTACCCAATATACCAAATATTGGTCTTGTGACAGCTGAAGGAGGAACATCTTTCTTGACTTTAAAATAAGAAAAAGAAATAAAGAAGTAAAAATCACATAGAAAAAGCTGAAAACTTAGTATGATTTCAGGTTACTTCAACTAAATCAGTTTGCATGATGTGACTTATGAAAGCAACATTGCTTCATTAATGTCAGACCTCCATTTTGGCAGAATATAAATAAAGATGTCAAGAGGCATACACAGTAAAAAAAGGCCTCTTCCTATCTAGTGTATGGTCATCAAGTCAACTGTGGGTTATTTCTACTGCTACTTTTCAACCTCAACGGAAAGTAAGTACTTAAGTAAAAGTAAGTAATGGTTTGAGAAAAAATTTTAATCCTGACATGCAACTAACAGAATGCAAAAAAAGGATCTGCCAACCCACATCTAAGAATGTGGGAAGTGGAGGCAAAGACCCTTGGGATGAAGACGACGGTGTGCATCCTGTGTCTAGCAGCAATTTACACAGATGAGCAAGGAGGCATCATCTTTAACCTGGATTTTATCAATGATGTCCTTATTAATAAAATAGTGTCTTACGGAATTCATTTCACAGTTCTTAAACTTTCAACCCATGTATTTCACAAAACATACTTTGTAAAACTCTAATTTAAAAAATAATGCCTCGGCAGGGGAGAAGAGTCCCCAGTCAAATAAGCTTATTTTGCTTCATCTAAAGTCACCCCATTCCCTCTCCTCCTTCTCAGAGGCTCTCAGAAGAATACAGTGAGAGAAATCCATTCAACTGTTTAATCCAAGGTTTCCCACACATATGTGGCTAGGAAATTTTTCTTTCAGTTATAGCTTGTTATCATCATGAAGCCCGTTTTAGAAACACTGCTATAAAACCAAGACCTGCTTCTCAAAGGCAGTCACAGAAGTTATTCTGTTATTCTCAATAACTAATTCTGAAAAAGATCTAAAATTTGCTTGTGTCATTGTCAATTTACTTAGCAATGCTAAACCAATTAACTAACGTGAAAAACAGGACTGAGCTGGATGTGGTGATGCAGACCTGTAACCCCAGCATTCAAGGGGTAAAGGCAGGAGGATCTTGAGTTCAAGGCCAGAATGGACCCCTTGCCTAGCAAGTGTGAGGCCCTGAGTGCAATCCAGTACCAACACAAAAGTTGAGTTTGGGATACACAGCAAGACCCTTTTAAAAAAAGATCTTTAAAAAACAAAGAAAGAATGCCTGAGCAGTGGACAGTTAAGAGAAAATTCTAAATATACCGAGATTATTTGAAAAACTCAAATGTACCACTGACAGAATAATAAATTTTATTAACTGGAGTGTAATACAAAACTGCAGTAATTCCTAGACTGTATGTTAGTTTTTTTATGGAAGAAAAAATCATCCTTCTGTGGCCACAGTCTGCATTCCTAATGGAGAAAAGAAACTGGCTAAGAAGCTGTCAGTAAGTCTGACCCTCATCATCACTGACTTTGGCCACAGCACTTCACCATGTGTCTGCTGCGGACCGCGCGGTACCATCACCTTTATAGCTAAATACTCTTTGATCTTTAGCTTTTTCATCTACTCAAATGGGTCTGAGATCTCCACTTCCAAATGAAATGTCACTGAATGGTCAAAAACAACTGAAAATACATCCATACTAAAGCTCTTATAAAACCTTTGCTTGCATTGGTGTGGTATAAAGAAGTAGTAATGTAAAGCAGTAGTGCAATGAAACCTTAGCAGAAGTATACTAACATTGCTTAAAACCAACCTGCTATCTTGAGACAACAGCTACCAAGTCACAGACAATAGGAAATGTCATATTATCAAACTAAACCAAGCTCTAATTCCAGTTGATCAAAGGAACACTGTATGGTACTTACCAAAATAACCAAACAAAAAAAAATGTAGTTTTTCTTATACTTTATTAACTCACTGAAAATATTTTTATATTTTCCTTTTTCCATTCAAAGAGCACTTACTAAATGACTACTCTATGGTTTTTCAAATATTTTATTAAGAAAAAAACAGTTGAGGCCATGGCTCAGGTGATAGAGCGCCACTCTAGCAAGTGCAACTGCAAGGCTCTGAGTTCAAACACCAGTATCATCCAAAAAAAAAAACCAAAAAAACAATTTAGAACTCTTGTCTGGAGGTGAATTAGAATTTTTATACTAGCGAACTGTGAAATTCCAATGTAATATCAAATGGTACATTAATTTGTCAACAAAATGACTTCATATTAACCTATTCAGAAATCAGAGTGCTTCATATAATTGATGAAAAAATTATTTTTTCACTCCCAGAGAAGCAAAACCAAAACACAACTAAATAGGTACATAAAGTTTTAGGAACATCATTTGCTTAGAATGCTTACAAATTTTAGTCAGTGAAATACATTTTATTTTTCATTTATGAAATTATTCTCATAGTCATAAAACTTTTGGGAAGTTGTTGTTATTTTTTAGCTTTTGTTTTTTGAGACAAGGTCTCACTATGTAGCCCAGGCTGGCCTCAAACTCATGATTCTATTGCCTCAGCCTCCCAAATATTGGGATTACAGGCATGCACCACCTCAACTGGTCATAAAACTTTTTAAAACAAAAACAAAAGCACCTGTTAAAGGTCTTTACACTTAAAGTCCAAACAATGTTTTCACACTCAAACACCTCAAATCTTAGATCAAAAAAGGAGCTTAGATAGTTAAACCAAACCTGTGAGAATCAGGAAATAAATAAATAATTGTTTTAAAATCCTTACTGCTAGTATAATAATACCTAGATTTTTCAAGGTAACTTCTCCTTTTCATAAAAAGAATGTAGCGTAAAATTAATGCATAAAAATTAAATGAGGTGGCTCAAGTGGTAAAGCACCCGCCTAGCAAGTGTGAGGCCCTGAGTTCAAATCCAAGGACCACCAAAAATAAAGAAAGAAAGAAGTAAGGTAGGCCCAGTGGTGTACACCTGTAATCCCAACACTCAGAAGGCAGGAGGGATCATGAGTTTGTGACTACATGGCAAAATCCTGTTTCAAAAAATAAAATTAAATGAGGTCGAAAAAAGTAAAATTCTAGTAAGAAGGCACTCATAGATCTACATACTGACATACCCTTCAAGTAATTTGATTATTGTAATCACATATAAAATCTTCCTCAGATACTTCTCAATCTGGCATTACGATACCTGCGAGTGTAACCTCTGTGGATACACGGTCAATGGTAAGTACATCATCTGCTCCATCATCACAAGCTTCCACATAAAATTTTTCAGGTGTAATATGCCTAGAAAAGAAATTGAAAGGCATAAATTAACCAGATGAAGACTTTTAAAAAATAAACTATCATAACAATTACAGCAAGGTTATAATGTGACATCATTTTCCTAGCTTCTAATAGATGAACCTGGTAAGTCTGCTATCCTTTTCACTTGTATAATTAATGCTGGTAAGTTTTAATTTGCTATAAAACCATCACTTTGGCAAGTTCCATTTCAAAGCAGCACTGAACCTGCTGAATAGAAACTATGAGCAAAACTCACCCTCCCAAACTAAAGAAATTTAAGGACAAAAAGCTATCACTGAAATTAAATGGTGGCAGACATGCCCAAAGAATATTGTGGGGACCTGATCCCTTTATGAACCTTGCAATAGGTGAATGTGTAGAGAGGGCAGCTAGTGGGCAACCCAACAATACTGGAATGGTGGTGATGTGAGGAAATGCTATCAGCATGTTGAAAGCCTTGGAAGAGAGTTTAAGTAATGGTTGTTTAGCAAAGAAATCTATGTCCCCTCTCCAAACAGCCTGTTTTACTATAAAGTAAAATTGGGTCACATATATTTTTATATTAATTTTTTTATTAAATAAACTTTTGTAGTAGTATTAAAAAACACATCAGTTTGACTTGAAAAAGAAACTCTTCAGTCTGGGGATGTAACTCAGTGTAGAACACTTGTCTAGCATGCACAAAGCTCTGGGTTTGATCCTCAGCAACACACACACACACACACACACACACACATACACACACAAGGAAGTTGATTTTTTTAGCCAGACGTACTGGTATGTACCTGTAATTCCACTACTTGGGAGGCAGAGGCAGGAGGGCTGATTGTCACAGGCCAGCCTGGACTACAAAGCGAAGAAGGAGGGGGGAAAGGAGAAAGGAGGAAAGGAGGAAAGGAAGAAAGGGAGGAGGAAGGAAGGAAATAATAATCAAACCTAACTTAGTATATTCAACATCATGCAGAAAGCAACACAGCATAGCAACACCACAGTATAAAGAACTAAACCACCTATGTTGTACAACCTTAGACCAGTCACTCATCCTTTTCTGTTCCTCCCTAGTCCCTTAAAAGAATAATAGCAGATTCATCACAAAGTACTATTGTACCAATTAAATGAACTAGGGTTTGGTAAGCACTTAGTACTTAGTAAGCAAGAGATTAGGGGCTGGGAAGGGGCAAAAATACTAAGAAATGCATTTTTAATAAAACATTTCCAAGAAATTATTTAAAATAAATTAACATTCAAAAATTTTTAGTTAGAAAGCCTCACATACATGCTCTTGGAAAAAACCTCATATGTAAAAAATACAATGCAATAAAATGAAATAAAGTGGATAAAATGGGATTGCAATACACTAGTCAAAACTTAGTCAGCTTTGTAACCAGACTCTAATAAAAATGAAGTTGGTTCCCAAAGAGATAACTTGGACAGTTCCAGCAAGCAACTCAGTTAAGGACTGACTCAAGATGTGGGGAAAATGAACAGCAACGTTAAAGTAAAAACGCAGCCTTGCGGGCACTAAGCAATCCAGATGCAGCAGAACTCTAAGCCATTGACTGAGACTGCTGTTACTCTGGGCTCATCCCACCAACTTACTTTCTCCTAAACCTAATCATTATTGCTCATAAACCAGATCTGAAAGAACCTGCACCTGTGCAGCAGCCAACGTGAGCACTTTTTCCTTTCTGCTGAATTGTGCTCCCACTGTTCTGACTCATGTAGTCCATGGAAAATCTTACACAAAACCCACACAACCATCACTGATATCATTTCCTATTTACCAATAGTAAGTTACTTGGTGTTGTAGAACTGTGTCCTATAGCGGAACACACTGTACTTGCACTGTACTGTTTGATTATGCTAAGAAAAGTCATTTTCAAGCAAAATACTGTTCAACAAAGAAGGAAAATTTGCTTCAAGCATGGCAGTCTTCAATTTAACCTAAATGTAATGATCCATTCCCTTTTATTGTTAAATATATTCCATTATACAATATGCCACAATTTGTTCACTCATTTGTTGATGGCTACTTGGGTTGTTTCTGGTTTGGCGTTATAATGAATGAAAGTGCTATGAACATTCCTGTAAATCTAAAGGCAAACAATGCATTTCTTTCTCTTGGGTAACTACCCATAAGTAGAATGCTTAGATCAAACCAGTACAGTATATATATGTTCCAACTTGTGCAGAGAAAAAGGAGGGATTGTGGGCACAAGAAATCTTTTCAGGGTAATAAATGTTTCTTCTATCTTAACACTGGAAATAATTTCATGGGTGCAAAAAAATGTGCCAAAATTTATAAAACTGTGCATTTTAAATGTGTGCAGTTGGTTGTATGTCAACTAAATGTCAATAAAGCTATAAAAAGAAAACAAAGTGAGAAATCCTGAAACAAAAAATAACTTTCAGGGCTGGAGGTGTGGCTCAAATGATAGAGCACCTGCCTAGCAAGCGTGAGGCCCTGAGTTCAAACCCCAGTACCACAAAACAAACAAACAAAAACTTTCAGACTATTTTTCATTACAGAGTAGTTAGCTCTAGTCTTAAATCATTTAAAAATTTTGTTTCGGCCTACATCTGCAGAAGACACTCCATGCACACATAAGCAACACTTTCCGTGTAACAAGTAGTGATGAACACCAATTGAAAAGGTGCTGTGTGCTAAGTATTACACAAGCACCAGCAACCAAAGGCAGATGATGAATAAAACATTAAATACCAAACATAATCTTTAAATAAAAAGCAGACCTAAAAACAAGATTCTCTTATATAGCCTTTTGAAAAAAGTGTTGTCTAAGAGGCATTTTGAGAAGTTTCACCATTGAGTCTGTCTGTCTGTCCATGCCCCCCATACCCCTTGGTCTTTGAAATGCACGTGTCAGTGCAGCAGATGCCCCAGTGTATTCTCTGGGGCTTGACAGAGCTACATGAAATGCTTTTTCACACAAGGCCAGTGATGTCACAGAACATCTGTCTCACCTCAAGTGTCCTATGAAACTCCATGACCTTGTTTTAGAAGGTTCAAATGAATTAACAAAGAACCTCTCCTCACCTGACATTTAAACTGACTATAACATTAACAAAAACCAGACCATTACCAATGCTGCTTTAGTATTAAGCCAACAATGACTTATTCTAGTCTAGTAAGGCCGAAGCAACCATCCAGAATCAGCCAGTCAGAACACTTGCAGCCCCTATTTACATGGGAAATCAAAACTCACAAAACTGATCATGCTTCTAATTAAAACACTACTTCAACAAATTATAAGAGCAGTGGATTAGAAGAGTTATACTGAAAAGGTCTGGACATTTGCAATTAAAAAAAGTACAGGAATTCTAATCTTGACCATGCTAATTATGCAATGCTAGCCAAGTTATGAATATCTACCCAACGGAAGGTCTGTTCTAGGTACTAGTGCTACAAAGTCCCTGGATCATAGAGCTTACACTCTAATGGAAGGGACAATCACTACACAAGGAAGCGATTCAGTAATTTCAAACAGGGAAAAACACCATGAAGAAAATGAAGGTAGAGGGGGTGGAAGACAACCAATCATTTAAAGGACTAAATGAAACAACATGTAAAAGGTCCTGCACAAAGAGAACACATCTCTGTTCATAATGATACCTGAACCTGGCAATGCATTCCCTACCTACCTAGCAGAACAATGAGATCAAATGAGTATTATGACGAGACTTTGCAAAACATAAAAGGCTGACATAGAAGTATGCAACCCTAAGTTTAAACATCCTCTAACAGAGGAGAGGGAAAAGTTGGAAACTTTCATGGCAGGACTCCGAACACTGAACCAAAAAGGTTATTCAATTAAAAAAAATAACACAGCAGACATTTTCTTTGCAACATAAACAATATCTAAGCTATTTAATTTTGATAGAATAATACTAGAATCAAATTATATCCCAATTCAAACATATTGTTTGGACATTTAACTGGGACATATGAATAACAACAACATACTAGCTACATAGCTATGCTTTCATTTGTATCTATTTCCAATTGAATTATTTTATTTTATATGTGTAATTAGATAGTTATTCTAATAATAATTTTTTTTGTGGTACTAGGGTTTGAACTCAGGGCTTCACACTTGCTAGGCAGGCACTCTACCACTTGAGCCCTAATCATGATATTCTAAAAAGTAAAGATACCTAGACTTCACATTTTGGCTCCAAAATTAGTGAAAGATCTGTCGTTATCTTAATACCAAGTTTCTTAATATTTAAAAGGGTCAAAATAATTAATTATAATCTGTATAATTACAACAAACATATTCTTCAAATCAGAATGTAACAAAACTCTGGGGAAAAGCTACATTTCAAAATAAGAAACCAGAGTTGTTTCTTAGGGATAAACACTAACCCAAACTATCAAGGCTATATAAAATAGATCTGACTTACCAAGGATAAATGTTCTGGACTAATAATACAAAAATCTGCTAAAAATTATGAATGGCTTTCTTGATTTATTTGTAAAAAATATGATCTATAAAAAGAAAAAGGCCTTTAGTACAAAAAACAATGTTAGCATAGGATCAGCTTTAAAAAAGACAACATGAGATACGGTTTGCACTCTGCTACTTTTCTGGCAGTCATTTTTATTTGGCATACCTAGAAGTTCAAACAAACTGCAGATAGGATGTGCAGAAAAAAAATCAAGTTTTAGAAGAAGTGATTTGTTACAGAAGTGACTATAGGTTGGCAGAGTGGCTCAACTGGTGGAGTGCCAGTGTAGCAAGGTGAGGCCTTGAGTTCAAACCCCAGTACAGTACTGCCAAGAAAAAAAAAACCAGAATAACTGTAGTAGTACTAAGCAAATGTACTACTGTAGTACTACTGTACTACTGTAGTAGTACTAAGCAAATGTTCCTCCAAGATCCTATCTTGATTACTAAATCTAGGTACTGCCCTGCAGACAGAATTAAGGTTACTAATCAACTGGCCTTAAAACAGGGAATGGTTAGTGTAGGTGCAATGTGATCACATGAGCCCTTAAAAGCAGAAGACAACAGAATCAGAGATGTGACAGAAGGGTAAAGGAGAGAGTTCAGCCCCGAGAACAGTTTAAGGTGTCTGACAAGCTACTGATGGTTCCTGAGATATAGGAACAATGTGTGAGGACAGGAGAGAGGCTTCTAGAAGCTAAGGGTGCTCTAAGCTGATAGCCAGCAATGAAACAGCAACCTTGCCCCTCCACCACCACATGGAACTAGATTCACAAACAACCTGAATGAGCTTGGGAGTGGATTCTTCCCCCAGCCACCAGCCCAGATCACAGCCCTACTTGACACCTTGATTTTTGCCCAGTGAAACTCGTATAGGACTTCTGACCTACAGAAACCATGTGACTGTATGTCTATATTGCTTTAAGCCCCTAAATTTTTGGTAATTTTGGTTAGTTTTCAATAGAAAACTAACATAGTGACAAAATCTCCTACAGAGTGAAGTAATTAATACTCACCTTAACCCTTGGCCAGAACACACCACAAACAGAATATGCTCTACCTGGTTGTAAGCAAAGAGATCTTTCCCTCAACTGAACTTTTAGTGAAAGGCAAAAGATTTATATGACCTACTGAAGAGAAACCAGAGTGTCAACTGAATTTTTAGGTACTTAATGATTGGACTTTTAAAAGACAAAACATTTCAAAAATAATTTTTAATGAATAATCTTTTAACTTTTATTAAGCCAAGGCCTTTCCTGATTTTTCTAAGTAGAAGTACCGACATTTTCCTGACTGGTCAGGGTCTATTTTGAACACAACAATATCTTTGGCAGGCTCCCAGAGGGCACTGTCTTCAAATTCTAGTACTATAGTACGGCAAAAAAATGACAAGTTTTAGAGCCTTACACACCTGGTTTGATACCAGCCCCATGCCAACCACTGGTGAGTCTCTGAACAAAGCATTGAGCTTCCTGGCTCAGCCTTTTCTCGTCACTGACAGGTGAGAGCAACTGAGAGAACACATGAGACACGAAACAGGGGTAGTTTTACTTTTCTAAATGACCTAAACCTCACTAGGTTTAATGTTTTTCACTTGTCTACTGTCTTTAGTCTCCTGACAAAGCCACTACCACTGCTTCTATTTGGCTGCTTCAGTGAGATATCTAAAACAAAGTTAATAGTAAACAGGCTTCAGAGAAGGTCTGTCTCACCCTGTCCCCATCTCACACTCCCCATACTACTTAAAAGTCCATGGGTGGTTGTATCACAGCCATCTTGTTCGTGCTGGTTAGAGACCTAACCTAAGTTAACAACTGTATTCTGAAAGACAAAAGAGCTACCACAATTTATTTCTCCAGATAAACGGTACAGTACTTCTTCAATAACTAATGTTATGAGTAATATAAAAAGACTACTCAACATACAATCTTAGAAATCAAATTACAGATTAAGGTAAAGAGTTCTAGCCAAGGGTCCTGGGGACTTTGCTTGATCTTACCTCTCAGAGGAGTGCTGCTAGAATCTAAGTTGTGGGTGCTACTGTCCTGCTATTCTCATGTCACTGAAATGCTATTTCTAGGCCTAAGAATTCAAGCAATGAAAACCGGAACAATGACTGTCAACTAATCAACATTTCTAGGGACAATAATTGTAAGTAATGATTGAGAATCCTACTAATCACAACAGCATGTGTCATCCCAACTCACAGACACCTACGCGTGCCCTTGCTGTCTTCTTTTCCCTCTTTTCGCACTTGATAACTGGCCTTCATATTGACCTGAGGTGCATGTGTCTTACGTAGTAAACTGTATTCTGTAAGCTTTACACTCCCCAGACTTCATTTCAAAGCTAATGAGATCAACTTTTAACTATCACTTATAGTCAAAAACAAATGAGTGAACATTTAGTGACAAAATTTTTGCTGGAATGTTATAGTTTTGTTGCTATTTTTTGTTTTTGAATCTTCACCAGTGGCCTGACCCTGCAAAGAAAAGTTCTAAGTGTAATCCATTCCCCTTAGCATTTCTCATGCAAAAAGAAAGCAGTTGCTCAATTTTCTTTGAAAATATAGTAGGTTTAGTCAGTGAACACCTACACTGCTTTTTCACATAAGCTCCTTAACTAAAGTTTTCAATGGCACAATGACAATCAGAATTTCAAACAATGTTTTCCTTTCTCTTACATAAGAAAAGACCTTGACAAGTGAAGCTTTAAAGTAGATTTGAAGCTGGGTGCCAGTGTCTCATGCCTATAATCCTAGCTACTTGGGAGGCCAAGATCGGGAGGATCATGATTCAAGACTAGCCTGGGCAGAGTTTGAGAGATTCCCATCACCAAAATAACCAGAGCAAAATGGACTGGAGATGTGGCTCAAATGGTCATGTTCTGCCAGGATTTTCTTCAAAATTACTCAGCGCCAAGAGGTTACCCTTGCATTCTCAATTAACAAATACACAGAACTGATGGACTTCATGAAAACCAAGAGACTCACTAGTAATCAAAACTCTAGGAAAATTTCTCTCGCTATTGCAATAAAAAGGGCGCTCAATCATTGTGATGCTCCTCTTTTCCATAAAACTCTATCACATACTTGGGAGGAAGAGATAGGAAGATCATGGTTCGAGGCCTGTCAGGGCAAAAAAAGTTAGCTAGATTCTCTCTCAAAGAACAAGTCAACTGTGGTAGTATATGCCTTATAATCCCAGCTATGCAGGAGGTACAGGTTGGAGGATCAAGGTCTGCCTGGGCAAAAAGTGAGAGGTCCTATCTAAAAAATAAAGCAAACAAGACTGGAGGCATGGTTCAAGTAGCACCAGGCCCTGAATTCAAATCTCAGTACCACCACTGGGGGTGGGACCTCTATCACATTACTATATGAAATAGTTCTGTTCTGGGGTTTTTTGGTGGTACTGGGTTTGAACTCAGATCCTCAATTTACCACTTGAGCTACTTACCCAAGCCCATGAAATAGGTATTAGAAGACAAGAAGAATCCATCCAAGATCATTTGGTCATTAATTATGCTGCTGATACAGATCTCTAAAGTTCAAAGTAATATTTTAAAAAGGGACCTTCTCCTATATCAACTATCTGTAAGATGATCAAAATCCAATTAACTATTAACTCTGAACAAGATACTACCACATTCAAGACAAGGAGATTCAACATTAGAGTTCTGGTTTCTGTTGAAGTTGACATATATTATGGAACCTTGTTTGTTTATTTGTTTTTTGTTATTTTGAGATAAGAGAGATCTCACTAGGGTAGCCCAAGCCTTTAGGGTCCAGATCCTGCCTCAGTATGAGTGTGAGGAATATAGGTATGTACCACCACACCTGACTCAAGAAGGAAATTCTGACATGCTACAACATGGCTGAACTTCAAAGATATGCTAGATGAAATAAACCAGTCACAAAAGGAAAAATGCTGTATGATCCCACTTAAATGAGACACTCAGAATAGTAAAATTCATAGGAACAGAAAGTAGAATGGCAGACACTGGGGCCAGAAGGATAAAGAAATAGGGAGTTGTTTAATGGGTACAGTTTTAGTTTTGTGAGATGATGGACGATAGTGATGGTTGTACAACAGTGTGAAAGTACTTAATGCCACTGAAGTGTATGCCTAAAAATGGTTAAGAAGGTAAATTCTATAGCTTTATCACAGTTAAAAATTACCCAGTGCCACCAAGCAAAACAAAACTCATCACCAACATCATGGGCTGGGGCATGGCTCAAGTGGTAAAGCTCCTGGTTAGCAAGCACAAAACCAAGTTCAAAACCCAGTACGGCAAAATAATCATTAAATTACTATTTGCACAGGAACATGGTGACTGGCATGTTGGAAAATTGTACCAAGAACATATTTCCTCAAAATCTTTAAATTTTAAAAAAATGTTTTAAAATTTAATCTAGCTCTGGTACAATATATGTCTGTTTTATATATGAAAAGACAGAACATTTTACCAATTAGACCTAAAGAAGGGTCCTGTGAGCCACTAGACCCATATGCAGAAGGTGCTCACACCACCCCTCACTCAGCCTCTCTTTGAGTTCCAGCAGTATCCCCCTCACTTAGCCTGTTTGAGTACCTCTCCTATAGCCCAGGTTCATCAGGGGCCCAATCCAACTCCAAAACTGGCTACTGTCTCTAGGAAGCCAATTCATTTCATACCCCTCTTCTTCAAAACTCCCAGCCCCTACCTACTTCCGATTTTCTCTATATCCTAAAACCCATTCTCTCTAACAATCAGACTCCTCTAAGGATCAGATCTAAACTCCACCTAATCTGAAGTTCTAATCTACAACACAGTCTTCCAGAGCCCCATGGCTCTCTAAAGAAGGCTCCTTCTTCCAGCACCTTTTGCTCCTCACTCACTTGTGCCCAGCTCTAACATAATTTTTGGAGTGTGTAAGAACTACCAGGACATGGGAGGAAGAGATCAGGAGGACTAGGTTCAAGGCCAGTCCAGGCAAAAAACGTTAGACAAGACCCCATCTCAATCAATAAGCCAGGTGTGGTGGTATGTGTCTGTGACCATAGCTACTGTAGGAAGGAAGATAATGGTCCCAGCCCAGTCCCAGCCAAACAAAGTGAGACTCTACCTGAAAAATAAGTGAAAGCAAAAAAGGGCTGGGAGTGTGGCTAAAGTGGTAGAGCACCTGCCTACCAAGTGTAAAGCTCTGAGTGGGAAAAAAAAAAATCTACAGATTAAATTTGCAGATTTCCAGGCCCCACCCCCTGAGAAAGGCTCACATCAGGCCTGATGTGGGGCTCTGGGATAAGCACGTACAACAGTTAGTGATCTGACACAGCCTAGCATTAATCTAGGCTCTCCAGTCTGATCCCCACCCAACACATGCCTTGCTTAAACACAACCTCTTGTCATCAGTGCCCAATTTTGGGGAGATAATCTTAGCTGCCACACACACACCCCCATAAGAAGCTGTGTGAATGTGAATGTTCACTGTACTGGACAGATTATGTACATCTTCATTACAATGGAGCTTAGATTAAATCTGTTCTCTGGGTACAGCACATCTACAGCCTGACTGGCCTCACGACTATGAAAATCATAAGAAAAGCAACTGCCTAACAATAGTTCTTCAGAAGAAAGGTGCCTGATTCTGTATCTAAAGGATTCCCTGCCTTACACCTAGTTTTGGCTGACCTTTAAAAAAAAGAGGTGCCGAAAAAAAAAAAAAAAAATAATAATAATAATAAAAGGAGTGGGGGGGAAGGGAAGAGCTTTAAATGTATCCAATAATGCACTTGTCTTGCAATTTCAAATCTATCAGTATTTGATACCGATGATTACACAAATGATCTAAAAGTAAAAACGAGCCACAATGTAGGATGTTTAGAATGGTCTGGGAGTTTAAAAATTATGAATTTTAAGCCTGATGTGGTGGCAGTTACCAGCATTCAGGAGGCTGAAACAGGAGGATTTAGAGTTCAAGGCCAGCCTGGATACATGGTAAGACCCTATCTCCAAAAAGGAAAAAATATATACATATATAAGATTTTTTTTGTTGGGGGCTAGGGTTTGAACTCAGGGCTTTGAGCTTGCAAAGTCAGCCACACCTCCAGTCCATTTTTCTCTGGGTATTTTAGAAGATGGGGTCTTGAGAATTATTTGCTGGGGAGGGCTTTAAAACATGATCCTCCCCATCTCAGCCTCCCTAGTAGCTAGGATTACAGGCGTAAGCCACTGATGCCCAGCAATATATAGATGAGTCTTAAATTCTGGACAATATTCTGTTTTTCCATATTAAAAATTCATGTGGACATGTCAGCTATTTTTGATTACAAATGAATCATTTTTATACTTGGCATGTCTGTAGACTAAGGAGAGAGCAATCTGATAAGAGAAAAAAAGGTAATTTGAATAATGCAATGTAATGGAAAGAAAGATCACTGGACTCTGGGTCAGCTGTGTTCCAAGGTCACTGCTGCCATGGTTTTGGCTGTGTAACCTGACTGTGTGAGCAAGGGCAACTACATGACTATCTTTAGCAACGACAGACATTATATATCAACCTATGACTTCACAGAGGCATTGGAAAGACAGCCCCCAGACTGTGTCCTTTCTGAGGTGTCTGTACTGCAAAGTTTGTTTACTCGGGATTCACTGGGGAGTTGCTCTGCACAAACCTTTATGCTACATGCTCGAGAGCATTAGAGAAGTGAACTAGAAGGTGCTTCTGTCACATTCTAGATGCTTATAAAACTGGTTGGAGAAATGAAGTGTATATAACCATCTTACTGTTTTAGGTGGTATTTTAGAGTGATTCAAACAGTACTATGGAATGATCATTCTAACTTTCAGACCTCTTGTCCGTGAGAAAGTAGATGCACCGTAAATCAATCCCAATGTGGAAATCATATGGACATTTGGTGTCTAATCCCTGTGACAGTAACTTCTCCCTTTTAGCTTCAAAGCCTCTTATGGGAGTTCACTGAAAGGAAAGATGCTCTCAGAGAAGGTATCCATGAGGTACTCTGGTGCTTCACCCAATGCTTCAAACCATACAATAACCCTACGATGTACTAACATCCATATTCTCAAGATTAAAAAAAATAGTAACCATTTAGAGAGGTTGAATACCATGCTCAGGCCTCAAAGCATGCAACAAGTTTAAGGTTTTAACCCAAGTCTGTTCTAACCAAATAACCAGCGATCTATCATGGATGTGATCAGCATATAAAGGAGGTATCAAGAAAACATCTGGGTACAGGGTTCAAAATAAAGCCAAGTTTGAAGCAAAAAGAGGATGAGCCAAGACTGGCAGAAATGGGGGAGAGGGCATGGGGCAGGAGCATTGGTTACTTATGGGAAATAAAGTTAGGGCACAGATCATGAAAAGGTTAAAATACAGATGATTAAGAAATGTGGGCCTGGTCCTACAGGTCAATAAAATGGAAGCAGAAATTGAAAGCTGGGAAGTGGGGATGAAACAAGGACAGATGAAAGGTGAACTTTAGGCAGAGATGGACTAGAGGAAAAGCATGGCATAATGAAGGAAAAAATTATTTAGTAATCCGAGCATGTCAACATGTAAGTCCTGTGGCAATACATCTTTCAAAAATAATCAAACTGTCTCTTCTGTATGATCTTTCTAGGCATGTTTTAAAAATGACTACTGTGTCTCCTACCCTTTTGTTTTTTTGGAGGGAGTAGGGTTTGAACTCAGGGCTTCATGCTTGCTGGGCAAGTGCTCTACCACTTGAGCCATTGTGCCAGGCCTTTTCTGTGTTAGGTGTTCTTGAGATAGGGTCTCACAGACTATTTGCTGGCCTTGAACCACAATCCCTCTTCTGATCTCTGCCTCCAGAGTAAATAGCTAGATTGTAGGCATGAGCCACCAACTTTCTCCTATCAATTCTTATGTAGATCAGCAACCAACGACACCACAAATGCATCCAAAAAAGAATACTCCTTGGTCAAAGGCCACAATTTAAAAACTTGAACAGGAGGGCCAAAAAGAAAGAATAAAAACAGAGATTCCAACTAATAAACCCCTTGCTAAAGAAAAACAAATTTGCAAAAGAGGTGTATCTTCACATTTTATGGAAATATTCAAAACTTACAGACTGATAATGAAAGAATAACTTTCACATAACCCTACACTTATTTTTTCACTTAAATTTATACTTTCCATTTCTCACAAAAAAAAAATACAAAAGCATAATTTTCACCATTTAAGGCCCAAATTTCCTCTCACTTTTATAGATCTACAAGATGTTTTGTTTGCTTTGAGTCTGCAATGGTGAGATTTAGTGCCTTGGCAGCTCAAAAACAATCCTCAGAATTCTCAGGTTCTCCCTCTTATTCAATATTTGCCATAAAAAAATTCAACCACATCCTGTAACGTAATGCTGAGCTGCACCAAGCCAAGGCTCCGTGTTGCTCAAACACACTTGAGACTTGGGATAGGATCACAGTAAAGCTTTCAGGTGCCTATCAGATACACAATAACCTAATTCGCCAGCCAAGTAAACGTGATCCTGACCCAGCCAATAAGCTAGCCAAAGTCATTCTGTTTGACTCATTCCCAACAAGGTGAATGATCACCTTGCAAAGGAAAAATGAGAGAATAAGCTGGAGAAGAAAATGTGGAGGACAGTTTGCAGCTGACATTTTCAAAGAAAATTACAATAAACAGGAAATGGCAAAAAGGGTTGAACTATTAAAAAAAAAAAAGTAAGCATTTTTGTTCCGAAATACAGGAGGGGGAAAGTGAAGATGTTCTCCCTAATTTTGCACCCCTAACTTTACAGTGAACCTTTCAGAAGCTTATTAGTGATTCTGGGGATCTGAGGAGTGCTAAGTGCTCAAACCACATTTTTATGTCCTCGTATTTCCCTGCAAAGAAAATGAGAAACCTAGGCTTAAATATTTCAACTTAAATAGGGATAGATGAGCATCTCAAAAAAAATAATTTGCTCCTGCTGTCAAAAACGTTCCCCAGGATCTGACCACCGACTTTCAAACTTCTGTAAAGCATTCCAGTGGCAAAACATAGTTATCCACAGCCAAGAAAAGTGTAGCTGCTGAGAGTAAAACCAAGAAATCTAAGTGCATGTGGTGACTTCTTCAGGGAGAACCAAAGCTTTTCATCAACACCTAGTTTATAACTCTGTAACAACCAGAGCCCATCTCTCAAAGCCTCAAGACGGCTTGACCAAAAAGTCAACCTGCAGTTCCAAAAAGAACCTGCTTTAGGCTGGAGCTGTAGAAAATTTAAACCAAAATAAATTCTTGGGGCCCGTAACAGCATTGCTTGTCAATTTCTTCTGCATCCTCGAGACCTGGCCAAGCAGCTTTCCGTGCCCAGAAACACTGCACAGCCCCAAAGGTCTGTTTTGTGTGCGCACACTAAAGTGCTTCTATAGGCCCATTATATGCAAGAAAAATATTTTTTTTTCCTCCCTGTGCAAAGTCCTGGGTAAATTTAGCCACCACCTCAAAAAAAAAAAAAAAAAAAAGGAGGGGAGGAGCGTGAGAAGGGTCTGCACCGTAACACTGACCCCAGCTCGGCAGCTCGCGGTCCCGCGTGGACGCGGAGACCCGGCGGGCCGGGCAAGGCCGGAGACATCGCAGCTACGGCGGCCGCGCCCCGCGGGAAAACTTGGGGTTGCTAGC
The DNA here is from genome assembly GCF_047511655.1 of Castor canadensis. Taxonomy (NCBI): domain Eukaryota; kingdom Metazoa; phylum Chordata; class Mammalia; order Rodentia; family Castoridae; genus Castor; species Castor canadensis. The sequence continues at coordinate 46,420,799 of NC_133402.1, read as the reverse complement.
GGCTCCCACAGCCAACCCGCCGCCCCCGGACTCAGGAACCGTCCACCAGGCCGGCGGCCCGCGCCCCGCCGCCCCTCACACTCTTCCCGTCCACGCCCCGCGATACTCACAGCTTCAGCCGCTCGTAGGCCGTCGCCGCCATCCTGCACCACCACCTCCTTCCTCTTCGCTCTTCCCGCTTCGCCCCGCGCCGCCACTTCGGCTACGGAACCACCGGTAACCCAGACACTGCAGCCACAGCGGCCCGGCCTCGTCCCACCCCCTCCTCTCCCCGCCCCGCCCCGCCGGAAAGAACGGAAACTAACGGAAGGTGGCAGTGGTCAAACTAGTGCGCAAGCTAGAGAACGCGAAAGATGCGGAGTCCGACGCAGCGAATTGATTGGGGAGTGCTGAAGGACGCCGTGACGTAGCCGCTGCGGATTGGTGGAGCGCGTTTGCTGGGGAAAGGCGGAGCCTGGGGAGCCGTAGTGCGCCGCAGCCGCGACACCCCGCGTAGGGGCAGGAATACCGAGTTAGTGTCAGGAAGCCTGTTGAAACTGCGTAAGAGGTGATCAGCCATCGCCGTGCATAGTGCAGTAACTCAGGGCCAGTGGCGCAATGGATAACGCGTCTGACTACGGATCAGAAGATTCTAGGTTCGACTCCTGGCTGGCTCGGAGAGTGCTCCTTTTGTTTTCCTCTTTGCCACGTTCGGGTTTGGTGTTTCCGGGCCTCTTTGCAAGGGCTAGAATGTGAAGATCAAATAACTTAAATTTTATGCTGTTTTACTCGAAGTACTATCCTTGAAGCCGTGTTTGGATCCTGGAGTTGTGTGAGTTGGTTTGCAAATTGCAAGGCGCCCTTTTCATAATGATGCCCATGAGGTGTCTGTATATGGGGTACGTTTAGGAAAACACACCCGAAGTGGGATTTTGGAGTGCAGGGGGTGCGGCGGCCGGAGGCTGCCTCTCCGATGACGCAGAAGCTCTTTAAGGTATACCTTTCCTCCCTCACCCCCCCATGTTGTCGTGAGAAGGGGCGCTGCGCAGTCCCCAAGACTGGGTGGCTGCAGGTCTGTCCGCCCCCGGGAGGAAGCGCAGCAGTGCGCCTGCGGGTTGTACGGGGGCCACTCGGACCCCCGAGCCTGCAGCCCTGGCCTCGGCGGGCCCGGCTCCAGAGCCAGCCTGGCCCCAAATCCCATCGGGAACCCTTGAGATGTGGTGATGTTACAGTAAGAAGACCCCACCCAGATAATGGGGTGTATCACCCCCTCGTCTTACAGGATCCGAGACCGGAGAAAGCCAAAAACGTCTGCGGCAGAAAGGAGACTCGAACCCTGGTGGTGTCTGAGTCATGAGACCGTCATTAACCACTCGGATCAATTAATTTTTCCAACATGTTTTTCTCCCCACCCCCCACCCCCTTCTCAGGAAAGTATTTAAAACTTGTAAAATACAGGCAATTATGGGAGTAAAAGTAAAGCTGAGGCTGGAGGTGTAGCTCAGGGGTGGAGTGCCTTCTTAGCATGCGCGGGGCACTGGGTTCAATCCCCAGCACCAAAAAATAAAAAACCATACGAATCCCCTTCCCACCATCATCACTACCGACATTTACCTCCCCACTTTAATGTGGACATACCTACACATAGTTTTCCAAACGTTTATGGTCTCTCTATTTTTTGTCTCCTGAGATTTAAGGTCATCAATATTCTTTGGAGATACTCCATCAGGCTGCTCTATTTTAAGCATAATTTTTAAATTGGGGATGTGGGTTGTTGCCAATTTAACACTTTTGAGAACTGATACTGTGTTGAATTATTTTTATGTCTTACAAATTTTCTAGAAATGAAACTCCCAAGTGGATATTTTTGAAGCCCATTTCATGAACATTTTTATATTTTGGATAATTTCAAAATATGAAAGCCAGTATAGCCTTCTATCAACAGCATTCTGTTTATACACATGATAACCAATATTGGATGTATATATTATAAATTAATATATAATTAATAAACATACATTAAGTTACACATATACATTAACATTATAGAACATTGGATATGTGTATATTATACTAGTTCTATATGTATATATATATTTGATATCCAAGTTAGGTGTGCTGGCAACCCCCTGTAATCTGAGGCAGGGCAGCATTTCCTCTCCTTTGAATAAAGTGCAGGTTTAACTGCAGCCCGTCTCCAAGGCTTTAGAAGAGCACTTCCAGCTGGACAGCCTCTGCCCTACAGAGAGCTCCTGCCTGGGCTCTCTGACTGTGTCAGCCTGAAGAAGGAGCTAAGGCACTCAAAGTCTGGCCTTTCTTCACCAGTTGGGGACTGTACACTAAGGCTTTGTGAACATTCAGTGAGACGGAAAGATGGAAAGTAACCCAGACACAAATAGGCATTCTTCTGAGCTTTTTAAAGGCAAACAAGCTAAAGTCATACATTAAGGAAAGCAGTAATAGAACTTGACATCTTGTTTTTCTCTTTTTTTTTTCTTTTTTTGGTGGTGGCACTGGAGTTTGAACTCAGGGCCTTGCACTTTCTGGACAGGATCTCTACATTTGAGTCACACCCCAAACTCTTTTTTGCCCAGAGCCAACCTTGGACCATAGTCCTTTTACCTGTGCCTCCCAAATACCTGGGATTACAGATGTGTATCACCATACCCAACTACATTTGACATCTTTAGCTGAACTTATCCTATAGTGAAATTTTGTTATTGATGTTAATACAAATCCATTAAAAAGAAAAAATCTGCCACAGCTTTCCCAGCTCAAGCTGTAGACTTTTTTTTTTTTTTCTTTTTTGGCAGCACTGAGGTTTAAACTGGCTTCATACTTGCTAGGCAGGCACCCATACCACTTGCGCCACTCCACCAGCCCTTTATTTTCATGATGGGTTTTTTTGAGATAGGGTTTCAAGAACTATTTGCCTGGGGCTGGTTTCGAACCTTGATCCTCCTAATCTTTGCTTCCAATCTCCTAATCTTTGCTTCCCTCATAGCTAGGATTACAGGCGTGAGCCATCTTGAGCCATCCACCTCCAGCCTCAAGCTGCAGACTGTAGGCTTCATCCAGCTAACATCTGCAGCTCACCTTTACATCCAGCTCCCTTAACAGACTTGCCATACATTTTTTTTACACCCAGATTCCAGTCACATTTATGGGTTTGGTTTTTTTTTTTTTTTTTTTTTTGCACTTTTAAGTGCAAATGTCACTTTTAGCAATGCTTGAAGAAAAGTCATCTTACATCCCAGGAATATTCTTTCATTTCCACCCTTCTTCCAAAAACAAAACCTGTTGGGAGCTGGAGGTGTGGCTTAAGTGGTAGAGTAACCTGCTTTGCAAGTTCGAACCCCTGACTTTAAATCCCAGCACTGCCAAAACACTGCAGCTTGTTGGAATCTGCAGTAGGCTAGATAACGCCTCCCTCCCAAGATATCCATGTTCCACTCCCCAGGATCTATGAGTATTTTATCCTACAAGGCAAAGGGGAGTTTTGGAGAAAAGATCCTGAGAGAGGGAGATTATTCTGGATCACCTGGATGAGCTCAATCCATTGGATAATCGCAGTATAATCGCAGAGGGTCGGGTCAGAAAGAGGAGGTGTGACCACAGAAGCAGGGCCAGAGGGGTGCAGCCACCAGCCAGGGAATGTGACAACCTCCAAAGCTAAAAGGGGAAGAGGAATGGAGTCTCCCTAGCCTGAAAGGAATTCAGAGCCTTCATGTGAGTCCTTACAGACCATTTCTCCAGGACTATAAGAGAACGAACTTGTTCTAAGTTTGAGATCATTTGGTAGCAATAGGAAACCCAGTTCAATGAGCTCCTCCTCACAGCCTCAGGATGAGGTCTCCTTGACTCCACTTAATGACTAAACAACAAAGTGAGAGAGGATAGTTGACTCCACAGCAGCCAGAGTGGTCCAGACAGCCCCCTCTGGATGACTGCGTGAGGCGGAGTCCTGGTCTTCTTTACTGAGCACTTGGTTTTGCAGTTTTACCCTTCCGTGACTCAGTTGTTTTGTCTACAAAATGAGGGATGATAAAACAGAGGGTCCTCAGAATCACACCTGGCACCTGGTGACTGTTGCTCCTGTTTCAATCATGAAACTTAGAACCAGACCTGATTCCCCCAGGGCTTCAGCCCCCAAGTTGCCTAAATGCCTGAGGCCAACTCACTCTTGCTCCTGACTGTGCTATCTCCTCCCAACTCCAAGTTCTAGGACTCCACATTGGCAGACTGGAATCAGTGGTGGTGAGAGTGTTACATTATAGAAATTGGCACACACTTCACATCGTGCCTTTTTAGTTTTTCCCCAGAAAGGTTACCAGTACACCATAGCCTCAGTCTACCTTTTCCCCTGAAAGCAATTGGAAAATAAGAGCCCAGTGTTTGTAAAATCAGGCCAGCTGCTCTCTCAACACTTAGGAAGAAAAAGATCAAACTGAGTGTGGTGGTGCACAACTGTAATCCTAGCACTTCAGAGGCTGAGGCAGGAGGCTCATGAGTTTCAGGCCAGCCTGAGATGCTGTCAGAAAGAAAAGGGGAGGGAGTAATTGGGTGTAAGATAACACTTATTTCAGCTCAGTCTGCTTTCTTGTACCTTTGATATATCGGACCTGGTAGCCACAGAACAGCAACCTAACAAAAGCCCAGGGAGCAGCAAGTGACAAGTGTTGTCAGCCAGACCTGGTGGTTCCTGCCTATAATCCAGATTCTAAGGAGGCAGAGTCAGGAGAATCAAAAACTCAGGGCCAACCCAGGCAAAGTTAGCAAGACCGTGTCTCAGAAACAAAATAGGTCACACATGGGGTATGGCTTAAATGGGAGAGCATTTGCCTAGCAAGTACAAGGCCCTAGGTTTAATCCCTAGTCCCACAAAAATAAATAAATAAATAAATAAATAAAATTGATTCTTGGGATATAGTTCTCCAAGGCCTCTCAAGTTTTTATGCATACACACCACCTACCTTTGTTCCAGACTACCTTATCAGGGATGTTAGTAAACAGTATTGGAGGATAGTGTGTTTTTCTGGAGCCAAAGTCAGGCTTGGTGTCCGCTATGAGACAAAGTTCCCTTCTGTAAGCCTGGGATCCCATTTGTACTGTGGCCCACTGCGTCTGCAGGTATTGCCTGGTCCTCTTTTTAGGGGGGCACTGCAGGAATTGGGGCTCAATTCCAATGCATGTGCTGCTGGTCTGGCTATTGATGAGTCATAAGCTGTCCTTTGTCCCTGACCTTCTCACTGTCCCTGTCCCATAATTTCTGCCAGGATCAATGAAACCATGGCATGCTATTTTTTTTTTTTGACATTATGGGAGTTTGAACTCAGGGCTTTATACTTGCTAGGCAGGCTCTTTACCAATTGAGCCATACCCCCAGCCCTTTCTTCATTGGCTATTGTTTGAGATACAGTTTCGTTTTATGCCTAGGCCAGCCTGGACCTCAATTTTCCTACTTGTGCTTCCTTGCACAGCTGGGATAACAAATGCACCCCACCATGCCCAGCCATTGGTTGAGATGGGATCTCCTAAACTTTTTGCCTGGGCTGACCTCAAACCATGATCCTCCTCATCTCTGCCTCCCATGCAGCTAAGATTACAGGTGTGAGCCACTACCCCCAGGGCACGGAATGCTAATTTATAAGCTAGTAAGGTAAAATCTCAGATACTTCATAGGTTTGATGCCCATAGATTTAAGAATCCAGAGCTCTAAAAAGATGACAAAATCCAAGTAGAAAATGCACTGTCTGCTTACCTACACATATACACACAAAAGACCCAGTAAGCCTGGTTATATTGGAGAGCACTTTAATAGCCTACAAATTGATACCTTTATTGTCACAATACTTTAAGTCATTTTATAGTAACAGTAAAATTCTGAGTAACTTTATAGTAAAAGAAGAGAAACAGAGGAAAACAATTCCCTGAACAGTGAAATTTTCATACCCTATTATGATGATTGCCTACATCTGTCCAGTTTGCGCTCAAATCAAAGACAGCAAGCATATTTTACTCATTTTTTTTCTGTTAAAGTCACTTCAAATACTAACTGGGAAATTAGGAGTGATTTTTTGGCAAAGGAAAGTACAAAAAATTTTAGTTTCCTGGCAGGTTTAACAAGTGCATCAAACAAGTATAGTTTGGGGTCATCTGATGCTGTTTTTTGCAAGCCATGCTGCTCTCGATTCTCCATGCATGAGGACTGGCACACAAAAACAGCCTTTGAGCCAGGCATGGTGGTATATACCTGTAATCCCAGATACTCAGGAGGCAGTGGTCTGAGGATCACCAGTTTGAGACCAGCCTGGGCAAAGTGTGAAGATCCTGTCTCAAAACAAAATACAAAAATCTTTAAAGGACTGCAAAGGTCTGTAAATTCAAAGACAAAAATTCTCTCAAGTCTTAACAACCTTATTTTGTATTTTCTGCAACTCAAGCTCATGCAAACAAGGCAACAAGAGTACAAACAAGGCAACGATAGTGCCTGAAGATGATCAGAATCCCTTGATTATTCTACCAGCCACCCAGGACTCAACATCAGAAGCTTGGAAGGCTGGGATGAAAGAGGGTTCCCTGAGCACTCAGAAAATGGAAAGTTCCATCCTGGTGCCCTGCAGGCAATGACCTATTTAGGACTGACTGTCTTTCTGTGGTGAGAGATGACAAATGTCTCTTCACCAAATGACAGAGGAACATCAGTAAGCAAGTGAGAACCCATGTGTGACAGATCAAAGTGAGTTACCAGTTTTGGGGTTTTTTTTTTTTTTTTTTTTTTTTTCAGATCACCCAGGCGTTACCTGGATGGCCCAAGCTAGGGGGAGAAAAAAGGAAAGAGTGTAAGGAGGGAGGAGATGGTGAAAAATGCCTACAGGGCAAAACAAGGCCAGGGAGAATGGAAGCTGGCTTTGGGGTCTAGGATCCTGGGATCAGGCCTTTGTCCTCCTAGTTTGCTGAGATCCAAGACTTGTCCAGGAAACTGAAAAAGGCTATTCATTCCAACTTGCAAACCAAACTTACTACCCTGGTCTACCAAGCCCTTGTGCATTCTTCCTGTGTGCCCATAAATGCAATACCACCGCGGTTCTATTTAGCTAGTAATGTATAAAACACCTAAAATCCCAGATAGACGAGCATCACCTCATGGTTTTTGTGCAAGGACCTGAAACAGAAACAAAACTCATTTGAGATCCCCAGTTGTGTCCTCTCCAAAAAAAGGGACAACCAGGGAAGTCCATAGCTCAAATTTCTAGCATGTCTGGAAATACCTTTATTGTTCTTTTTCAACGATATAAAATGTATTTGCAAACACAGCTGAATCACCTCAATCAAGGCTCCTTAAAAATTTTCATTAAAAAATTAATCACAGAATTAATCACACAAATTAATTATCAGCAAACGAATCTCTTCTGATTGTAGCTCCAATGCAATTTTCTTGACCCTGCTTGATTTGAAAGTGGGACAAAAGTGTGTGAGCAAGGCTACTGTCCCAGGGTTGGCAAAGACAGCCCTAAACTATGTTTGCTAGCTTCATTTCCCCACCAGCCTTACCAAAGCTGAGTTGGATGACTTGACAGGAAGAGAGGGGCCCAGACTCAGGCTCCCAGGAAGCTTAGCCTGGAACAGGAATGGAGGAAGTGACATTCTGCTCAAAGAATTCCAACGGGATGAATTTTTTAAAAAACTGGAAAAGGCAATCTATAGTGCCAGTTCTGCCCTTTTCACAAGCGATGGCCACCAAATGAGTGCAAACATGGCAGCCTACAGGTGTGGAGTTGGGCCAAGAGAAAAGTCTTGCGTTCACTTGTGCATCCTCCACAGCCCAGCACCCAGTCTTCTCGCTCTGGCTGGGAGGGGTGAGGCAGAGTGCAGAGGCCGGCTGCCATGTCTCTAGCCCAGAATGGCAGCAGCAAGACACCTTGGCCCTCCTGCCACAAGCCATGAGGTCCTCCCTCCAGACAAAGAGGCCACCAATCTCTTTTTCTTTCTTCTTTTTTTAAAGCTTCTTCCATTTGAAACACCAAGGAGTAGTGACCCTTGGCCTCAGAGTAAATTGGTCTCTCCAGTGCACAGGTGGTCGTCAAATCTCATCAGTGTGTGGCCCTCACCACCCTCACCACCCTGGAAGTCAGCATGCTGAAACGCCTATGGCCAGAATTTCAGCTGGATCTGTTCCCAGCTGACCTTCAGTTACAATCACACGGTCCTGACCAGCTGGAGTGTCACATGTGAAGCCAGCAATTTCAAACACATCAAAGAAGGTATCCAGGGTGATGGCTGAATTCTTCCTGTGATTTGAAGCTCTATCTGTGAGGTATTTGTGTGTGTGTGTGTGTGTGTGTGTGTGTGTGTGTAAGAATGAAAGTGGAGAGAAACAATTAAAAAAAAAAAAAAGACAAAAGCAGTGTACCTTATATTGGTTTCTTCAAATACAATGCATGTGCCAAGAAGTAGGCATGAGAGAAACCTCTGGAATGACTAGTAACTTGTCCTGAGGCACTTCCCACCCTGCTGACTTCAAGGTCTCACACGCACAAAACTGTCCTTGTTAGGAGTTCTCAATATGTGGACAGGATTTCCAAAAGGTCCATCATTAAATAAGCCACAACAGGCACCAGAGATGTCCCACACAGGATAAGACTTGCCTTGGCAGGAGTAGCTCCAAAGTCACACACTCTCAAAAGCTTTGAAAGAAAAATGGCACAGAGCAGTGAGCAAGAGTCCTGGCGCCTGCACCGGCTCTTCTCCCCAAACTTGCCTCTGTCAGGGCCCAGCTGCCTTAGGGGCAGGCAGACTGGCAAGGGCACAGGGCAGGATGTCAGAGCACAAGGAGGAAACCCAGCCTCAGTGATGTCAAAGCTTAGCTCTGGTTTACTAAGCAAATTCTTCTTAGGCTCCAAAGCACGTGTTCACACTTCCTTCTTGCCTTTATGCAATGAAAGTTCAGAAGAGCTAACACCATGGGTATAAAGAGGCCTTAAGTCATGCCTTGGGGTGCACACGTGTTGGGAGGTATTTTCCTAGAGGGAAAGGGTTAGATGTCTCTGCAGCTGAGATGTCACTTCTGGACGTGTTGTAAAATGTGCTACTTGCAAAGTCTCTTCCCCTAAACTGTCCCCACAGGAGTCGGGTGTGTTCAATTGACTGATGCCACTGCGGGCCTCACGCCACACACATGCTAGAGCATCTACCTGAGGAACCTGACAAGGTGTGGCGATGGAGAAAAACCCTTGTACCAGTCAGTTAGCGTGCACCTCCTTGGCTAAGGGACAGGCACACCTCACTCTCGTGGGCACTTGCCTGTCCACCCCTCTTCCTCCTCAACCCCAATTCCACCCCAAGTGTGGGGCTGACTTCTCTTTGTGCAGCCCTGGCTGAGCTCTGCGACCTAGAAGTGGTGCTGGTGGAGGGCTGCGGACGACGGGCCTTTGTCCAGCCTCTTGACATGGCAGGAATGGCAGAACAGGTGGTCTTCCAGCGGGTAGCAGCGGTGACCATCTTCATCATTGAGCTCCAGACCACAGTCCTGGGGGAGAAGCAAGAATGTTCAGTGGAAACAAAACAAAACAGACCACGAAGGTGATACAAAGGCCACAAGTCCCCACAAATCAGCACAGGGTGCTGTGTGTTTTTGTGCAGCTCCTGCCCAGAGAGGTTCTGTCTAATATGGGAGCCACGACTACATGTCGCTGTGGAGAACCTGAAATGGGGCTGGTCACAACTAAGACATGCCGTCAGAGCAAATGCCACTGGATGTCCAAGAATAGGGCAAAAGAGGACCAAAACAAAAAAACAAAAACAAAACAAAAAACTCACAGATAACTTTTCTTTGGGGGTGGGGGGTTGCAACACAGGGAGACAGGGTCTCACTATATGACCCAGGCTGCCTGGAACTACGTAGCTCAGGCTAGCCTCCAACTCACAATCCTCCTGCCTCCGCCTCCCAAGTTCTGGGATTACAGGCATGTACCACCGTGCCTAGCACACATAACTTTTTATATTGATTATATGTCTAAAGGATAACATTTTGGATCTGTTGGATTAAAGAAAGTCATCCCATCTGTTTCTTTTAACTTTATAAATGTGGGTACTGGGAAACCACAAAGGACACACATGTCGTGAATTTGTGGTGTCTCTATCTCTGCTGGACAATGCTAGTCTAGAAGGTGTAGAAAGGTGATCAAACACCTTCACCCTCTTCTCCAGGCACCTGGGGTACCACCCATGAGCCACACCTACTTCTGCAGTGCTGGCAGTGGGACCAATCTATGTGTCCCCCATACGTAGTCCCAAAACGAATCTAATCTCCTTTTACAGGTATGGATGAAATTCTAACGGGCACCACCACAGCTGGTGAGGGCGATCCCCTGCCTCTCCTAACCATCATAGCACACTAGTGACTTCTTCAATGTGGGATGTCACACAGGACAGAGGAGGGCACATGGCCCCATCCACCTTCACACCCACCAGCTGACATGCCTGCTTCCAAGAGAGGTTTTTCCAGGGCTAGGCTCAGAAAGGAAATTTTGGCAGATATTAGAACAGCCTACCTGCTGGAGGGGAGGGAGTCTCTCCTGCCAATCATATACCTGCCTGACAACTTACCCTGAAACAGAACCTGAGCCCACATGCACAAGCCCCTCGGAGCGCTGCAGCTTCAGGAAAAGCAGCTGTGAGTTTCAGGACCCGCCAGTGCTAATGTCACAGAGTAGGATGAAGACCTCACGTCCCTGTGCCCCCTCCCCCCATCAGCTGCAGAGCACAGACCCTGGCCAGATCCCTGTGACCATCAATGGTCCCAGCAACAGGAGGCTTTTCTATGATGGACTCTGGGGGCTGGGCAGGGGGGCCTACCTCACAGTGGTAGCACTCCACGTGATAGTCTCTGTCCATGGACACCACACGGATGGTCTCATCTGAGCCCTGGCACCAAAGAAAAGCAAGACATGCAGAAGAGGCTGTTGGGGGACCATTGTATACCATGGGTCATGGTGTGGGGAGGGAGAGATTCTGGAGTAACAATTAGGGAGTCTTTGGGTAAAAACAAATCAGCAGTAAACACTTGTAGGAAAAAGAACAGAATTAGTTAATGAGAAAGAAGGTGGGGGTAGAGACAGCATTACCTACCAGAATGTCAGAGAAAAAAAGACCAAAGGGGACATTTACTTTTTTTGGTACTGGGGGCTTGAACCTTGAGCCATTCCACCAGCCGTTTTTTGTGATGGGTTTTTTTTCAAGATAGGCTCTTTCAAACTATTTGCCTGGGCTGGCTTTGAACTATGATCCTCCTGATCTCTGCCTCCTGAATAGCTAGCCCAGCTGACATTTACTTTTTAAGAACAAATAAAGACAAGCTTTTCTGCTCATCTGCAGTCTGAGTTAGTATCAAGTCAGAGAGTTTGACCTGCTAGAGGGACACACAGGCACAAAGAAGAGCATGGGAGAGAGGAGGGGTAAAACTGCTTATCTCAGAGTTGGGATTTTAGAGAGATCTTTTGAAAGGTGTAAGGACAAAACACAGCATCTTGTGAGCCCAGGGAGAGATTCTGATCTTAGAAGACCCTAAGTTCTGAAAAAGTTCTTACCTCAGGTGGAAGGATTGGAAGCCCACAGGCTGCACACTTTGGGGCCAGCACCCTGAGGGAAAAACAAGAAAGCCATACAGCACACCATGTGTTGCTTCCGAGAGGCGAGGCCCAGAATAAGACTTGCACTAGAGCCTGCACAGGGCCACCTCTTGCCCATTGCTCCAGCCCTTGGATAAAGGTTGCTCCTGCTTGTTCTATGCCATCTACTTCAGTACTGCTTTGGAATTATTCCCAGCTGGAACAGGACATTTGGCTGCCCCTCCCTCCCCTATGGACAGTCTAACCTGGTTGTTTGCTCCTCTCCTGGTGCTTCATAAAGCCCAGGAAAACTGAGAGTGGTGGAAACCAACCCTGACCTGGTACCTGGTGACAGTAGGCAAAGCTGGAGCCAGAGACTTGGTGGATTCCTCTTGAAGTCTAGTCAGGAAGCTGGTACTAGCTATTTCTTTTGTTTTGCTTGCTGCACTGGGGTTTGAACTCAGGGCTTCATGCTTGCTAGGCAGACTTTCTTACTGCTTGAGCCACCACACCAGCCAGGGTAGTAGCATTTTTGTTCTAAATTTTTCATTAAACTGACTTTTTTTTTTTTTTATATTGGGGCCTGAACTCAGGGTTTCATGCTTGCTAGGCAGGTGTTCTACTACTTGGTGTAGTTTTTGTCCAGGGCTGGCCTCTGACCACGATCCCCCATCTCTCCCTCTGTGTGGCTGGGACTACAGACATGCACCACCACACCCAGCCCCAACATGACTTTTAACCAGTTCTTATCTATGCCAGCATCAAATAACCTGCCAGGCCCGTGTTAAACTCTTATAACCACTAGGCTGAACAGGACAAGTAGCTACAAACATGCTGGCATTATTCCCACCCTCTGCTGAGGTCAGCATGGCCATGTGCAGTCCCCATCCACTCCTTCCCTCCTTACTTGTGATAATCTCGAACGCAGTAGATCTTGTTTTCTGAGTCCACAGTGAAGGGCACCCCGTCTAAACACTCATTACAGATGACACAGCGAAAACAGCCAGGGTGGTAGGACTTCCCCAGGGCCTGCAGAATCTGGGGTATAAAAGAGGCGAGGCCACGACTCAGCAGGGTGATAGGGAAGGAAGAAGCAATAAAAGGAAAGGAACACATAGGGCAGAGGGCCATGTGCACAGTCATACGACATGGATCAGATTCCTCCCAGAGTGTCACCTGGAGGAAGAGCAAGAGACTTTGGGGATGGGAAGTCTTGCTTGTTTAGATGTGTAGACATGAGGGGCCCAAACTGGAATCCTTCTTCTGTGATTTCTCAGGTTACTGAGCTGTTTCCTTTCCCACCCCTCCCCTGCTGCACGAAACTCTAATGTAGTTCTTTCTAGAACCATACTAGGAGAGGGCTGGGCCAGTCCTGGGACCAAATCCTCCCTCCCCTGGGAGATGCAGGAAATGAAGCAAAGCAGGACCACAGAAAGAGGCACCCCTGGTTTGGGAAGCCACAGAACATGGGAAAAGGAAATTCCACATGGAAATGGCAGAGCTTACACAAATCCTCCTGACTTCAGCCTCTTCAAATGCGACTTTGACGCCATGTGAAAATCCAGAAACCCTGACCAGAGTCCAGTTTATCTCAAACCCAGTCTAATAAGCAAAGACCCTTTATTGTTGTCCTTGTTTTTAAATACAGTGAAGGGAAAGCCCCCACAAACCTGCATTTGATCTGAATGTGATACCTGGATCTGCTACAGCCACCCTGAAACCAAGACAGAGTCAAGACATAGAAGGGCCGGGCACCGGTGGCTCACACCTGTAATCCTAGCTACTCAGGAAGCAGAGATCAGGAGGATTACGGTTTGAAGGCAGCCCGGGCTAATAGTTTGTGAGACTCTATTTTGAAAAAACTCATCACAAAAAAAGGTCAGTGGAGTGGCTCAAGGTGTAGGTCCTGAGTTCAAACCCCAGTACTGCAAAAAAAAAAAAAAAAAAAGACAAAGGGGAGACGGGAAAAATGATGCAAAGACCGTGCACCGTCCATCATTGCTGCACACTCTGACCCCGTCCCGGACTTCCTGAATGAGAAAATCAGGTGTACGGCTCCACAGCTGGTGATGATTTTTATATGTGCTACAGTTTGAGAACTATTGGTTTAAGCTAAAATGAGTCCGGGTTTTTCTGTTTGTAGTAGAAAGCATCTCCCTCTGTCCAATTATCTGTGCCAGGAAAAAGCAAAAACAAGTGAACAGTGGCATCACCCTAAGCAGAGAACCACAGAATGGTCATCTGCAGCCAGAGGAAGCCACACAAAAAGCTTCGAATGGGCTGAAGAAGGGGACTTGGAACTTAGGAGGGCTTGGCAGGACTTTGAGACCATGGGAAAGATGTGCTATGTTCCAGCTTCTTCCATAGGAAGCCTCAGGCAGATAACTGCAGGTCCAGCCAGGGAGCGAGAGGAGGACCTCGTGCCATCCTGCTGCCCCCGACGCTTAGCCTCCACACTTCCTCATTCCCTCCAGGTTTTCTGAGGCCCTTCCCATTTGTAACAAGCTGCCAGAGAGGAAGAACAACGTCAGGCTTCCAAAACGCACTTGGCGACGGAGGCCTCAGAATGCATTTCCTCCAAGAGTAATGCAGTCTTGGCAGATAGAGATCCTTAATTTAACCCACGCTGTGCCTAAAGTAAGTTGCCATTTTGCCGCATCCTGGCCAGCTGTAATGATTCTCACATGTGGCACTATGCCTTTTTTTTTTTTTACAGAATATACCCCTCTACTGACAATAAAGGACACAAACAATTTGTACAGAGCTGGATAATAGGGGCTGTGCTCTAAAATCTGGAAGAATCTGTCTGTGCATTATTAAAATTCTTGGCAGGAGTCAAGAGTCCTGCCTTTAATACCAGGGATCACTACTAGAGACTTTCTCTAAAAGTTTTCAAGTCCTCAAGAAGGCATCTGAGATTGCAGGTTCAGTTTCTCATTAGCCCCTAAGGTAGAGATTATCTCCCGAAATCAACTCCTTCCCTTCCTGGATGCACAGACCAATCCTCATGTTGAGACATGGAGAATAGACCCCTATCTTTGAATCAGGACTGACCGGTGACTTTCTTTGATCAACAGAATGAAGAAGAAATGATGTCTAGAGATTTCTAAGTTGAGGACTTAAGAAGACGAGCAACTTCTGCTCCTCTCTCTTGCTGTAAGGAAGCTTGAATTAGGCTACAATAAAATTGGAGATCACAGGGGGAGGGTCCTGGAGGGTAAGCAATCATCTGGGAGGCTCTAGTTCAGCTGTGTCACCAGATAAACAAAGCTAAGTGACCACAGCCAATCCCACAGAGAGCCAAAGGGTCACCTTGCTGAACCCTGTCCTAATTCCTGCCCCACAGAACCGTGATAACTCACTGTTGTTTCAAACCACTAAGTTTTGAAACAGTTTGTCACACTGCAGTAGACAAAAGAAGTCTTGGGACAACCAGAAGACCAGGGGTTTGGACAATATTGACCTCATAGGCAGTGGGTTTGCCAGAAGGACTCTAAAAAGAAAGATAAATTCTACAAAAGAAACAGAGCCCTACAAAATATGGCGGCCCTTGGAGAAGGTAGGGGGTGAAGGTCTATGGTTCCTGCCTGCTTCCCTCTGGGGAAATGAGTAGAGGCCATGTTCCCCTGGGGACGTCTTGGCTACTAGTGATGCCATGGCTTTCCCAGGGCTAAGCTCCACTGTGGTCTGTCAAGGCCTGGATAGCATCAAGTACTTGCATGAATAGGGAGGCTCTGTTCACTGCTGCTTTATAAATGTTAGCACACAACCAGCAGAAAGTATGCATGTCCATCAAAGGCACGCTCAAGGGTGCTCAGAAGTCTTAGCAACCCTGTACATAAATAGCTCAAAACTGGAAAACACCCATCAATTCCACATAATGCAATTTCCTTAAAAATAAATGAACTGCCAAGACAGGGAACAATGAGGATGAATCCCAAAAATATATTCTAAGTGAGGAAAGGCAGACTCAAAAGAGCTTACATTCTATGATTCCACTTAAATGAAGTTCTTCCAGGACCCTCAAAATGTGTCCATGGCCATGGAGGGTCCAATGGCAGTGGCCGTTAGGGAAGGGGATCTTGAATGGGAAGAGGCAAGAAGGACTTTCTGAGATTTAGGCAATGTCCTGCATCTCAATTCAGTGGTGGTTAAATTGGTAGGGGCACATATAAAAGCTCACTCAACTGTACACTTAAGATTTACCCCTTTTCCTCTGAATCATTTCTCAATAAAAAGGTAAAAAAAATAAATAAATAACAATGACCAGCAATTCTCTCTCCAGAATGAAATTAATGGGTCTGTGATGACAGAGAGGGACTGAGTTTTCTAATTAAAAGTATGTTATAGCCAGGCACCAGTGGCTCACACCTGTAATCCTAGCTACTCAGGAGGCAGAGATCAGGAGGATCACAGTTCAAAGCCAGCCCAGGCAAACACTTTGCAAGACCCAATCTTGAAAAACAAAAATAGGACTGGTGGAGTGGCTCAAGGTGAAGTCCCTGAGTTCAAGCCCCAGTACTGTAAATAAATAAATAATTAAATAAATAAAAGTATGTTACAAACCATTTCCCATGACCAGCATGTTACATGCTGGCCTTGAACTCACTATGTAGCCCAGGCTGACTGAACTCTCAATCCTTCTACCTCAGCCTCCTGAATGCTGAGATTATAGGCATGCACCACCATGCTCAATACATGCCTGGTTCTTAAAATTTTTGAAGACTGGTTTCCAATGGTGAACAGTTCAATCCCTGCATTCATTCACCTCACGACCCAACTCTATAAGGAAACACTGTCCTCACTGAAGAGACAAAACACTAAGAGGCAGGACAACCTCAGAGAGCCAGAGGCTGAGCAAGGAATGAGAGGTAAACAACTTAGGCCTGGTTCTGCTGCCTGAGAACCAAAGGACAGTCCTCCAACCCCATGTTAGGTATGGCTCAAGCTGGGCAGAACACAGTGGAGAAATGACTATACCCATCTGGCTTCGCATCTGCCTCCAGGGTAGCTGAGATTTCCACATTAAAGCAGGCAGCGTTTGGCCGCTCTGGTGGATCACCACCAGGCACACAGAGAAGTCAGAGGGAGGCCAGTGTGAGCCAAAGGGCCCAGCAGGGTGGAGGAGACAGCATGTGCAAACTTACCACATTGTGCAGTCTGAATGGTTACAGATGCAAATACCAATAAAAGCCAACAGCATGGTCCTGTTACAGAAACCAGCTGCACAGCACAGGGACTTCGAATAAAATCAACTGCCCCCACAAATCCAGAGAGGAAACACTGAGCTCAGTTGTTCATTTCTTTCTTCCCTGCATGCCTCCTCCTCCCAAGATGGTCTACTCTTGTTCAGCTGACTACTCACCATGTCCATGATCAAATGGCCACAGAGAAAACACCTGTCCGCAGACTGCTGGAAGCCAGAGTACTGCCGAGGAAGGGAAAAGAAAGTTAAACTAGGCTGCTAGAAGAACCAGCCACCTCCCCACAAGTCAAGAGAGTTACAAGGAATTTCTAAGAAATATGTGTCACTCTGTGCAGGAATCTGTCATTTCTTCGAGGATCACCAGCTGTGGGTTGGCTCATGGGCTCTCCTCTGCCACAAAAGTCATTACACGTACAAACACCACTCACCTAGCAACTGTGCCAGGCTACCTAAGAAAATCTTTAATCCCTAATCTCAGTGGTTCTCAAAGATTTGTTACCTTGGTGGAGTGGCTCAAGTGGTAGAGCGCCTGCCTAGCAAGCATGAAGCCCTGAGTTCAAACCTAATACTGCCAAAAAGAAAAAAAAGGAAAAGTCAAAGATTTGTTACCTGACATTACCCAGAAACTTGTAAGGAATGCACACTGTTGGGCCCTACACCAGAACTGCTGAATTGGAGACTTGGGAATAGAGTCTGGAGAGGTCTGGGGGAGCGGGGGGGAGAGAGAGAGAGAGAGAGAGAGAGAGAGAGAGAGAGAGAGAGAGAACGAGAACTAATGCCTTTTGTAGCGAGCTTCAAAGAAACTTGAGATATATCTCAAAAAAACTTCAAAGAAGCTGGATAAATATCTGCTTGGCCTTACTCCCTCCCTTACACACACACACATGGAGTCTTGAAATAAATGAGGCTTTTTAAGCTTGAAGCCCTGAGTTCAAACCCCAGTCCCACAAAAGGAAGGAAGGAGGGAGGGAGAGAAGGAAGAAGGAAGAAAGGAAAGAAAAGGAGGAACTTTCTTCAGAAAGCTTAAGATACTGTATACCAGAAGCTACTAGAAGCTTAGGTATTACAAATACAACTTGATGAAGAAGCAAAAGGAAAAGAAAGGTGGAAAGCAAAAACAAGGGAAGCTTTTTGCAACTCTACAATCAAGTGGAGGGTCTGTTGCCCATTCTCTAGGGATAACAGTTCTTTGTTTTCATTTGGGATCCTGCCCCCACTTGTGTTCCCATTCCTGTGGGGCTGCCTCCAGGCTGGATTCCAGGGCAGGGCGCTGACTCCAAGGCAGGGCAGGGCCAATCAGACCCTTGTGTTCCTCCAGCACCAATGATTTTGGCCAGAGGAGGGCATGTGAAGCCAATGAGACTTTGGGAGACGTTTGTGGAGGCTTTTTAAAGAGAGAAGGGCAAGAGTGCCCATCAGCTTTGAGGCTGAGAGAATGCAACACCATGAACACAGCCAATATCCAGGCACTGCCGGAATGAATTTCATTTCTCCTAAAGCCAGTTGAGTTGGCTTATCTGTAATTAGCTAAAGAGAGTTCCCATGAATCAACTCTTCCTGCTAAAAACTGAATGGAGCTTTTAAGGCAGCTGAGGGGGCAGGGAGGAAGTCAGGGTCCAGACCCTGGAGAGCTTCCTGCTTTGTAGCTACAAACCCTGGCTCAGATCAGGCGAGGCTGACCTGTGGAGGCTGGCCTCTGCTGGACCTCACTGAGCCACAGGGAGTACAAGGCTCAACATGCAGCTGCATTCTGGGAGAGCTGGGGACCACAGTGGGGTGGAGGACAGCCCAAGGACACAGTTCTCAGAGACAAGGTCCAAAGGCAAGGTAAGCCTTCCTGCTTTAGACAAGTGGTATGCAAGGGGCTGAGGGACATCCCTGGGACATGTCTAGTGGGGAGTGAGATGGCAGCTGCTGGCTGCAGAGGTACAGCAGGTCTGAGCTCAGATCTGGAAGTCCCAGGCACATGGATGGACTTTCAGGACAGGACAAGTGACAAGGGGACAGACTGAGGCACCCTGCAGCTCCTTCAGAGCACGAAGCTCGTCTTGTGCCTCAGGGACACCCAGGCCCCTCTCTCTGTCACCAGGTTCCCAACAGCACTGGGCAATGCAGAGAGCCTCTGTCCTGTGCCAGGCCTGTCCAGGATCCAGCTTGTGCCTCTGTCCCCCTGCACAGGCTGGGCGACACACTCACCAGGAAGTCTTCCTCACAAAACACTTTGCCACTGACAAAATAGAAGGCTTTTCCTCTCAGCTTCCGGCCTAAGGAAAAACACAAAGCGGTGGAAAGGATGGAGGGTTAGTAATGTAGTAAAAGAAAGGGGAAAGAAAGGTACATTAAAAAAAAAAAAAGAAAGAAAGAAACACATAACACCACCTATCAGAGTCTCCAAATACTACAAGATGCTGTGACCCCTGGGCAGAGGGCAGGCTGAGGCCAGAAGGAAAGGTCCCTGAGGGCTGACCTGGGAGTCACCTGTGTCCACCTTCTAGGGTCTTCTTTTTTTAGAAAGGTGCCAGCAGAATCCTGGGTGACAGGACGGCAGAGGCACACACCACAGTGGGTGCTGGCAGGTGTCTTGTCTCCCACAGCACTTTGGTATGTCCTCATGGATGCTGTGACAACCTTCCAGGGCTCTATAAACTGGTTAAACCTTTATTTCCATTTCCTCTTTCATCTGAT
The DNA here is from genome assembly GCF_047511655.1 of Castor canadensis. Taxonomy (NCBI): domain Eukaryota; kingdom Metazoa; phylum Chordata; class Mammalia; order Rodentia; family Castoridae; genus Castor; species Castor canadensis. Next base: position 46,401,320 of record NC_133402.1, on the reverse strand, counting down.
CTTTAGAAAACAGTGTTGGAAGGGAATAGATTTTTTTTTTTCTCGGAGATACATGAGGCGGGTAGAGGAGGGAAAATGTCAAAGCACCCATCATCTTAAATGTCACCTTTGTTTCCATAAGGCTAAAACGCTGACTAGAGAACCCTCTCTTACCAACCCTTTTCTTGGAGTATGAGAAAATAGGGTGGCTGGCTGCCAGCGGCTCACACTTATAATCCTAGCTACTTGGGAGGCTGAGACTGGGAGGATCGTGGTTCAAGGCCAGTTCAGACAAATAAGTTGCAAGACCCCCATCTCCAAAATAATCAAGCAAAATGGACTGGTGGAGTGGCTCAAGTTGTAGAGTGCCTGCTTTGCAAGTGTGAAACCCTGAGTTCAAACCCCAGTCCCACCAGATCTCTCACATGCTAGGCAAGCATGTTACCACTGAGCTGCATCCCAACCCTACTATGATACGTAAGATTAAATGTTATAGCCTTCATCTCATAAGTGAGGACAACCAAGTAGTAAGTGACCAGTCTGTCACTCTACGACCTGGAGGCCACCGAGCATGACCGAGTGCTTGCTGAACACAGACCCACAAGAATCCAGTAAACGGAGAAGGCAGTTTTCATTATTTAAGGCACTTTTTAAAAAATTTATATATTTTTTGGTGGTACTGGGGTTTGAACTCAGGGCCTCACACTTGCTATGCAGGCACTCTACCACTTGAGTCCCTCCACCAGCCCTGTTTTGTGTTGGGTACTTTTCAAGATAGGGTCTCACAAACTATTTGCCCCAGCTGGTTTTGAACTTTGATCCTTGTGATCTCTGCCTCCTCCTGAGTAGATGGGATTATAGGCATGAGCCACCAGTGCCCAGCTTCTGGGCACTTTGCTTCTGTTACATCCCAAAAAGTGCCACGTCTTAGACAAGTATGTAAAAAGTCCTGTGACAAGCCACATTTGGAGATAATCTGATTGGTGACTGGCTGCATCTTCCAATTGGAAACAGACTAAAATATTGAACACTAAGGCGAGTAGGGGACCTGGCAGGAAACAGCAAAGGACATGGTTTCTGAGAAGCATAGAAGTAGAGAAAACGTTTTCTCCAGGCTGAATCTCTCCAGATCTGGCCAATGAAACAGACGCCAATGAACCTGGAACTCCCTGGCATCGCTGCCACTTGTCCTGAAAGTTGCAGTGTAGGGCAGGATCCAGAAAGTCCTCATTGACATTCACGCTAGAGCACCCAGCTGACATTAGGTGGCGCCAAACCAGAGGAAGAACCAGGACTCCTACAGGGCAACTCACAGAGAATGCCAAGCTCGTTGGCCCAGGAGGCTGGCTTGGGTCATTTCATTAATCGTGCAATAATGTGACTCCACGTTTTAGGCATTTGAACCTTACTTATTGTATTATGGTGGAGTTTTACTGAATCTTCATTTTGCTGATGGGGAAACAAACGCTAAAGAGGTCAGTCCAACTTATCTACATAGCTGAAAATAAGTAGAAGAGTTATGATTCGAACTCAGGTCTTTCCAAGGAAAAGTCACCACATTGTAGAGTCTCTCTCACTGTCTATTCCAAATGGGATTTCTCAGACTAGAGGGAATATCTTAGTCAGTTTGGTCTGCTAGAACAAAGAACCATAAGCTAGGGCAGTTTGTTTGTTTCTTTCTTTATTTTTAATTTTTTTGTGGGGGAGAATACTGGAGTTTGAACTCAGGGCCTACACCTTAAGCCACTCCGCCAGCCCTTTTTTGTGATGGTTTTTTCAAGAGAGGGTCTCTCGAACTATTTGCCCAGGCTGGCTTCGAACCATGATCCTCCTGATCTCTGCCTCCTGAGTAGCTAGGATTCAGACATGAGCCACGGGTGCCCAGCTTGCTTTAGTTATTTCTGAGATAGGGTCTCACATTTTCGCTCAGACCCACCTTGACCACGATCCTCCTATTTATGCTTCCCTCATTACTAGGACAGCAGGCATGCACCACCACACCCAGCTAGTATTTTTCTTAAAATAAGCACTGTCGAAGCAACAAGTCTTCTTTTAAATCATAAGGTGATCTCTTTACACCTGGTCAGTCCTTGTTTTACATGGGCTTTGTTCTTTCAAGCAACTGACTAGATTTTCCTTCAACGTTTGTCTTTCCCATCAAAATTAAAGGGAAAAAGTACATTTAAACTGATACATTTTGGGTTTTTTCTTTTCTTTTTGGTGCTGGAGATTAAACCCAGGGCAGTGCGTGTGCTAGGCAAGTGTTCTAGCCCTGGGCTACATCCCAGCCTTAAACTGAAATGGTTTGTGCTTTACATGCAAAAGAGCACTGGAGAGAAAATCCTCCTGGCTCTGGGCCAGAGGTTCTCAAACACCTGGCGGGTTTGTGACAACACAGACTGCTGGGCCCCATTCCCACTTTCTGACTCTAGTAGGTTTGGGGAGGGGTTTCGAATTGCCACAGCTAGTAATAAAGTCCCAGACGATGCAGAGGCACTGGCCCAGGGACCACACTTTCATTAGTGCCATCTCATGCCTGTCCTCTGAATACCATTTCCACCTGATGCGATCAGGTAACACCAGAGTGCCAAGAACTTGGCCATTCCTGGATAAATGCTGTGTGTGTGTGTGTGTGTGTGTGTGTGTGTGTGTGTGTGTGTGTGTGTGTTTCATATGCAAAATTCTATATTCTGATTGGTCCTGTATGCAGAACAGGAATTCCCCCTCCAAGGAAATAGTTGGTGATATGCACACTAACCATCTACCAAGTAACCAGTCTTTTCCTGACTTTTGGATTACAGTAGTCAAGGTGTTCTTTCTTTTCCTATTTTGACAGGGTTTATAAAATATTAACTGGTAAGCGCCTGGGGAATATGTCCTGGAGGTGCAAAGAATAAATATTTTAGATTTGTCTCTAGCACCTTCAAGTGAAAGAGGGACAATTCAGGGCTGCTAGAGTGTTCAAGTGGTAGCGCTCCTGCCCAGCAAACACGAGGCCCTGAATTCAAACCCCAGTACCACCATAAATAAATTTTTAAAAAATTGTGAAAAGAGAAAAAAAAATGCATCTCATAAAGCCAGTGTGAGTGAATGACGGAAGCAGCAGATAAGGATGTCACACAGGGCACCCATTTAATGAGACATGTAAAACCAGACTTGCAGTGACACTCACCACCTCCCTTCATTCTAGAAATAGAAACGAGTGTTAACTGATTTGGAAAAAGTAATTGGTCCAGGCAGCAAGATTACACCACAAATTTCAGTTCACAAACTGCTCCCTGACAATTTCCCCAATAAGGAGTTCCTAAAAAAAGGAAGTAAAAATTAACGATCATTTACACTGGCCCTTTTCTGGGAGGCAGTACTGGGGTTTGAACTCAGTGCTTTGCTCTTGCAAGGCAGGCGCTCTACCTCTGGAGCCACGCTGCAGCCCTTTTTGCTCTGGTTATTTTGGAGATAGGTTCTCACTTTTTGCCCCAGGCCAGCCTGGACATCATTCTCCTATTTATGCCTCTGCCTAGCTGGGATGGCAGGCACACATCACCACGCTCAGCTTCTTTCCGTTGAGATGGGGGTCTCAAGAACTAACTATTTGCCTGGGCTGGCTTTGAACCTCAATGCTCTTGATCACCACCTCAAGTAGCTGGTATGATGCCCCGATTGTCCTTTTAATATCCCATCCCAATTAGTAACTTCTGCCTGTGTGGTCCCAGTGAACACCAGCCGTGTGTGCCTAACTTCTATGTAAATTTAATTAAAATAAAGTAAACATTGAAAGTTCAGCTCCAGTTCTCAGTCAAGTCCGTTTCAAGCACATGATGGCAGCTACAGAACATTTGCAGCATTGCACAAAATTCTACTTGATCTACTTCTTCAACAGATTTTTTTCCAGAGCAGGTTAATTCTAAAAAGATAGTGCTCAGCCACGTGCAGTAGCTACTTGGAATGCAGAGATTGGGAGAATCATGGTTTGAGGCCAGTCCATGCAAAAAGTTCTTCAGATCCCATCTCAACCACTAAACCGGGCATGGTGGTTCACATCTCTCATCCTAACTACTCAGGAGGCAGAGGTAAGAGAATCACAGTAGGAAGTCAGTCAACAGCAGAAATGAGACCCTATTTGAAAAATAACTAAAGCAAAAAGGGCTGGAGGCAAGCCTCAAGTGGTAGAGGTTATGAGTTCAAACCCCAGTACAACCAATAAAAAGTTATTGCTAATAACAAAGCAATAGAGGGAGGTCAACCAAATTGGTTCAGTGCAAATGAAACAGATGCAATGTGGATTTCACAGCCTCACCTGGGTTCAGGGAGCGGAGGAACAAGGCAGAAAGGTGAAAAATGAAAAAGCACTCAGGCTTGAGGGATTAAACTTAGCTCTGCCCCTTCCCAGAATGACCTTGGCCCATCGCCTAACTCCTGTGGGTTCATGGTAGAAGGAGTGACAGCAGGGACATCTGGGGGGTCACCGTGGAGAGCCCGGCCCAGCGCTGACCCACATGAGGTGTCTGATGGTAAGTGACTGTGGCCAGGACCCCTTCACCAACCCTCAGCTTCCTCAAATGACACCTGCCTCTGGTAGAAGTCACATCACTTCCTCTCCCTCTGTCCAAGTCCTTTATCTGTAGTAAAGGGCCAAGCTTGGGGGTTGTTTTTCATTTCCATCTATCGGACTTTTTAAAAAGTTTATTGATTAGCATATTACAGTCATATGGAGGTACAGTGTGGCACTTACAAAAGTGCTGACAATGTATCTCAGATTCACTCTCTCCATCTTTCTCCATAAGCGCCATTCCCCTTATTTTCCTATAAAATGCAGAATGCAGAAAAATGAAACAAAATCCAAGCCTCAAGTATCATCCAGTTCAACTGGCACAAAGTCACTAGGTCAAACTGTTACAAAAGCTTCTTTTCTTTTGGCAGTGCTGGGGTTTCAGGACTTCAAGCTTGCTAAGGCAAGTGCTCTACCGCTTGAGCCACTCCGCCAGCACAAAAGTTTCTAAACAACTCCACCACTGTGCCTGTCTCCTGTGGACCAGCACCAGTCTGAGGGTCATACTGTGGGTGGCTCTGCCCCACACATTTGTTGTTGTTGTTGCTATTTGGGGTTTTGGGGGGAGGGGGTACTGTGATTTGAACTCAGGACCTCACACTTGTTAGGCAGGCTGCTCGAGCACTTGAGGCGTTCCCTAGCCCTTTATGCTTTTATTTCTTTATTGGGCAATACTGGGGTTTGAGCCCAGAGCCTTGCACTTGCTAGACAGGCACTCTCGCGCTCCCCAGTCCCTTTTTGCTTTATTTTTCAGGTAGGATGTTGTGCTTTTGCCCAGAGCTGGCCTGGACCTAGACCCACCTCTCTACGCTTCTCACATGGTTGGAATCACAGACAAGCAACCCCATGCCTGGCTTTTTGGTGGAGGTGGGGTCTTGCTAACTTTTTGCTCAGGCTGGCCTTAACCTCCACCCTCCTGATCGCTACCTCCCAAGTGGCTGGATTACAGGCATGAGCCACCATGTCTGGCTGTCTTACAGTTTTCTAAGTCTGTTGTCTTTTTGTTTGCCGTTCCCACTATTCCAGGCTATTCATCTTGATGAGGGAAGAGAATGTTGCAGAGTCAAAAACCCAGACATGTGCCGGGGTCTCCTTGGAGTGTTCTGGAAGGTACTGACCAGCTGGAGCCTGTGTGGAAACTAGCCAAGGTCAGGGACAAATGTCTGAAGAATGAGTGAAAACAGAGCCTTGTTTTCACATAAGCTGGAGATGGTGCTCATTCTCACAAACCCAGAAAGTGAAGAATAATCAGCCCAAGACTGTGTTCTGAGCTCATGTAACAAATCATAAAAGCAAGCCTGGAAAAGAATTCTGTGCCCAAATGGCTTAACTGCATGCCAGAACAAAGCTCAGGGGATTTGAAAATACAAAATGGCCAGGGCTTGTTTGGCATCCAATCAAAGATTACCAGAAATGCAAGGAGGCAGGGAAACTTGACCACAGTGGACAGACTGACACAGAAATTCCAATAAGCAGAGATCACATACTGTCTGATTCTATTTGTACAAAATGTCTGTATGGGGCAGTGTACATATTTTTCTTCCTCCACGAGCATCTTTGACTACGTGACTGAATTTGTGTGACACAGAAAATACAAAAAAAAAACCAAAAAAAACAAAAAAAACCACATTGGACTGATAATTTCTTACTAATACATGAACTCTGGTTAGAAAAGCTTTAGGAAGCTGAGGCTTCGTATGCATGGTCCAGTACAGTAGCCGCTAGCCATATGTGGTGATTTAAATTTAAACTCTACCTAATTACAATGAAAAATTCAATTCCTCAGTCACACTACACACAGTTGCTCAAAACCCGTGTGTGGTCAGTGGCTTCCATAGTTTGCAGTGCAGGACCAGTTAAGCAGAGGGGACTGAGGGCAAGGTCAAGGGCAAGGTCACAGGCAAGTTCCCAACAGACTGTGTTATATCCCCAGGATCCTCATCAGGCATGTACACACAGGGCTTCATCTCCAGACCCCAGGAGGGAGCCAGAAGTCAGCACTGTAACAGGTTCCCCGTGGACGTGCATGACGCACAGTGAAAGTTCTGGACCATAAAAGCAGTAAGTGGCAGGAACATGCGCTGACAGCCACCTGGACACGAGTATTCCCCCACTCACCAGCTGTGCCACCACTCTGAGGCCCCACATGCTCTTCTGTAAAATGAGTGTGGCTGGGGGGTGGAGGGCAGCAAAGGGCATCAGAGGCAGAGCAAATGCTCCCCAGAGAGTGGCACATGACACAGGTGCAAACAAAACTGTTTGGAAAAGGAGACAGGAGAAGGAAAGGAAAGTAGAAGGAGGGCGAAAGGGCCAGGGCTAGGGACAAATATTTAAGAGGAGAGAACAAATGACACGCTTGGCAAAATGAGAAAGCCAAGGAGACCTGAGCCAGGACTGTGGCTCTGAGAAGAGGCACCATGGACTAATTGTGGTGAGGGGCCCCTAGTGTGTCAGTTCCTTATGCTCTTCTTAGGGTTAAGGAGGCAGGTGACACGCGGGCACCACCAGGTACCACCCTTGGTCTGGGATTACTGAAGGAAAAAAATGGAGCATTGCAACCAAAACCATGCATGTAGGATCAGGTGCTCAGAATCTGCATATGGCCATAGGGGTGGAGGTCGTACCAAAGTTACCCTCTGAAATGTAGTTTGAACCTCTAGACCGCTCATGGGATGGACACACAGAGTCGTGTTCTCTGCTGCTGAGTCCCAATTCCAGTGCACACAGGGGCCCTCTGAAAACATGGCAAGTCAAAGTCTCCCTCTGCACTCGCCCACTGCACAGCCCTCCGCCCAGCTCCAGCCTATAACGTCTGTTAATTCTTCTTTCTCACTTTGTGGAGTTCCAGCTTTCTCCTTGGGTCCAGCTGACTGCTACAGAAATGGACAGCGTGGTGGGACAACTCAAAGCCAGGGAAATTCAAGATCAAAGCCCTGAAGGACCAGACTTGCAATCCAAGTCTCTAGCCAATCTCTCTCCTATGTGTGCATCTGGCTATGGAGTGCCACCTCTGCTGTTCCAAGCCCAGGCCACTCTCCTGCACTGACACTCCAGACTTTGTTGTCACAGGGCCCCAGGGAGCAGCTGATGCCAGAGCCACGGCCCTTTGGCTGGTATTCTCTGTGAGGAAAGGGAACCTCATATAGTGACTCACAGCAAGGGCTGCAGATCCGCACGGTTGTGGGTTCAAGTGCTGCCATGCTATTAAGAGCAATGCAACCAACAGCAAACAAAGGAAACTCTGCAAGCCACCATGTACTTGGCTGTGACACGAAGGCAAGAACAGGGCTGAAGGATTTAGGGAGCTGCTACAGGAGGAGGGCTTATGTGGTGTTCAGCCTACAAGAAAGCTTATCTCTAAATTAACGATAGCTATCCAGATGACTGTTAATGAGGCAGGATTACTGTAAATTAAAGGAAGACTCCTAGGTTCCAGCTCCACGATGTCAGAAAGTGTCAGCCCTTTCAATGACTGGGTGGACGAAGTCATTTACAAAGGCAAGGAGAAAGGTAAAGGATTCCAGAGGCAGAATTTAGACATTGTAAGAAAACCAAAATGGCCCATGAGAGCCTTCAAGGTGAGCCCGAATTCTGATTGTCTTATTAACCTCAAGTGACAAAATGGCGCTCTGTGCATGTTCTATGTAAGCTTGTCACTACTCATCAACAGACTTTCCCCTGACCTGGTGTGAATGAGTGAGATTTCACAAGCTTCAGCACAATCTTCGCTGTCCAGAAGGCCAAATGAACAATGGTGTACAGCCTTTGTGTGGTTGTCTCTCTCCCTAAGTAAGTCAGTACAGCTTCTCACCCAGGGATACAAGCACAGGTGACCACATGGAAATTAACCAGCCCCAACCTTGTCTTGCTCGTCTCAGCACTGTCCTCTCAGTGGGCTTGTCCAGTCCTCCGTGGTCTTCCTCGGATCTCAAACCTCCCAAGTCCCCAATCCCAGGACCTGGGCACCTTGGGCTCCTGGGGTAGTGTGTATGGTGGCTGAGTACCACGTGCAACATTTTCCAGTTCATATAGTTGCAAACTAATAGAAACTACAAATACCAACATAACAAACAGGTTTCACATCCACTCCAGGACCAAAGTTGTTTGGCCTTTACAAAAATGAATAAAATCTTACTTTACAGACCTAAAATGGCCTGGAAGGAGGACACAGAGCCTTGCCCCATGTTCTCTCTCACACCTTGTTCTGGAAGGTGCCAAAGGGATCGCCACCTGACCCCCTGCCAAGTCAACACACTTCTCTTCCTTCTCATTCCACCTCTCTCAAGCCCCAGACGGGCGCCAGTTTCTGCTCAGACAGGCCACTTGGCACACAAGTGTCTGTCACCATTGGCCGAGTCCATTCCTGGCTTCCATCCACACTGTGCCAACAGCGTCCAGTGAGCATCCAGTTGGGGTCATGGCTGCCTCAGATGGGCAGGGCCTGAGGAAGGAGAAGGGAGCCCCACAGCCCATATCTCCATAGCAACCAAACACTCTAGACCCAAGGAGCATGTCTGGAAAGAAGAGAAGTTGAACAAACCACACAGACGCCCCCGTGTTGGGCCCTGAATGCTTCCTTCTGGGAAGGAGTGCTAAGCAAACGGTTCAGCAGAGGAAAAAAAAGAAGCAAGAACAAGAAGTCATTCTCTCAGGTCTGTGACGACTCACAAACCTGATACCAGCTAAATGCCCTAAGACTGTGTCCACGATCCTGTCACAGTCCTCACAGTTAGGAGTATATGCCACAGGACACACTGTTGATACACTATAGTCAAAATTCTAAAAACAAAAAAATAGGTGTAAATTTGGAGAAAAACTGGAAGGAAAAACAGAACAGTGAAAATACCTATCTACAGTCCCAACTCAGCAGGTTTCTGTCTTTTAATTTGTCTTTGTGGGGATCGTGCAGTTCTCGCAGCTAAAAATGAACTAACCATGGCTGTTTCTTGTCAGTGATGGGGGAAGGAGGCATGTGTATCTGTGTAGCGGAATTCGGGTAAAAGGTTGCCTGTGTCTTGGTGTAACACCCCTGTAGCCTTCCAAAACACAAAAAGGGGTAGGAGGGAAAGTGTCCCCAACTTCTCATTTCTAAGGAGGCATGGCTTCCTGCCTGCCCCTCAGAATGGAGCCGTGGCCTCTGAGGCCACTTAGTGACTGTCTGGAATTGTTTCTCAGGGTCCCCTAACTTGCACTGCAGTCATCTGGCCCCTTTCATTTGGGTCATTCCTATGATATGCAGGACAAGGACCCAGGAAGCCAGCACCTTTCTCAATTCTTCTCTTTGCTGCCTATGTGTCTTAGTTTGTAGCTATAACTAAGTAGCACAGACTGAATAGCTTACAAAGAACAAAAGTTTCTTCAGCTCACAGTTCTGGAGGTCCGGGGTAGAAGGGCCATATATGGTGAGGGCCTTCTTGCTATTAAGAACTCTGTGGGTCCCTAGGCAGCATAGGACGAAACACGGCAAGACAGAGGACCACAAATCAGCTCACATCTCTCCTATTCTTCTTATAAAGCCACTAATGCAATCATGGGGGCCCCACTCCCATGACCTCCCAAAGACCCCACCTCCAAATACCAGCAACACATGACTTTGTGGGTTAAACATCAACATGGGTTTTGGAAGTGACAAATGCCCAGAACACAGCACTATTTGACCCTAAAAGAGGCTTTTGTATCTTCACTAGTTAAACCAGTCGGAGTGGCCTTCAAAGTGTGTAGGGGGCTGGGAGCATGGCTCAAGTGGTAGAGCACCTGCCTAATAAGTGCAAGGACCTGAGTTCAAACCCCAGCACCGCAAAAAAAAAAAAGAAAAAGTGTGTGTGAGCTTGACACCATCCCAACATAGGATTTTAATGCAGTAACAATAAAATTCAAGAAGCTGTGAGCATCTTACATGTACCATATATATCTAGCTGTAATCTAGATTTACATACCATACATAGATCTGCAGGAGCTAAGAGTGTAACTCAGTGGCAAAGGTTTGCCTAGCATGTGAAAAGCCCTGGGTTTGATCCCTGACATCAAAAAAAAGAAAAAGAAAAAGGAGGAAGTAAAGGTGAATGTGGAGTCAGAAGCTCTGGATACCAGTGCCAGCTGATTGCCAGGTTTGGACCTCAAGAATTTCTCCCCCACTCGCTGTCCCCACTTTCTAACAGGGGTGGACAGGATGCACCACAGCCCCCACTGTGTCATCTCCATGGCACTGAGGCTCACCAAGACAGGTTCCCAAGGACCTGCAGGGCCAGAACATGAAGCATCAGGCGCGTCCTTCTGTTGGAAGCTGAGCTACAGGGCAGCAATAAGTTAACTGAACAAAGGCAAATCACTTCTCGTACCAACAGAAGCTGCCCTGGCACATTCCTGGCTCTCCAGCACGCTGGATGTCCCCTGCACTGGAGAAGAGGTGGGACAGTGACAGCGAGGGAGTGTGCACACAGCAGGCCACTGCGCTTAGGCACTGACAGAGCCCAGGACCTGGGTCCTTCAGCAGCTCTGTACTAGCGCCAGGTTTGCTGGCCCTGGAGCCACAAGGTGTGCAGTTTACAGTTTGCATGACGACACCATCAAGCAGACAAGTTCAGGAGCAAAGGCTCCTCCCTACAGGGGACAGGGAAGGCTGCCTAAACAGGCAATGTTGGAGCTGGGCCTTTGGGCAGGGCTGATTTCAAATGTAAGAAGTGAGTGAGGAAAGAAGGTTCCAGGTGGTGTGGAGAAATGGGACGCACAGATTGGGTTTGGTGGTGATGGGAAGAAGGAAGTGACAAGACAGGGACCAGATCACAAACAGGGACATTTTTCTTGCTAGCCCAAGAAAACCCGCCAGCTCTGTCCTTGAACACCTGTGTTGCCACAATCTGAAGCAAGAGAAACTCAGTGCAGCTGCAGGTGGAATCAGTTGTCATCTGCAATGGATGACTGCCTGGGCCCTCACCTAAAACTCCTATGTTGAAAGCCCATCCTCCCAGGTGCCTCCCAGGCGGGTGATGGTATGAGAATGCAGGGCCTCCAGGACTAGAGTCCTTGTGAATGGGACCAGCATCCACACAGCTTCCTGCCCCGTCTGTGAGGACTGGGGGAAGGCACCCTCTGTGAGCCAGGAGGCAGGCCTTACTCAGATGCTCCATCTGCTGGCCCCTTGAGCTTGGCCTTCCCAGCCTCCAGAACTGGAAGGAATAAACGTCTGTGGTTTACAAGCTGCTCAGGCTATGGTGCTCTGTTACACCAGCCCCAGGGTCTGAGATACTCCTCCCCCGACAGCTTCCCTAGTTCAAATGATAACTAACTGCTTGAGGTGAAAAACAGCCTCTAACTACTATTTGTGGTTTTGTCCCAGTAAATATAACAAATATTGAGAAACGGAGGAGTCAAAAGTCAAAGACAAACATAAATTTTCAAGGACAATCTAATTACAACTTCCAAACACATAAACCACAAGGTATATGTCAAAGATTTTATTTGGCTCAAATCTGTAATTCCAAGTTAGTGAGACCCCCCCATCTTAACAACAACAAAAGAAAATCAAAAAACTGGGTATGGTGGTTTGTGCCTGTAATCCTAGCTACACTGGAGGTGTAACTAGAAAGATCATGATCCAGGCCAGACCAAGCAAAAAATTCAAGGCCTTACCTAAAAAATAACTTAAGCAAAGAGGGCCTGGAGTATGGTTCAAGTGGTAGAGCACCTGCATAGCAAGTGAAGACCCTGAATTCAAACCCTAGTACCACACACACAAAAATTAACTTATCATTTGAGCAAACCAATAAGATTTTGCAACTGGGAGAATATGCAGACCATTTACGGGCCATCAGGACTGCTGAAATAAATTTGCTTAATAGATGCAAAGCAGTCCCTCTCCATAGGGCAGCAATAACCACCTGCACCTCAATGCAGTGGACGACTCATGCGTGCTGCTGTCAGCATTCTGCAACCGAGAGTGTAAGACAAGGAAAGGCCTGAGAAGGACACCTCACACATCTCCACTAAGTCACACAGTAGACTTCCTGATCCACTTCAAAGTCTTGTCCAATTTTCCCCTACAATGGTGAACACTGATCAAGACACAAACTCTCAGGCATCAGGGCTGACCCGCGGGGCTGAGAGTTCAGGCTTATTCCAGGATCCATCGGGCCTGGCAGGTTAAGAGACAGGGGAGGCCCATATGTTTCCCTTTCCTAGGAGGCTTCTGAAATGAGACACCTGGTACTGAACCAGTGGCACTCAGCTATGACCAGGTACTTGGAGGTACCTGCAGAGCTTTGGAAAATATGCCTGGCCCACTCTAGAAATTTCACCCTTAGAGCTTCCTGATTCTCCCTGTTTTAAAATCTCCCCTGGTGCCAGGTGCCAGTGGCTCACGCCTGTAATCCTAGCTACTCAGGATCAGGAGGATGGTAGTTTGAAGCCAGCCCAGGCAAATAGTTCATGAGACCCTGTCTTGAAAATACCCATCACAAAAAGGGCTGCAGAATGGCTCAAGTGGTAGCGTGCCTGCCTAGGAAACCTCGCAAGCGTGAGGCCCTGAGTTCAAACCCCAATAGAGCAAAAAGGAAAAAAACAAAACAAAACAACTCCTCTAGTGATCCTAATGAGCTGTCAGGATTGAGACACTCCAGGCCAAATGGGGTAGGAAAGACCCCTTCGTCCTTGATACTCTGTGGCTTTTGCAGTAATGATTCCTTTTAACTGAGAACTGCTAATCTCAACATAGATTTGGAAAACATCAGTGGGGCATTTTCCAAAATCACTCCTAAAAATTAATCTTTGGAAGCAACCAAAAAGCAAGCACAATTCATGAGTTGGTCTCAGATGTGGCAAACATCCTGCAGGGCTGCCACGCCCACTGCCAGCAGCTGCCAGGAACTCACTCCAAGTCTCCTGACTTGGTGCATACTGATGGCTTCAGGCGAGCATGATGATTGGGACTTCATACTCACACCCCACGCACTCATGCTCACAGTAGCTTTCAAATCAAACACTGGGGTCAAAGAAGTGGCCGGCTCACCCTGGGTCTGCGAACTGATTAGTGGCTTTCTGGGTGTTCCCCACAGCAGGAGGCAAAACTGACAATGGGGTATGCCCTGAGAATCAATCGTTCAGCATACATTGTCAGGGACCACTCTGAACCCACTCAACTCATCCTCAGGCAATCTTGAGTACTTTGTGATAAGTCAATCTTACTCTGATGGCTTTGTGTGGGTGATTAGGAATTCCTGCTCTCAAGGACATTGCCTAGCATGCAGGGGGCCCTGGCTTCCATCCCATGATCTTCCCCATCCCCACCTTCTCTAACCGCGTGTCCCTTACCCCTCCCCCCAAGCGCCCCACACTTACTGCAGGCGGCACAGGTGAAGCATGCGTCATGGTACAGGTTCCCCATGGCCTGGCAGGCCTGGCCAGCCCCAAAGACCCCTTTGCTGCATTTCACACAGGCTCCTGCAAGGCAAGAACACACCAGTGAACCAGTGTAAACTGAGTCCTAAAAATGCCACCAAACAAAGTGAGGTGCCATGTCTCCCTCCCACAACCAGCCCATCACAAAGTCCATGGATTTCTCCTTTGAAATCTCTTTCTGTCACTCTTCCTTTCAATGATCAGTCCTTGCCACTGCAGAAAACAGGCACCAGGCCAGACTTCTACACCACTGCGAACACACACACACACACGCACACACACTGTCCTGCTAGTGTTCAGGACACCTCACTGAGTCAACCCACCTCCCTGCCAGAGATTTCAGTGGTTCCCACTGTTTATAAAATAAAGTCCAAAACCAACACCATGACTACAACAAGATAAACAGATAGGTTGGGCAATTTCCACTAAATTATTTCCTTTAATTTTCAGTAGACACTACTAACTAGGGTTTATTACCATCATTTTCTATGAAATGAATCAGACTAAATCCAGGGCTAGCAATGTAGTTCAGTGGCAGAGCACTCACCTGGCATGTATGAGGCCCTGGAATCCATCCCCAGCACTGGGTATCCAATCCCCAAGTTTGTCAGACACAGGCCCCCAGCCAAAACAAGCCTACTGGTTCACAGCTCTTAGCTCTCGATAAGGGTCCCCTGAGTGGTCCCCTACTTTGGCCCCTTCACGCATTTACAGACTTCCGGCCTCCCTCTCCACCTTTTCCATGACCTTGCCTCAACCTCTCAAGTTCTCTGGCTCTGAAGACAACATGACAAACCAGAAATGAAAAGAGCCAGGGTCTCTGAGCATCAGTGTTTTGTTGTTGTTTGTTTGTGGCTTCATGATGCCAGGCAAGTGCTCCACCATGTGAGCTGCACGCCCCAGCCCAGCATCAGTTTCTTAACTGGAAATGGAAGGTCATTCTATCTGTCCCTCAAGGTCCCAGGAGTAGCAGTGGAAAAAAAAAAAGCAGCTTTGTAAACCCAGGGATGATTTTACAGCACACAGCAAAAAACTGCTTCAACATAAATCAGCTAAGAAGGGCTGGTGGAGTGCCACAAGTGGTATAGCACTTGCCTAGCAAACATAAGGCCCTGAGTTCAAACCCCAGTACAAACCCCCCCAAAAAAAATCACCTAAGAAATTCCAGGCTTCACTATCGCCACTCCTATTCAACATAGTACTGGAATTCCTAGCCAGAGCAATTAGGCAAGAAGAAGGAATAAAAGCAATACAAATAGGTAAAGAAACTGTCAAAATAGCCCTATCTGCAGACGACATGATCCTATACCTTAAAGACCCAAAAAACTCTACTCAGAAGCTTCTAGACATCATCAATAGCTATAGCAAGGTAGCAGGATATAAAATCAACATAGAAAAATCATTAGCATTTCTATACACTAACAATGAGCAAACGGAAAAAGAATATATGAAAACAATTCCATTTATAATAGCCTCAAAAAAAATCAAATACCTATGTGTAAACCTAACAAAAGATGTGAAAGACCTCTACAAGGAAAACTATACACTTCTGAAGAAAGAGACTGAGGAAGACTATAGAAAGTGGAGAGATCTCCCATGCTCATGGATTGGTAGAATCAACATAGTAAAAATGTCTATACTCCCCAAAGTAATTTACATGTTTAATGCAATTCCCATCAAAATTCCAATGACATTCATTAAAGAGATTTAAAAATCTACTGTCAAATTTATATGGAAACACAAGAGGCCACGAATAGCCAAGGCAATACTCAGTCAAAAGAACAATGCTGGAGGTATCACAATACCTGACTTCAAACTATATTACAAAGCAATAACAATAAAAACAGCATGGTACTGGCACAAAAACAGACATGAAGACCAGTGGAACAGAATAGAGGACCCAAATATGAAGTCACACAACTATAACCAACTTGTCTTTGACAAAGGAGCTAAAAATATACGATGGAGAAATAGCAGCCTCTTCAACAAAAACTGCTGGGAAAACTGGTTAGCAGTCTGCAAAAAACTGAAACTAGATCCATGTATATCACCCCATACCAAGATTAACTCAAAATGGATCAAGGATCTTAATATCAGACCCCAAACTCTTAAGTTGATACAAGAAAGAGTAGGAAATACTCTGGAGTTAGTAGGTATAGGTAAGAACTTTCTCAATGAAACCCCAGCAGCACAGCAACTAAGAGATAGCATAGATAAATGGGACCTCATAAAGCTAAAAAGCTTCTGTTCATCAAAAGAAATGGTCTCTAAACTGAAGAGAACACCCACAGAGTGGGAGAAAATATTTGCCAACTATACATCAGACAAAGGACTGATAACTAGAATATATAGGGAACTTAAAAAACTAAATTCTCCCAAAACTAATGAACCAATAAAGAAATGGGCAAGTGAACTAAACAGAACTTTCTCAAAAGAAGAAATTCAAATGGCCAGAAAACACATGAAAAAATGCTCACCATCTCTAGCAATAAAAGAAATGCAAATTAAAACCACGCTAAGATTCCACCTCACCCCTGTAAGAATAGCCATCATCAGCAACACCACCAACAACAGGTGTTGGCGAGGATGCGGGAAAAAGGAACCCTCTTACACTGTTGGTGGGAATGTAGACTAGTACAACCACTCTGGAAAAAAATTTGGAGGCTACTTAAAAAGCTAGACATCGATCTACCATTTGATCCAGCAATACCACTCTTGGGGATATACCCAAAAGACTGTTACTCCAGAGGCACCTGCACACCCATGTTTATTGCGGCACTATTCACAATAGCCAAGTTATGGAAACAGCCAAGATGCTCCACCACTGACGAATGGATTAAGAAAATGTGGTATCTATACACAATGGAATTCTATGCAGCCATGAAGAAGAACGAAATGTTCTTCTGATAAATGGATGGAATTGGAGAACATCATTCTGAGTGAGGTTAGCCTGGCCCAAAAGACCAAAAATCGTATGTTCTCCCTCATATGTGGACATTAGATCAAGGGCAAACACAACAAGGGGATTGGACTATGAGCACATGATAAAAGCGAGAGCACACAAGGGAGGGGTGAGGATAGGTAAGACACCTAAAAAACTAGCTAGCATTTGTTGCCCTTAACGCAGAGAAACTAAAGCAGATACCTTAAAAGCAACTGAGGCCAATAGGAAAAGGGGACCAGGAACTAGAGAAAAGGTTAGATCAAAAAGAATTAACCTAGAAGGTAACACCCACGCACAGGAAATCAATGTGAGTCAATGCCCTGTATAGCTATCCTTATCTCAACCAGCAAAACCCCTTGTTCCTTCCTATTATTGCTTATACTCTCTCTACAACAAAATTAGAAATAAGGGCAACATAGTTTCTGCTGGGTATTGAGGGGGGGTGAAAGGGAGGGGGCGGAGTTGGTGGTAAGGGAGGGGGTGGGGGGGAGAGGAAGGGGGTGGAGTGGGTGGTAAGGGAGGGGGTGGGGGCAGGACGGAGAAATGACCCAAGCCTTGTATGCACATATGAATAATAAAAGAAAAAGGAAAAAAAATTTAAAAAAAAAAGCTCTGGAATTTTAAAAAGATAATAAAATAAAATGGTTCCTGTGTATCTTGAAAAAAAAAAGAAATTCCAGGCTTCCCAAGATCTCATCTGCCTCTGTGAATAAGCTGGCAGTCTCTCTAGCCAGGCCAACCCAGAATTCCTACAGCAACAGTCCAGGCTCTGGGCCATTATAATAAATGAATGATATAGTAATTAAATAAGTAATTCATATGATTAAAAGAGACAGTCAAAGAGGAAATATACCAAAATATACAGAGTGGTTCCTTTATGTTGTAAAATTGTAGCTTGTTTTACTTTTTCACATTTTCTGTACTAAAAAATATAAAAACCAGCTGGGTGTGGTGGTATACTTCTATAATCCCAACACTCAAGAGGATGAGGCAGGAGGATCTCAAGTTCAAAACCAGCCTGGGCTACAGAGCATGACCCCGTCTCAAAACAACAAACAGGAAAAAATATTCAAGGATGGAGGGTATAGCTCGAAGGTAGAGCACTTGCCAAGAGACACTGGGTTTCATACGATGCTAAAAAAACTTATACTGCAAAAAGTTTAATCCCAAAAGTGTTTGCATCAGCTTTGAAAAATCAGCCTTACAAGAATTATTTGTGTGTACAAGAGCTATCCCAGGGCCCAGCAGGCTGGCCCGCTCCTGGCCTTTGGTCAGTAGGGGGCGCACATGGCCTTTTCTAACTACCTGTAGTCAGGCTGCAAATCCTCAGCCTCCTGCCTACGGTGGAAAGCGCTGTTTCAGGGTTCCTATTTCAAATTAACAGACTAATCACAAAGAAAGCCCAAGCTTTGTTTCATCTCCATCACCCCCTTCCACCCACACAGGCAAAGAGAAAACAGCATGCCAGGACCCTTGAGTCCCCTGCCCCAACATAGGAAGCAGGATGAAGTAGTTATCTTTTGAATAGGGTCTTGCTTTTTTGCACAGGCCTTCCTAGACCTTGATCCTATTTACACCTCCAAGGTAGCTGGGAATACAGTTAGGAACCACCAGGTCCAGCTTATTGGTTGAGATGGAACCTCAGTAACTATTTTCTCCAGGCTGGCCCAGATCTGCCTGATCTCTGCCTCCCAAGAAGCTGGGACCCATCTTATTTTTGATGCATTTCAAAGTAAGCTGCAGACAGCAGTCTACTTCACCCCTTCAGCCTCCCTAGCATTAACTGGAATTTAGCATTTGCTTAGACTTATTGTTTCCAGGTAAAATTTACAAACAGTGAAACTCACAAATTATAACTCTATCATTCAATGAGTTTTAACAAATGAACCTAGGTGATCCAATCCCAAATAAAGCTTCGGAATACATCCAACAGCTCTAGAAAGTTCCTGTAGTCTCTTCCCTTCTACTTCCTCTCCAAAGGCTGTGTGTAGAAGATGACAGGACAGCTGGTACCTCCGTACCTAGCAACAGCAAGGTCAATGCACAGGTAGCAGCACTTTTGGCTCATGGCCTCCTACACCTTGGGCCGCTTTCAGGGCAGGAAATCCAGGGTTCTGGGTGAAGTGCATTCCTTTGCTTCTCTGAGCTGAGGGTGCCCACCTAGCAGTGAGGTGTGATCACAGCAGTGTCCTGCCATCACCACTCATCTTCAAGGCTCTTTTAAGCAGGCTGATAGCTCAGGAATGTCATGGTGCTATACCTACCGCTGGGAGCCAGGGAACAAAGGCCACTGGACACGGTTGGGGGTGGGGGGCAATGACCTCGGGCACGTGGGATGGAGTAGATATGGAAGCAATGGCACTGGTGTGTTCATCACTGGACACGGTGCCTACCGTGCCATGGCAGCTTCCTGGTTACATGGGCATTTGCCCTCCTCTCCTAGTAAGCTGTGAGCACCTTTGGAGCAGGGGCCATGTCTAAACTGTGACCTTGGGGGCTGATGGAGTGGCTCAAGTGGTAGAACGCCTGCCTAGCAAGTGTGAGGCCCTGAGTTCAAACCCCAGTACCACCATAAACAAAAACAAAAACTTACATAAATTGTGACCTCCACAAGCACTCAAGGAAATGCTGAGTCCCACTATGTAGCTCCTACACAGCCCTTGCCTCCTCACCTCCTTCCTTGGCACCCCTCTTATATCTTGGGCACATGTTTCTGCCCTTGTAAACATCTTTTTGTTTGTTTGTTTGTTTCCTTGCTTGCTTGCTTTTTGGTGGTATTGGGATTTGAACTCAGGATCTCACACTTGCTAGGCAGGCGCTCTACCACTTAGCCAAACTCCCAGTCCTGCAAGTACTTTTTTTTTTGTGCTACTGGGGCTTGGACTCAGGGCCTTCACTTTGAACAACTCCTCCAGCCCAATTTTTTGTGATAGTGTTTTTGAGATAGGAGCTTATGAACTATTTGCCTGGGCTAGCTTTGAACTGCAATCCTCCTGATCTCTGCTTCCTGAGTAGCTAGGATTACAGGCGTGAGCCACCGGTGCCCAGCATAAGTACCTTTTACAGAGGTTTGAGGTCCTGTTTGTCTCTGAACACCCTAGCCACTGACACATATAAAAACAAAAACACTGAAACAGAACACACGGGTGTCTGCTGAGCCCTGGTCATGACGTAATTCAAATGTAACTGTGACGATGGGAGAAAAATCTCCTTGGAAAACAAGGATCAGGCAGTGGCCAGGGATTTGTTACACTATTTGGTGATGCTAAGATTCGTTCCAAGACCACCCCAGCCCAAGCCCCTGGCTGGCCTGACACTAAACCTTTTGAACAAACAAAAAAAGGCAATTTGGTCAGGCGGCAACCAAGGCAAAGCTAGAGACTGAATGTCAACGCAGCGCAGTCTTGCACGTAATTCTTCTGGTGAACACAGCCCAAACGTGCAACAGCGCTGCTTTGTTAATGGCTGTGGTCTCTTCCTTAAACCCAACACAAAATTATTTAGCAGCAAGTACCAGAAGCACAGTTTGGCATAGAGTGACTGCCTGTTTCTACCCATGGAAAAGATGACCCCATGAACAGGACAGCTCACCACAAAGGAGACACAAGCTGACACTCGTGAGTCAGCAATGCAGCTGGCCTGGACCGAAGAAGTGAGTCATCTTGTAGGGCTGGGGGGATAAAAATCTGACCACCTCTTCCAGTCCTGCTCAGAAAGTGACTAGCAGCATGGATGACATCTTTAAGTGGCCACTGTGACAACGGCCCAGGGTCCTCCCAGGACTTCCTGCTGCATTATCTATGAACCTCAGCCCTTCCTCCACTGTCGATGCCCTGTCCAGCAATGCTCTGAGCCGGTAACCTGCTGCCTCCACCTCCCCGTCATGCTCTCTGGGATCCTGGGCTTTCCTCCTTCAGGCTGCTGGCATTGTTCCTTGCCACTCTGACCGCCAGGCGCAGATACAAAGCAAGGAAGGAAGCCCTCTGCATTCAGACCATCGGTCACAGAGTGAGGAAGAGCCCCTCTGGAGCCACGCCAATAGGAAAATACTTCGTCTGTTCAGCATATAGCAAATGGATGGTCACGTATTTCACAGACAAGAATAGGAAAAAAATAAACAGTGCAGGTTTCACATTCTAGGAAATGATGTACTAACCACAGAGGTTTTCACCCCATGAAGGAGGTGCTACCATCTGCAAGTTCTAGAAAGACCCTATAGCTTGCTAAAGGTCACACGGCTGGTTGGTTTGAGAGATGGGATCTGAGCCCAACTTACCTTCATGTGGCTATTCCTAACGCACACACAGGGACCCTCATAAACAGAAGGACCCTTTCCTCCCCGCCCAGCACACTCCCTGTTGGAGGGATTCAGACCCAAGATCAGCCCTGCCCCACCCATCCCTCCTCCCACTCTGCTTTGCTCCTGCCACACAAAGCCATCTCTGCCTGGGACCTCAACCACAAGGCCTCTCCCATGAAAACGGGTGGTCCACAGTCCCTCTGCCTCTTCCAGACGCTGCAGCTGAGTGCTTTCCTCCTGCCCCTGAGTCAGGGCAGCATCTGTCACCCTGGCACTTCTCCACTGCCTGGAGCCACGCACTGATGACAGGGTGACGAGCAAGAAGACCATGCTCCAGCCCTGCCCTGGTGGAAACCAAACTGCCACCGCTGGCAGGTGGGCTGCCCAACCTCACCTGGAGTCAGGCACAAAGTAGCCTGGCCCAAGGAGAGGCTGGGGCTCAACAAGCAGAGAAAGAACAGGCTGGGGGCGTGGCTCAAGTGGTAGACCGCTTGTCTGACAAGCTCAAGGTCCTGAGTTCAAACCCCAGTACTGCCAGAAAGGGAGCAGGAGAAGGAGAGAGAATAAGCTATTAGCTTAGCGTCCTTCTGCTTTCATGCCACCAGAAACACTAAACAAAGTAAGAAGCAGCATCAGCTGTCACTATAATAATCCTCTCGAGCCAGGAGAAAAGACAGGTAATGAGGAATGACTTCCTAGCCTTTCTTTCATTTTCTAAACTGATCTTTCGAAAAATGACTTTAAAGAGAGAAGCGACACACGATAAACTGCACACATTACCTTCTCATACACCTGTGAAACCATCACCAGGATAAAGACACTAAGCATACGCAGTGGTATGCTTACATACCACTAGGGACAGGTGGCCTCCCGCCTTTGTGATTCCCACCCTCTTCCTTTCCCCACCCCAGGCAACCCCTCATCTGTTTTCTGTCCTCCCAGCTTAGCCTGTATTTTTGAGAGTTTATATAAGCGGGATCTGGATTATGTACTCTTCTTTGGCTGTTTTCTTTCATTTGGCATAACTATTTTGAGATTCATCCTTGTTCTTGTGCGTATTGATATCTTTTATTTATTTATTTATGGCAGCACTGGGATTTGAACTCGGGGCCTCACGCTCACTTGGCAGGCACTCTTACCCTTGAGCCACTCTGCCAGCTGTATCAATAGCTTATTCATTTTCCTGCCATATGGTATTCTATTGTAGGGATGTATCACATTTTGTATATCCACTCACCTGTTCATGAGCATATAAGGTGTCCCCATTTGGGGGCTATTACAAATAAAGCCACTGTCAACGTTGGTGTACGAATGTCTGTACAGATATGTATTTGCTTTCCTCTTAAGTAAAGACCTAAGAGTGGAATGGCTGGATCTTCTGGCTGGTACAGGGTTCACTGCCGAAGACACTGCCCAAGTGTTTTCTGAAGACATTCGATCCTTTGACCTTCCCACCAGCAGTCCATTACAACTCCAATTTCTCCAGATCCATGCCAACACTTGGTGTAGACTGTCCTTAATTCTATGTCCTCTAAGAGGTAGGTGGTGGTATCTCGTGGTTTCAACTTGCATGTTTCAAGCAACTGATGTTGCACATGGGCAGCTTTTCATGAGCTCATTTACCATTCTCTGCCTTCAGTGAAGCATCTGTTCAAATCATTTACCCATCCTTTCTCCTACTGTTTTGTTGGCATTTTTTTGGTGGTACTGGGGTTTGAACTCGGGGCCTCATGCTTGAGCCACTCTGCCAGCTCTTCTCCCACTGTTGAGTGACAGGCTTTCCTTACATGTTCTGGACACACGTGCTTCATCAGAGACTGCTTTGCAAAGGTTTCGTGAGGGTCCTGCAAACTCTAGCTGCCTTGGTCTCAGCTCTGTTTCAACCCAGGGAGTCTGTGGGGCTCTGCTTCTCCTCTCCCTCCCTGTGCCATGCCTGGAAATTCCCACAAGTAAAAACCTGTGGAGGACTCGCCTTATTTGCGTCCTCTCTCGGGAGCCCCTTTCCTTTCTTTCTCTGATGTCCAGTGTCTTAAAAACCTTCGGTTCCTATATTTTATCTGTTCTTTTTGCATGTTTTATTTTTGGTTCTTTCAGGCGAGAGGTTAGTCCAATCCCTGCTGCTCCATCTTCAGAATGAGGATTCATTAAATATCAAGCACTATGCTAAACATAATTTTTGAGATTATTCATTTAAAAACAACTATCATTACTTTACAGATGAAGAACCTCAAGTTCAAAAATGAAGGAGAGCTGGGTATGGTGGAGCACACCTATAATCCCAGCACTTAGGAAGTGAAAGCTAGAGGATCATGAGTTCCAGGGCAGCCTAGTGAGACCTTATCTTAAAACAAAACAAAAGAAGTAGAAAGCCCCAACGTCAGGCTGACTGAACATATGTGACCTCTCTGGTCCACTCTACTGCCCTTATAAAGGGCTAAGGGAATGAGAGACGGGAAGGGTCAAAGTCGTCGGCTCCTCCTCAGACACCTGCTCCTTCGTGGCTGCGAGACAGAGTGCGCTGTCTCGAAAGAACCCCTTCTTCCTGTAGAGATGGTGGCCTGCCCCGGGGTCCTGGGCGTGGAGAGACCTCAGAAAAAAGCATTCTGTGTACCTAGGCATGTCTTTCATGGGACCACCCAGGAGCTCGGGGACTGGGAGGCTTTGAGATGTCATTAGTAAATAGACGAGGGTGGGGGATTCTTTCTGTTTTGATTTGGATTTTTTGATATAGATCTCACTATGCAATCCAAGCTAACCAGAACTCACGCCCTCCTGCCTCAGTCTCCCGAGCACTGGAATTACAAGCGTGCATCACCACACCAGGCTGTAGCACTTTTTAAAATAGAATTTATTTTTTAGAGCAGTTTACAGCAAAACTGAGAATGTACAGATATCCCACATACTCCCCGCCCCCGATACGGGCACAGCCTCCGCACTGTCAATGTCCCCCACCAGAGAGGTGCATTTGTTACAAGGCGTGAGCCTGTGTTGACATGTCACTAGCACCCAGCTCCATAGTTCAGCTGAAGGTTTGCTCTGGGTGCTGTCCACTATGGATCTGGACACATGCATGTATCCTACAGAGTAATCTCACTGCCCTGAAACTATCCCTGTATCTCCTCTCCATCTCTCCCTTCACATAACCCCCAGCCATCTTTTCCTGTCACCACAGTTTTGCTCTTTCCAGAATGTCATATGGATGGAATCATATAATAGGCAGCCTTTTCAGATGGGCTTTTTTTTTGGCAGTACTGGGGTTTGAACTCAGGGCCCTGCACTTGCTAGACAGGAGCTCTACCACTTTAGCCACTCCTCCAACCCTTTTTGCACTGGTTAGTTTTGCTTTATGCCTGGACCCTGAGCCTCCTATTCGTGCTTCCTTGAGTAGCTGGAACGACAGGCACATGCCACTGCACCCAGCCATTGGCTGAGATGGGGTCTCACTAGCTTTTTGCCTAGGCTGACCTTACCCATATCCTCTTGATTTCTGCCTCTCAAGTAGCTAAGATTACAGGCTTGAGTCACCCAAGTAATACTCATTTAAGGTTCCTCCTTGTCTTTTCATGGCTTGATCAGTTATTTCTCTTTTGGGTTGAATGATGTTCAGAAGGCTGAGAGGATCGTGGTTCCAGGCTAGTCCAGGTCAAAAAAAAAAAAAAAGTTTGCAAGATCTTGTTTCAACTGAAAAAAGCTGAGTGTGGTAGCATGCACCTGTCATCCCAACTACAGGCAAAAAGCCTAAAATAGGAAGATGACTCACTGGCCAGTCCTGCCTGGGTAAAAAATGAGACCCTATCTTCAAAATAATCAGAGCAAAAAGGGCTGGAGGCATGCCTCAAGTGGTAGAGCCAAAGGGTGAAGTCCTGAGTTCAAACCCTAGTGCTGGGGAAAAAAAAACAAGGAAAAAAAAAAAAACCAACTTGCTATGGGCAGAGACCTGGCTGTGTTCTTTAGTATTTCCATAAATGGAAGAGAAGCAGTGTGTCACCCATAGCAAATGCCACAAACCTTAATGCATTCAAAAGCCAGGGCTGGGGGAGGGAAGAGGTAGGTGACGTCACAAAGACAGGAAAACTCTGGGATGCTTCACATGACAGCAATGAACCTGGGACACTGGAGGTGACATGAAGTTCTGAACCAGTGTGGTGTGGGGGAGAAGGGGCCAGAGAGCAGACACCACACCTGTAAGGGAGACAGGGCTTCAGAAGGCCAAGGCTTTCCCCAAGAGGCTCCAGGCCACTCCCAACAGAACCTTCTGAAGACAGGGACCATCCCCTACTCTCAGTTTGCCCCTCCACTGTTCACTGGCCCTCATCTGGGAGGCCACAGATGGTGGAATTTTATATCTGGAATTTTATATACAGTCTTCCATGTGACAGAGAAGAAAACTGGGCAAGAAGCAGCACCAACAACACTGTGCCCTGCTATCACACAGTGTCCTTTAGGAGCCAAGGCAGTGGAATAGGCCTTACTAAGAGCTTTTCAACTCACCAGACCTAAGCAGTTTTCCTTTTGAGGGAATCTGGCACTTTGCTGCCATTGTTGCTTTGGTTCCATGTTAGTGGGTTGGTGAGAGACACATCAGACTGGCCTAACTCTTCACGGAGAGCAGGGGTTCTCAAACCACTAAGTGGGTAGGAACTTTTCTCAAAAAACATATTAAGAGAACCTCAAAAATATATAACCATCAAAAAAGAAGACACTATGGTTTAAGGCAGAGCCCACTTCTGCCTTCTGGAATGTTCTGGCCCCTGCAGTGGTGCCAGGAAGACTTGTTGAAAACCAGTAACTGCATACTGGATCAGTGTTCCTCATACAGTAAGTTACCTAATATTGGGGTTCAGTTATCTCCTGCACACCCAAAGCCAAAAGCCAAATTTGGGAGAATTATGGGAGTGGACCTGGTGCAGGAGTTTCTACCCCAGGGAAGGATCAGACCTGGCTTCCCTGATCCTGGCTTCTCAGCTCCCCCTCATGTACTTGTCTGGGGGCTACACTGATAAGGAGTGAACTCACGGTGGGCCCACCATGAACTGGAAGGTTCTGGAATATGTGCCCCTGCTGCTGGACAGGATGGCAGCTGACATACCGCCTGGCCTTCACAGGAGTGAAAAGAATGGAATCAAAACAGCACA
Source organism: Castor canadensis (assembly GCF_047511655.1). Classification (NCBI taxonomy): domain Eukaryota; kingdom Metazoa; phylum Chordata; class Mammalia; order Rodentia; family Castoridae; genus Castor; species Castor canadensis. Next base: position 46,375,020 of record NC_133402.1, on the reverse strand, counting down.
CAGTGGAAGTGACAAGAGGAGTAATCGGAGAACAGAGAGAAGCAGAGAACCACCGAAGCCCCCTGACAACTCCCTGAGGTACGTCAGGGTGAAAGAGTGGCCACGTGGCACAGGGTCACGAGCAGAGCCAGGAAGAGAACCCACCAGCCCAGCCCGAGTGAAAGGAAAAAGACTCAACCACTGGATGACATGTCAGAGGACAAATTCCCAGCATACACTGTCTCTCACCATAATAATGTGATTTTATTCTTTTAAGAGAACCAGTATTTTCTTTCTTGAAATAAAACATACCTTTGTTAGAAAAAAAGAAAGAAAGAAAAAGAAATGGTTTCAAGTTAAAAGATGCCAGCAGGCCAGGCACTGAGTGTGGCCCTAAACTCCACAGTCACATCTCGGCTTCTCTCACGGTGAGGAGGGGAGGTCACTGAGCTGTCCTCCCCTGTCCTCACCACTAGACATCCCAGGGGACAGCACAGCCATGAGGCATCTAGTGTGGGCTGAAAGGCGTTTGAGGCAAGGGTCAGGGCATCGGGTCAAGGGTGGGAGAGGGGTGACGATCGAAGGAGAGAGACATGCCTGGCGCACACTTGCACGGGTAGTCAGGACATATGTAGCAAGCTTCTCAGGTGAAGGACGTAGCCTGTGGACCTAGACAGCTCTGGGTGACAACAGGCTCTGGAAGATGGGCCAAGCCCTTGGGGGAAAGGCTGGACCTAGGACCCCAGCCACAGCCCTCCCCCAGCTGCCAAAAGCTCAGAACACATCCCCAGATGCGACAGGCTGAGTGTGGCCACCCAACATCACCTCCAAAATGGTTCCCACTTTCGGGGTGGGGCCGAGGTTGAGAACCATACACAGGCAGCACATGGCAATCCCGACACCCTGCCTCTGCCATGTCTCCCACATGCAGTGCAGTTCCTCGGTCATGGGTGAAGCCATCACCACGCCACAAAGGACGTGCTTAAGGCCATTCTGCATTGCACCAGCCTACTTTCTCCAGCTTCCATTAAAACACGATGGCCTCACACCCAGTGATGGCCTCACTGCAATGCAACAGGGAAGGAAGTTTTTAACGCAATTCCCCAATCACTGTGAGACTGAGCTCGCCCTGCCGGACTCCCTGCAGGTGCATTGCTGCTTGACACCACCCCTCCCTGAGCTGAATGATCCCCTGCCCTCCTATCCCCCAAAGAAAGGAGTTCATGGCATCGTGAAGGGCCTTCCACCCACCCTGCTCTTCTGCATACACCCTTCTCCCTGGCCTCCCCATGTCTCCTAGCTACACAGGCTACACAGTGACTTTTCTTAGCTCTCTCTAAAATATGAATGTCCACCGGCAAACAAAGGGTTCTGCCTGGCTAGGGTCAAGTGCAAGGGGGTATGCCACTTGTTATTTACCTGATTGGCAAAAGCAGAGATGCACAACTTGGCACAATGTATCAAAAGTATTTAAAAAAAAAAACTTACACTATGTGACCCAGTAATTTTACAGAATTTATGTAAGAAAAAAAAAAATCAGGCCAGGCATGGTGGCTTATGCTTGTAATCCCAGCTACTCAGGAGGCAGAGGTCAGGAGGATCACAGTTTGACACCAGCGTGGACAAACAGTCTGCAAGACCCTATCTCAAAACAACCCACCACAAAAATAGGGCTGATGGAGTGCCTCAAGGTGTAGGCCCTGAGTTCAAGTCCCAGTATTGCAAAAAATTAATTAATAAAATAAACAAACAAATAAAGGAGATTTTAATGCCACTTTTAATGCCACCTTTACACCTGCCTTAGAGAATAACCCAGGGCACACCATAAGGCCTTCTTCTTAGAAAAGATTGAAATGTTGCTTTTCAAGACTCTGGTTTAAAAGCCACAGAGCGAGTAAGCTACTTGCAAGGCACACACAACCTTATAGAACCAAGAGATCTTCCAGGGAGATGAACAACAACCCTGCCAGGGGAAGGAAACAGGCAGAAATAGGCTCACAGCCACTGTCCTGGGGCCACCACACTGAGAGTGGACAAGGGCTGCAGTGGGGGAGGGGCTAGTTTGGTTTTTCACAGGATGGACCTGACTGCTGATTGACTCAGCTCCAGGAAGACTGCTGGCTGGACAGAAGGGACACTTCCTAAAAGGAGAGCTGAGTGACACTTGTCTAGATGACACTTGTCTAGATGGTTGCAGGCAGGACATTCCTGTGGGAAGAGGGGAAGGGGCCCATCTAAATTCTGATTCTATAGTTATTTGCCTAAAATGAGAATGAGGTAGGAAAGAAATACAGCAAACAGAGTGTCCCAGGAAATCGCAGAAACCAAAACACAAGTGGCTTTGCCAACCAGGGACTAAGAGCAGAGTTTCCGGAGGCTGGGTTTTGTCCCGGGAGGCCCCTGACAGCGGAAGGAAGAATATGCTCCCAAAACACGCCACTTTGACACAGCGTCACTCGGCGCTAAAGGCACCTGGACACAGCAGATGCAAGACCAGCTTTCTAACGTTCCCCTTTCTTCCTTAAAAGAAGAGAATTTTAGCTGGGTACCAGTGGCTCATGCCTGTAATCCTAGCTACTCAGGAGGCAGAGGTCAGGAGGATCTCGGTTCAAAGCCAGCCTGGGGAGATAGTTCGTAAGACCCTATCTCGAAAAAACCCAACACAAAAAAGGGCTGGTGGAGTGGCTCAAGGTGAAGGCCCTGAGTTCAAATCCCAGTACCTCAAACAAACAAACAAACAAAATTTAAAAAAAAGAACAGTAAGAGAATTAAAAAAAAAAACAACAAACCCTCCCTCCCTTGTAAAGGATGGGCATAGCTCAGTGTTGAGTGCTTGTGTTGCAAGCGGGAGGCCATGGGTTCAACCCCAGTGCTATAAAAATCAATCAATCAATTAGCTAAGAGCTCTGGTGTAGAACAGGAGCTGAGCTCTCCTGCTGCCCTCTGCACCAGGAGGAAAGAAACAAATGTCCCTGGGGTTGTCCCGCTGCACAGACAGACCTTGCTAAAACCATTCCACCTCCTAGAGCCTTCCCCACAACAAGGAGTTATTCTCCGAGCTGCCCCTTCGTGTCCGAGCTGCCACAGAAGTGGGAATTTTGCCTCTTCTATGTGACATCCTTTCCTTAGGCGACTCCATGTCATAAAGCTTCTCTCCTGCTTCTCCTACTTCATCTTAATTCTCAAACCCAGCCAGGGCCCTAAGAGGGACCTCCTTACACCCTCCATGGTCACAACTTTCACTACAGCCTCCGGTTCTGTTTTTAAAAAAGTTCATTTGCATTCACTCAGATTCTTTCAAATTAAGTACCTAGGTGGTGGGGATGCAGCTCAGTGGAAGAGCACGCGTAAGGCGAAAATAACCAAATATGTATGCATATACACGCATCTATAGAGAAAAGAGTATTAAACGTCTATGTGTTTAAAAAACACCATCTTCACAGTGATTATCTAAGGATGACTTAGATTCTTTTCGTTTTTTCCTTCTAACTGGGATTTGAACTCAAGGCTTTGTACTTGCTAGGCAGGCGCTCTACCACTTGAGCCGCTCGACCAGCTTCAGTCCTAAACTCTTAAGAGAGCATAGTAACTGCTTAAAATGAGGGGCAGGGGGGAGGGGAATGGAGAAAGGATTAAAATCTCTCGTGAAGGCACTATTTCAGGAGAAGAAACTGGAAAAGTATCCACTAAGCACTGCCAGCTTGGAGAAGGTGGCTTAGGTAGCAACGAGCCAGGCGCTGTGGTGCACTTCTGTAATCCCAGCTATTCAGGAGGTTTTGAGGTCCGAGGCTGGCCAGGGCAAAAGCATGAGACCTTATCTAAAAAACAAGCTAAAAAGAGCAGAAAGGACCAGGGACATGGCTCAAGTAGTAGAGTGCTTGCCTTGCGAGTGCCACGCTGAGTTCAATCCCTAGTACCACCGAATATAAGCAACAATAAATAGATTTGTTGCACGTGTGTTTCTGTTTAAAGACGCCTTATCTGAGCCAGGCACTGGTGGCTCACATCTGTAATCCTAGCTACTGAGGAGGCCGAGATCAGGAGGATCCAGGTTCAGAGCCAGTCTGGGCAAATAGTTCTCTTGACCCTACCCTGAAAAACCCATCACAAAAAAAAGGAGTGGTGGAGTGGCTCAAGGTGTAGGCCCTGAGTTCAAAGTTCAAATCCCAGTTCCACCAAAACAAAAAGTGAAGTCTTGCATTAGGGACTCAAATTTCTCACTGCTCTGTGAATGTCCGAGAATGATCATAGGAGGCTACAAATATTGATTTCAGATCACAAATAAATTTTCACAAGTAGGCAGATATGCAAATACAGAATCCACAGAGGGTTTGGATGGGCTGCATATGCACCCTATTGGAATCCATTTACATATGTTTTAGAACACGCAAAACTAATAAAGGCTGAAAAGTCAGAATAGGGGCTGCGTGGAAGAGGCACGAGGGGACTGTGTGAGGGCAGAGCTGTTCTCTGTTTTGATAGGAGTGTGAGTTACGTGGGTGTGTGTAGGTGTCAAAACCTAATGAGGCATTTTCAAAACACAGCCACAAATTCCTAGACACTCCTCCCATTGAGTGTTGGTGTGGGCAGGGCTTGTGACTGCTCAGAGCAACAGAGCACAGCAAAAGTGACACTAAGTGGCCTCCCTGGTTGGGTGGGTAAAGGCCAGGGGACTGAGGGCATGGTGCCCATCCTGGAGCATTCAAAGCAGAGATCAACACCCCCCCACCACCACCAAACAGCACCATCTCTATTCTTCCCGTCCCCACCTTCACTTCCTTTGCTCTCTGGCCGTGAACTTGGGCATAGCTGCCATTTCACACACGCCACACACCCACTGCCGGGCATGAGTAACCCACAGAGGTGGCAGTCACGGGCCGAGGACAGAGGAGGGGCTGCCAACTCCAGCCTATTCACAACTTCTAAAACTGACCTCTGGCTGGCCCACAAAGGGCCTCTGTTTAATTCCCTGCCACCTGAGAGCCAGGCCTTAGCTCTGTCAGGCCAAGCCCCAGACAAATGGGCCTTTAGTAGCTGCCTGGAAAGCCACCTCCCAGCCTATGCCCCAACTTGGCCACCTGCCACCCTCCACATGCCTGCAGGAAGGCCCACGCCCAGGCAAGGGCTACAGAGCCTGACAGAGGAGCAGGGTACAGGCACATGGTCAGCCCACAGCCCCAAGTCCCAACATTCCCGGCCTCTCTGGACAGGAGGCACTGTCTGCTGTCTCCACTGTACTGCAAGGAGTGCTATGTCTGAACTTGAGAGCTGAGATTGCATTTTGAAGGGCACTGGAAAATTGGCTCGGTTACAACCACTGCCTGCTCTGTCTTGCCCCTGTGGACAGCAGCTTCAGGTTGTGGGCCTTCCCCTGGGTGGGAATACACACTCCAAGCCTTCCTGTGAGTGCATTTGGCCTTCTGAGCCCAGGCACACAGCCTTCTGGGCTCATTCTGCAGGTGGCAGCCATGAACTTGATCTCACTTGAACAAATCAAAGCATTTGTCCTTCTAAACACATCGATTGGGCTTGGCTTTAGTGATGCTTTAATATTTTGGGGGGGGGAGGGGAGGTGGTACTGGGGTTTGAACTCAGGACCTCATGCTTACTAAGCAGGTGTTCTATCACTTGAGCTATTCCACCAGCCCTTTTTGTGTCGGGTATTTTCATGATAGGGTCACATGAACTATTTACCCAAACTGTCTTCAAACCTTAATCCGCCTGATCTCTCCCTCGGTGTAGCTGGGATTACAGGCGTGAGCCCACGGGTACCCAGTTTTTTTTCTGGGCGGTGTGGGTCAGTGCTGGACATGGAACCCAAAGGCCTTGCACATGCTAGGCAAGCACTACCACTGAGCTACATTTCCAGTCTGATTTTACATTTTCAAGTAGTCACACTTACAGAGTAAAATCAGGCAGAAACTAATTTTAGTAATATATTTTACTTAACTCAATCTATCCAAGATAGCCTCAGTTCAACACAGAATCAACATAAAAATATCAGTAGCTATTTTTCTTTCTGTTTTCCCCACCAAATCTTTACATTCACAAGGTCAGATGATCCTCCCTACTGGACAGCTTCCATATGTCCTAGCTAATTCAGTCTTCTCAACAATCATATACACATTTGACCGATGGGGAAACTGAGGCACGGGACTACGAAATAACCTGCCCAGGGTCTTACACCAGGGGCCAGTCCAGGGTGGGCAGGTGCAAAGCCCACATCTCATGAGGGTGGGATCCCTACGCCAGCTTTCCTGATTGGGGAATGTCTCTCAAACAAAGACTACCCGTGTCTGCCACTACGTCCCTGTGCCATCCCAATCTGTCCCCAGGCCTCCACAGAGCTCTATGTGGGATCAGGCAGAAGCTCCCCGCTGTGACTGCAACTTCTTTGACTTCCTCCCCCTCTGTCCCGTGGCCCCACATCCTCACCCATCTCTCCTGAGACCAGATCCTTCAGAAACTGTCTACACACAGTGTCTGTCCCGGTACCTGTTTCTGGAAAGCCAGCCTACACATGCCCTCAGGACCCTGGCCTGGGCTTTGTTAAGAGACCTCCAAGGTGGCCCTGGAGCTGCTCCTCACCACCTTCCACCACCTCCTAACTCCACTGTGGCACTCATGGCTAGTCCCTTTGGAACTCTGGGAAACAAGTTCCCTGACCGTGTGATGCCAGTCACCCAAAGGACACTCCAAATAACTACAGAAATGCAAGTGGTGGCTCTAGGGAAGGAGCCCATCTCGCTCAGCCAGCGCCCCCCAGTGTCCTCACAGAGCCTGGCCCAACACAAGCCAAAAAACAACACACATGACTCAAAGCTGGCAGGGGACCCCAGTTCGCTGTGTGACCTCCTGTGCTCTAGGCAAATCTGTCACTGCAACACGTATCACACCCTCTGCACCCCAGGGCTTCCTCACCCTGAACCTCAAGGACAAGAGGGATCTCCCAGACCACAGGCCCGAATCTGAGGGTCACACAAAGGAAACCAAATTATAATAAGCACAGGATATCCAGTCTTCAGAGATGAGGGAACTGGGAGCAGAAGGCTGAAGCAAGGTCCCCAAGCTCACACAGCCACAAGTGGCCCCATACTTAGTGTGAGGGATGACTGCCAAAAAACCCCCTGGAGCCCAGCCACAGCTGGGGACTGGCAGCCCTCACAGCCATCTCTTTCTAAACTTACTACCTTACTGTGTCATCAGGAAGCAAACTGTGGTACAGGGAGGGGACAGAGACACTTCAGCAGATGCAAAACCCCAGGGCAAGTCTGACCATCCAGTGAACCAACTTGGTTACACCCCACTGAAAGGAAAGCCATAAACTCAGCTGAGAACCCAGAAGTTGAAGTTAAGGTCAAGGGAGGCTTCAGGCAACAAGACACAAAGGTGCTACTGACAGCTCTTCTGTAGTAACTGTCACCTGCTATCCCAGCAGGGCTGCCCTGATGTGTTTATCCCTGACTATGGGGTCTTTATGGGAAGAATGCCTTGCCCACCAGGTCCTCCAAGGACTTAACTCAGGTCCTCAGACTTGCCAGGCAGGCTCGCTATCACTTGAGCCATGCCTCCAGTCCAATTCCCTCTTCTTAAATGACAAACAGCATCATGGCCGGCTTCCTGAACTTTTTATATGTTACAAACATGGGGTTGGGGGTTGGGGGGAAGATAGGCCCTTCATGTGTTCCCAAGAGGCTTCCAGAAGTTAGCCATCCTCACTCTCTTGGGACACACAGATAAACAAGTCACAGAGATACAAGTCACAGAACAAGAGAGATGAGGAAGGAACTTGGCCAAGGCTACACTCACAGCTCCCAAAACTTAAAAATAACCTGGCTGTGGATCCTAAAGTCCTCCATTTGAAATGCACAAACAGAAAGTTCCCTAGCATCTGGTGTGACCCTGAGATCCTGTGTCCAGCTGGTTTCCCTGCCTCGGACATTTTGTTAACCTGTTTGTGCCAGAGTAGCGTTTCTGTTCAGTTTGTCGGGTAGACCCTAAACACAATTTTCATCCAAGTGTGGTTCCTCTATCTCTGCACATAGCCTGGCCCTCAGGACAAGGTTTGCTGGCTGTCCCCAAAAGAAATTGTGGGGGTGTCACACAAGCATCACACAGCACTCAGGGGTGTCACACAAGCATCCCTGAGAGCATGGCCCGCCCACCCTAACCCACACCCCTCAGTGGAACACCATGTCAGGAGCCAGGCCACTGAGCAGTCACATCCTGTGAGCCTCGAGGGCTTTGCCACTGCCCTGTGGTGGGACGCTCGGAGGAACACAGGCTCCTGGGCAAAAGGAAGAGGAACCTGGGTATTGCCCAGGGCTGTACCACAGGGTCCTGCTCCTCCACTCTCCCTCAACTCTCTGCTTCCTTGTTGCTCCCAACGTGGGCTTGACTCCACTGGAGAAGGGGGGACCTCAGCCCTGCCTCCTAAGTGGCCACAACACCCCAGGAAATCCCCTTTGTCAGAATGTCCAGGAGCTGAGAAACAGCTGAGGGACAGAAGTGGAGACCTCAGCCACCAAGCCCTGCAAAGCTACCCAGTAATGCATTGGGCAGGTTACTTAACTTCCGCGTACCTTGTTTTTCCCACCTGTAAAATGGGAACAATAAATAGAGTTGGTGGGGGGATTAAGAAAGCAGTACATGTGGGATGCTTAGAAAAGTAATTGCTTGACACATTGTGGCCAACATTCAAACCCCACCTAGGAATCCCTGTTCATCACCCTTCACCCTGGATGACGTCTCTCTATTCCTTCAGCAGACACGCACTGAGTCCACACCACGTGGGACACTGGTACATAGAGGGGGAAGACCAGTATAGACAGTGCTGGGCCCCAGGCCACTGTCCTCTGCATTACCAAAGGGCTCCCCACTACTGTGTACTGGAAACTTCCTACAGAAAATCTTAACACTGATTAGGTTTCTTTTTGGCAGTACTTGGGTTTGAACTCAGGGCTCTATGCTTGCTAGACCGGTGCTCTACTGCTTGAGCCATGCCTCCAGCCCTTTTTTGCTCTGTTATTTTGGAAATAAAGTCTCGCTTTTGCCCAGGCAGCCTGGATTGTGATCCTCCTATTTTAAGCTTCCTGCCATAGCTAGGATGACAGGCATGTACCATTGCACCCAGCTATTGGTTGAGATGGGGTCTCCCAGGTTGGCCCTGAAATGTGATCTTCCTGATCTCAGCCTCCCAAGTGGCTAGGATTACAAGCATGAGCCACTGAGCCCAGCTTTGTGTTTCTCCTTTTAACTATGTTTTCCAAAATACCCAAAGTATTGTGACTAAAAATGTAACCATGACTAAAACAAAGCTTGTTTAACTGTGTGGAGGTCTGGAAAGAGGGTGGCCCCTGCCTTTCCAGGCTCTCTGCCACTGTCTACAAGGATGCTCCCAGTCCCCAGTTAGTGCTGGGCTGCAATCCAGGTACCTATCACACACGGTGCCTGTCTTGACCCAGCAGAGGCCGGGGGCTTGCCTGACATAGCCCCTTGTGCTGATTACCTCGACAATATCTGTTTCTTGCCTCCCAATGCATCCTTTCTTCCAGAGTTCCATCTCCTAGACGGAAATCATAAATCAGAAAATGTAAAGAAATGCTGACAACCTTGGGCAAGCCAGGCAACAGTGGCTCACGCCTGTAATCCTAGCAACTCAGGAGGCAGAGATCAGGAGGATCATGGTTTGAAGCCAGCCCCAGGGAAAAAGTTCATGAGACCCTCTCTCAAAAAGAAAACCATCACAAAATACGGCTGGTGGAGTGCCTCAAGGTGAAGGCCCTGAGTTCAAACCCCAGTACTGAAAAAGAAAGAAAGAAAAGAAAGAAGGAAGGAAAGGAGGGAGGAAGGGAGGGAGGGAGGAAGAAAGAGAGAGAGAGAGAGAGAGAGAGAGAGAGAGAGAGAGAGAGAGAGAGAGAAAGAGAGAAAGAGAGAAGAAAGAAAAAAAGAAAGAAAGAAGAAAGAAAGAAAGAGAGAGAACCAACCTCTGGCAAGAATGGCTATGTCATAAAATCAGTTCCACACTCTGATTATTAATGGGAAAAGCAGGAAGACTGGGAAAAGCCAAGACATTCATTCCTGGTCACGGAGGGAGAGAGCAGAGGGGAGGACCCCAGAGAGAGGACACTCCGGAACAGATAGACAGCGTGGGAAACCCATGTCAGCGCTCCTGCAGGGGCTGTGTCCCCCACCCCAGGGGATCAGCAGGCAGGGGCAGCACTGCCCTGGCCAGAAGGACGTTGGCTAAGAAGGGCAAGGGCCTGGGCCTGTGTGGAGAAGAAGCTCGAACACTCAGAAACAGCAGTGAGACTGGAACACAGGGGCAGAAAACAAGACGAGCACGCAATGGCCTGGAGTCAGGGCCTGAGTGTGACTGCTGTGCCTGTCCCAACCAACCCAAGGCAGCACAGACGGATGAAGGAAACCGTGGGTCTGTGGACTTGGGGGAGGGATGCCCGCCCTCTGAATGAAGCCTGTGCCCCTGCCATCTGTGAAGGGGGCACCCTGGACAGAGCTGGCGGGCAGCCCCTGTTCTGGGACCCTGAACAGCTGCTCGGTTACAGGATTGGCCCACGTTGTTTCCTTTGCTAGAAAAAGTGTTCAGTATGTAATCTAGGCTGGAATTCTGTCCCATAGGTCACACACCTACTGCTAATAACATCAGGTAAGAAGTGCTGAAAAGGTCATTAAGACAAGAAAGAGGCTAGGGGGAAGGGACAGAGAGGATGGCTTTCGTAGGCGCAGTGTCTGGACTGCTCACATCGCCTCCTGCATGGCCACTAAAATGAAGTCAGGTGGAACAGGCTGGTCCGCCCCTGGCAGGCACAGAGCCACTTCCAGAACTCATCCCTATGTCCAGGCTATCAGTCTGCCACAGAGGTGTTCTGGATTCAAATACCACAACAGGAAGGTTGACCAAAGCCAGAAAAGTAAAGACAATGCCCAGCCTCTTCTCCCTCCTTGCAGGGGGCTAGGGCTGAGGGCCCTGTCTCCTGAGCAGCTTCTGCATGGATGGTCCTCGGGCCCCATAGCACAGGAGGGCACAGGAGCTGCAGGTCCAAAGGATGCCCAGTCCCAAGTCCTAAATGTGGAGGAAGGCGGTCTGGGAGGGAAAGGGAGCTCACAGATGTTTACAGCACTTGGATGGACAGTGACTCTGGAAGGACAAACAGACAGCATTCAACTCAAACTCTAGAGACGACCTAGACACACCGCACAAGCCATCAAAGAAGGAAAAGCTATGGCCCGGGTGGCTGTGCCACCTCTCATACCTGTGTAGCCTTGAGCAAGTCACCCAACCCCTGTGGCCTCAGCTTCTCGGTTATAAACAAAGAATGATGGTGCCTGAGTCGTAACAGCTGGGAGGATAAATGACAGCAATGCCTGGCACTCGGCAGGCACCAGGGCGCCCAAGATCATGGGCTCTTTCCTGTCCCAAGAAGCAAGGCTGTGCAAATACTTCACTGAAAGAGAAGTGGCCAGGGTGCTGGTGTGCACCAGGCACACCACACTCCTGAGGGGACCGCCCCAGCTACACAGGCCAGCTCACCCGAGGTCGCCACATTCCCAGGGTGGCTACGTTGCCTGACTGATCCATGCTGAGTGTGAAGGTCAGGCTCTCTCAGCCCGACTCAGGTGATGCTGGATGGCTTACCTAGCTTCCAGGCTCCCTGTGGGCACAGGTAGGGACCCGAATAGCACCCTTAATGGCCCTCTGCACACTAAACTTCCAGGGTCAGCTTCCCAGGAAACGCAGCCTGTGATAAGCGGCTCACTTCTACCTTTTTTCCTTAGAGAGAGGAGCAGAGTGAGGAAGACATGGACATGGAGAAGGGTGGGGCATAGCTCAACCAAGGCACAATGCCCTTTACACACACACACACACACACACACACACACACACACACACCACAGCATAAGAAGTCACACCACACCCCAGTGTCTTCTAACAAACACCCAGCAGCACAAACAAGCTTGTCCTTCATCGCGTGAAATGGAAGTCAGGCACAGAAAGATAAACACCACCTATTCTCACTTACACATGGAAGTTAAAACACTCATCTCAAGCCAGCATGTTGGCACTCGCCTGTAATCCCAACTACTCAGGAGACAGAGATCGGGAGGATTGCAGTTTGAGGCTAGCCCAGGCAACAGGTTATTGAGGACCCCCCTCCACACACTCAACTAGTAAGTCGGACATGGTGGTGCGCACCTGTGATTCCAGCTACCTGGGAGGCATAGGTAGGAGGATGGCCCTGGGCAAAAACATGAGACCCTATCTGAAAAATAACTAAAGCACACGTCTGTGTGCTTTATCCCAGAAACTCAGGAGGCATAAGTAGGAGGATTGCCATCTGAGGCTGGGCAAACTCAAAACCCTATTTTAAAAATAATCAAAGCAAAAAAGGCTGAGGACATGACTCAAGTGGTAGAGCACCTGCTTAGCAAGACCCTGAGTTCAAATATCAGCACTGCCAAAAACAAAAAGAGCTGATTTCAAAGAAGTGGGGATTAGCCAGTATTTACCAGAGCCTGGGAAGGGTGTGGGGTGAGGGATGGAGAGACATCGTTAACAGGACAAGGAGGAATGGCTCTAACGTCCTGTAGCACAGTAGGGTAGTTGACAATTCAGTATTTCAAAATAGTTAACAGAACAGATTTTGAATGTTCCCAACATGAAGAAATGATAAATGAAGCTGGGTGCTGGTGGCTCATGCCTGTAATCCAAGCTACTCAGGAGGCAGAGATCAGGAGGATTGCCCTTCAAATCCAGCCCTGGGCAAATAGTTCCTGAGACCCTATCTTGAAAATACCCAACACAAAAAAAGGGCTGGTGGAGTGGCTTAAGGTGTAGGCCCTGAGTTCAAACCCCAGTACCGCAAAAAAAAAAAAAGTAAATGTCAGAGTTCATAGCTATGCCTGATCTGCTTGTTTCACATTATAGCTGTGTGCTGAATGTCACACCACACCCCAGAAATATGGACAACTACTATGTGTTGATTAAAAACAAAAACTATGTATATATTTTATTTATTTATTTATATAATTTTTTTTTAATGTTTGTTTGTTCTTACCCAGCAGGGAGAGGGGAAAGAAATGTGACCTCTATGGAAGTCTATTTTACTAAACCCACAAAGAAAGCCAAGGAAAGCGCCAGAAGAGCCCTCCATGCTAAGGTAGTTAACCTATAACCAGAAACCAGGGGTCTGCAGTCTCTAAAGGCTCTCACAGGCTCTTGTCACAGTCAGATACCCAGGAGGTGTGGGGCTAGGCCAAGCAACCAGAATGACATTGGCCTTGATAGTGGATTGGAGTACTCCAACTCTCTCTGCCAAGAGCCCTGTACCATGAAAAAAATCGTGCACTTGGAAGTAAAATCTAAGCATTTAACAAACATTGTGTGTGATAAAGACAAAACCAAAACCTTTCTAGGATTATCAGATCCAGGGAAGGGGAAGGCGTCCGTGGCAGAGGCATTCTGCTGACCAGGTGGCTGGCCACCTGGTTCTAGAGACAGACAAGGCATCGTGGCCTGGAGAGCACTCGGTCCATTCAAGGTCCTCCAGCAGGGCCAGGCCAAGACTCAACTGCCAGATGGAACTTCCTGCCACACAGCCAGTCAGGAAAGAGAGCGTGGATGCTCCACTGCCAAGTAGCTGTGGGGCAGACCCCCCCACATTCCACGCACAAACTCCATGGAGGGTAACTGGGTGACAGCTGAAGGGTACAATGCTCCCTGACCAGCAATCCCTCTCCTGGGACTTTACCCTACCACTACACCTACAATGTGGCAGACAGGCACATTCTGAAGAGTCATGACCCAGGGACATTGGTCATCCATCACTCAACACATGCTATTCAACTCCCAAGACACACAGTCCAGTGTGGGAGCGAGGCGCAGTGGGCAGCAGGCCATGAATGGGACTGACAGAGACACACACCACATGCTACATTCATTGTACCGGGACATTCGACTAGAACGTCCAAGTGCAAAGGAGACTGCCTTTTCCTTGTGCAGACTTCTGGATCTGTGGAATTTTCTATGTGCAAATATGATGCATAGTCAAAAAATAAAGTAAGCATTTGGGAAATTGAGGCAGAAGGATCATGAGTTCAAAGCCAGCCTGGGCTATAGGCTGAGACCCTCTTGCAAAAAACTAAAACAGGAGCAGAGTGCAGTGGCTCAAGTCTGTAAACCCAACTACTCAAGAGGCAGAGACTGGGAGGAGTGTGGTTCAGCCTGGGCAAAAAGTTACCAAGACCCTATCTCAAGCAATAAAGCTGGTTGGGGTGGCGCACGTCATCCCAGCTACGTAGTGGTAAAAAGAGGAGATTAAGACCAGACTGGCCTGCACAAAAACATAGACCCTATCCCAAAAATAACTAAAGCAAAAAAGGACTTGGGGTGTGGCTCAGGTGGTAGAGAGCCTACTTTGCAGATACAATGCCTTGAGTTCAAACTCCAGTACCGTAAAGAGCAGGAAGGAAGGAAGGAAGTGAGTGCCGGGTGCCAGTGGCTCATGCCTGTAATCCCAGCTAACTGGGAAGCTAAAATTGGGAGGACTGAGGTTCTAGGCCAGCCTGGGCAAATAGTTTGCAAGACCCCATCTCCAAAATAACTAGAGCAAGCCAAGTACCAGTGGTTCACACCTGTAATCCTAGCTACTCAGAAGGCAGAGATCAGGAGGGTCATGGTTCAAAGCCAACCCTGGCAAACAGATCTCAAGACCGTATCTCAAAAATAGCCATCACAAAAAAAAAAGAAAAGAACAGCAAAGTGACTCAAGTGACAGAGTGCCTGTCTAGCAAGCACGAGACCCTGATTTTAAATCCAAGTAACAAAAAAAAAAAATCCAAAACCTAAACTAGTCTTCCATGATTCACCTGCCTCAACTGTACCCAAGTACCAAAAGCCACACAACCCACGCTCATACACATGGCTGTGGGCAGCTCAGACTGACCACTCAGGGGTCTCTGGCCTGAGAAAGCTACTCCCAATTGAGTCCTCCATGAACCTGTCACCGTGAGAGGCTAGAAGTGGCACCCAAAACACTTGAAATCCCACATTTCCCTTTTTTGAGAGCGGTCATGAGCAGTGCCACCCTGCTTCACCCTTCACGAGTGGGTAACTCCCAGCTACAAGATCCGCTTTCTGATCAAGATGCTTTCAAGTTCCTGAATCAGAAGAAATGATTCAAACAGGAAGCC
The DNA here is from genome assembly GCF_047511655.1 of Castor canadensis. Classification (NCBI taxonomy): domain Eukaryota; kingdom Metazoa; phylum Chordata; class Mammalia; order Rodentia; family Castoridae; genus Castor; species Castor canadensis. The sequence goes on along the minus strand of NC_133402.1, from coordinate 46,359,831 downwards.
AAAAGAAAAAATGCCACTCGAGGATAACTAGGGCATTCCTGGTGGGGACCCCACCATCACCCCACCAAGGTCAACTCCAGCAGCCCTAACTCACCAAAGTAGTCAGCCTTCGGGTGGGTATCCATCTCCCGCTCCAGACGCTGGGTGAGGGCTTCTAATTTCAGTTCTGCAGCTGAGGGTCCGAGCTCAGGACTGGAGATGAGGGTCTGGCAGGGCAGTCTCACCCGGGTGGAACTGGGGCTCCCTGGGAGCCTAGGTCCCAGGGTGCTGTCAGGGGACCAGTTGGGAGGACCCTCTTTAGGAGATAACTCAGGCGGGGTGGGCATCACTGGGTGGACAAGGCTAGTGGGGCTGAGCTTGGGACCAGGGCCAAGGTCCGTGCAACCAGGCTTGGGACCCAGTCCAGGGACCACACCTGGCTGGGAATTGTCCTTGCCAGCTGTGGAAGCTAATGGGGCAGAACTAGAAAGGTAAGATTTGGGCCCATCCTGGCACCGAGGCTGAGGGTGCACAGTGGGCTCGGACATCACACCTGGAGCCTCACACCCCAGTCCCAAATTTGTTCTTGGAGGAGCTCCTTGACTAGGGCAGCTGGGGGCCAGGGGTGCTGAAACAGACAGGCCCCTGGACCGAGCTGGGGTCCCATTCTCCACGCCTGGGTTAGGAAGGCCAGGGCTCACCCTCTGAGAGGAGGCAGTGCACCAAAGGCCTGCTCCCTTCTCATTGCTGCGGCCACCACCACCACCCTCCTGGTCACCACTGAGGCCACTCTCAAAAGACTGACTGAAGTTCAGAGAGAGCTGTGGCTGGTACAGACGATGGTCCCCGCAGGGTTTGGGCAGTGAGAGGTCACTCCCTGGGGGATCAAGCCACCCACTCCCTAGACTCAGGCCGATGCCAGGGGACACTCCTGATTTGTCACCCCACTTTGGGCTTGCCGAAGAAAGGTTGTCATAATAGTCTCCATGAGTGAGGCAGGAAGGATCCTCGCAGGGGCCTGGTGGATGGAAAGCAGACATCTCAGAACTTTCTGGACCCTCTCTAGAGCCACAGTCCTGGCTGCCAGGCCTTGTGCTGTGGACATACGGCCTGGCCCTCTGCTCCTGGGGAGGGTACGTAGGCTGCCCAGCCACAATGGTGGTGGCGACCCCAGGTGCCACTGTTGGGGCAGCCAGAGGGGGCTTGCCAGCACTGTCCACAGCCAGCTTGCTGCTCACACTAGTGTCCCGGTGGGCCTGTGGGCCCAGGCGGCTTCCCCCATTGACAGGACCTCTGCTCCCTCTGGGCAGGGTCTCTTCCTGCAGGAGCTGCTGCTGCTGTTGGAGGTGGATTTTGGCCATCTTTGTAGCAAACACCCTGCGAGTTTCTTCGAACTCCGGCTTGTTGCCTGTACCCTTGTCCACTCGGAAGAGCCCATCCTTAGAGGCTTCATACAAGTTCAGGTCCTCTATGAATTTACTGGCCTCCAGGCCCAAGTCATCATACTTATCCATGTTGCTGACCCGTATGGGGCCAGGCCCAGGCACCAGGAGTGAGCTTAGGGGCGGTAGGATGCTGGGGAAGCATCAGTTCAAGTCCAGCCCAGGACAGGTAAAGACTTCCACCTGCACAGCGTAAGGGTCATGATTCCAGGGCTTTCTATCCCGACAAAGTGAAGGTAGCTTCCAGGCCAGCTGGAACAAGTTTGCTTCCCCCCCCCTCAGGAGCGTCCACGTGGGGACAGCTGGTGGCGCTTAGCCCTGCTCTGAAGAGTTCTCTAGTGCAATTCACAAAAGGAGAAGGATCGGCAAAAAGAAACACGAGAGATTGTTTCTTAAAGAACAGAAAAAAATCACATCCACCTCAAGCAACCGGACTCGGAAACCCACGACAGGCGGCGGCTGGAGTGGGGCCGGGGTGACGCTGGCTGGGCGGGACAGGAGCGCGCGGAGGCCGGATGCGGCGGGAGCCGAGCGGCGGCCGAGGCGGGGACGTGAGCCCGCTTCCTCCGCGGGGCCCGGGGCTGCGATCCTGGGCGACGCGGAGCGCAGGGCGGCCGCGCTAGGAAGTTCACGGCCGCCGGGACGAGCGGCCCATTGTCCGATGGCGGCGGTGGCTGGCGCGCGCGGGCCGCAGGGCGGCGGGACGCGGAAGTGAGGGCGCCGGCTGCAATCCCGCCGCTCGCTCGCTCGCTCGCTCGCTCGCTCGCAAGCTCGCCGGCCGGGCACGTCCCGGGCCCGCGGGGAGGGGGCGGCCGAGGGGCGGGGACGGGGCGGGGACCGGGCGCGGGCGGGCGTCCCCCACCCGCCCCGGGAGGATCGGAGCTGGCAGCGTGGCCGGGCCTCCTGCCCCCGGCCCGGCGCGGCGCGGTGCAGCTGGGGAACCCCGAGACCTGCCCCGCACGTCCGCCCCGCACTCTTGCCCCGGGATTGCGCGGGAGTTTCCCGCCCCGAGCTGTCGCCCCCTGCGAATCCCGGAGGGATCGGGTGCTCCCTCCTCCCTTCCTGTCCCGGGCACTCAGCCTGGCCCCGCCCCTGGCAGCGCAGGGCGGGGTCCTCAGCCAGGCGACACTGAGAGGCCTCGGTGGCCTGCGAGGGCCGGAGACGCGCGGCTTGGAATTTGCCGAGAGTTTGGAGAGCGCGCCTTCTCCTCCGCACCCCTGCCTCAGTTTCCTGGGTGTGAAACAAATCCTGCGTGTTGCTTGAGGCTGCCTCTGTCCCCGGCTGTGCCTGACTCCCGGCCTGCCTAATTGGAAATCTTAGATGTCACCTGTGGTTAATCCCCTTTGACAGGTAGAGAAGTGCCCAAGATGTCCTGGTAACCAGCCAAGCGTGGATGGGGGCCCAGATCCTCTGAAGGCCGGGGATAGGAAAAAGTCACCTTGTGTCCAGAGCGCGCGAGCGTTTCACGTCCTGCGTGCAGCAATAAAAACACGTGCCCTGGTGGGTTCCTCTATGGGGACTCTTGATCCCCAAGTCGATCACTCCAGGGGTGATGGGCCTGACTCCTGGGCGTCCCCGCATGGCCCGGCACCTCCTATAGCAACTCCCAGGTGACCCTGAAGAGGTTTCATTGACCACACAGCCAGCAGCCGGGGTAGTCCTGGGGTAAATCCCAGACCAGCCACTGCCCTACTTAAAAACTCAGCGCTTCCTCGGGACCTCGACTGAAATCGGCCTTCCGGGCTTGGCGGGCCCCGCCGCCATAACCTGACTTGGGGGTCTTCCCTCTCAGTGCTCCGGCTGCAGGAGCTTCCTGGTGTCTGTCCAGAGCCTCCCCTGAACTTCTGGTGGCTCCTCTTTCCCATCCCTGTGGTAATCACTTCCTGGTAGAGCCTTTCCCCAAGGGTCCCTGCTCTTTTTCAGAACTTTCTTCATTATCTTGTCAGTTCTGATCTCTGTTTATACAGTCCTCTCTCGTATCCACTGGGAGATTCGCTCCAGCCCACCCCCACCTCCATCAAAATCCAAGGAATGCTCAAGTGCTTTATACAAAAGGGCAGAGTATGGGACTGGCAGGGTGCTCAGTGGTCGAGCACCTGCCTAGCAAGTGTGAAGCCCTGAGTTCAAACCCCACTACCGCCAAAAAAAAAAAAATCCTCCTAAAATGACATAGTATTTGAAGGTAACCTATGCAGTCTTACCATATACCTTAAATCTCTCTAGATCCTTATTATTTTGGCTGTGCTGAGGTTTGAACTCAGGGCCTACACCTTGAGCTACTCTGCCAGCCCTTTTTTGTGATGGGGTTTTTTCGAGATAGGGTCTCGTGGAACTATTTGCCCAGGCTGGCTTCCAACTGCAATCCTCCTGATCTCTGCCTCCTGAGTAGCTGGGATTACAGGCGTGAGCCACTTATGCCCTGTCTCTGTAGATAATTTATAATCCTAATGCAACATAAACGCTTTGCAAATAGTTATTGGATTGCATTTGAGGGAATGACGAAGAGGAAAGTACAGTCTGACATGTTTAGTACATAACACCATTTTTTTCTAGATATTTTCCATCCACTGTTGGCTGACTCTACAGAAACAGAGCTCTAGATACTGAGGGCCAACTGTAATCTTTCATTTATCTGTCCATATGTCTTTTTTATATTTGCTGAGTTGGTTTTTCCACTCCATTATACCATATCCCTATTCACTCAGTGCTTGGTTGAATAAGTGTTACTTGCAAGTCTCTATTTGCAGGGTTGTGACAAGGAACAAATAAGACAGTACACATGAAAGGGCTTCATATTCTGTAAACACAAAGTGTGGGCCGGTCACTAGTAGACTCTGAGTCCCCAGAAAGCTCGTTGAAAATGCAGCATCTCAGTCTGGAGCCCCAGCCTGATGGGCCCAACCCACCTTTTGACAAGGTTGCTGGGAGGGTGTTTGCACCATGCAGTTTGATGAGCACAACTGTAAAGCACTGTAATAGAATTAGGTGTTTTTATCTTAAAAGGATCTTCTAGGGCTGGGGTGGTAGCTCAGTGGTAGAGCACTTGCCTAGCATGTGTGAGGTCCTGAGTTCGAACCTCAGGAATGCAATAGTAATAGCAGCAGTAGGTGATAAAGATAGCCTCCTGTTTGCTGGGTATGGTGGCACATACCTATAATCCCAGTTATGACGGAGACACAGAGAGGAGGAGCTCAGTCCAAGTCCAGCCCCTTGTAAAATGCAAGACCCTGTCTGAAAAATAAAAAAGCAAAAAGGAAGTGCTCTGAGGGCGTGGCTCAAGTGATAGAGTGCCTGCTTAGCAAGTGCGAGGCCCTGAGTTCAAACCTCAGTACCGTACTTCCAAAAAAATAAAGATAGGGTGGTAAGGGAGGGGGTGGGGGCAGTGGGGAGAAATGAACCAATCCTTGTATGCACATATGAATAATAAAAGAAAAATGAAAAAAAAATAAAAATAAAGATAATATCCCATTAAGCCACATACAATGCCACTGTGAAAGTGTCCTTCTAGGCTAGAGAGGCCAGGAGACCCTGGATGTCTTACTGCTGCTGTTTAATATGCAAGAGACTTGAAATCCTGAGTCTCTACTCCCATGTCCTATGTAGGCAGCAGGAAACATTTCTCCCTGTTTCCCCCAGCACACACACTTCTCTCTACTTTATCCTGTTATACTAAATAAATCCTTGTTAAAACGTGAGAGAGAGAGAGAGAGACCAAAATTGGAATCCTAACAGTAGGCTGGGATGTAGCTTGCCTAGCATGCGAGAGGCCCTGGGCTCGATCCCCCAAAAAAAAAAGAAAGAAGGAAAGAATCCCAACCATGATTATTTGATATAGGCCAGTTTTGTCTGCTTAAATGTCCTTTTTTTTTTTTTTCCTTTGGTGGTATTGGGGTTTGAACTCAGGGCTTTGTGCTTGCTAGGCAGGCTCTCTATTGCTTGAGTCACTTTACCAGCCCAGTGAAAATACCTATTAGTTTCCCAAAAAATGTGTTCCTACTTACACACCAGTAGTTTAACAAGCAATACCTGAGCCAAACGTTTTTATCAGTAGGTTAGCACAGCATTGTATTTAAGTGTTTACCAATAAAGTTTTGTTTTGTCTTGTTTTACTTTGTCCTGTTGAATGAAACGTGTTCAGTATTTTACTTTTCCCAGCGCCTTTGTCCCCATACACTGAGTGACTTAGAAGCAACTGAGTGTGTTTCTCACAGGTGTGGAGGCTGAAGTCCAAGATAAACTAGCAAATTCAGTGTCTGGGAAGGACCTGCTTTGTGGTTCACAGACTGTACCTTCTCCCTGTGTCCTCGGACAGGGCAGGATGGCAGAGCTCCCTCACACCTCTTTTAATAATCAAATTGGCGATGGCTTCACTCTCATCACCTAAGCACCTGCCAAAGACCCCACCTTTTTTTTTTTTTTTTTGGTGATACTAGGATTTGAACTCGGAGCCTCAGGCTGCAAGCATTCTACCACTTGAGTCATGCCCTAGTTCTTTTCTTTTAGTTTGTTTTTTAGGGGCAGGGGTCAGCCTTGGACCATGACCCTTCTACCCCTGCCTCCCAGGAGATGGGATTACGGGTGTAAACCACCATTTTTTTTTAAGATGGTCTCATGGTCTCATTTCTTCATTCAGTTGGTCTCCAACTCCTGGGCTCAAGTGATCCTCCAAGCCACCAGGCCCCAGCTAAGACCCGCCCCCCACCTTCTAATATGTCATCTGAAGTGTAGGATTCAACACAGAAGTTGGAGGGTGGGTGCAACCATTCAATCCATAGCAATCACAGAAGCATGGGATCATCCCCAGGTGTGCGTGTTCCTCCCATGGCCCTGCCTGTGTGATGGGCGCCATTACCAACACACAGCTTTCTTTCCTTTGCTCCTGAAGCTGTAAAAACTGTCACCTGACACACTCATGGAATGTGCAACTCCCTCTTAGATCTGCGCAGAATCCCAGTAAGTCGGGCCTGTCATGTTCCTCCCCAGCTCCCAGCCCTCCAGCAATGTCCTAAACCAAGGGCAAGAGACCCCCTCGGCCCCCTGCTCACTCCATTGACTTCCTGGCTGTTCCTTGCTCTTGGCCTCGCCATACGTTCACTCACCCGCTGAACAAACGTTACCTTATCCAGCACCTGTGACACCCTGGGCTCTTTTCCAGGTGTGTGGACAAATAGACGAACATCCTTCTGCTATCCGGACTCCCATTCCAGTGTGGGGGTCGGGGAGGGTGGACAATAAACAAAATACAGCCTTAGAGGACAAAAAACCTTGTAGACAAAAAAAAAAAAAAGGTAAAAAAAAAAAAAAAGGGCAGGGAAGAGGCCGTAAGGAGGGGTGCAGAGGAGACCTGGCTAAGAAAGTGACACCTAAGTGGCTGGGCTGTGACTCAATGTACTGCACTTGCTTAGCATGTGTGAGGCCCTGATCTGACCCCGGCACTGCAAAAAATAAATAGATACAACGTGGGAGGCTGAGGGAATGATCCAGAGCGCCGGGGCTGGCAGCAGGAGGGCTGCTAGTGTGGAAGGAAGAGGAGACAGCTTCTGGGGTAGAGAGGCTGGACTCCAGTGCACATGACATTCATGGTAACAGAGGGAGGATTTGAGCAAGAAGTAGGTAGAACTGGTGGAGTGGTTCAAGTGGTAGAGCCCCTGCCTAGCAAGCATGAGGCCCTGAGTTCAAACCCCAGTACTACCAAAAAAAAAAATAAATTTCCCTGTGTACATCTGTGTTTACATGCGTGATAAATGTAAGTGTATTTTTAGAGGCGTGTATAAAGAACTGTGGACTGAGGCTGGGCTTAGTGGTACGTGCCTGTAATGCCAGCCCTTGGGAGGCAGATGCAGCAGGACCATGAGTTCAAGGCCAGCATGGGCCAGCCTGGGCTACATAGTGCTAACCTGTCCTACCCCCAAAAAAACTGTGGACTGAAGAGCACTTGAAAACCTCAAGTTCAACAGACTGTGGGCAGTAAGTCCACTGTGCTGGGCAGCTTGTGGATTACCAGGGGGCATGGGACAAGGGACTGGCTTGGGACAGAGCCCTGCTTATTTTGCAGTTAACTGAAAGGCCTTTCTGTGGCTTTTGCTTGCCTATAGGAACCATCCTAGCACACAATGCTGTGTGTGTCCCAAGGCTAGAGGGCCACTTCAGGGACAGCTCTGAAAAGAATCTTTGTATTTCAGCTGAGGAGATGGATGAAGAATTAAGAGCCGAGGCTCCTCTGGGCTCTTTCCATCCCCCGGAGCCCCGACCAGGCCAGGAAGCCCTGGCCCCTCCAGATCACTTCCTGAACCTTGGCCCAGTCTCACTGTGGCATCGCCCCATGAATGGACAGAAGCGCTGTGATGAAGGCTTTTTCCAGCTCTAATGAACCTTTGTTTCATGATTTTCTGCCCTGGAAAGCTGCCTCAGCCAGACCCAGATCTTAGGACCATGACCTTGCACTGTGTGTGGCCTCTGCCAGGCCGCTGGCGCCCACTCTTCTCCCTGCCTGCACCCCAGCCCTCCAGCCACAAGGCAGCCCAGCCGGAGCCATGTGCCTGGCCACAGGTCCTCAGAGCTCCCCACACACCCGCAGGGCTGTGGCCTGGCCATCCTCTCCCCGGACCATCTGCCCAGAGAACAGCAAAAGATGCTTAACGAGACACAGTGAAGTGGAGGCTGATTTGTGAATGAAGCCATTCTCAGGCTTATTTTTAAAAAATTTTTTTAATAATGTATAAAGGCTGGGCGTGGTGGCTCACACCTGTAATCCTAGTTAATCAGGAGGCAGAGATCAGGAGAATCTTGGCTCAGGGTCAGCCTAAGCAAAAAGTTAATGAGACCCCCATCTCAACCAACACGTGGGGCATAGTTTTTCTCACCTGTCACCCTAGCTATGTGGGAGGTGTAGACAGGAGAACAAAGTCCAGACTGGCCAGGACAAAAACACAAGACCCTATTTGAAAACTAAAGCAAAAGCAGCTGAGGGCATGGCTCAAGTGGTAGAGCGTCTGCCTAGCAAGCACAAGGCCCTGAGTTCAAACCCCACACCACCAGATAAATAAAATAATATATGCATATGGCTTAAGTTCTAAAGGCGCAACTGAGCACACAGTGAAAAGAAGATATCCTCCTCCTCACCAAGCCCCATCTACGCAGTGCCCCTCCGGGGCTGGCACTGTCAACTTCCCAAAGTACTTGGACGTGTACCTGTCTTTTCTTTTTCTTGAAGCACAGAAAGTCAAGGTGCACTGCCCCTGGCATTCTGCATTTAACAAGGGTCTCAGAAATCACTCCACACCATGTCTCGTGCAGCTGCAAATATTCCTTGTCCAGGGCGAGTCGCAGGTCATTCAGCCAGTGTCGCACCCACAGACACGCGGCTGCCTCATGTTTTGGCCGTTACACAGCCCGCGGCAGTGGGTGACTCCACGTCGCCCCTGTGCCAATGTCTCTGTAGGACAGACACTGCTCCTCCTTCAGTGGTTTCACTTGTGAGTTTTCAGCTTTATGATGAGTTCATTGGGATATCAGATGAATTTTCAATTTCCAGTATTTTCCACGTATAATTGACTTTATCAGGATGTAATCGTGTCATAAACCAGGGAGTGCCTGTATTCTCAGAACACCGCCAGGCCACTGAGATGACTGAGGCTTCTTTATGGACAGCTGGGCAGTCTGCCTTGCTGTCCCCTGGTGACCAGCTCAGCTGTGGTCAGTGTGAGAGCTGCCGATTGGTCGAATGTCACAAGTCGTGGTACTCACTCTGCCCAGCACCATCTGTACGTGTCACACCGTCTGCCCCTCCCACCAACCAACCACCCGAGAGATGGCTGCTCTTGTTGGCTCCTGCCTTTTATTCCAGGTGAATAAAAGGCGCAGGAGAGGGAAGGTGCTTGCATGAAAGCCACAGCCAGGAAACAGCAGGACTTGAACCCAGGCAACCTGGCTCTATGCCACCCCATCTCTCACACATAGTAACCCGAGTGAGCACTTGGCTACAGAGCCCACTAAAGCTGCATCCAGACTGTCCATCAGTGGACACAGGCTGGTGAAGCCCAGAAGGGGAGTGGTAAGTAAATCCCCAGATGTCCACCCTCTGCCCTGGGTGATGGCTGAGGTCCTCTCTACATTTAGATTTGTGAATCCATTCATTTTCCAACAGCACTGTCCTCCTTTGGGTACAGGCTGAAGGTAATAGTCACATGCTTCATTTTGCTTTGGTGCTGGGGACCAAACTCAGGACCTGATGCATGATGGGCACTCTACCACTGAGCTGCACTCCCAGGCTTTTAAACTTTTCCAGTAGCAGTGTGGTATATAGAAACAGTGTAGCATAAAGGAATCTTGTCAACTGGACACTGTGCAACCTGAACCCAGACAGACACCCAGAACCCTCAAAGTCCCCTTGCCTGGGCATAACCCCTATCCTGACTTCAAAATGTCCTAGATTAGTTTTGCCTGTTTCTATTCTTCATGTACACAGAGCCACACAGTATAGATTTTTTTTTTGATCTGGCTTCTTTTAGTCAACATTGTGTTTGTGAGATTTGTCGGCACTGTATATCACTGAGTGTCCATTTTTATTGCTGTATACTACTCCATTGTGTAAACAGGCCACGCTTTACCCATTCTGTTGCAGCAGGCACTTGCATAGTTCTCACTTTGGTGTGCCTGTGACCCATTTCAGGACAGGCTTTTGCTGAACAGTATGGGCATTTCTGTGCAGTACATCCATGGGAATGGAATTGCTGGGTCACAGGGCATGAGTAGATCCTGCCAACCAAGGCTTCAAAGTGGATGTGGTTAACCCCGCCAGCAACCAAGGAGAGTTCTGATTGCTCCATAGCCTCATCAACATTCGATAGCATCGGTCTCTTCACTTTAACCGCCTGGGCACTGCACAGAGGAACCTCGTTGTGGTTTCATCTCATTCCTCTAAATAAAATCCAGCACTCCAAATTCCTTTTTATATGGTCAGAAAACAGAGTCAGCTGGGCACCAGTGGCCCACACCTATAATCCCAGCTACTCAGGAGGCAGAGATCAGGAGGATCATGGTTCAAAGCCAGCCCAGGCAAATAGTTCATGAGACCCTATCTTGAAAAAATTCAATACATAAAAGGGCTGGTGGAGTGGCTCAAGTGGTACAGCCTACCTAGCAAGCATGAGGTCCTGAGTTCAAACTTCAGTACTGCCAAAAAAAAAATCATTGCAGAATGACTGGATTTCTTTCTTCCTTAAAAGTCTCTGAAGTAAACCTTCCCTCTGTTTTCTGCCCTGAGCTCAGGCAGGATGACCCAGGGTCAGTCCTTTCTCTGCCTCCTCTTTCTCTCTCCACAGCATGAATTGGGAGCCCCAGATTGTGTTCTACCTTCATGCTTACACAGAGCCAGCCCCACAGAGCCTCCACAATCTGACTCCATCACATGGACTTCGTGACAAGCCAGGTCACCAGGTCATTGAATCAGACAGAGTCACCAAGATTTCCTGTCCAACAGCCAAACTTCAGAGGATTCAGCTGCACAAAATTCTCCACCCAATGCACCTTTTGTTTGTCTGTTTTAATCCATCACAAAGACAGATGTGACACGATGGACAACTGAGGCCAATGTGGACAGGGAGGAAAGATGGACATTCCAGAAGCTGGAGCCAAAATTACCCACGAGAGCGTTAGAACAGAGCACGTCTACTGCTGTGCCTGGCTCTTGAAAGTTCCTCAGGTGGTCACCTGCTGGCCAATTGTCAACAGCCTCACATCTTAGGGGCTATCCCCATTTTACAGACACTGAAGCTCAGAGAGGTTGTGCCACCTGTTTAAGGTAGCACAGCCTGTTAGTGGGGAGCTGGAAGGCAGACCCGCCTCCTTTCAACACCAAAGACCTCGGCCCTCTAACAGCTGCCAGAAGGCAGCCAGGGAGCTCACTCGCTGGGAGCCCCACACTCAGCCCTACCTTTGGGACTGACACATAAGAGAGGAAGCTGTCCAGCTCCCATCTTACCCAAAGAGCACTGCAAAGCCAGGTGACACCAGGTGTTGACGATGGTGTGGTCCAGAGAAAGTTCTCCACCGTAGGACCATGTGGGATAGGGCGTGAAGGTCCTCTGATGGTAGAATGGTGAAAATATACACGTATTCCATTCACTGGCTTTATGAACTCTATGTCTTCTTATGAACACATCATCACGTTCCAGAAGCTTTTATTTATTGTTATTAATTTTTTTTGGCAGCACTGGGGTTTGAACTCACAACCTCACACTTGCTAGGTATGTGCTTTTACCACCTGAGTCACTCCACCAGCCCTTTTTTAGTGTTGGATATTTTTGAGGTGGGGTCTCATGAACTATTTGCCTGGGCTGGCTTTGAACCTCAATCCCCCTGATCTCAGCCTCCTGAGTAACTAGGATTGCAGGCGTGAGCCTCCAGAGCTCAGCTCTTGGCTCTAGAAGACAGGTCTGGGTGCAATGTCTCCATGGCCCCCACATGCCTATGTGTGCTTGTGCACGTGTACAAATCTACAGTCTATGTTACACAAAATTGTGACGATACTGCACATACTGCTTGGTAGTCTGATTTTTTCCCCCACTTGATTTCTTTCTTTTTTTGTGGTACTGGGGCTTGAACTCCGGGCCTTCACCTTGAGCCACTCCACCGGCCCTATTTTTGTGAAGGTTTTTCAAGATAGGATCTCTCAAACTATTTTCCCAGGCTGGCTTTGAGCCGCAATCCTCCTGCTCTCTGACTCCTGAGTAGCTAGGATTACAGGCGTGAGCCGCCAGCGCCTGGCTCTTTTTTCTTACACTGACCTATCATTCAACAGTTCTTTCAAAACTAGGGCCCAAGGTTGAGCTTCAGGGGAAACCACGAGGTTTCCAGAAGTACATGCTAAGTTTTGTGACGGGCTGAGGGTGGGTCACTGGTAGAGGACTTGCCTACTATGCACGAGGCCCTGAGTCAGATCCCCAATGCAGCAAAAAATAAAAAGAGTAAGTTTTATGAGGAAGTATAAATGCAGGGGGCAGGGGGCACAGGGGAGAAATGGCCCAAACAATGTATGCACACAGGAATAAATGAAAAAACAATTAAAAAAATTTAAAAAAAGAAGTATAAATACAGTCAGGAATGAGACCTTATCTTGAAAATACCCAACACAAAGCAGGGCTGGAGAGTGGCTCAAGTGGTAGAGTGCCTGCCTAGCAATTGTGAGGCCCTGAGTTCAAATCCCCCCAAAAAGAATGAATGTGCATTTTCCCAGAGAGTGGGCTGCAGTTTTGCTCACGTCTCCTAACCCTTAATGTACAGTGTGGCTTATGGCATAGTGTACACTGACTTAGGAAAGCAGCCCGTTCTGTGGGATGGCTTCTGTTTTTGCCCAATATGACTGTTCCCTAGGGGTAAGTTCCCAGGGGACAATGTTGAGTCAAAAGAAATGCCCCTCAGCTTTATGTCTTTTTGATACTATCGCCAAATACACAGGAGCTCTGGGAATCATGACCTTTGGTCTGAGGACGACAAAGTCCTGGCCACTGGAAGAGTCTCGGCTCTCTGGTGTTTTTATCCCTTTTGTCTCCTCACGGCTCTGGAAGGCATTAAGAGACATTTGATTGATTGTGTTGGTCACCTTTGCCTTTGTTGTCACTGTGTCAAAATACCTGACAGAAACAACCTAAGGGAGGAAGGATTTGTTGGCTCATGGTTTCACAGCATTGAGGCCATGGTGGCTTGGCTCCATGCACTTGAGCAGGCCATCATGGCAATGGGAGGAGTTTCTTCACCTCATGGTGGACAGGAAGCAGAGAGAGAGAGGTGAGGCCGGCAGACCAGGTATAGCCTTTGAGGGCAGCCCCACCCCTCAAGTTTCCAGAACCTCCCAAAATAACACCACCAGCTGGAGACCAACTTCACTGCATGAGCCCATAGGGGATATTTCATAGTCAAGCCGTGACAATGAGGAACACTGAGGCTCAGAGGGGTTAACCGTCATGCCCACATCAGGTCCAAGCCGAACTGCAAACTGAGGTCTGTGTGGTTCCACGGAGGCTAAATTAAGGGAGTTTTTAAAAAAAATAGTTACCTGGGGTTTTAGCTCAGTGGTAGAGCACCTGCCTAGAATGTGCAAGGCCCTGGGTTTGATCCCTATTACCACAAAAAAAAAAAAAAAAAGGAAAAAAAAAATGGCCCTGGGCCTGGGGTTGGCTGCCCAGAGGAAAGCCAAGTGTAGTGTCTTTTTCCTGACACCAAATGTGTGGGTTTTTCCACGTCATGCAATCTGCCAATTTTCTGACACCAACATGGTGTCTAACCGTTCAATTCTGACACTATCCAGGTTAGCACAGACTCCATAGGATAAGGGATCTGTCCCACAAGCCTGTCCCCCACTTCAGACATCAGCAAGTCTGGGTCCCCAGGCCATGGGATTCCCACACCCTCCTCCTCAGATCCAGTAACTGGCTAGAATGACCCAGGAGCTCATGGAAACACTCCCTCCTTGTTTACTGCAAAAGATGCACTCAGTGACAGACAAACAGAAGAGATGCAGAGCAAGGCATGGGTGATGGGTGGCATGGAGTCCCCCCCTCCCCACTCTGGACATAGTCACCAACTGGAAGCCCTCCCAATCCCACTGGTTAGGTGTTTTCTTTCCTCCCTCCCTTTTTTCCTCCCTCCCTCCCTTCCTTCCTTCCTTCCTTTTTCTCTTTCTCTCTTTTTTTTTTTTTTTTTTGATACTGGGGTGTGAACTCAGGGTCTACACCTCAAGCCACTCCACCAGCCCTACTTTTGTGATATTTTTTTTCGAGCTAGGGTCTCAGGAACTATTTGCCTGGGTCTGGCTTCAAACCACAATCTTCCTGATCTCTGCCTCCTGAGTAGCCAGGATTACAGATGTGACCACCAGCGCCCAGCTGGTTAGGTATTTTCTGAGGTTTCATTACATAGGCATAATTGATTAAATTATTAGACATTGGTCACTGACCTCAGTATTCCAACCCTTCTCTGCTGTCTGAGGTCAGGAGTTAGGCTCAGTGTTCAGGTGCCAGTCTTCATCTCAAAAGCCATAGAGGCCCCCTCTCCTCTCCAGGACTCATCTCATTAGCATAAACTCAGCTGTGCAGGAAAGGGGCTTTTTTTTTTTTTTCTTTACAAAGAACACAGGACAATCCTCTTGGAACATTCCACAGGTTTAGGGAGCTCTGTGTTAGGACCTGGACCAAGATCAAATATCTGTTTCCTACCATAGCACCCCAAAAATGGTGGCGAAGTGGAGAAGCCCAGGTAGCTGATGGGGTGAGGTCAAGGATAAGGTGCTGGAGAGACCTGGAGTGGGGCAGGAGAGATGGAGGTGTGGGAAGTGAGGGAGGGGGACAAGGAGAATTCCTAAGTCTTCTGTTGACACTACTGGGAGGGTGGGGTGACATGTGATTGGCCATTTACTAAAATGGGATAGATTTGGGGAGAACCAGGGCTGAAGGGAGAAAACAGAAGAGGTGAAAAGTCAGCTGAGCAGCCTAAGGGGAGGGGATGTGGAATGAAGCCAGGACATGAGTGAGCTCACCTGGGAGAGGGGCAGGGGCAGAGGATGGAGGGTACCCAGCCCCAACATCAAGGGAATGACATGGAGCAAAATCACCCAGGCAGCAGGAGGAGAAGAGGGAACCCACCCATCCATGGATTTAAGAGGAGGACTGAAAAGTGACTGACTTTGCAACATGAAGGTCATTGGTGGTGACCTTCAGTGGGGAGGAGGTGTGACCTCCTCCTCCTGGGATTTGTGACTAGATCTATTTTATTTAGGTAAGAAAGAAACGGGTGACCCCATGGAAGCAGAGATCAGGAGGATCACAGGTCAAGGACAGCTCAGGCAAAAAGTTAGCAAGACCCCACCTGAACAAATAAGCCTAGAGCGGTGTTAGAGAGCTCTAATCCCAGCTACTCAGGAAGTTAGAGGTAGGAAGATTGTGGTCTGAGGCTGGCCCTGGGCAAAAACTCAAGACCCTATCTGAAAAGTAACTAAAGCAAAAAGGGGTGGTGGAGTGAATGAAGTGATAGAGTGCCTGCCTAGCAAGTGTGAGGCCCTGAGTTCAAATGCCAGCACCACCAGAAGAAAAGAAAAGAAAGAAAGAGATGGGTGACTCCAGAGGACCTGAGCACATTTGTGCTTTATTTGTAAAGCAAGAAGCTCCTGGAAGCTGCTGGAATTTCCCTGTGAACTTGGGCTCTGGGTATGAAGCAGTCCCCATCTGCCACCGTGAGGAGAAGTGACCAGTGCTGCAGAATGCCAGCCCCACCCTCCAGGGACAGAAAGAGTCCCTGCTTACTGTCCTCCTGACTTCACAGCTGCTCAAGGCCTCCCACCAAGCCCGCACCCTGCTTCATGCCTCAGCCGCTAGGAGATAAAAACACAGCCCAAGGCCAAAGCGATGTGTCATACTTGGCCACCTGGCACACGAATCAAACTGACGAGTGAGGTTCAGAAGTTCAGCTCGAACACAGAGAGAAACCTGGGCTTTGACAGGAGCGAGCAGTGGGCCTGGAGACTCAGTATCAGATTTATGTCTTTGTAGCCTGTCTTCCTGGGAAGAGGATTTTAAACCACAGTCAACGCATGAGGCAAGAAGCCAGGACAGAGTATTGTGGTGTACTCCTTTAATCCATCACTTGGGAGGCTGAGACAAGAGGATAATGAGTTCAAGGCCAGCACAGGCTATATAGTGGGCTTCAAAAAAGGGGGGAAAGATTAATTCTGTGCTTTCTTTTTTCTTTTTTCATTTTACCCCGAGCCATGTCTCCAAACCATTTTGATCTGGTTATTTTTGGAAATGGGGTCTCATGAACTATCTGCCCAAGCTGGGCTCAAACCATGATCCTTCTGATCTCAGCCTCTGAAGTAGCTAGGATAGGCATGAGCCACCGGCACCTGGCAATTCTGCACTTTCTACCAGCTGTGGATGAACCCCAAGATACAGCAGCCAGTCACAGGGCACCCACCACATCTTAGGGTTGGTTGGACTAGAGCTGTTTTTTTTTTCTTTTTGTGGTACTAGGGCTTGAACTCAGGGCTTCAACTTGAGCCACTCCACCAGCCCTTTTTGTGATTGGTATTTTTGAGATAGGGTCTTGCAAATTATTTGCCTGGGCTGGCTTTGAACTTCAATCCTGATCTCTGCCTCCTGAGTATCTAGGATTATAAGTGTGAGCCACCAGCACCCAGCTTTTTGTTTTGTTTTTTTCTTGTCAAAATAAATGGGTGTTTGGTTTTGAAAATGTTTCCATGGTTTGATTTCCTCTGAGGACTGCAAGCCTCAGTGAGGGCAAAGTGCCTCAGGGGTCCTTCCTGGGCTGTGGGCTGGCTGTCCTGGATGATGGTCACTCCAGGCAGGCAGGGAGGCCTGAGAGGGAGGCTGCTTCTCTCTTACAGCCTCTACCCATTGGGGAACTGACCAAGCTGGGCTGGACAGAATAGGGAGAAGGGCCTGCTGGAGGAGGGCCTGTCTCCCACTCTGGGAGTGCCATCCCTGATGACCCAAATTTAGGGACAGGTATTGGAATAAGATTTGCTCTATTGCTTGAGCCACACCTCCAGTTCATTTTGCTCTGGTTATTTTAGAGATGGTAGTCTCTCGAACAATTCATCCAGGGTGGCCTCAAACCTCCAATCCTCCCAATGTTAGCCTCCCAACTAGCCAAGATTACAGGCCTGAGCCACCAGCACCCAGCAGCTTCTGGATTGGTTCTAAAGCCAGTGAGAAACACTGTGTTTAAGTTTTTGCCCCAATATTCATTCTTGGAAGTGAAGTTTAAAATGGGGAGGACAGGCTGGGGCTGCAGCTTAGTGGCAGAGCGAGTCTTACTGAGAGAGGGCTTGGGTCAGCTCCCCAGCACCAGTAAATTAACTTAATTAAATGGAGAGGCGAGGGATGCGGATGAAGGCCCAGGCTGACGCACCCTCCCAAAAGAGAGGCTTTTATAGCCCAGGAACCACCAGGCACCTTGGCAGGAAAATGTGCCCCTCTGCCCTCTTTCACGTGTGTAGTTCCGACCTCACTGAGTCTGTATGAAGGAACAGGCTCACACCTGGGAAAGTGGGGGCTTTTCCTGAGGCCGAGTTCCCAGGAGGGCAGCCCAGGAAAGAAATTCCCCTCATTGCTGGTCTTGGCTGAAGGTCTCACTGTTTCTTCTTCTGTAAGTGGAATCATTTGGATTTCCATCTGTATGTGTGTGTGCCTCTCATTCCTTCTCTCTCCTCTTTCTCTTCTCCCTCCCTCCCTTCCTTTCTCTCCATCTTCCTATTTATCTATCTATCACCTATCAGTCATCTACTATCTTTCTTTGATTTCTTTCCAGTGCTGGCTCTTCCACGTATTAGGTAAGTGTTCCACCAGAGCGCCCCAGCCTCATGCTTTTCTTTCTTTCTTTTTCTTTTTTTTTTTTTTTTGCAGTGCTGGGGTTTGGACTCAGAGCCTACACCTTGAGTCACTCCACTAGCCCTTTTTTTTGTGTGATGGGTTTTCTTGAGAAAGGGTCTCCTGAGCTATTTGCCCCGGCTGGCTTCTAACCATGGCTGCAATCCTGATCTCTGCCTCCTGAGTAACGAGGATTACAGGCCTGAGCCATTGGCACTGCTTCAGTTTCTTTACATGACAGTGTTTATTCATTCACTCACTTGTTTGTTTTGTTCACCCAATCGTCACTGCAGCCGGATTCTTGAGCCTAAAAAGACAGCGTCATCTTTGAATAAACCCAATCCTTAGCATGGTTTCACTGCCTGCATCCCCCTCACCCCCACACCTTCACTCGAAGGCCCCAGGCACACTTGCCTTTCAGTACCTCAAAGGACTTTGTTCTTTCCTGTCACTTAGCACTGGCATATGCTGTCCCCTCTGCTGGAACCTCCTGCCTTCTAGTTTGCACCCGATGGAGTCCATTCACCCTCCAAAGCCAGAGATGTCCACCCTCACGCTCACAGAGAGAAGCCAGTGTGTCATGATCTCTTGTGGACATTATCTCGCTGCATCTGCTTCTGTCTCCTCTGTCAGGGGACTCACAGCCCTCCCTGGGACTCATCATTCAGACATGGGAACCAGCTGCTCCTTGCAGAACAGGTGCCCTGTGCCCCTTACTTTCAACACATACAGCTTACGATTCTGGCAGCACACGGATTTTACACTGGAAACAAGGTGAGTCCCGGTCAGTGTCAGTGGTCCATTGGTCAGCGAGGAAGGCGCCTCTGGGGGTCACTTGCTGTTCACCTCTCTCTCTCTCTCTTTCATGGTGGGACTGGGGCTTGAACTCAGGACTTCATGCTTGGGAGGCAGGTGCTCTACCACTTGAGCCACACCTCCAACTCTTTTTTGCTCTGATTATTTTGGAAATGAGGTGTTGGTTTTTGCCCAGACCACCATGGACCGTGATCCTCCTATTTTATGCTTCCATCATAGCTGGGATGACCAGTGTGGCCACCACCCCTAGCTATTGGTTGAGATGGGGTCTTGCTAACTTTTTGCCTGGTATGGCTCCGAACTGTGATCCTTCAGATTTCAGCCTCTTACGTAGCTAGGATTTAGGTGTGAGACACCATGTCCGGCTTTCACCTCACACTTACCCAGGCCTCTTGGATGAGAAAATGAAGCCAATCTCCTTTTCTTCCTCAAGGAGTTTCTTAATTCCATTTATACAAAAAATGCTCAAATACAGCTCCCCCTCCCCAGTAACAACCATCTTTAAAATCTTCAGAGCAAAGTCAGTGTTGGTCCCCATCCCTTTGCTCTCCTGCTGTCTCCTTTGCATGACTGCTTTGACAGAGCCTCATCCATCAGGAGAGCTGGCTGTACAGGTCAGGGCCCTGTCTGCTCTTGGCTTGATTACAGACCAACACAAAACCATGTTCTAATTCCATGTTTAACCAGACATGGACTTGTGTTAACATGTTCCTTCTCCTGAATCATGTTTGTTTGTTCCTTCAACAAATATTTATTGAGGGACTGGGGGTGTAGCTCAGTGGCTTGGGTCCATCCCCAGCACTACAAAAAAAAAAAAACAACAAAAAAAAAACCAAAACCCAAACCAAAACGAGCAAATATTTATTGAGTGTTAGCTTTTGACTCAACTCACGACTGCTCTGTAGTAATGGGAAACAGAGATGGCTGAGGCCCTGTCCTGGTTCCCCAGAAGCACATGTGGTACAGGGGAGTTAAGGGGAAAGGAGAGACTTCACACCCGGGTCATACTAAAGCAGTGTGACCAAAGCATGAAGGAGGGACCCTAACAGCCCAGTGTTCTGGGAAGGCCGCCAGGAGGGAAGGCCTTGTGGATGAACAGTGGTTAGTCTGGTGAAGAAGTGTACTTCAAAACCAGGAGTGACGGCACACACCTATAGTCCCAACTACTCAAGAAGCAGAGGCAGGAAGATCACCAGTTGAGACCAACCCAGGCAAAGTAAGCAAGATCCTATCTGAAAAACAAACTAAAAACAAAAATAACCCCTTCTCCAAACCAACCAACCAACCAACAAACCACCAAGAAAAAACAAAAACAACGCCCATGTGAGAGTAAATATACACTCATCCTGTGAGCCGGGCGTTCCCCCTTGGGTGTTTATCCCAGAGAAATGAAAACTTATATTCATACAAGAACCTGTTCATGAAAGGTTGCAGCAGCTTTCTTGCTAATAACCCAAAGCTAGAAGTAAGGGAGAGGTCCTTCCATGGGTGAGTGGTCAAAAAATAAAAAAACTTTCAACTACTCAGGAATAAGCAGACTTGGCTACCGGTAAATGCAACTCCTCAAGAAAGAGGAATCTCAAGGGAATTCTGCTGGGTGAAAAAGGCCAGTGTCAAAGGTCACCTGCTGTACAATTCCGTTTATATAACCTTCTTGAAATGGCAGCCATAGACATGAACAGGTTAGTGGTTGCAGGAGTTAGGGATGGGGGGGTGTACAGCAGGCCACAGGAGGAACACTTGTAGGGGTGGAACAGTCTGAATCTGACTGTGAGAGTGCATTCACAAACCTGCATCTGTGGTTACAGTGCACACACACACACACACACACACACCACATTAACACCAGCAAAACTGGGCAAGCCTGAGTAAGAGTGCTGGATTCCACCGTATCTGTATCCTGGCTGCGATGCTGCCCTACAGTCCTGCAGACATTACCATCAGGAAACAGGGTGAAGGGTACACAAGAGCTAGCTGCATTCTTTCCTTTTCAAATTAACGTGCATTAATTGTACAGAGGGGTTTCACTGTGATACTTCCACACATGCACAATGTACCTCGATCAAATTCATCCCTTCTCTCCTTCCCCTTTATCTCTCCCTTCTTAAATGTAGTTCTGTTTTCATGCAAGACTATAAAGTACTTTGATCATATTCAACTTGCATTATTTCTTACACCTCCATGTGAATCTATAAACAAAGAAAGAAAACAATAAATATCAGCGTGTCAGAGGACTGTAAGTAAACACCGAACGGCCTAATACGATTGAAAGTGATACACTAGAACGAAGAGAGATTAAAATGAGGCAGAAGAAATGTCATGAATGAGAAGTTTTGAAAACTGATGAAAGAGGGTGAGGGGTGTGGCAGCTCATGTAGCAGAACACCTGCCCAGCAAGCACAAGGCCCTGAGTTCAAATACCAGTACCACACACACACACAAACAAAACCCCGAAATCAACCCATGGACTCAAATCCCATGACCCCCAATCAGTATTAATATGAGGGGAAAAAACCTACATTAAGGCACATGTTAGTTAAACTACTGACATTCAGAGTTAAAGAGAAAATCTTAAAAGTTGCCAAAGGACAGAAGACACAATCTTCAATGGAGCAAGAAAAAGATGACAGCTAATTTTCATCTGCAGTAATGGAGGCAAAAAGCCAATGGAATAACATCTAAAATGCCAAAAGAAAAGTCTCTCTCTACTGAAAATATAGAAAAAGTGTTTTTCAGACAAAAAAAAAAACCAAGAGAACTTACTGCCAGAACCCATTTTCAGAAACATTGAAGAAAATTCTAGACCAGGCATGAGGGCATGTGCCTGTAACTCCACCTACTCAAGAGGCCTAAGTAGGAGGATCTTGGTCCTGGGCTGCCCTGGGCAAAACCCAGACCCTACCTCAAAAATACCTGAAGCAAAAAGGGCCAAGGGTTTAGCTCAAGTGACAGAATGTCTGCCTAGTAAGTGTGAGGTCCTAAGTTCAAAATCCAGTTCAAATTCTTTAAGATAAAGGGAATTATTTCAGATTGAAGGTCAGAACTATAGGAAGAAATGGTTAGTATTTGGGAAATAAACAAAGACTATTTTTTTTTCTTTTTAAAATTTCTATAAAGACTCTTGGCTGTTTAAAGAAAAAACAATAAGCAATTTATGCGGGTTGTATGACCTACATAGACAATAAGTCAAAAGACACGAGGGGATACTGTGTAAGGATGGTTCAGTTTTAGCCGGGTATCATTGTGCATACTTGAATCTCAGCATTCAGGAGACTGAACCAGGAGGATCTTAAGTTCAAGACCAGCATGGGTTACACAGCAAGACCTTGTCTCAAAAAAAAGTTCCGATTTTTACATTGTGTTCATGAAATGGCATAATATTAACTCATGAAAGATATCAAAAGTTAAGGTTACATGTCATGATGTCTAAAATAACCCTTCAAATATGACAAAGAGCCAGCCATGGTAGTTCCTGCCTGTAATCCCAGTACTTAAGATGCTGAGGCAGGAGATCGAGAGTTGCAGGCCAGCCTGGGCTACCTACTGAGATCCCGTCTCAAAAAACAAAACAAAACATAAAAGCTATCTAGTTTTTTGGGTGTCTTACCTATCCTCATACCTCCCTCGTGTGCTCTCGCTTTATCATGTTGACCTCAATGCAGAGAAACTAAAGCAGATACTTTAAAGCAACTGAGGCCAATAGGAAAATGGGACCAGGAACTAGAGAAAAGGTTAGATCAAAAAGAATTAACCTGGAAGGTAACACACATGCACAGGAAATCAATGAGTCAACTCCCTGTATAGCTATCTTTATCTCAACCAGCAAAAACCCTTGTTCCTTCCTATTATTGCTTATACTCTCTCTGCAACAAAATTAGAGATAAGGGCAAAATAGTTTCTGCCGGGTAGCGAGGGGGGTGGGGAGGGGAGAGAGAGGGATGGGGGGAAGGGAGGAGAAATGACCCAAACATTGTATGCACATATGAGTAAAAGAAAAAAAAATAACAAAAATATGGCAAAGAGATATAAGTACATTAGCTGCTCAATACTGATGACTGTGTAAAAAAGAGTTATTTCCTCTTGATTTCACAGATATGGAAACTGAGGCTTGACCAGGTTAAAACTTTGCAGCAGGTCACCAGATAGGATACTCAACCCAAGTTGTGACCCATGTTGGGGCTCAGAAAACAGTACCCCAAAGTGTGGTGCTTTGGCATGCTATATGCTTTGAACTAAAGGAGAAGGAGGGTCTTTCTGACCTCCTGCCCGGTCCCTTGCCTCTCCTTCTCTCCTCAAACACAGGAAGGGCTTGCTCTTAGGTTCTGCTGTCTGCCTAAGACTGGATCTTCCAAAGGATTCACTTGTGGGAAAGACAGTGACCACACAAAGAGCCAGGGGAACTTTGTCCCAGAATATAGCCTCTTTGGGGACCCATTCATATCCCCTACTCCCTTGCCTCCTGCCCTTTCCCCATGAAGAGTAAAATAAGCAAACAAGTCTCCCTAGGTATTGGATATACACACATATATATTTGAGATTTTGTCATGCACAGAGTTTCTGTCACAACCACTCAGCTCTGTGCCACTGTGGATAGACAACTGGGCACGGTGGTGTTCCAACAAATCTTCCCTGACACAAACAAGTAGCAGGGCAGATCTGGCCCCCAGATCATGGTTTACCAACCTCTGCTTTGTTCCAATGTCCAGTAGCTTTCAGATGCCCAAGGAAGGTCATTCTTTCTGGTCTGCATCCAGAATGAGGGGCCAGAACCACCAGTTCTGCCAACAGGGTGTATTTGGTCTGAACGTTTGGTTGCCTCCACCCCTCTCCCTTGGGCCCTGACCCAGGATTTTACCTACCCAAAAGGCTCAGTTCCCTTTCACTCCTGCCTCAGGGGACTGTCCAGGCAGAGGCAGAGACTGCTGAGTGCCATTACTGAGCACAGTGTGCTCCCTCAGTGCTCTCTTTCTCTGTCTTAAAATAACCCCAGGCTTCCTCCAGCCGCTTCCTCACTCCTTCTCCCAGATGTCTCCCTGTGGCCTGTTGCGCAAAGCTCCCGCTCTGGTGGCCCTCTAACGTGAGGTCAGCCCAGCGCTTGGCCATCAAGTCTTTAAAACACACAGGGACTATTTTTAACAAGGGTTGTTGTGTCTCCATGACCAACTTCCAGCCATCAAACTGATCTGGTGCAGCTTGAGCAGAGGGGCCGGCGCAGGGCTGAGGTGAAAGGTCTAGCAGGAGACCACACCATGGGGAGGCTGGCATTTAAGACTGCCCAGCAGTTTTCAGCTGACAAACTGTCCTCAAACGACATTCACCCACTCTTCCTCTCAGGACACCCACCCCACTCACTAGTTGGCTCAACTTTGTAATGAAAGAAATCAAAATCTCAGCCATGTTGAGTAACTTACTAAAGGTCACAGAGTCCATTTAAGGTCAGAATCAGAATCAGAATTTGCCCTGCGTTGTCAAGCTTCATCCAAAAGTCTGTAACCATTTCTTGACCCTTGGCATCACTTCTGAAATTTGGACCTGTTGTTCTGGAGGTGCCTCACCTCTACCTGCAGGTAGAGTTTTGCTTAGGGGCTCAGGAATCACTCTTCTGAGCACCCTCAAATGAGAACTGCTGTCCGCTGTGGGCATCACAGTCCCACAGGCACCCATTTCAGCTCCACCAGTCCCCATGACCAGGCACCTTTGCGTAGCGTCCAACCTACACAACCGTACCAGCGGCCCTGCCGAAGAGGAATTTCAAACTCTTTCCACCCGCCCAGAAAAAGAAATGTGCAGGTACCTTTGTGGCTGGTATAGGAGACCACCTAATTCATGGATTGTGACCAAGCATGGTCTAATTAAATAAATGAAGAATTCGAAATGAAAAATTTCAAAAAAAAAACGTTAAATTCTCTCGCATGCATTAGGCAGCTCAGTTGCTAGGGAGACGCTCCCAGTCAGCCCTGGAAGTCCAGCGCTTTGCGGGAGATAACGCATCAGGCATCCCGCAGCACAGAGGGGACCGCTGGCGCCCTGAGCACGCGGTTTTTCCTCCGTGGCGACCTCCTTGGAACCAGATAACCGAGAATGCCAAAGCTCTATCGTATATGAGAACACACCACGGCCCAAACCCACTGGCCATCAGGGCGCGACCAAGCTGCCCTACTGTGCATTGTGCTGGACTCAAAATTCAACCTGGCTACCTCTCAGCCCTCGGAGAACGGTGAGGAAAACGGGCACCTGGGTGATCCCAGTACTGTTAGAGTTAACTCAAGGTATCAAGTAGACTTACAAGGATAATGACGCCTAGTTCATCAAATGAAAAAGCTCTCTGATTTCAGACTGCACATACCACAAAAAATGCCATTAAGCAATGGCACAGTGCTTTCTTATTTAGCTTTTTAATTTTATACTTAATGAAATATGTCTTTCAGACTCATTTAGATCAATTTTCTCGTCTATCACTCAGGCACATACATAGAAAGGAAGCTGTAAGTATAAGGACTTGGTTAAGGCTTGGTTCCCATTCAGAACCTCACTCTTTTGAATCACTTCTTTTATGGTACAAGGGTTTTGAACTCAGGGCCTTGTGTTTGCTAGGCAGGGGGTCTACCACTTGACCATGTCTCCAGCCCCTGAATCATTTTTATACAGAGTGTGGTGTCTCTACTCTCCACACTTTCATCCTCTGTGACATCTTGAGGCTGTGACATTTTTCCAAAATGGTGCTCCATTACCGTTTCTTGAATTTTCTTCCAAGTTGCTGGTATCTACTGTGCAAAATTTCAGTGATATCCATGTCACAACCATCCATTGCATTTAGGAATGTGTCCTGGGGCTGGGGGCATGGCTCAAGTAGTAGAGTAGTAGAGTGCTTGCTTAGCATTTATGAGGCACTGGGTTCAATCCCCAGCACTACAAATACATATATATATAAAGAAGAAGAATGTACCCTGCTAGACTGCAGAGAACTGTGCATCTCAGTACTGGTGAGACAGGTGAACCAGTGTGGGGAGGCAGGTTGGCCCTGCAGGCTCCATGTTGGAAATCTGTGCTCCCAACAATTGAGCGGCCAGCTGTGGGGCCTTCACCCTCCCCCTGCAGCGCGACTATTGCAACAATAGGCTGCATGACTTTCCCCAGCCACTTCTGAAAAAGGTGCTTTGTTCTGCTTGAGGTGGGCAGTTTGCATGCACGAGGGTCTGGGAGGGTTTGAGCATCTCTGGGCTTGAAGTCTTCATCTTCTAAGGGCCTCTGGGGTCAAGCCTCAGGGTCCTTCAGCACACACAGCAGGAAACAGAGGCCTGACCTCTCTCCTCCTGCCTTCTACCACGCTGTCCCCTGGGTGAGACACACTCTGGCTAACCCCCCCGCCTCTGACTGGCCACATCTCAGTGCTGGCCCTGTTGGATTGGACAAGTTCACGATCTGTTTTACCCTGAGATCCTGAGAGTCTCAACTCATGAGGATTCAAACCAGGTTCAGGTGGGGTGGCTCAAGGCACACAGTGACCTCTTCACATCTGGCCACCTCGGTTGTAGGACCTGTGCCCTCTGGATGAGCCTTCTATACTCCAGGGTAGTCCCTGCTGTCCTGGAAATGGGGTGGACATCTTGGTCTGGCTCCCTCCGCCATGGCCATTCACTGGCAGTGCTCCTGGATTTGCCTTTCCTCTCTCACACCTCAACCCAGTCCTCAGCTCTAACTGGCAAGAAGGTAACACTCAGGCTACAATGGTCCCTCCCAGCAGTGGGGTGATCGCTCACGCCACGCTGTCAGAGGAGGGGAGCACCTGCGTGGACGCTGCAGGTGGTGTCTTGTCTGAGCACATGTGAGCATCTACCTGGGCCCTGGGCTGGGCACTTCCCTGACAGCTGTGACTGACTAATTCTCAAGACTAAATTGCCCTCCCCACACCTCCGCAGTCATGTGGTGTGAGGCGTGTTCCTTTAGATGAAAATAAATCAGCAGGTACCTTCCCCCAAAGCCGGCTTTTAGCATGGTGTGTGGGATAGATAGCGTGTGTGTGTGTATGTGGGGTATTGTGTTTACATGTGGGGTGTGTGTGTGTGTGTGTGTGTATGGTGTGTAGTGTGCTGTGTATGTGCGGGGGTGGGGTGAGGTCAAAGTCTTCCAGGATTAGAACCCAGTGAGGACCAGGGAAGTGTTCCCTTTCCACCCTGAATGAACAGAGCATCCCTGACCCTTCAGAGCAGGAACCTAAGGAATTTCTCAGTTTTCCTGTAGGGCATCTGGGAAGCCTGCTTTTCTCTACCTCTCAAAATGTCCTAACATCCCCTAAGTCAACAACACTCGCACCAGCTCCACAAACCAATGTGTGAGTCTTACAGAAGAGATGGGAAGAATTGGGAGCAGTGAAAGAACTCTGGCATCAGACTGGTATTTTATGAAGCTGCACAGAAGCTCTGTAGAGTGAAGACCGGAGTCCAGGCCAATGGCAGGGCGGGCACCCACTGGGCAGGCAACGGAGTCTGTAATTATACAGCTATTTTAGACCTAGAGTTAGCAATGGTCAGATTTAGAAGGTACACAGCTGTCACTCAGGTGGCATCACATGGGATATTTAGAAAATAACTAAGAAGTACAAAGACAAGGTTGAAAACAAGGTCTGGTCACATAGCAGAGACAGATAGCTGCCCACCAAACTCTGGGTTCCTCTTCCCTCTGACAGCTGATGCTGGAAGAGGCTGACAGCTCCTTGCAATGGGCTGAGGCCAAAGGACTGAGGATTGGCTAGAGGAAGTGGGCAGAGTGCAGTATGGCACCCTCCTATGACTCTCCACGTCTCTCCCCAGCCCTGCAGGCTGCTCTGATGTCCTGGGCAACCTCAAAAGCCCAGAGCTGAAGATGGCTCCTCTGTGACCCTGGAACCTCCAAGACACGAAATGTGAATGGAATAGACCCTCCTCCCTTGTTCCCTTTCCCTGAGGATTAGACTTCAGGGAGAGAGAAATAGCGTTTGCTGTGCTGGATGCTGAATTTGGGGATTTATCTGTTATAGTATGTTGAGTATCAGTTCTGGTGATGAAGACATTTTTATTGCTGGAGATGACTTGTGGACAATCAGGACATGAGCAGACCTCTAGGTATTAGTGCACAGTTAAGGAGTCAGAGGTAATAATGACCTAACTGGTGACTCAAACAGGAGCTGGCACCCAGAGGTGTGCTGATGACTAAGATGTCTGTAGTTAATTTAAATGACTGAGAGTTAGCTGATAATCAATGGACACATAGATTATCATATGTTCCCGCAGCCCTGCTCTCAGCCTGTGTCTATCTGCAGTGGCTGCTTTTGTAACTTCCCACTGGCCAGAGTCCTACTCTGGAGGCCACCTGGCAAGCTCCCCTGACCTATCTTGTCCTTTCTAGTGGAAAGGATTTGCCTCTACCCAGTGAGTGACATCACCCCTGGGTGGCCTGCTTCCTCTGCAGGTCCCACACATTCCTTCCCACTCCACCCCTGCAACAGTGCCTGAGGAATGGGATCCCTTCTTTCAACTCTGAGGACAGGCCTTCTTCATGAATCCCAGATGGGCCTCCTATTGTTTGTGGCAGGGATGGCCTGGGGGAGCCTCTGGATGAACTGCGGAAGGCCCTTGCAGCCCTTCTGAGGTAGGCCAGAAGTAGGGAAAATTTCAGAACTTGTATGTATGTTGCCCAGGACAGGCACAGACCACTCGCACCTGTCTGGGAACTGCTACGCCCCTCCCCACTCATTATTAGGTGGGAATCACCTGGTTCCTCCCTTCCCATAGATTAGTGTAAGTTAAAAAGAAAAGCACCCTCTCTCTGCCGGAAGACTCTGCCTGCGCCCCACCACGCTCCCCTTTGTATTTCCCTTCCCTAACTTTTAATAAACTCCATTTACACCCACGTGTCCTGCGATGGATTCTTCCCACGGGACACAAAGAATTTGGAAGTCTTCTGCTCACAGACTGAATACTTCCAGCCTCCCTCTTCCATGGGTGTTTACTAGCTGTAGGTAGAACTAGGCAAAAGTGATTTTGTGACTTCTAGGTCCCTGTCTGGTGCCCAAAGGAGGCTCCTCTAGCTGGTGCTAGAGGTAATGGCTCCCAACCTGGTCCATCCCAGGTTAGAGGGAGCCCAGGTCCACACCGAATCATATGCTCAGAACCCCAGGGTGACCTCAGTCAGTGCACATTGACTGTGACCAGGCTTCCCAGGCCCAGGTCAGGAAGTGACGTCTTAGCAGGTTCTAGAGGAGTTTGGGGCCAACTGCAGAGAAACCTAGAAATCAGGACTGTCTTGGGAAATCCAGGAGGCATGAAGGCTGGCTTCGAAAAGGTCTTTGGGAAGAAAGTGGGGAGCAGGGTTGGGGTCATGGCTCTTCCATCTTCTCGTGTGTGGTCTTGGGCCTGGTACATGAGTCCTCAAGAACGACGTTAGTTAGCACTGCTGTTGCTGATGGCTGGGGGAATCACAGACCACAGGTCTGACATACTGGTGTCTGGCACGGACATGCTTTCTCAGAGGCCGAGCAAGAGCTGGAATTCAAATTCAGGGCTTAAGGCAAGGGATATGAGTCATAGGTGTTGGGCTCCAACAGGCCTGGGCACCTCCTTTCCTCCAGGGCCTCATTAACTCTGCGCCTCCCTCCCTCCTTTCCTCCCTAATGGGCAGCCTAGGGTGGGTGATGGGGGCCTGGATTTTGGGTCTGAGGCTTTTGTCCTTGGGTGCCCTGCCAGCACTGTCACCACCCGCTACCTTCCCTGGGGGATCCCCACTTGCTCACTGTTGGTCACCCCAGATTCCATTCTCCAAACTCATCAGCCTGATGGGAGCCTTTGGCTGCCCGCCCTCTAAGTGTCAGGCAAGGACCCAGCCCACAAAGCAGCTGTTTTCCACTGGCTCTTCTCACAGGAAAACAGGCGCGTGTGAGCTCTTCCCATCTCACCCACTCCTTTGCCTTTCCATGACCTCTGTGCAGGGTGTGGCAGGCCCCGATCAGCCACCCCACCAGGTTAACAAACACTTAACTCCTGTGCAACTTTTGCCTGGAGGCAGCACCAGGCTTTGTAAAATGTGGGGAGAGATGCTCAGAGTGGGATGTACAGAGAGTGGGTCAAGATAACCCTGTGTTTCCAGCAAATCACAGCTTCTTGGCGTCAGTTTTGACACCTACAAAAGGGAATGCTAGTTGTTTTCTGTCTGGTCTCATTCAGTCTTGTCTGTGTCAGTAGGAAAGCCCCATTGGAGGAGTGCTGCCTTCAGTTGTTCTGTCTCCAAGGCTGCAAGAGCCAAGGGCTAGGACAGGAGGAGACTCTTGCCTGCTCAGACTGTGCAAATGCTAACTTCCCAGGATATTTTGTGTTTCTTCGGATTCCACACCCAAGCAAAGGATGGTTTCCCCAACTGGGCACATCCTCCTAGGCAACTGGACATCCCAACCAAGAGAAAAAGAGAAAAGCCAAGGGGAACAGGTTCTCAGCTTGTTTCAGTCTTCTCAACCTTGTACTTCTTGTTTCTTGAGACAGGATCTCACTGTGTAGCCTCAAACTCTCAATCTTCCTGCTTCAGCCTCCTGAGTGCTGGGATCACAGCCATGTGCCACCATGCCCAGCTAACATTGTATATTTTGATGTTTTCTCCATTATCAAAATATGTCATGACCAATAAAAATTAGAAAATGCAGAAAGTAAACAGAAGGAAAAAATAATTCATAGGACCCTCATCCAGTCATCTGTGGGCAAATTTCCTTCATTAAAAAAAAATATGGTTCAGAGCACACTGTTTATGTATCTTGTCTTTTTTTGGGAGGGAGTGGGGTGGGACTGGGGCTTGAACTCAGGACTTTGTGCATGTAAGCAGCCACTCTATCACTTGAGCCACACCTCTAACCATATCTTGTTTTAGTCATGAAAAAATTTCCATGTTTTATATATATATATTTTGTTGTTGTTGCAGTCCTGGGGTTTGAACTCAAGGCCTCACACTGGCTAGGCAGGCACTCTTTCACTCGAGTCACTTCATCGGCCCTTTTTTTGTGAAGGTTTTTTTCAAGATAGGGTCTTGCAAACTACCTGCTCAGGCTAGCTTTAAACTGCGATCTTCCTGATCAGCTAGAACTACAGGCATGAGCTACTGGCACCTGGCTACATTTTTTTTTTTAAATGTCTTTTGGGGGCTGGAGGTGTGGCTCAAGTGATAGAACGCTTGGCCAATAAGCAGAAGGTCCCGAGTTCAAACTCAAGTACTGCCAACCCCTACCCTCATCTCCCAAAAGCCAAAATGTCTTTTAGGCTAGAGATGTTGGTCAAGTAGTAGAGCACTTGCCCACATGTGTGAGACCCTCGTTTCGGCACTGGAGGTGAGGGTGTCCCTTGCTGGCTCGTCTTTCACTGACTTTTCTTGACCAGCTCCCTGAAGGCCTGTGTTCCAGCTGGGATAAGGAAGGCCTCTGCCAGCTCATGTACTGATTTAGTCTTGAAGATCAGTTTTGCTTTCTTTGGCAGACTTCTAGTGTGGCGGTGTCCACCAGACACCTTGTGCACAAACTCTCTTTACTCATTTCCAACACAGAAATGACCTTGACATCTGCCCATGAGCCTGGGTAACCCCAAGCCCTCTGGAACCAACCTAGGCCCTTGGCCTCTCAGTCACCACCTGCAGAAAGGGCTCTGCTTCTATGCTTTCCAGGATTTATAGAGTGAAAACTTTCCAGAAGGGGAGCCCCAGTCAGACTCCCTTCAAAATGCACACTTGTAATCCCAGCTATTCAGGAAGTGGAGGTAGGAAGATCATGGTCTGAGGTTGGCCTGGCAAAAGTGGTAGAGTGTTTGCCCAGGAAGCTCAAGGCCCTGAGTTCAAACCCCAGTAACCATCAAAAAACAAAGAAACAAAAATGACTTTGGTCCACACTTCACCTGATTGCCATACATCAAGCAAGATGGGCAATTAGGTGAGGGATCCAGGAACATATGGCAGGGTAGCATTAAGTGGAAGCCAGAAGAAGTGGGTTTTGATCCTGGCTCTTCTACCTGTTAGCTGTGAAAATGGAGAAAATTACTGAACCTCAAAGCCTGTCTTCATAGTTATGAGAACAATCCCTTCCCCATGGGATTTTTGTGGAAACTAAATGAGGTAATGCATGTGAACAAACCAAGTTCAGTTTTTGACTGAATCCAGGCAGCCGATAAATGGCTGAGGTCATTCCCATCCCATCCACTCCCCCACAGGGAGGAGGCTTCTGTCCAATTATCCCACCATGTACTACCTCCTAGTAAGTACCAGCGAGCGCTTGCTTTCAACAGTTTTATCCAAAGCCATACCGGTTTCTGCTAGCTGGTCAGGCAAGTAGCCTTGAGACTTTACTGCTCTGGCCAGATAACGTGCAAATACAGGGCTTCCTACCCTGTCTCTTAAGACCACTTAGTTTACCAGAGGGAAAAACAGGACAATCAAGCAAAAACACTCCTCCCCTATGTGCCAAATCTTCTCATTCACTTATATTTAATCCACATTTGTCCCTATACATAATGAGATCCTGTGTGAACCTCTTAATATGTGCTCTAGAGTTCTGGCCCCTACCTTCCCTCCTGGTCCTTGTCTTTCCTAGCTCCACTTCATCACATCTTGGTGTTGGGCCACTGACCCCATTTAAGCTGAAGATTAGGGAGAGGAAGGACTCATCCTAATTTGAGAGGATGGCTCAAATGCATCAATTAATCCAGTGCTTCTGCTATCCATTAGAAGCCCTTGCAGAGTTTGTTTGGTTTTCCGTGGGGCTGAGATGGAACCCAGGGCCTCTTACATGTTAGGCACACACTCTGCTGCTGAGTTACGTCTCAGCCCCACTTGAAGAGATTTTAAGATAATTGATGCTCAAGCCATACCCCAGACCAATGAAACTGGAATTTCAGGGCATGGGGACCAGGCATGGTGCTGAGCTGGAGCTACGTATGAGACCTCAGGACTTAACTGCTGATGTTAAGGGGCTAGAGTCAGTGCTGTCTCCTGTGGAGTGAGTTCCAGAGCGTGAGGCCCACACGTGTCTCCCTGTAGCATTCCACATGGAGCTGGGCACACAGCCAGCGCTTCTGTGGTGATGGAAGACCTCACTCTGCTCCTGATTAATTCCTAGAACTGGAACATGATGGCTATTTCAAGATCACAGATATGTCCCAAAGTGATAAACATTTTATTACACTAAAAAAAAAAAAAAAAACCTGTCAACTTCGGGGGGACCACATCACAGGCCATTTCAGAATAATGGCACCAGATAACATAGCTTTTTTAACATCATAAAATGACTAAATGTTTCCCTGTCCCCATTAATTATTAACCACCGGCTATGGCCAGTTCTGGTAAAAGCACCTCATTCCTGACTTCATAGGTTTGCCTAATATACCCACAATTTGGGTCCACTCCTGGCCACCTTCCCAGCAGCTGGGAGGTAGGAGGTAACACCACAGTCCATTCCCCTAGGGTGAAGTTTCTCTTCCCAGCGACACCTCTGGGGGCTGCCAAGACAATGGCAACATTGCCATCTGGGGCCCACATGAGACATCTGGGGCCCGAGTCCCTCTGGGTGAAGTGGGGCTCTGAGGTTAGGGACCAGCAGCGCAGAGCACAGTTCTGCTTCCCTAGGTAGTGGTATGATGCAGGCCTCCTCATTCAAGTTCACAAGTGGAGCCCTGCCTGAGTGCATGTGCGTCAGCATCAGGATGGGAACAGCAGGCCACCCAGCTAGGATGTGGGGGAGGAAGAGGCCAGTGTGACACAGCTGAGGAGCCCTGGGGATATGAGTAGAGGGACCAGCACTGCTGGCCTTTACATTCAGAGCAGCTTCTCTCTAATGCTCTCTCACTGAGTTTTTTCTTTTCTTTTTTCTCTTCATTTTGTTTAGTTTTTGAGACAGGGTCTTGCTATGTAGCCCAGGTTGGCCTTGTGAACTTGAGAACCTGCTTCCCAGTGCCGGGATTACAGAATGCACCACCACACCTGGTGCCAGAGAAACTTCTGAAGGTCCCAGTGCCCAATTCCACACACTGGACACTTGAATGTGACCTGAATGGCTTCTTTACCTAGCCAGGAGAGCAGTTAAGGCATTGGGAAGTTCAGCTATGGCTCCCAAGCTGTAAGGCTCCTCGGTGCTGCCTGAGTCCAAAGAAGCACGTCACTCAGAGCCATCGCTAGGATCCAGAGGCCCTGGGCTGCTCAAGAGCTCTCACTTGCTTCTTTCTTCCCCCACCCAGCAGCACTCTGACTTCATATAGGGTCAGATGGCTTCCTCCACCTTGAAATGGGAGTGGGGAGCAAGGAATGGCTGCATACCCTTCCCCTTATTCCTCCTTTGCTCACGTCCACCCTGTCTCTTGCACCAGACCATGGCACACATGCATGCTCATTGACTCCAGTCTGTCCTGGTGAGAAGGCCAATGTCTTTTCCCTTTCCTAGGGCTGGCAGACTCCTTCCCTTCACCTCCTTCGCCTGGAAGGAGGTTTCTTGGAGGCCCTGTGCAGCCACAGCCTCCTTGCAGTCACTCTTGTATCAGGAAGTTGATGAGGGCAGTCCTGGGGGACAAGAAGGCCTTCTTGATGCTTCTCCCCTGCAACAATCTGACCCCCAGCTCACTCTGGAGAACAAGTTCGTGGACTTTGTCCTGGTCCCGGGCGACTTGCTGGGGCACGGGGACCTTGCCACAGGCTTTGTTGTTGATCTGCAAAGAAAAAACATTGAGGAGTGTCCTCAGAGTGGCAGGCAGCTCAGTACCAATCCCCACTGCCTGCCAGCAGAGCTGCTGTGCTGGTTTGGAGAAGGAAGTGGAGGTCAGGAGGAAGCCAGTTGGTAGCCTCCCAAGAGGAAACTCTCCAATGAGACAGATAGGATTAATGCCCCCGCTGAGAGGAAGAGACAGACAGACAGACAGACAAATAAGGGGCTTTGCGTGAGTGCTCACATGAAGAGTGAGGACTACTATGCATTTCCTGGATACAGCTGCTCAACACAGCCAGGGTGGAAGTCATATCAAAAATCCTTAGCATGAGACGCAGGAGAGGGAGTGCGCTATCCCCTTGGATTTTACCAGGATCTCAGGCAGGCCAACCTCTTTCTGATGACTGGCTCCAGAAGGGGGCGCTCAAGGGCGATGACTCAGAAATTAGACCCACATTGTGTCATATTAACATATTAAGTGTTCTGGCTTAAAATGGACCAGTCAGCGTGGCTGCAGTCATCTGGGGGCAACCCAGATGTCCTCAATCAGGACAACTGTCACATCACACGAGAACCGCCATGTTGCTGGGGAAAGGGAGTGAGTGGCTCAGAAAGCCTCTGTCCTCACAGCCTTGCTTCAAAACTCTCCATTCCACTGCTCCCACTCCACACTCACATCGCTCTAAAATGCTCTTGGTTTTCACTTGGAAAAATATTGTCATTATACATGAAAAGTGACTAGAGACAATTCTCAAGTTTCAAACACAGCACACTGTGGCATGGCTCTGAATCACCTGCTTTGCTTTTTCTTTTTTTAATAGAACTTAGCAGCACATCCACTATTTGCGTTAACCTACAAAAACCACTGTGTCCTACCAGAGTGTGAAATATTATTTTAAAAAAGTGAGCCTCCATGAGTCGAGGTTTTAGAATCTGTTCTGAAGTTTGTGAGAGACTGTGGTCCTCTGTCTTTGTGGCTCTGAGCCATTGGAGAAGAACTCTCATCTGCCACCCAAAAACTGTACTCTTTTCAAAATCTTGGGGGTACCCTTGTCAGTGAGTCACATGCCAATCCTCCTGTGTCTGCTCACTTTTTCCTGTGGAAGTAAACCCATGGCAAGACCTCTGGGCTTCCACCTACAGTGGGGGTTCTGGGTAGGGTGAGCAGGCCCGGTCTTACAAACTGTGGGGCTCTGGGCTTGATTCTCTCTTTTTAAAGGATATAATCCTTTGGATTACTGAGTGAAGTAAGTGAAATAACCTGTGAGAAGTGACCAGCTCATTAAGTCCTATGCACTCCACCTTTGTCAACTGGCCTGGCCAGGGTGGAAGGAGCTGGTCTCAGGCCAGCAATGACCCCTACTTCTAAACCCAGTGAACTGTCTGTGCTTACTATGTTCTGTGTGTCCCTGGAGCCTGGCGGGCTGGTCCTAAGTCATTCTTGTCCACAGTTGGGACTTGGGGATGGGCACATGACTTCTGGATATGGTCACAGTACCAAGTAGTCTTTCCCATGCTGCCAGGGCACCCTCTAGTGGCTCTGGCTGTCTTGGACTCCCTGGTGTCTCTTATCCAGGGCAGTCCCTTCAGGAAGACTGGGCCTCAGTTATGTTCCTCCCAACACTTTCCACAGCACAAGACACCAATTAAACGGGGAGAGAAGCCAGGTTGGGACCCAACACTGACCTTGGCCTTTAAGGTCCAAGGAGAACAGGTACTTTCAGCCACTTCAAACAGAGGTTCCCGCACCCTTGTCTCCACAAGGGCTGTGACATGGGGCTCCTCCTTCAAAGCCAAGGCCCATCTCTTTCTCTCCAGATGCCTTTTCTAATCTCCCAACCACCAGAGGCGGCTGTGCTGATGCCAGTAGCAGTTACAATTTATTTGGTGAACTTTGGACTGGCAGTGTGACCTTCAGGAAGTTGTGAAGCCCTGTTCTGCCAGGGTTTCCTCACCTGTAGAGAGGAGCAGGTCCTGGGGGACAACAGGCCTGCCCCAGGGCTGCTGTGTGGAGAAAATGAGTTTAGATCTGGAAAGTTCTACAGCAGCATCTAGCCCTTAGTGGGTCTTGTCATTAGTGTGTCCAGAAGCACTTCCAGAAATTACCCCACCTAATTCTCTTGACAACTGGGTCAGGCAGCCACTGTGTTTATCTCCATTTTGAAAGGAGAAAACTGAGGTTTAGCCAGACTTATACCAGGATGGCCCAAGTCCCATCTTCACCTTGAGGCTTCACAGACTCAGTGAGTGACAACTCACTCAGCTCATAGGAGAGAAAGCCTTATTTCTGCATCCCTGGTATTTATTTGGCAGAGCCCAGCATGTCACGAGCACAGAGAGCAGAGAACATGCTGAACAGCAGCATTCAGACCTGTGCTTGCAGCTTCTGTTCCTGGCTGGGCTCCAGTGAGCTATCACATGGAGTCGGAACCTAGGCCTCCTGCCTTGGCACACTGCCACCACCCAGAGCCCCCCAAGTTGGAGCCTACACACTTCTTTTTCATCCCACCCTTTTCTTTTGAAGACAGGTCCCACTATGTAGCCCAGGCTGCTCTGGAACTCCTGCCTTCACTCCCCAGTGCTAGGATTACAGGCACATACCACCATGCCTAGTGGTATTTTAAATAGAAATTCTGTGATAACTTAAATAGAAAGACATTCTCATAGGCTGAAACTTTGAGCTGGCATTTGTCAACTGTGCTGAGGACAAGTTCTCAAGAATACATAAGATATTTATTTCTCATAAACATTATTCAAAGAAATGTCCTCTCTGTGCCACAAAGGATGGTTTTGATTTTGAGGATTTTTTTGAAGGCTCCAGGGTCCCCTGCCCCCTCCACCCTGGGGGATGGGACAAAGTGATGGCCACAGGGAACTAAGTGTCCCCACAGGTGTGGAGCCCAGTGGCTGTTGGGCCAAACACTGTCTTTTCAAATTGACTTCCTGTTAGCCTGAGCTGCACAGGTGCAACTGGCTGGGCCTCTGTGAGGTTTGCTCTCTACAATCTGCATTCACTTTCTTTATTTTTCTCTTTCCCCTTTATTCTTCCCTACCTACCCCTCAGCTTTAAGCTCCATGAGGGTAGGGACTATCTGTCTCATTTGCTTTTGTATCCTCAGAACCTGGTACCACGCCTGGTGTAGAGCAAGTCCTGGATAATTACTGAAGAACAAATGAATAATCCATCCTGAGCCTGAGATCTAGGACCTCACTTCCCTGAGTCTGTTTCCTCAGCTAAAAAGTGAAATCAGTGCCTACTGTGAAGGGTGACATGAGTAAAGTAACATTCTGAATAGAAATTCCCTGGCCCCATGTGTGGCTCAGAGGAGACATATCAGCATATCCAAGAGAAATTCCCCATAAATGTGTCTCAAACAAATCAAATGTATAAAAATTACAGGAATACATACAGAAGTTATTTCCTATAAAAGATTTAAGCAATAAAACTACTCTTATGAACTGAAAATGATCCAATTTACAAAAAAAAAAAAAAAAAGGAAAGGAAAGGAACAAAGTCAGGAATTTTATGTAGCTGTTCTGAAATATATTTTACAATAACATATTCATGTATCGCCAGTTATCTGTCACCCTCTCTGTGCCTGGCCTGAAGACCCACCCAGGCATAGGCTGTTCCAAGCAGTCAGAAGGGAGGCAACTGGAAGCTGTGAAGCAGGACAGGTTGGTGCTTTCCCCTTTCCAATCCTACCAGGTCCCTGAGTCCAGCATTTACCTGGTGGTGGTATGTGGTGACAGACAAAAGCTGAGGGCAAATGAAAGACAGGCCTGTGTGTGTGTGTGTGTGTGTGTGTGTGTGTGTACGCTCAGAGGAGGCACTTACCAGAACAGTCACCTGTACTACATCAGGCTGCTGAAGGAACTGTGTGTCCACAGTGGGCCATGCCTGAAGCAGCACTCCAGTGTCCCAAGCATAGTGGTCACAGAGCTTCTTTGGCACCAGCGCCAGGCCTGCAATGCCAAGTCAGAGAAGGTCGGGTCACTCTGAGCACACAGGGTACATATGAGCTCAGGGGCAAGCCCCTGACTGGGAGCTGTCTGAGGAGGCTGGGGAGCCCCAGCACAGCTTTTCGGGCCCACCGCTTACTTTGGCCTTGTTTGTAATCCCAGGTTCATAGACCTGGGAGGTGTAAAAGCCCCCAGAGATGGAAAGACAAATGGACATGCTGCTCTGAAGTGAGCATTTGGAAAAAAAGTCTGCCAACTTTCAAATTCCAAGACCACCAAAAAAAAGTAAAAAACCACATGACCAACTTTCTTAACCCATTTTTTTTAAAAATCAGTTTTTCCTTTTTTTTCTATTGCTTTGTGATTTTTCCTTCCAAATATATGATACCAGCATTTGTTTCAGGACCATTAATTTCAGACCTACTCAAAGTATGTGTTTGTAATGAAGAAGAGACCTTGGCCAGAATATAAATCAATACAGTGCTTCTTTCACTGAGAAAGTCCTGCTTTAAAAAAAAAGTGGTGGTGGGGGAGATATGGCTCAGTGGTACAGTGCTTGCCAAGCATGCACAATGCCCTGGGCTCCATACCCAGCACTAGGGAAAAAAGACCAACAATAATAACAAAAATCCTATTGTCGACCTAATTCAACTGTGTGCTCT
This sequence comes from Castor canadensis, assembly GCF_047511655.1. NCBI lineage: Eukaryota > Metazoa > Chordata > Mammalia > Rodentia > Castoridae > Castor > Castor canadensis. The sequence goes on along the minus strand of NC_133402.1, from coordinate 46,320,896 downwards.
GTGACAGCTGGTGTATGTTCCAGCACAATCTCCCCATTTTGCCATGGATTGGCACTGACAGGTCCCAGGCCAGCCTCACGTCTCTCTGAGTAGCATTGGTCCATTCTGTTTTGTAGGCCTCTGTCTCGATTCCTGTGCCAGCACCAGAGATTTATTTGTTGTGGCACTCTTGTTGTGACCCTGTGTTGCTGGTCAACCTGAGGGAACTGAAGGCTCCTCCCAGCCTGGGGACCAAGTGGTTTATAAGACATAGGACCTTTCCTGGTGTCCAGCGGGCTCCTGTGGCCTGGGGCTTTTACGCTTCTTAGTGAACTTATTCCTTGTCTAACAAATGTGCTTTTTGGCAAAAGCAGAAAGTAGATTCCTGCTTTTTCACAGAAGGGATCCTATGATAAATCCTATGGGGTCACAGAAGGAGATATCAGTTCTCTATTTTAGTAAGCTGGCTGGGGGTGACATGTCCCGTGACCCAGCTGCAGCAGGAAGACGTCCAGAGCCTCCGTATGGAAGTTGCACAGATGAAAGGACCTTGGACCAAATGCACTGAGCAGAAGCTGCTATGAATTCCACTTAAAAACCAAGGAAGCCCAAGCCTTCCTGGATCCTTATTTATAGCAGCTGGCCCTGGCCAGCAGCCAGCATGTCCAGATAGATGGAAGTGGGGCCACCCTGCTGAGCCACAAGGAACAGAAACTCACAACACTGCTCATCATGTCTCTGTTTCCCTGCCCTTTTGAGGGAAGTAAAAAACACCTAACGCTTGCACAGCAAATAAAATGGTTTCTTTACACGACATAGCCAAGGTGACAGGTCAGATGGAAGGCTGGCCTTTGGGAAGCATGTGGAGAGTCTGAATTCAGGCTGGGAAGTGGCCAGGCCATGGCACGCAGGGCCACCACACAAGGTTGACTGTGACTCAGAGCCTACCCCCTTCCTTGGCTCCCTAGGAGGGCTGACCCTTCCTTCAGAATCACAGAACAAGGCTCCTTTCCCACCCTGAGAGATGATGAGGTTTCTGTGCCACCTTGGTGCCCCAGAGTGAGTGCTGGGGAGCTACGGTGACTGTGGTACTGGTAGTCCTCTCCTGTGACCTCCAAGTCGTCTGTTAGTACTTTCACACTGACAGCCACAGAAAGGTGACCCCTAACCTCCCTTAGACATTACAGAGGACTCTTCATCTGCAGGTCTCAATCTTCCCATACAGACCCATTTTTCTTCATAAACGGGGATAAGATTGTGACTTTCTGTAAAGAGTGGCTACGAGGGCTGGGAACGTAGCTCAGTGCTAGATGCTTCCCTGGCATGCGTGAGGCCCTGGGATTGATCCCCAGCACCAAAATGAAAACAATTTGGCTACAGTGATGGAGGCCCATCTTTGGACCTACCTCCTCCCCAACTCCCCATCCCCTGCCTGCATTCAGAAGGGAAGACCTGGAGGCTCGGTGGTATCTAAGCCTAGAGTAACCACAGTGCCTACTCTAGTTCCGGCAGTTCTAAGGAAATGAACAGGAAGCAAGGCCACTTCACTTCAGCCTTTCCCTAGAGAAACTGATTCATTGATGTGACTGAGAAATAACGACAGCCATGCAAGCATGGGTATTCACATATAAAATACTATCAGAAATTGGGGTGCGGCTCAGTGGTACAGCACATGTAGCATGCACAAGGCCCTTGGCTCAATTTCCAGCACCAAAAGCAAACAAATAATAATAATGAAAACAAACAATAAATAAAAACAATTTAAAAAAAAGAACAAAAAAAAACCAGAGCATCAACAGATATCTTTTTCTCCCTTGTAAATAATCTCTCTCACACACACAAACACATTTCTTTTCTGCTGTCTCTTTCTCTCTCTCTTTTCAGTACTGGGGTTTGAACTTAGGGCTTCCAACATGCTAGGCAAGTGCTCTAGTACTTGAGCCATGCCCCCAGCCCTTGTTGCTTTTTTCATTTTTCAGATGGTATCTCCAGCTTTTGCCTGGGGCTGCCCTTGGACTTTGATCCTCCTACCTCTGCCTCCCAAGCAACTGGGATTACAGGCACGAGCCACCACACCCAGTTTATTTTCTGAGAGAGTGTCTCACTAACTTTTGCCCTGGGCTAGCCTTGAACTGAATCTTTCTATTTCAGCCTCCCAAGTAGTTGAGTGCCTGTCTCCCTCCCTGCCACCGACTTCTACATGATTTGCATGTTTATGATTTTATTAATGAATATAGCAAAACACTGTGGCTACAAGATTTCACAAGCAATTTTGTTGTTGTTGTGTGGAAATGAAACCACAGGGCCTTGTGCATGCTAGGCAAGTGCTCTGCCATTAAGCTACATCCCAGCCTTCATAGCCACTTCTTACAAAGAGCTACAAAGAAAACTCTTTCCAATTATTTTAGGAAAAAAAAAAAAAATCTGTAGGCAGGCACCGGTGGCTCATGTCAATAATACTAGCTACTTGGAAGGCACAGATCAGGAGGATCCCAGTTTAAAGCCAGCCCAGGCAAAAAGGGAGATGCTCTCTAAAAAATATCCAGTGTACGTACACACACACACACACACACACACACACACACACACACACACACACACACAAAGGTGGAGTAGCTCAAGTGGTAGAGTGTCTGCCTAGCAAGTATGAGGCCCTGTGTTCAAATCCCAGTGCCATCAAAAAGGTTGTGTGCAAGAAGACTGATACCTGCAGATGAAGACTCCCCTCAGAATGCCTATCGGAGGTTAGGGGTCACCTTACTGTGGCCATCAGTATGAAGCACAACAGAAGACTTGTAGGTCACATGTGTGAGATGGCTGAGGCAAATATTAAGTAAGAGAAGGCACTGTCAATCTCTAACACCAGCCAGAGAAAGAGATGTTTAAGACAGATATTTTATCACCACAATTTAAATACAGAGGCTCCCTGAGTTTTGATGGCTCAACACACAATGGCAAGAAAGCAATGTGCAGCCACCAGGCACTGTACTTTGAATTCTGATTCTTTCTGGGAGGGCAGTATGTGGCATGACCCTCTCTCAAGATACTGGGTGGCTCCCATCAGCCACATGATGGCGATGGTGACAACCAGTCCCCTATAGTAGCCCCCCCTTACCCTGGGGCATATGTTCTGAGATCCCAATAAGTTGGACTTACTGTCTGCAGTCAGTTCTAAGCACCTTCCTCAGAAGTGGGGTGTGTATCAAATGAGTTCTCTCTCAGGGAATGGTGCTCCTGGGGCCCCAAGAAGGCCCAACACTGCCTTGACAATCCTGCTACATGACTACTGGGGGGGTGCAGTGGCCTCAGAGGCTAGTGGACACCCTGGCCAGGTGCATATGGGTGTGTATCTACTAAAACCCTGTCCAACAGAAACAGATTCCTTCCTCCCTTCCTTCTGTCATGTTCTGGAACCAGTTTCAATGCCCAGGACTGATGAATCTAGAAAGGCAATTAAAACAACAACTTTATTTTGAAATAATGAATAGATCACAGGGAGGTGCAAAGAAATTCAAAGGAGGTCCCATGTACCCTTTGCACAGGTGATACCCGGCATGACTGTAGCTCAATACCAAAACCAGGAAACAATCAATGCACAGAGTTTATCCAGACTTCATTAGCTTCAGCAATTTGTGTGTGGCTTAGTGCAACTGTGTGGAGCTTCACACAGCCACAGCCACAATGAACACAGAGCTGCCTGTCACCACAGGCTCCCTGGTGCTCCCCTTTTGTGGCCATTGCCCCTCACCCAACCCTTGATCCCTGGCAACCACTGATGTGTTTCCCCATCTCTATAATTTTCCCCTTTCAGGAAATGTTAGCTAAATGGAATCATGTAGCACATAACCATTTGAGATTAGTTTTAAACTTAGCATATTACCCTAAGAGCCATCTAAGCTGTTGTCTGTTAGACAGATATACTTTTTTGCAGTGGTGGGGATTGAACCCAGGGTCTCCTAGCACACACTCAACCACTTGAGCTACACTCCTAGCCGTTTTGGTTTTTACTTTGTTTTTGAGATAGGGTCTCACTAATTTTTCCAGGGCTGGCCTCAAACTGGGGATCCTCCTGCCTCTGCCTCCCAAGTAGCTGGGATTACAGATGTGTGTACCACCACACCCCAATTAGAAAGATCATTGATATTTAAAATTTTTTTTTGTGTGTGTGGCAGTACTGGGCTTTGAGCCACTCCACCAGCCCTTTTTTGTGATGGATTTTTTTCAAGTTAGAGTCTCATGGACTATTTGCCTGGGCTGGCTTAGAACCGTGATCCTCTTGATCTCTGCCTCCTGAATAGCTAGAATTATAGGCATGAGCCACTGGCGTCCACCTTTTGCTTTTAAGTAGTATTTTCCTTAGTGCACACTCATTGTAAGAAGGGATTTCACTGTGGAAAGGTCATTTTGGATGATGATGAAATTTTACCTCCAAATGGCATTCCACCAAGGAGCTCCTTATTAGATTTTCTGTTCTTTCACTGTCTAGCAACAAAGGAAGCCTTGAGCCTTTCATCTGAAAATACCATCAGTGACTCCAAAGACTCAAAATTTCCTTATGCAAGTGGGTAACACCCTCATCTGGAGGAGACAATATTCTCCTATGGTAAACAAAGGATAAGGTTGTAAATTCATGTGGTGTCTTTAAGCTTCTCTGATCCAAGCTGAAGGAAGGAAAAAAGGATTTCCTCTTCCTCCTCAAGTTTGTAAACTAACCAGCTGCTTGTCCTTTTCTTTATTAAAGGGGCAACTGAGCTGACTGGGGCTCCATGCACTGGGCTGCTCTCAAATGCTTTCTTCCTATCTGGGATGAAATGGCTGCAGTGCCTCAGGTTTTCAACTCATCCTAGAAGACAGATTTCAGCCCTGTGGCACTCCGGGCAAATCTCCCCTAGGAAAGCAGGCTTCTTCATGAACTCGGAAAAAGGTAGCTTCTGAACACCCTACCCACCTCCCCTATTCTCCTTATAGTCATTCTCAGGTTATCTTTCTAACTGCAGGGATAAGCCAGCAGTTGTATGAAAGGTAACTTTCCCAGAATAAATGAAGCATTTGTAAACGCTGTCCCAGAGCTCTGTTCTAGGTGTTTATAGGAAAGCGACAACTTTCTCTGGAAGTCATTTCACGTGGAACACAAATAACAAATAGCGTGGGAAGACCATAACAACAGCCTCACAACACTGTGCTTCTGTGTGCAAAGGATTTTCAGCATCTTGTTGCATGGCCCTTATTAACCTGCTGGGACATACAAGAAGGGGCCGATTCCCAATCTCTCCTGGGGTCTCCTGTGAGTTAACAAGCATGGGGCTACTCACCTGGCTATGTGGTACCCACAGCTGCTCACTCAGAAAGGATGATGCAGAAACATGGGGGAGATAGGAGGCAAAGGTTCACCATTAAAAAAATTAGTTGTTATGCATTTGGGATTTTTTTAAATTTGTTCTGAGACATGGTTTTGTTATGTATCCAGGCTCGCCTGGAACTCATGATCCACCTGCCTTGGCTTCCAGAGTGCTGGGATTACAAGTGTGCATTACCATGCCAAGCCCTGTTCTTATGGACTTCTAAAGTGTCAAAGAAGACCTTGACTAAAATGACCAGAGACTACAATGCCCACTGCTCTCAATTCCTTCCCCAGCTTTCTTATGAACACCTAACTCAGAATACAAGCTCGATCAGTGTTTACAGAATGACTGAACAAAACTGAAGGAAAACTAAGATTCAATTTATGTCCAATCATATCAAACAGTTCACAAAAGCCATACCATGTCATGTGTGGGAAAAGCATGGAACAAAGCCTGAAGTGGCTCCTTTCTATCACACACTTTACCATCTGTCCTGCCAGAGAAGGAGTGCCAGAGACAATACTGCAGTGTACATTCCTCCCAAAGTAGGGACTGGGAGACAGCAGACCAGCTTTCTCCCACCCACATTCAGATGCTGAGACTAGAGGGGCATGCAAGAGGGAGTTTTGGAAAATCCTACTTACAGCAGTTCTTTACTTTTCCCTTCCTGGGGGAAAGAAAAAGAAAAAGGCAGAGGTGGGACGAAGGAAGAGAAGAGAGGAGTACACTGTAGGTCAGAGTGGGTGAGTTAGGCACTGTTTTACAGCAAAGAAAGATGAGGAAGAAGGAGCAGTGTGCCATTTCCAAGCATGTGATCAGCAGTACTAGTTTAGGAGCTAATATAATAAAAGGATGCAAGAAGTAATAACATGGCCACAGCCTGGTGGTCCAGTACCACCTCCCTTCCAGGAGTTCTGTGTGCTCAGCAAGGAGTGCTGAAACCTGGTGAGAGAGGCACCAGCTCCCTTTCCGAAGTCAATAGAACCCGCATTCTCAACCTGACAGTGCTTATAGAGAAAAACTGGTCTGAGAAAAAATGATCACAAAATTCCAAATAAAACACCAGCAAACAGACATCTTTCCTCCAAATAGAATTTAACAGTACACTAAGAGTCTAGTACTCCATGTATGAATTGATCCCAGAATACCTTAATATTAAGCAAGTTGGACATAAATCATATCAAAAAGGGCAATGGAGAAAATGAAAAGGAAATGGCATTTCACCTCAACAAGTGAACAATGGCCATTAAATAAGGTGTAACTCCCTTTCCTCATATGTGTGCCAGTGAGCAAGGATAGAAGGCTGCTTCCTGGACATGACAGGGAGAACCCATTGTCAACCAACAGCCAATATGGCACCTAAGAGGAAAGTGTTAGCTCCATTAAAAACTACAGATCATCTGACCTGTGCAGGCTGGAGGAATCGGAGTTTAAGGCCAGCCTGGAGCTACACAGCAAGATCTTGTCTCAAAAAACTAAGAATGGGAGATGTAGCTCAGTGGTAGACTGCTTGCCTAGCATGTGCAAGGCCCAAAGGTCTATCCCTAGTACCATAAAAACCAACCAAGCAACCAAAAATCCCAAACCAAACCAAACAAACCAAAAAATAAGAGCTGGCGATGTAGCTCGGTGGTAGAGTGTTTACCTATCATGTGTGAGGTCCTAGGTTCAATCCACAGTACCACACAGACTCATACACAAAAAAGGGACTGGAGGTGTGGCTCAGAGACCCTGAGTTTAATCCCCAGTGGGGGGGGGGGGGGAAGGTCAGGCATGGTGATGCATACCTGTGATTCCAGAACTTTGGAGGCCAGGGATCTTGAGTTCAAGGCCAGCCTGGGCTACATAGTCAAGACCTTATCTCAAAAAAATGAACAAACAGGGCCAACAGACTGGCTTAAGTGGTAGAGCGCCTGCCTAGCAAGCATGAGGTCCTGAGTTCAAACCACAGTACCAACAAAAAATTTTTTTTAATCCAAAAAACAAAAAGTTTACAAATATAAAACAAAACCTAAAAATTTACATTTCATTTTTAAACTGGAAATACTCAGAATTGAAGTTTTTACTAACCCTGGGAAGCTAAAACAAGCCCCACCTGATGCAAATATGGCCAAACCCTTGCCTGGGGTCTGACTCAGAGTCCAAGTGTGCACTGATGGAGCACACCAGGTGCTCATACTGACATTGGTCTGAGCCCCTCTATCTGTTCTGGGGATAGAAGGAGAGTGCAGCTTCTGGCATCTGTCCTCTCAAACTTGTGAGCAGTCACTTGTGACTTCAAAGAGACAGGATGGGCCTGCATTGGATCACTCCAGCTCACATGCTGTGTTTATCATGAAGAGACTGAAAATCCCATGCATAGGGTGGGGCTCAGTGGTACAGCACTTGCCTAGCATGCATGAAGCCCTGGGTTCAATCCCTAGAACTGCAAAGCTAAAAAATATGTCTGTGTATTATCTCTGGAATCATGATAAATGTTCTCATTTCTGCTCAAGTATATGCAGAGATGACCCAGAGAATTTCTGGAACCTGATTTGCATCAAAAGCCTTAATGTTAGCGTGACAATGGTGGCTCACACTTGTAATCCTACCTACTTGAGAGGCTGAGATCAGGAGGATTGAGGCTTGAGGCCTGCCCAGGCAAATTGTTCCTGAGACCCCCATTTCCAAAATAACCAGAGCAAATGGAATAGAGATGTGACTCAACTAGTAGCACACCTGCTTTGCAAGTTTGAAGCCCTGAGTTCAACCCTCTCAAAAAAAAGTCCTACCCGCCCCCCCCAAAAAAAAGCCTTAATGTTTTCTACATCTTCTGACTAACCAGCTATGGTTACACAAATAACTATATCAGCTATTCAGCTTTTTTTTGTGTGTGTGGTGCTGGGGAATTTAACCCAGCTATTCAGCTTTTTTTAAACAACAATGTGAAATACACACACATGGGGAAAAAAAACAAAACAAAAACAACAACAATGAGAGGACAAAGGGCATGGCTCAAATGGTAGAGTGCTTTCTAGAGGCCATGAGTTAAATTCCTGATACTGCCAAAAATATTTTAAAAAATTAATAAAAACAAGGTAAGCCAGGTGTGGTTGGCTCACACCTGTAATCCCAGCTTTTCAGGAGGCAGAGGCAGGAGGATCAAAACCAGCCCTGGCAAAGTTAGTGAGACCCTATCTCAAAAACAAAACAACTGGGGATGTGGTTCAAGTGGTAGTGCACTTGCCTAGCATGTGCAGGGCCTGGGTTAAATCCCCAGTTCCACAAGACCAAACAAAACCAGTGTATAACTGTAAGCAGTCTAAATGTTCAACAACAGAGAATGGGTAAATAAAATAACGGAAAAGTATATGATCATTAAAAATGATGTCGCAGGGCTAGGGGCATGGCCCAAGCCGTACAGTGTCTGCCTTGCAAGTGCGGGCCCTCCTGAATTTAAACTCCAGAAGCACCACCACAAAAAAGAAGATGTCATAGAAAAATATTTAATGACTCAGAAGTAAACATGCTTGTGGAATATATAAATGAGTAAACTAAGGAACAGTATGGCCCCTAGATAAGAAAAGAGCAATAAAAGCAAGATGGTTAATAAAAGAGATGAAGTACCGTGTCTACAACAACATGGTCTAACTTAAAAGCATTATACTAGACGAAGGTGAGAAAGAAAGGACTACATATTGTGGCACCCCATTTATATAACATTTCTGGAAAAGGCAAAACCTCTAGAGACAGAAAACCAATCAGTCACAGCGGGGTGGGAGAGGGTATGGGATGGAATAATGGGGTAGAGACCTTTTTGGGGTAATGGGAATGTTTTAAAACTGGATTACAGTGATGGCTGCACAAGTCATCAAATGTATACTAGATGTGAGTAAATTTTATGGTATGGGTATCTTGTAAAGACATGGAAGAATTAGAACAAAGTTAAAAACAATGAGCTAGATTTGTGGATATAACCACTGATCACACAAGGGTGTTGGTGGTGGATACTTATTTCCAGAGGGTAAGAATACAGGGCTTTTTATTACCAATCCTTGGCATCCAGGAACTGGTCTGACAAATCACAGATAGGCCTCAGTGTCTGGCAACTAGCTGGTGCTCATGGCAAGGCCACATTACTCTCTTGTTAGATACAAGTGATCTCACAGACCAGGTCTCAACATCAGACCAGGTCATACAGGGCCGGAGCAAGACCACATCCCAGGCAGGATGGAGTTGTGTGGCATGAGATGTCATCATGCAACTCAGAATGGTGAACAATTTAAAACTTTTGAATTGTTCATTTAGGGAATTTTCCATTTAATATTCTTTTTCTTTGGCAATACTGGGGTTTGAACTCGGCCTCATACTTGCTAGGCAGGCGCTCTGCCACTTGAGCCACACTGCCAGCCCTTTTGTGTTGGATAGTTTCGAGATAGGGTCTCACTAACTATTTGCCTGGGCTAGACTTGAACCATGATCCTCCTGATCTCAGCCTCCCAAGTAGCTAGGATTACAGGCATGAACCACCAGCACCCAGTCCCATTTAATATTTCTGCACCTTGGTTGACAATGTACAAGTGAAACCTGGGAAGGGAAGCCACAAATAGGGGAAACTACTGTATTTGAACATCTGGAGGTGGCTTGAGATACCAAAATAGATAAAACCAAATTGTACGCTCATGGGTGTACAATGAAAGCAATGAAACAGGCCTCCTCTTTCTCAAGAGATGAAGAGTGCTTCCCTTCCAACAGAAACACTTGCTGATGATGCAAACACAGGGACACTGAGGAAATAACTGTCTATCTTAGCTAAACTATTCCACCTCCCCTGAAGCATTCTGAAGCAAATCTGAGTGAGATGGCAGTACTTTGAAAGTAGGAGAAAACAAACCTTTGTGATAGATATACACACTGCTCTGACCATAATCCTACCACAATTTCCACCCATCTTCTATATCATCCTATTATTTAGGTGGTAGGAATTTCAAATTCTCTACCACTCCTCAAGTTCTTCTCACTCAATCTTGCATGATGGCCCTTGGTTTCCTCACTTGTCACCACATCAGTCTATTAAATCAGGAGAGATCTTTCATGTAAATAGAAATGCCAAATGAAACGCATTTCCGATGGACTAGTTCTAGAGACATCTGAAGACTCCCAGGCATGACTCTTTTGCAGCTCAATTTCATGTCTCTTTGTCCATCCCCATATCCTTGGCCCAATTCCATCTGAGGAATTAGATGAAGTCCCTGATTCTCTGTGAGCCAACAGGTCTACAGATGTGGAGAGAAATCTAGGGCCTGTATAGTCAGACCTGCCTCAGTGTGGAGTTTAGTAAAAGCCATTTAGTACAGAGGACTGAATCACAGTATAAGTGAGTTAAGTTTCAGATCTGTAATTTAATTCCATATGCCTTTTATTCAGCTGTAAAGTAAGACCAAACATGAGCTCCCATCTTAAAAGAGCATTGTCAAATGAAGTCATGACTGGGAGGATGAGTCAAGAGAAGGAATGTCCTGTGGCGACATCAACGTTCACACTATTTTAAAGTAGGGAAGTGTCTCTCCTTTTGAAAGAGTAATCACATGGAAGAAATTCACAGTGCAAGACAGAGAGGTCCCTGAGTGAGATGCCACATATAGGACCTCCAGGCTGAAGACATCTGCGTTCTGAATAATGCATTACTACTAACCTCCTAGTTAGCAGTACCTGGGCAGACAAGGACCTCACGTACCTGCCCAGAGCTCCGAAGTTATGTGAGGGGCCATTGGGGCGGCCATCACCATCAGGGCACACAGAGCATCCTCAAACTCACGGCTGTGGAGAACGACCCGCTGGGAGGCTTGCTAAGGAAGGGAAAAGAGCGACATGAGTCTGAGGAGGACAAGTAAGCATGGGTAAGAAGGGCCAAGCATGGGTCTCATATCCAGAGATGCAGCAGATAGGAAGAAACCCTGTTAGCCCAGGATAGGGGACTCCGCCGCTAAACCACAGCATTACAAACAGCTGTGGCAGCTGTTTACCATGCTCGAGCCGGATGCGAGGCATGTAGTTCTCACAACTACCCCGGCTGACAGATGAAGAGGGCGCAAATGTGCCCTGGGGACAACATTAGTCAAACTCTTAACTACTCAGGTAGGTACCTAAGCACTGGGGACCCAGTGAGAAATGCAGAGACCTGCTCTAGGGTTTCTCACTGTGGAACCCCTAATCCTAGGATTCTCTCTACCCACTGCACCAAACAACAAAACTAGCCTAACCAGGTTATGGCATCCAGTACATGTGGGACAAGAATAATTGCAATTTTATGATACGTTTTTAACCTTAAAGTAGGTGTCAAGGTAGGCACGGTGATGCATGTCTGTAATCCCAGTAGTCTGAGGCTGAGGCAGGAGGATATTGAGCTTGAGGCCAGCTTGGGCTACCTCAAAAGACCTTGTCTCAAAAAACAAACAAACATCCCTCCCCAAATCCTGCCCCCTCAAGATACCCCAATAAAAGAAAGAAGAGGTGTATTTTTCTGAGTATGAGATGTAAAAATATTATACCTGGACTTTTTTTAAAAAGTGAAGGTAGCCAGGCACCAGTGGCTGATGCCTATAATCCCAGCTACTTGGGAGACTGAGATTGGGAGGACTGAGGTTCGAGGCCAGCCTGGGCAAATAGTTCTCAAGACCCCATCACCAAAATAACGAGCGCAAAATGGAATGGAGGTGTGGCTCAAGCTGCTTTGCAAGCTCAAACCCTAGTCCCACTAAAAAAAAAAAACCAAAACAACAAAAACTGCCTGATAAGATTTGAATATAACTTTATGTATAAAGGTATAGAGAGAGGCTGTGGGCAGAAATAGCGGCAAGGGGTGAAAATTAATTTTTTGATTTAAATTTTGTATACTATTTGCCTTTTTTTTTCTTGATTAAAATGTAGTACATCTCACCAAAAATTTGAGAAACACAAAACCACTAACAATTATGCTGTCCCAGGCTCTGAAGAAACAAAAATGTGTATATATGTGCTAATACACACAACCTTTTCATGACTGGGCTTTTCGTTGGGTGGGGGGTGGGATTGAACTCAGAGCTTCTTGCTTGCTTGCAAAGCAGGCGCTGTACCACTTGAGCATGCCTCCAGCTGTGACTGGACTTTTCATCACATGGACACCCGAATCACCTGCCTTACTTCATGAATAGTTTCTGGTATTCAGTATTCCTGGAGACGCGGTATTAATGGTGAGAATGCATTTTCTCCTTGTTGATATGATGGAAGGACCAGAGGATATAGAAGTTCTAAGTCTCTGTGATTATAAATCACCCACAGCAGACACCCAGGTTGAAGGACACACACAGTCACAGGGTCACAGTCCTGATAGCTGGAATGTTTTCTGAAGTATACATCAGCCTTACCTATTAGCAGTATGCTAGAACCTGTCTCCTTATCCTTGCAACAGACAGAAAATGGTCATGTTCAAAAGCCTCTGCAAATGTGATAGGTTAAAAAAAAAAAAATCACATCTATTTTTTGTTATTGTTGCTTTTAGTTTAATTTTGTTTTTTAGACAGGGTCTCACTATGGAGCCCAGGCTGGCTTTGAACTCAGGATCTTCCTGCCTCAACCTCTTGAGTGCAGGATTACAGTCATGTACCACCATGCTTTTAATTTTTTTGGCCTTTTTTATTTTATTTTTTTGGTGGTACTGGGGTTTGAACTCAGGACTTCACACTTGCTTGGCAGGTGTTCTACCACTTGAGCCACTCTGCCAGTCCTTTTTTGTGTTGGGTATTTTTGAGATAGGATCTTGAGAACAGGGATCCTCCTGATCTCTGCCTCCTGAGTAGCTAGGATTACAGATGTGAACCACCAGTGCCCAGTTTGCACTGGTTATTTTTGAGATAAGATCTCGCTTTTTGCTCAGGCCAGCCTGGACATGACTCTCCTATTTTATGTTTCCTGCTGTAGCTGGGAGAATAGGTGTGCACTACCATGTCCAGCTTTTCCTGGTGAGATTAGGTCTCACAAACTTCTTTGTGCAGGCTGTCCTCGAATCGAGATCCTCCTGATCTCAGTCTCCCAAGCAGCTAGGATTACAGGCATGAACCACCAGCACCCAGCTCAGGGTTAAGTATTTTCATATTAACATGTAAGTTCTCTAAACTGGGCACCACTGGCTCACGCCTGTAATCCTAGCTACTCTGGAGGCAGAGATCAGGAGAACTACAGTTTGAAGCCAGCCTGGGCAAATGTTTTGTGAGACCCTCTCTCAATGCAACCCATCACAAAAAAGGGCTGGTGGAGTGGCTCAAGGTGTAGGCTCTGAGTTCAAGACACAGCACCGCAAAAAAAAAAAAAAAGTTCTCAATAATATTAAGGATAGTAGCCTTCTGTCTATGTAATTATAGGTCTGTTTGTTTTTTGGTGGCACTAGGCTTGAACTCGGCAATGTCACGCTTGCTAGGCAGGCACCAAATAGTTGTAAGTGTTTTCCCTAGCTTCTACGTATCTTTTTACCATGGCTATTTTGACATACTAAAAATATCAAGTTTTATGCAGTTGAATCTGTAAATTTCTTTTTTTCCTCCTGTTCTGTTGTAAATTTCCGTTTTTGTGTGTTGGTGACAGAACTGAGGGCCTCATGCATGCTGAGCATATGCTGTGGCACTGAGCTCCACTCCTCTTCTACTGTCCTTAAAAGCCTAGGAAGGCCTTCATTTTAAAAAAGCACTGCTATTAGTTTTAGTGCATGTTTCCTACTGCCTAGTAACTAACACTATTTGTTGACAAATTCTTCCTCTGGCAAGAAAAGTGGGAGGCTAGCTGATGATGTGGCTCAAGCTGCCAGAGCACCTGCCTAGTAAGTGTAAAGTCCTGAGTTCAAACCCCAGTGCCACCAAAAGAAAAAAGAAAGAAGGAGAAAGAAAAACTGGAATCATATGTAGCACAAAGATGAGTGATAACGAAAAGGTTGTTTTTTTGTTTTCAGTGACAGTTATTCTGATCCATGTAGGTAAAATAAATATAAAATGCAGTGATGGCAAGAAAACATCACAATTCATTCAGGAAATCAGACAGCGTGGGGGGGGGGATGAAGAAGCAGAAAAGAGAGAGGCCTGATCTGGTCCTGGGTTTGTCACTAATCAACCAGATATGACATTTAAGCTCCCTGGGCCTCCATGTCCTTGCCTGTAAAACACTGGGGAAGAAAGCAGTTAGAGCAGGCTGTCTTTAAAACCCTTCCAACAACAGGACTAGGTTGTGATATGGAGAAAATGCTTCCTTAGACAACAGAGCCACATCAGGGAGGTGGTCTACTGTGCTGCTTTCTGTCCCTACCTTGGGATCCTGCAGGTCACTCTCCCACCCCTTTGCCACCAGCAGAGGCCACTTACCAAGAGGGCGCTGCTGAGTCCCATCAGCTGAGAAATTGCAGAATTCAGGGAGAAGTCCTTTGTGAAATGGGCCGTCACCTATTAGTAAAAGTTGAGTTATTCACCTTCATTAAAATTCTCTTAAGCTTTCCAGGAAAAAAAAAGTGAAATAGATTCAAAAGCTACTTATAAATACATCATCTAAAATAATCACTATGGTTCATAGAACAAAGATTTAAAAAATTCAAAGTCAATTCTGTTTCCTCTATTTAAGGCTGCAGCAAGGCTGGAGGTGTAGTTCACGTGGTACAGTACTTGCCTGGCATACATGAGGCAGGGCAGGGTGGCCAGAGCTACTGCTGAGCAAACATCAAAATGAGGAAACAGGAGATGTGGTGAGGGGCTCACACTCCTTGGCTATGTGACTTCAATTCACACAGCACATGGTCTTGCATTTTGAAATGTCAGAACACTAGCATGATTTGTCAGCCTTTCATGTTTGTGTACTTTTCAGTGCTGTAGGCAAGACTACAGAAAAATAACACATCTTTAAGATGTCAAGAGTTTACAGCTCAGTGAAATAACCCAAGCCTATTATCCGACAGAAGACTCTGCCAGATCCAGAGGAAAAAACATGCTATGAAAACAGCGCTGAGGTATGGCTCTGATCACTGAATTCAACCCAGGGAGCTCCGTTCACCTCACAGAGGGCACAGAGGATATTAAGTTGAAGAAGTGACATCAGATGAGACCCAGTCGGACTCTGGGCCACTCCAGGTCACACAAATCAGAGAGGAAGAGCCCTACCATGCCTCAGTGTCAACTGAATCAGAGTCCAGATAAGCAACCTTGGCTGACTTTATAGATTGATCAGTACATCTTTTAGTTTATTTTTTTTCTTTTATGGTATTGAGGATTGAGCCCAGGGCTTGACACATGATAAGCAAGCGCTCTACCATTGAGTGTGTTACACTCCCAGTTCTGAATCAGCACACCTTAAGAGGGAAAAATCAGCCAAAGAAGGACCTGCAGTAACAAATACCCATAAAAAAAATGACTTTGGATTTGCAAGAATTAACCTACAGTAACTCACACAGACATTTAGTTCCAAAGTAACCAAGTAGAAAAGCCCTGCTATGCTGAGCACCAGAGAATTTGGAGTCAAGGCCAGGCTCTCAGAGCGTGCTCGGGGATGCAGTTGCCTGGCACCCACTGCAGTTTCTCACCTGAGAGATGACCATGTTCTTGTACTCCAAGAGTTTGCGGGTCTCAGCTCGCTCCTCACTTGTCAGCAGCTGAGGCTGGGGGCTCGGCCCACAAGCTCTGGCCTCAATAAAACGGGTTGCCAGGGACCACAGACGCTGCTGCCACCTCAGCACCCCAGGGAGGGCATCGGCTGCATTTGGGGATAGTGAAGGAAACAGAAGGAACACTCATGAGAAGGATCCATGTGGTGGATTGGTCACAAAGCTGAGGGCATCACCAACCCCCCATGATCCTCCCTGGCTCCCAGCGTTGGGGAAGTCAGACCAGGACTGATGCTGCCATCTCCCAGGGTCCCAGATGTTCCACACGAGGCAGCAGGGCTGCTCAAGTGCTGCCACCAACTGTCCTGGGTCCATGACAAGACCTGAAGCTCAGTGAGATGGCTTCAGCACGCTCCTGCCTTGGTTAGCAAGCAGGCTGCCACAAGTGTCTCCAAGCTAACAGTGTGCTCAAAGATAGTCGGCTGACATGGGGACAAGCCCTTGCTCTCACAAGGACAGGTAACAGCAGTAGTGGTGACTTTAGGCCGTGCCTGGGAACAGCACTGCCATACAGTGTGAGGTACAGTGTCTACACAGTGTGACATAACCTGTGACCTTGCCGGGTGTGTGGACTATGTATTCCAGGCATGTGCAACAACTCTACTGCAGTGAAGGTGAACAGCTCACCTGGTTGCCTGGTGACAGAGGGCCAGTCCAGGTGCCTATACTCTTTGGCCACTGGGTCAGAGGTCCTAAAGCCCTGGGGGCAGTGGAGCCTTCCGGGGGGCTGGTCAGAAACAGGTTCTCAGAGCCTGTCCTGCAGCTGAGGGGAGGGTCAGAACCAGTGTGAGTCTATGCTCCTGAAGCCCTGGTGACTCTGAGGCAGCTTGTGCTAGGACTGATTTGTGACCACTATCCCAGGCCCAACTCCCAACCAGACACGATTATGTTGAAATAACTGGAGATTCAATAGGTGACACACACACTTCCTAGAAGGCTCAGATTCCCAGGCATCTACTTTCCTCTCCCACAGCTATCCTTGGGCAGATCACACAAAGCAAATGAACCTGTTGGATGGTTTTCTCTAGGACAGCTAGGTGCCCAAGACTGTTTAACTTCACAACTTCTTAAGTCCATACAGCTCTGAGAGACAAACCTCCCAAGAGGGAAGATGGGTTGGCTGAAGGTGGTCACAGGTAACACTGGCCCAGACCCCATTCAGGGCTTCTGTTTTGGTGAGGGAGGAAGACCCTGTCCTAGGAAAATCCATTGGGGTAGACCTAGAGAGGGCTGGCCTCTGCATCACAGGGGGCCTAGGAACAGCACAGAAGTCAGCTCCCCAGGTGTGGCCCCTGGAGACCTGGCATTAGAGTCTGCACAGAGCCTGCTGCTGCGAGGCCCACCCGGAGGCCATTGGCAGCTCTGAAGTGACTGGGCATCTGGAGTGCTACGAGTTCTGTTCTGTAAGCGGTCCTGAGGCCACACATGCCTGGGAACACTGGTGTAGGATGGCCTGGATGCTGGACAGGCTGCTCCTATGGAGTCGATTTCTACAACTCTTCACTGATGTCTTCCTTCCCCCACTTCCTTCTGAGCCAGGACAGATTACAAAGGAAGCAGGCCAGGAAGAGGAAGGTGACTTACTCTTCACATCCCACAAGATATCCTTCTCAGGAGGGGCTGCAAAGAGGATGTAGAGCCGAATCGTGTCGATCCCATACTGAGTGACAACTTCCTCAGGGTCCACGCCATTGTGTCTGGATTTACTCATCTTCTCCCACGTCACCTCTAACTTCTCTTTCGTTTTTGTGTGAACAGGAGCAGAACCTACATGCAAAAAAAATACACGGGGATGGCATGTACTTTTGACAGAGCTCATCAGAAAAACCTGGGCAAACAAGAAAACTGCCATTTGAGGAATCACATGAATTCACTCAACACGCCTTTCTCTCTCTATATACTATGTTATAAAAATGTTGTTATTATTATTATTATTTAGTGCTGAGACTCAAATCCAGGGCCTGTACATGCTAGGCAAGTACTCTAGCACTGAGCTATAGCCCCAGCACAAATGTTTTTATTTTGAATAAATGAAATCTACTTCACTTTCCCTTCTTTTTGCAAATAAATATACAGGTAATAATGGATTCTGTCAGCTTTTCCTACAAAACAAAGTAATTCCCCCCTTTTAAAATAAATTAATTATGCACAAAAGGAAAGTAAAATAGAATGAGAAGGGGTGGGGATATGGCTCAGTGGTGGAATGCTTGCCTAGCATGCACGAGGTCCTGGGTTCCATCCCCAGCACTACAAAAAAAAAGAAAGAAAACTTGCCTGCCCAAGTTGCAGGGTCTCACAGCACTTTGCTGTGAGACTTGGAGCCCCATTCACATCACAGTCACCAAAATACAATCTTGCACTGTCAGGGCAAGTAGAGCTGCTCTGCTAAATATGGTGGTTCATTATATGCCAGCCAGTCACACCTTCCTTGGAAGTGTCTCTTTTCCCACTCAACATTGCTGCTATAGACAGTGCTGATGGAAGAGGCTACGTTTGGATGAGGCATTCTTGTGGCTAGCCTCAGTGGAGCCTCTTCCTTAGAAACTGGAACTAAGAGACCAGAAACTGTTTCCATGTTGTTGCCACTAGAACCCTCCTACCACCCAGGAGATGGGCATGACTTGCCCTGAGGCCACCCAGGCTCCTGTAAGCTGAATTGGAGCAGAGGAAGAACAGGGTGGAAGAACAGGGAGCAGCAGACAGACTATGGAGAGGCTTGAGGAAGGCAGAGAAAGGAGAGGTTGGTGATCTCCTAAGTGCTGAGGAGCTCAGCTGTAGTTCCCGTGGCTGGGTCTCAGTGACGTCCCATTGTCCTTGTGTTGAATCCACATTTGGGTGAATTTTTGCCCTAACTCCAACAGCAACTGAACTCTCAAGGACCTGATGTATACACCTGACAGCTAACTCCATCTCTACAGATGGCCCCTGCAGATCAGGATGGGCAAGTCTGCCATGGAGGGGAAGGATGCTCACAGAACTGCCTGGAGCCATGTCATCAGAGCAGAGAGAGAGAGGGATGAGGTTCAAGGACCCACTCCCTGCTCTATTGTGCCCTACACTGGGTCTGGCCTTTATAGCACTGTTGTACAATTAGGATAAAGGTATCTGTGTGGGCAGAGAAGTTGAGAAGATAGAAAAGGATGGACACATTTGGTCCTGAAATGTATGGCTTGGAAGTTTGGATTTCAGACCCTGCTCATTCCCTTGGTTGGTGCCTTTGTACAGAGGACAAACTGTACAGCTCTCCTTGGACAACCCTGCCCATACTTTCAGAGAGCACTGAAATTTACAGTACCATAGATTTGGCTCCTTTCTCCTCTGATCTCTGCTGGAGAGGCCCTGACAAGTTTTGCTTCTCCAGCTTGTTTTCCCATGGACCATGCTGGCCGTTCCAAACCCTGATGTATGATTGGTTTGGTCAGGGAGTTCCACCAATGCTTCCACCTACCCCTCTCCAGTGTTTGACTTGGGGATCCCCCTGCCCCATTCAAGGGGTGGTTGGGTGTCCCAATCTCATCCATTATGCACTGGTTTTTCTAAAATGTAATGGCCAGAATGTTTCTCACAGCAACCCCAATAGGTGTTTCCTCTTCATTTCTAACATGTCACTTGCACATTCCCTGTGGTACACCTAGAGATCTGCAGGAGAAACTGCCTTTGAGGAAGGTGAAAACACAGCAGAGGGAAGAGGCCTGGAGAATCGGGGGCAGAGGAGTGTTCAAGAAGGCAGGACAATGGGAAGGCCTAGTGGCGTGAGTTTCAGACTCCAAGGTGTAGAGGGAGTGGGTAGAGTAGAGGCCTCAGGTTTTGAAATGTGCTATTGGGCTTTCTAGAGAGAAATGCCAGGAGACCCCCAGCTGGAAGACTGTCCTGGGTCCAGGGCTCTGTCCAACAGGGCTGGGCCAGGAGGTGGTGCCTGAGGGCCCTCTATGGTCCACACAAGGCAGAGCCCCAGTGACACTGTTGCTGTATGGGGCTGGCACAGAGCTGCAGAGAGCCCAGACCAGGACAAGCTGAGATGCAGAGACCACGAGGCCAATCAGACCCCTCCTGGTCCAGCCAGGACCAAGTGGCAAATGTCTGCTTGATCAATTACTCCCAGGACTGGCCTTAGTTCTCACCTGGACCACAGCCTGGCCCTCACCCTTTTATTTCGGTACTGGTGTTTGAACTCATTATGCTCCACCACTTGAGCCACCCCTCCAGCAGCCTGACCCTTCTTACCTGTGAGATCTACTTCCTCTCTCTGCAGGTACTGTCCTGATGGAAGCCGGAATGTCTGCCCCTTGATAAGGCCTTGGGCCAACAGCTTGTGAAAAGGCTCCCTGAGGAAATAAAGGGAAAAGGAAAGTGGAGGGTGGAGATATAAAGCATCCAGAACCAGTGTCACAAACCAAACCCACTGAAGGGCAGCTGACCCATGAACACAGGGTGGCTGACCAAGACTACCTGTAGAACATATTGCACAAGTGGCTCCTTAGGAATAAGTGATAACATGAAGTCAAATCGGCAGGCAAGTGGAAAGAGCCCTGGGCCTCAGATTTGAAAGGCCTGCATTCCTGCATTCAAATCTCAGTTCTGCTTCTCAATGGATTCTGGGAGTCCAGGCAAGTCTTCTATAGAACAGGAATGGGAAAGTCCTGCTTCAAACTACTGCTGGAAGACTCAATGAAAAGACTGCATGAAAACACTTGGTTTTTAACCCCACAAACATCAGCTGCCTGCTGAGCTCAACAGAGGAAGGGCGTGGAGGATGCAGGGATCACTTAGGGCTCCCCTCATGAAGGTTTCTTCCTTTTTAACTGAACCTAATATACAGTGCTTACTCACATTCTTTAAACAAATTTAAAATCATAGAAGTTATAGGGGAATATATCCTTGCCATCAAAGTTTAAGCCCTACCCTCCTTCCTCGTCCCACTCCTCTCCAAAGAGGCCGTTTTTATCCATTGTTTAGTGTGTAACCCTGGAAAAGTCTGGAGACCCTTTTCAACGATGTTACGAACACAATTATTTTTATACCCACATGTGATTTTTTTGGAATTTTTTTGGTGGTATTGGGGTTTAAACTCAGGGACTCGTGCTTACCAGATAGATGTTCTACCGCCTGAACCATGCCTTCAGTCCTCTCCCCTCCCCATTTGATTTATTTTTCAGATAGGGTGTCACAGCATTCTTGTCTTGAGCCTGCCTTAGACCTTGAACTTCCTACCTAGGCCTCCTGTATAGGTAGGATTACAGGTGTGAGCCACTG
Source organism: Castor canadensis (assembly GCF_047511655.1). Classification (NCBI taxonomy): domain Eukaryota; kingdom Metazoa; phylum Chordata; class Mammalia; order Rodentia; family Castoridae; genus Castor; species Castor canadensis. The sequence goes on along the minus strand of NC_133402.1, from coordinate 46,299,671 downwards.
TGCCTGGCCCTAGAGTTTTTGGACGTAAGTAAGATGAGATGGTGCATTTCATCAAGTGACCCACCACTGCCCCCTTATGGCAGTGTGTAGATGTGCAACCTGCCAGAATCTGACCCTGACCCCTGCTGTTCTGCATAAGTTGCACTCCTCCTGCTTCATGTTCTAAAATCCTATCTCTTTCAACCTAAGCTGTTAATGAAACAGTACACATTAAAAAGTGATATTTTAAAAGGGCATAACTGAATTTTCACTATACAAACACAAGTATAACCAGCACCCAGATCAATGAGCAGTGCGGCCAATCTCCTGAAATCCTCCTGCCATCTCCAGACACTCACTCCCCACCATGGCCATCACTAGCCTGACTGCTCATTTAGTGTTGCCCGTTTCAAAACCACTTCTAACAAGATTTGAATGAGGGATTCCCAGGATGTCCACACTAGGGACTTTCCCCAGAACTGGCAGGTGTCAACACACAGAACAGTGATGCACTGAAACCAAGGCCCTGATTAAACAAACACAGTTTAATTTCTGAAAGTTAGCAACAATGCACCTGGATCGTGGAAGTTCATCTGGACTCTATCCTCTCCTGAGCTGTGGTACAGCAGGGATCTAAAAGCTTTAGATGGGTCATCTGAGCAGGGATAGCAAAACTCGACTCCAGTGACCTTACTTACACCACCCAGACCACTCAGAGCCATGGCAGTACTTCCAGGTATACTCATCCTGAGTCTCAGAATTCTTCTTAGTGCCATAAGCCCACTGTTGTTATGTGAACTGGATTATTTATTTACTCAACAAGTATTTGCTGAGTGGTGACTATGTGCCTGGCACTGATCTGGCACTGGGGTACCAATCCCTGCCCTCAGGGAGCCAGCCAGCCTAATTGCCATCATAGAACCAAGTCAATGGCTGGCCATGCTAGGAGCTGTGAGGGAGGGGAAGAAAGAGTGTAGCTGTACTTGAGGAGTACCTCTTCCTTCTTTCAAGACAAGTTCCAGGTCCTCAGCTTGGCCACCACAACTTCCTTCTTCTCATGTTCTGCTTTTTCTAAGTTACCCACACAACACACCCTATTGATACTCTTCCCTGAGCTATTGTTAAAACTGCCCATCTGTGAAACCTCAATTCAGCTTTAGGCTCTACTCCAATGCCTCTCCTCCACTGGAAGGTCTGGGAACCTCCTGGCCAGGACCAGGTCTCTTTCCTTGCTGAGGTGTCCAGCCTGGTACCTACAGCTAAACTTGACAGAGATGAAAATTTATTGTGTGTTCAGGGGAGTGGCTGACCTGTCCACTGTCTTCCACAGAGGAGAAGGAGGAAGAAAATCTTTGAAGACCCCTCCCAATGCTTAGTTCATAAAATACACTCAATAATGTTAATTGGTTTGAACTAAATCAAGCTTATTTCAATGAGTGAATAAATAAACTTCCCAGCACCAGAGGTCCCCCAACCAAGGTAAAAGAGGAAGCAAGAGGTGGAGGTGGGAAAGACACAGGAGGCTGTGGCCTCCAGCTGGGGCTACCCTCCCTTTTTGCAGGGATGGATACAACTGTCCACCTCCTGCTAGAGGGAAGTCCAGCAGAGGGAGGTGGGAGCGCCCTGCAGGCTCACAGAGAATTTCACAGTGGAGTCATGCTCACCCCCTGTGTTTTCCTCCCTCCTGCGGGGCTCTAGGGAATGCTCCATGGGGCACTGGGAATCTGGTGCTCATCTCTTGGCTGAAGCAGGCCACATCTGCCCTCATGCAGAGTTTGGCTCTGCATCCTCACTTGTTTATCCATTCAACACAAATTTGCATGACAATTGATATAGAGTACTCTTAATTAATTGGAGAGCTTATAGTATAAGAGGTCACTCCTAAATAACCACCAATGCCACAAGGAAAGGCTTAGAGCGTGGAGGTTCACGGTGCATGGGACTGAGGGACCAGGGAACATCAAGGGCCCTGCTGGAGTAGGGATCACATCCTGTTGCGGAGTCCATCACTCAGATTCACAGCCAGTGTGGTATCCTCATTTGTTCCCTCGTTCATTCACTCAACAGATGGTACTTAGGAACAAACCTGTGTGAGCAATTCATCTTAGGGGCTGTGCACAGCAGGGGCCTCCATAACAGTAAAAAATCTGCAGCTGTAAACCACCAACTAAGGCTTCGCACTCCAGGATCATCAGAGGCAGGGCCATGATGGAGGCCTTCTGCCTGAGGCCTCACACTGAGTCAGCTTTCTCTTATTCCTTCAGCATTACCCCCGGAGGCAGATACCGCCCCCTGCCCTGAAGCACAGATGCACACAGCTGCACGCAAGCAGATGATGACAGGTGATGGAGTTGCCACTATCTCCATGTTAGACCTACTTCACTAATTCAGAGATTAAATTAACCCAAGGTCATCTCTGTCCCACTTCCTCAGGAAGGAAGGAGGGGACACTAGGAAGGGAGGAAGAAAAGGAAAGGAGAAGAGGAAATTCCAAACACAGATGGATAGGCTACTTTAAGTTCTGTTTAATTGTGTATAAGGAGCATACTTATTAAGATGTGGCTACAAGTCTCAGGACATGCCAGAGCCCTATCTAGTGGCTGCAGAAGACATTCACATACTTCTGAAGCCTTGGACAGTCTGCTGTCCACTCTCTCAACCTGGTCAGGCAGCTGCTTATGGATTCCTGAAAGTGCAAGGAGACTGTTCGAACTAAGTTTTCCTTCTTCCTTGCTCTGTACATAGGGCATCCTTCCTGCTCACGTACTAAGTCCAGTTTCTAACTGTCAGCCAAGTTCATTCTTTTTTTTTTTTATTCATTTATTCACATGTGCATACACCAAGTTCATTCTTAAAAACCACAGTTTCTACTGCCTGGCAGCAGCCAGTCACAGACAAGGGGGCCTTATTAACATGCTGAGCCCCAGCAGAGCATGTCTTTCCATCATGATCCTTTCCCAAGAGCCCCGTTTCTGAGCAATCAGACAGTGAAGAGAATGCTCTGTGGACAGACAGCCAGAGCATGGCCCTTCCTGTGAAACAGCGACTTCTGAGGCCACAGCTCTGCTGACTGCAAACCACAGAGAGAACTGACTTCAAGGAATTAGTGTCTCTCTGACAAGAGTCCATGTTTGAGCTGTCTCACACAGAGAGAAAAGGCCTCCTTAGCCCAGGTATGTCGAGGTCCAGCTCCTGCATGGGAAAGCCAGGAGCCAAAAACAGAGGCCTGCACTATGCCCCTGGGCCTCAGCACCTTCCCTTCTGCAGAATACATACTGAAATGAGTGCTGCTGTAAAATCGTCAAGTTACATAACTACTGTAAAAATCTGGGTCAGACAGTGCATGCCTGGAGTCCCAGCACTTGAGAGGCGGAGGCAGGAGGATGAAAGGTTCAAGACCAGCCTGGGACACACAATAAGATCCTGTCTCAAAAAACAAACAAAACAACCCAACCCCAAACAAAGCAAAATATCTGGAAAAAAACAACAGTGCATTTAAAAATAATAAAACCAGTAAGTTTACCACCCAGAGACAACTATTATTGACATGCTGGCATAATTCTTTCTAGTCTTTTTCTCTTTCTCTCTCTTTTTCTTTTTCTTCTTTCTTTTTTTCTTTTTTGTGGTACTGAGGTTTGAACTGGGCCATGCCCCAGGAATTTTTTTTTTTAAAGTAGTACCAGGGCCTCACAAGCACTCTATCATCTGAGCCAGGTACCCAGTCCTTCCTTTTTTTATTTTTGAAAGCAGAAGGATTTATTTATTTATATATTTACTTCTTGAAAGATTAACTCTAGTGTGTGAACAAAAGAGAATTAAGGATGAGCCCAGGTTTGAGCTCTAACCATGACAGTCGACAATTAGTACGAGAAAAATTAAATGAGTATATGTTAATTTTTTCCCTCACCCTCCTGACTCACAGAAACATGAAGATCTGTTTGACTTCTCTTTTTAAATTTTTAATTTTTTTAATGTTTTAAAAATTGTGCTGGGTGAGGGCATATTGTGGCATTTACAAAAGTTCTCACAATATATCAAATATATCATACTTGAATTCACCCCTCCATCATTCTCCTTTATCCTCTCTCCTCCCTTTTTTAATTTTTATGACAGGGTTCTATGCAGACCAGTCTTGCCTTGAACTTGCAATCCTCCTGCCTTAGACTCTCAAGTGCTAGGATTACAGGTGTGGATCACCACATCTGGCTCAAATCCCTCCTGAAAGGACACTACTAATCAAAAGAATTCCAGAAACAGATCTATAAAATTCTGATTTATAGAGATTTCAAGGCACACGTGATTGGTGGGTCTCAATTTTTCCACCCAGACCAACTTGATAAAAGTTGTTTGGAGGCTCTCTGACTTCTGCTTGAAGAACTCTCAATCACTTGCTATAGAAAGTGGGTGATTTTCACTGTACTTGTGGCTGAATGGTTTACCAAAACACACTGGACAGGTGCTAGGCATGGTGGTGTATATCTATAATTCCAGCTATTCAGGAGGCAGAGGCAGGACTGCAAGTTCAAAGCCAACCCAGGCAAAAAGGTACCTGCGTCAAAAACAAAATGAAAACAAAGTTGTGGGGGTGTAACTCAAGTGGGAGAGCCAAGTGTGAGGTCCTGGGAGTATGAGAGAGAGAGAAAGAATGCCTCTGACCATGAGGCAGTGTTAGGGGGACAGTTTTCAGAGGCTATAGTTACCTGGATATCACTCAACAGGAGGAACATTGACAGCAGTGCTGAGAAACACTACCGATGACCTCTGTGCCATCTTCCCAAGGGGTAGCTTTGAGTACTCAAAGCATGGAACAGAATCTTACCATCTTGAAAAGAATTTAAAGAAAATGAGAATAACTGCACAGGTTTCCCTTTCTCTCTCTCCCTCTCCCTCTCGCTCTCTTTCTGGTGGCACTGGGGTTTGAACTTAGGGACTCAATGCTTGCAAGGCAGGGGCCCTATCTTGAGCCATGCCCCTATACCCTTTCAGCTTTGGTTATTTTTTGGACAGCTCCTTGTGTTTTCCTTAGAGTTGGATTTGGATGGAGTCTTCCTATCTACACCACGCATCCCTTGCAGCTTACTACCATGCCCAGCTTATTTGTTGAGATGGGCTCTCTCTAACTTTTTGCCTGGGCTGGCCTCAAACCTCAATCCTTCCAATCTTCGCTTTCTGAATAGCTGGAATTACAGGTATGAGCCAATGTGCCTGGTAGGACATTCTTTTAAAGAACATAAACTTTTATCTGTTTGTATCAAGGGATTAAACTCAACTTCCTTAAACAAAGAAGAATACATTATATATTCACTAAGAATGTATAATACCTGTGACAGAAGAGGACACAATTCCCATCCTCAGGATAATTTTTACTTAGGTAAATTCACTTCTATAGGTAAGAAATGCAAAAATGCAAAGAACTGTAAGTTCTAAAACCTGAAATACAGACATTTTAACTAATCTTACATCTTTAACTAATTTACACAAGGATCATGCTGGTAATGTGCACAGTGCCCTTCTGATGCAGATGAGTTTATTTTTATACATGAAGGTCTCTGGGCCTAATGAGAAGAAAATTAGTTTAAGCATTTAATTTATATCCTAAATTAGTTTTCTGTACAGTAGACATCTTTAATTCCATGTGTGCAGTGCAGAGGAGCTGGTCTGAGGGTGGGATGGAGACAGGGAACTTCAAATGTGCTTCTTTTTAATGAAACTGGGTCTTTGCCTGCACTACACAGGTTTTAAAAGTAACATATTTTTATGTATCAGAATTTTAAAAACACATATCCTTTGACCCAGTGTTAGGACTCCAGATTTGCTTTCCTTTCCTTGCTAAGAATATAGTCACTAAACCGTTTTTCTCTTTTGTAATAATAAATTGAAAAAATAGATGACTGCTTAAATAAATTATGGTATACTATGCACCAATTAAAAATGGGAAATTTGTTTACACTGTTTTGGAAAGACTACCAAGGTAGTCAAAAAACCAAAAGACATATACCTAATATATGTCATATTTAAAATGAGTGTATCATTAAAGACCATATATATGGAGATAAGCAAAGTATTTTTCTGGAAAAAATCAAAAGAAACAAAAGTGGAGGAAAGGGATGGCGGGGAGGTGCAATGAGGAAGACAGCAAATTCACTCACTGTGCAGTTAACTTTTTCATCTCAGACAAGCATTACTTTTTTTTAAAATTGTCAACATGAGCTATCTGGATGGGGAGATAATCAGACACCCTCATCCTTTTTTCTCTGTAATTAAAAAATATTCTAAAGGATGTCTCAGGCATTATGCTTCTAGCAAGATAGCAGAGAAGAGAGCCTGAATTACTGTCTTAGTGAAAACCACCTAAAAGAGCCAGACAAAATATAAAACACATTGTTTAAGATGTGTTATTGAACCAGCAAAAACAAACAAACAAACAAACAGAACAAATGACCAACAAAAACTCATCCCCTGCCCCCACATAAACAAAACAGCTAGAAAGTAGAGTCCCTGTGGCCACTTGCGCCCTGAGGCATCCATGGGCCCCCGGTGATGATGGTGAACCTCTGAGCACGCCATAGAGCCCAGAAGGTGGGAAGGAAAACTGGGGCTGAGCCACCTTGGGAGCAGGCCCTGCAGAAAGGCAGGTACCATCAATGTCAAGTGAGTCAGAAATGAACTGGAGGCTTGGTACAGAAAAGCAAGGAAACTTGCCTTCATGACCATGAGGCTGTCAGGAAGGAAAGGAAACTTTCTTGAGACTCTGGGCCCTTGCAGAGTCTGGGACTGAATCTAAGCCACCTGTATGGTCCTGAAAACCTGAAGCGGCGAATTTAATTAAAAGTGGCTTGGGTTGGCAGCATCTCCAGACATCAGGGAGAAGAAATCATCTCTAGCAGAGGTCGGAAGAGTCCCATAAACAGCATCAAGGCATATGAGCTCACAGCTAAATATCACACTCTCACACACACACACACACACATGCTCCAAGGGAACAAAGCTGCATGAGTAAGGACAGTAGAAACAACAAATGATAATTCATATCTATAATGACCTTAGATATAAGATTATCAGTTAGATATATAAAATAGCTATGTCCAATATATTTTAGGAAATAAAGGTTTGAGACTGGAGGTGTGGTTCAAGTATACCTGCAAAAAGACCTGAATTCAAATCCCAGTCCCATAAAAAAAAAAAAAAAGCCTGAAATATAGCAAGACTATACAAACAAGGCATATTTTAAAAGCCCAGAACTTTTTTGTTTGAGACAGGGTCTTGTTATAGTCTGGCCTGAAACTATGTAGTGCAGGCTAGTCTTGACTTTGCGATCCTCCTGCCTCAGCCTCCTCAATGCTGGGACCATAGGTATGTGCCATCATTCCTGTCCAGAACTTCTAGAAATTGAAAATGTAATGAATGAAATAAAAAACTCAAAGTTAATCAGGAGATTAGAGACAAAGACAATTAGACACTGGAAGACAGACACAAAGAAATCACCCCAGCGAATCATTGGTGGCTCACACCTGTAATCCTAGTAACTCAGGAGGCAGAGATCAGGAGGACTGCAGTTCAAAGCCAGCCCGGGAAATCAGTTCACAAGACCCTACCTTGGAAAAAACCATCACCAAAAAACCCCAAAAGGGCTCAAGGTGTAGGCCCTAAGTTCAAAACCCATATTGCAAAAAAAGAAAGAAAGAAAGAAAGAAATCACCCAAGGCTGGGTAAAGTGGCTCACCCCTGCAATGCCAGCTACTTGGGAGGCAGAGATCAGGAGGATGGAGGCTAGAGGCCAGACTGAACAAAAAAAATCTGGGTGTGGTGGTGCACACCTGTCATTCTAGCTACGCAGGAAGCATAAATAGGAGGATCAAGGTCCAGGCTGGCTCAGGCATAAATGTCAGATCTTATTTGAAAAATAATGAGAGCAAAAGAGCTAAGGCTGTAGCTCAAGTGGTAGAATGCCTGCCTGCTAAGAGTGAGGCCCTGAGTTCAAATCCCAGTACTGGGAGGGAGAGGAATAAAGAAGAATGATGGAGGGGGTGAATTCAAGCATGATATATTTGATATATTGTAAGAACTTTTGTAAATGCTGCAATGTAACCCAGCACAATAAAAAAGAAAAATTTTTTAAAAAAGCAAATGTTAGCTGGGGAGGAACGGGATGTGTAGGAAGAGGGGGGATGTGATTGGCGAGAAGGCACCTTGGGTGTTCTAGGTATTAGTAATATAATATTCTATTTCTACAACTGAGGAGTCAGGCATGGGTGTTCATTCCCCACCCCCCTCCTTCCTTTCTTCTTTCCTAGACAGCGTCTCGTTGTGTAGCCCAGGCTTGCCTTGAACTGTGATCCTCCTTCCTCCCCATCCTGAGTGCATTTTAGTCTTTACATTGTACAATATACTGAATATGTTTTTACTATATATAGGCTACTTCATGGGAAGAAAGCATGCCGAGATGTTTTTTGAATGTTAGGAAGAACCGATTATAGGCCAACAGGAAAAGAATTTACGTGCATTTACAATGTGATTTTCTAGGGTCTAATCCATCGTACCCATTTATCAGGAGTGATAAGCTAGGATGTAGCCAAGCTTAGAAAACGAAGTTCACACAGAGGGACTGGATAATAACCATGATCTCATATGAGATGCTGTGAAAAGCCACATAATATCAAGGCCACTCCTTTCTGCCTCACAAATAAAAATCTCAAATCACTTAACTAGACAGAGAAGCCCTGAAGGCTAGACTCTATGCCAATATGCCATATCCCATGCCATAGCTGATTAGCAATACATATACAGCTGACAAGGACCTCTAAAATAGACTTGAAAAATAGAAATCTTCTGCTACATATGTTTACTTTGCTTCAGAAGAAGTGACAGCTGCTTCAAGTTGCTGTTTGTGAATTTAATTCTTTTGCAAAGTAGTATAAGTACTCACCTGTGTTTGACCATTTTTTGATCGTGGCAAAAATGACTGAGGAATCTTGCGTAGAACAAGTGCATGACGGCATGTTCTTTCCCTCCAATGTATAAATCCACAGGCATCCAGTAATCTGCCAGGGCTGGGTTGAAAGGACTAGAAGAAAGAGGAATGGGCATTTTAAAAACGTACTCCACCACGACTACATAAATTAGGTAGACCTATTGTAATTTGCATATGCCCTGCATGAATTATGTCAGGGAAATACAGTGATTTTCTTTTAAGAATACAGTTAAAGAAAAGCTTATGTAATGAAGGAGATAAAAGTCAGATTAGTGTTAACTTAAGAAATTTATAAGAACGGCTACAGAAGACATTACTGATATATTTTAATAAATGCATTTTTTTCATATAAAATGAGAACAAGAGAAAAACATAACAGCACAAAAAGGTATCTCGGCATAATGAGTATTTGAGTACCTAGGGTTGTTTTTACGGGACTGAGATTTTTCAGATCTTAACAATAGGGGGCGTTGTGGCACTTACAATGGAGACTAATATGCAAATACCAAATGTTTCATTTTGAAAGCAGAAATTCAGTTTTATTTTTAAAAGTCACTTTAAAAGAGTCAGCAAGAGTATGGATGTGGCTTACTGAAGCAATGAAGTATATTCGGGGTATAATTGTCATAAACGAGCCCAGCAAGCTCTACTATGGACTTCTTTGCCAGCAAGATGCTGAAGGACAGGCCTCCTACGACGCCTTGGTACTAAGGGAGGAAAGGAACCTTCCCTTCCTCTGTTTTCTGGCTGCGGCCCTTGGGAAAAGGGACAGTGCTGACTGGGATAGACCTCTGCATTCCCAGCTAACACCCTCACTTCAGGTCAATCACAGATCTCTCTCCTCGAAGGATTTGTGCTCTATGGTTTCAAATACTGGCAAATTCTCTCTCCCCCACCTCCAGGCACTTTCCCCAGCATGGACTGGGCTGGCCCTAGCTATGAGGCTGGAAGCAGGAGCTTGTCACTCAGCCAACCATCACACGTGTGCATTTTAGCTTGGTTTCTCTCCTCTGGTTACTATGCCAACATTCTGGTAAAATTAAAACAAAACAAAACAAAACAAAAAACCTAACAAATGGCTCCCTAAAGAAACTGAACTGCAGATCCAGAAAGAGAAGTGAAGGATGGTATTTAGTTGGGAAACAAGTTTGAGATAAATTAAGAAATGAAATGTTCAGAGTAGCTGGGATTTATGATCTACCCAAGAAACCATCCTAGAGAGAACAACAGCGCTAGGAAGAAAATGAAGAGACCAGGGTTATTCATACATGGGGACTGGGAAGGCATCAGCTACACCTGGCACCAGGCAAGGGTCCCTTGCTGGGCTTTCAGGTCTGCATTGAAGGCTTTGTTTTGAAGCCCTGCGGGGGAAGGAGCCTGCCTTCCTGCATCTAAGCCAGCTGTTACTGAATGGGAGGCACAGTGGCCCCTCTCTACAAGGTGGCCCAGGAGAGGGCCACTCAGGTGGTTCCCAGTCACAGTAATCACTTGGCATCCTTTCTGCCTCTGTGGGAGATCTTTCACTGAGGATCCCACTCATTTCTGGAATGAACTCAAATGATGGAATTATAATACTGCAGGCAGGGAGGGCCAGCAGCAGCCATCTCACCAGAAATGCATTCTTGCACAACCAACGAAGAACAGGAGTGTTTTGTTTGCTTGTTCGTTTTTGAAATACAGCCTGGCTACATAGGGTCTGGAACTCACTATCCTCCTACCTCAGCTTCCCGAGCGCTGGCATTACAGGCATGCATCACTGCATCTACTTTTCACTTGTTAGCTATTTCTCCTGATAATTATTTAAAACGGTTTATAGTTTTTATTGTTTTACCATTTTAGGAATTTTATCTATTCACTGTATGTGGTAAAGGCAATGCTTCTTAGCTCTCTAAAGCTCCTCATCTTCTCTCCTTCCTGTAGAGTAACACCATGATTTTCAGTGAAGTACGTTAACACTACATTCTTACAGGAAATAAACTGCAGTGCCCTGCAAGGAGGGTGTGACAGTAGCATTTCCTTCCTTTTTCTGTTTTGTTTGTTTGTTTTATAGTTAGAATTTACTTGGTGGTGATTAATCTACGTTAATGATTTGATATGCTCACTTTAAGGAGCCTGCTTTGCTTTGTTTTATTTTGCCTTCAGTGCTGGGATCAAAGCCAGGGCTCTCACATGCTAGGTAAGCACTCCACCAATGATCTTCCCATCCCACCCAAGATATCCTGGTGTTCTTTTTTCTCCCTAGTACTGGGGTTTCAACACAGGACCTTATGCTTGCTAGGCAAGCTCTCTGCCACTTAAGTCATGCCCCCAGCACTTTTTCTTTTAGTTCACCTTTAAGATAGGGTCTCACACTCTTGTCCAGGACTGGCCTTGAACCAAGATCCTCCTACCTATGTCCCCATGTAGCTGAGATTATAGAAGTGCGACACTACATCTGGCTTTTTTGTTGAGAGAGGTCTCACTTTTTTGCCTGGGCCAGAAGAGGCTCTGTTTTGAGGCCGCAGTTGACCAACAAGGTCAGCTGCTGTGTCTTTGGGTCCACTGTGGTGTTCCTGCCAGCCCATGCTCTCTTAGCACTCCCAGGAGGCAAGAGGGAGGGCACAAGAGCAGAGTCATTTCTGCCTGCCTTGGGGTTCTGACATGGACATGTTTGCTTGGGACTTCCCACTGGCTCAGCTGAGGCCCTGGGAGCTGGCTGTGGTCTTAGGCTCCTTCATGGGACCCTCCCTCCTCCTGCTTCTCCTGCACCTGCCACACATGACCACAGTCCAGCTCCTTATTCCATGTTCTGCACAGGCCCTCCCCATTATATCTCTCACATGTCTAATTCTGTTTTGTGCTTGCCTCTTGGAGGATGCAAAATGACACACGCCACCAGCTCAGCAGGCATTACCTGTGAGGATTGTGAGGGTCAGTGTATCTGAAGTAGTACCATGCAGAGTCCACGAAGGTGTCCATTGTGTCTGTCTCTCTCCTGGCTGCTCCTTTGCACCTGAGAAATCAATGAGGTTCAGTAAATGGTTTCATTTAAAATATAATACAGTTCCCCCAGCTTTTGAGAAAGCTGTGACAATGAGCATGAATTTAAAATGTCATAAGAACAATACCACATTATGAAAAGACAATTCGGAGACAGCTCGCTTTTTGAACTGTATGGTACATGACGTTTTACAGAAATTTACAAAATGCAAATCTTAATCTTCAACCACTAAAGGCCTTTTTCTTCACTTCTCTGAATTTAACCTGGTAGGAAATCTAATCACCTGAGAGGACAAGGCAGCTTGTCTCTCTTGTGCATGAACTTCTACTTCAGGCATATCAGGACTGCCTTCAGCCAGTGCCAATTTTATGATGCTTATGAAGCAAATCAATGGATGAAGAGAAAGCAAAAACCAAATGTGGCTAGATGTGCTGAAAAATGAATTCAGGCGGGGGGGCTCATTCCTGTAATCCCAGCTACTGGGTTGGGGAGGGCTGAGATACAGAGGATCCCAGTTCAAGGGCAGACCCACTAAATAGTTTTCAAGATCTCCATCTCCAAAATAACAAGAGCAAAATGGACTGAAAGTATGGCTCAAGTGGTAGAGAATCTGCTTTGCAAGCTCAAAGCCCTGAGTTCAAACCCCAGTCCCATCAAAAAAAAAAAAAAAAAAAAAAACCTGGGTTTTTCCTCTGCCTCTGCTCTATGGCATGGGATGCAGAACTCCATTGGATGACCTTGGAAGGCCCAAAGGTTCCTATCGGTCTGTGGGAATCATTTGGGAGCATCCCTTCTCAACTCTTTGACAAATGGTGTCAAGCTGGGAGCTTGCCATTAGCTCTGGTGGGGAGTATGTACCACACAGAAATGGGCAACCATTGGAAATCAGGACTCCCCTGCAGACAGCTGGTTACTACACATTTATAAATACATTGCTGCTTAAAAGTGGGATCCTTTTTGAAGGGCAAAGAGAGCACTACTGATACAGAGAGAATGAAATGAGATCCTTGGTGTGTGAAGGGTTGAAAAGAAGATGCACTCCCTGCTGGGTGTGGCGGTGCACGCCTCTAATCCCAGCCTGGGCTATATGGTGAGACCCTGCCTTAAAAAACACCAAAATGGGGAGAGAAAGAGAGGGAGGGGAGAGAAGGGGAGGAGAGGAGAGGAGATTCTTTCTGCATTCTCTGTCCTAGGGATGGAGACACCCAGGGTTAAGGCTCACAGGGCCCAAGTGATAATTCACACGAATGTTCATAGGGTGTGGGCCTGTAGAGCTGGAAAAGAACAAGCTGTCAAATGCCATTCCATCCAGGGACTCAAGAGAAAGGACCCTTGGTCAAGCCTTGCTCAAAAGGGGGCTTAGCTCCCGAGACTCCTAGGCCTGATCAGCAGTGGACCAGCACCTCTTGTCTGTGGGTAGAGCCGGCTGTCAACAGGACCCTTGTGGCAATGGGAAGCCACATCAGGAGAGCACAGTGCAGGCTGAAGGCTCTCCCTTTGGAGGCACAGAAGCAGGGCCAAGTGTACCTCTACAGGCAGTGTGAGTCCTTGGGGGTTCTTAGAGAATTGGGAAGGAGGAATGAGGAATTCCATGAGGAATGGAGAAATATTCTGCTAATTAAGCATGCAAGGACTTTTTAATTTAAAAACAAAAGAAGGGTTGTACTTTATATGTTGCATTTGTGAAGCAGTTCACACAGGCTTAGTCAGGGCCTCCCACTGGGCACATAGAGGCCCCTAGGGTAGGAGCTTGTCAGAGAAGCCCTTGGGATATCCTGTTTCCCACCCAAGCCTGCTGGTCTCAATAGTGTACCTCTAAATTAGAGCCCAGTCTTTATGTGAAGAGCAATCAACCACAGAGATACTATTTTAGGAAATAACCAGAAGATAAAGGTGATCTTTTCTTCCTCACTTGACTTGTCCACTGGTACCAGTGCAGGTACCAGTTTATAAAAGGCATCACATCTGGTTAACAACACTCAAGGTTCTGGAGTTCAAGAGTGAAGAACCTGTACCTGTTGATCTCTGGCTGCTGTAGTCTACCTCTGCTATCTCTCCTGGTGGCACTAGCTCATTGACTCTCAGCCCTGGATGCTCACTGAACTAATCTCAAGGCCTGGTCTCTGGCCTCCAGACATTCTGCAGTCAAGGTGGGAAGTACTGACCCACCAACAAGCTGCAACTGCGGCAATGGGTGTAGGCCTCTTGTTACCACTAATCAGCAAAGAGAGCATGCTAGTTTCCTCCCAGAGCCACAGTCTCCTCCCAGGAAGCAGACCAGCGTTTCCTGTGTTCCTTAACAAGCTCCATGGCAAGTTTCAAAGTGGCATGGGTGACAGTGGTCCCACTCCCCTCTACTAGACATATGCTAGGTGCTCTGTGAAGCACACATGTGCTCATCTGTCTTTGGTAAAGCCCTGCAGTTCTTGCTGAGAGAACTGCAGCTCAGAGAGGTTAAGCAACTTTCCCCAGTTCAGATGGCCATTTAAGAGGCAGAAGGACCTGAATCCATCATTGTCTGATTCTGTAGCCTAAGTCTTTCAATTGCACTATGCAGCTACCCAGATACCAGCCCAGGAACTCAGCTCTACCCAGGCAGAAAACTAAACTATTGTTATCATTATTGTAATTTTGGTGGAACTGGGGTTTGAACTCAGAGCTTCATGCTTGCAAAGCAGGTGATCACAAATAAGGCTGCTTGAGTCACACTTCCAGTCCATTTTTCTCTGTTTATTTTGGAGATGGGGTCTTATTTGCCCAGGCTGGCTTCGAACCGTGATTCTCCCGATCTCAGCCAAGTAGCTAGGATTACAGGTGTGAGTCATAGGTGCCTGACAAACTATTTTAACACATCTTCATAATGATCCCTAAGCAGAGAAAAATGGCTCCTTTATAGAAGGAAGGAGGAAAATCCTTGATAAGTTATTTGTTTAATCAACTGACATGGCATCATAAAATCACACTTGAGACGCTAGTGAACTGACAGAAAAGCAGAATCTTACTCCAAGAGAGGAGAAGGGCAATGTGATAGGCTTCTGTATATCAGAGAATGCAGGCCCTGAAAACACTGCATGTCTTCTACTCTCAGATCTCCACTATTATCACAAGCAAACACCCTTTCTCCTCTCCAGGGAGCTCTGTGGAATACAAAATGGAAGACAGTGGTCTTTTTGTAAATACAATGATCACTTGTAGTCTTCCACCTGTTGGATCAGATGTTTCTGAAGGAGAAGGGAGGGTGCCCACACAGGGGCTGGACCAAACCCTTCTCTCAAAGGTCTCTACAGACTTGCAGTCTCTCCAGGCTTGGAAGTCAGGAGAAAGGGAGCAGTGAGCACTAGGGAAAAGGAGGGTATCAGAGATGCTGGGGGACATGACTCTTTACCTTGGGCAGGAGCAGTTCACCCACTCTGAGGCTGAGGCCAATGGGGAGCCTCCCTTGCCAGTGAAGGATGTGATGTTGGGCAAGGTGACTGGCAAGTCCTCCAGAGGAACAGGAATAGGGCCGCAGGCCGGGCAATGTATGATGGGGATCGGTGTGCCCCAGTATCGCTGCCGTGAGATCAGCCAGTCCTTCAGTTTGTTACTTGTCACGTCTCCGCCCACTCTCTTCTCCCGGGCTTTCTGTGTCAGGGCTAGAAAGGCATTTTGCCGGGTCATACCTGTGAACTGAGAGGGAAAGGAGAGACAGCTATTCCTCTCTGTAAGATGGTTCCTCTCTGTAAGATGGGTGCCACCCCCGTATCACATTCCACCCCACTCCCAAGGGACTGTCTGTGCCAGGACACATTGTGACTTTCACAAGCGCTGGGTACTTTTGCCTTTGTAGGCCCCTTCCTCCTTAAGATATATTAAAAATCACATCTTACCTCTGTAGTGATAGAAGAAAAATACAATATTATCCTAAGGAGAAGGAGGGGGACCAACTGGGGCTTAGGCCTGAAGAAGCAGACCACTCCCTTCGTTTTTAAGCACCCTCATTTTATAGACAGCAGGGCAGGACACCGATAGCACAGAAGAAAAATTCTCTTTTCACTGATGCATTCAGAGAACCAAATGAATGGAATAAATTGAGACAGTGTAGTTTCCTAACAACCTTGGGATTGGTTCAGTGCAGACATACTGTCACCATCTATGCGTGGGGCTTATGCTAGACCTTGGGGGCACAAAGATAAATGCAGTGTGGTCATGGCCTTAAGAGGCTCAGTAATGAAACATAAATAAGGCCCAGCTTGGTGGCACAAGCCTGTAACCCCAACCCCTTGGGAGGCAGAGATCTGGAGGAACACAGCTTGAGGCCACTGTGGGCAAAAAGTTAGTGAGACCCCCATCTCAACAAATAACCTGGGCATGGTGGCTCATGCCTGTAACTGCAGCTATGCAAGAGGCATTGGTAGGAGCATCATATTCCCAGGCTGGACCTGTGCAAAAAAACTAGAACTTACTTGAAAAATAATCTAAAGAAAGCAAAAAGGGCTGAGGGTGTGACTCAAGTGGTAGAGTGCCTGCCTAACAAGTATGAGATAGTAAGGTTCAAACCTCAGTACTGCCAAAAAATAAATAAATAAAAAGAAAAGAAAGAATAGCCATGTTTACCAAAAGGAGCCCCTCTTTTTAATTTTTTTTTTGTGTGTGTGTGTGATCTGAAGCACCTTCAGTAGTACAGGGCTATGCTCTGGGAACACCTCTTCTCCAACCTGCCCTGCACTCCTGTTGTCATACAGTTATGAAGCAAATTATGACAAGCTTTCTTCACTGTCTTTCTGTTCCAGAAGCTCACAGAAGAAATCAGCTTTTCAGTGTCTCCTTCCCTTCACTTACTGACAGAATCCTTTTGCCTAGATACTCAGCCTGGAGCCAGGACAGAACTCCAGTGACCACCTGAAGCCAGGTAGAATCAGTGCTTGGGTCCTACATGAAGGAGGGGTGTTTCTCTGAGCACTTGAGAAGTCTAATTTGGGCCAAGGATGGCCTGTTCTTTGCCCCAGAGACTTGGAGGGGGCTCGCTTCCACATACCTTGGGTAGGCACTCTTTACCCCCAGGGGCCTGTTCAAACAAGGTCTAAAACATGGCTCTGGGTTCAATATCTTAGAGCACGATTCATGTCTGGTGATGCAATTTATGAAGTGAAGGCATGAACATGAAGTCAGGAAATGTTATTACTCCTTATAAAGGAAAACAAACCAACCAACCTTGGCCATTATTCCCTTGTTCGCAGATAGATAAGATTATCTGATTCCAAACCAAGAAGCCTGGGTGTCCAGGTCTGACAGGATCAGGCTCGCCCAGGGAGGGGACAGTAAGCACTCATCCAGTGAGGCACAGCGTGGCCAGTATATCCTGGATTCTGCCTCACTTTAGAATCACCTAGGCAACTTTGCAGTCCCATTGTATTCTCACCACTGGTTATCACTAGATTAAAGTACATGCTGGGGCCCAAGTCTCAGTATTTTACCACTTTCCAGAGTGCTCTAAGCCACATGTTCCAACCTTAATGCTCACGCGGATCACACAGAGATCTTATTTGAATGGGATGGGGCCTGAGAGCCCATATTTCTAACAAGTGATGCCAGTGCCACTGGTCCTGGGACCAGGCTTTGAGTAGCAAGGTTATAAGCCAATGAATCTCAAAATGTGGTCCTTGGACTGCCAGCAGCAGCAACACTTGCAGATTTGCTAGAAAAGCCAATTCCTAGCTCCCACCTGAAAGACATGAGTCTGAATCTTGGCTGGGGCCTGGGACCCTGTGTTTTAACAAGGCCAGTGGTGACTGGTGTGAGCTAGATTTTGAGACTCACAATCCTAAGCCATTTCCCACTTCCACCTGCCACCCCTCAACCCTGTCTCTTTCACTGTTCTTTCTGGTTTGGTTCAACACAGACGCTGGGTTCAAATCCCACCAGCGATTGCATCTCCAAGTGTCTCATACTAGCGGGAGATAACCTTGACCAAAGAAACATGACTCTGAGCATCTCTTCGTTTCTACAAATGATTAAATTTGAGGTGGAATGGTAATGTAGAAAGAGCAGATGCCTTCCTAAGGCAGAAGAGTCAACTTCAGTCACCTCTTCCAAGAGACCAGAGATTCTCTGGAAAAGAATTTTTTTTTCTCAAGCAGAAGATCCCCAAATAGTTCAGTTACTTGAATAGCGTACTAATCTAAGACTGGACTGAATTTAGAATTGATCAACTTTTAGATCTTTATTTTGTTTTCACAGGCCAAGAAGCAAGACTTGTAGGCATGGGGACCAGTGAAAGGGCAGGTTGTGATTCACATGTGAAGGAAAATGGCTCATCAAACTCATTCCAAGGTCATAAGGTCAGAAGTTTAAGTTCTTAGGCACAATAGGGGAGGCACCAACCTCAGCAGAGCTGCTCAGCCTCTCAGTGCCATCTGGCAAAGTTTCTATGACTTCAGAGTAGGGCAGGCCCAGGGATTGGGCTAAGAGAGCGTCCTCTGAGCTGGTGCTGGGAATCCCTATTCAGAGGGGAAGAAACAAAACAACATCTTTGCAAGCACCCAACTCACAAAATAATCCACTGAAGTGGTTTTTTGTTTGTTTGTTTTTTTTTAAAAAAGAGACTTATCTCTTTCGCTGGTAAATCATAAAAACCACATCACGTCACAGTCTTGAAAAAACCCACCACCACCCTAATGTGATCCATTGACCATGTTGTTGTTATTTCCCTTAAGACTTTTTCCTTTCTAAAAATAGTTGTAATACAAAAATTTTTGTGAAACAAAAATACAATTCTTGTGAAACAGCACAGCACAAACTCTTGCGGACACCCCAACTTTGGATTGCCTCAGCAGTGAGGACAGTGGCTCTCTCATGGGCGAAGGGCGACTCCTGCAGCCTTTCCTAGCACTTGAGAGCATCCACTCTGTCAGGAAGCTGAAAGATGGCAACTGGGCTGTGTTCCCGAAGGCACTAGTACATTCTGAACAGACATTTATTCTTCAACCCACATGTGTCCTTTAGGAAATGAAGTCGAGCATAAGTAAATCACTCGCCCACGGGGGCCAAGGCCTGCTGTTTTGGCTTTAGCTGTGCATAAAAACAGGCTTTTTGGTGGCTGGTCTGGGGGGGTGGTTGCTCAGCCCTGGTACTGTTGACACTGTGGACTTCACTGTGGGCTGTCCTGTGCACTGTAGGATATGCAGAAGCATCCCTAGCCCCTACCTGTACCACTCCCTCAGTTGGAACAAAACATCTCTCAAACTGCCAAATGTCTCCTGGTGGCAAAGGGACCCTGGTTGAGAACCCCTCTTATTGGTCACCATGGAAACTTCTAACATGCTTGTGGACACAAGACACCATATGGAAAACTAAGGGTCAGGCACAAAAGCTAAGTCAGTTCTTGAACAACCTCTTTGGAATGGTTGACAAGCGTGGTTTGAAGTTTGAGGTTTAAGAGATGCGTTTGAAAGCTCTCTGGAATGGCGGAGAACTCTGTGATATGATGAAGAGTGCTATAGTGTTCCAGCTGAGATTATCAATAAAGTGAAGAAATGTTGAGTAGACTTGAAGGGTGAGGATAAATGGCCAGCAGTAAATAGTATCAAACAAGGTTAATGGTCAAGAAGGGAAAATAGTCCTTCACTCCATTCCAAAGCGTACAGTTTGGAGTAACTAGGACTAACGTTCGAATGGAGACATTGTGACCACAAAATTTATTTGGTCATATAAAGAATGTTGTTGTCCACAGTGTCGTGTAGCTCAGTAGATGTGAACTACTTCTAACAGTGCAGGGGGGATGGTGCATATACTGCTTTATTTCTTGTTTATTTCTACCTCTGTCCATGGAGAGCAAGAAGGAGTAATTTAGAAAAAAAATTAACTCTGTAACTGGGAAATCAAAGACAACAGGAAAACAATTTTCCATACATACCTAAAAAATCTAAATTTTTTCCACTTCAGAGCCCTCAATATTGAGTGATTCAACTCAAAATATCAGAAAAATAAAAACAATAAAAAGAACAAGCCCCCCCAAACCATATCAACAAAAGTTTTCTTGGCCAGGCACCAGTAGTTCTTGCCTATAATCTTAGCTATTCAGGAGGCAGAGATCAGGAGGATTACAGTTCAAAGCCAGCCTGGGTAAACAGTTCACAAGACCCTATCTCGAAAAAACCCATCACAAAAAGGGCTGGTGGAGTAGCTCAAGGTGTAGGCCCTGAGTTCAAGCGTGAGCACCACGAAACAAAAACAAAACCAGGAACTTTATCGTTTACCCTATTGGCTATATTAATAACTTTTATTAATTATCCAATGCATAAGAATAACAGGATGAATTATTTTAGTCCACACACACCTTCTAGGTTACAAGAGGATGACCTGAATGCTTAGTACTGGTTTTCAGCTTTGATATCTCTTCAAACCACTTCTCAAAAATTGAGCCAGGGGCTGGCAGAGTGGCTCAAGTGGCAGAGTGACTAGCAAGCGGGAGGTCCTGAGTACAAACCCCAGTACCAAACAAACAAACCAAACAAACAAACCAAGCCAGGTGCAGTGGAATTCCAGCTACTTGGGAAACAGAGATCAAGAGGACTGTGGTTCAAGGCCAGCCTGGGTAAAAAATTCCAGAGACTCCATCTCAACCAATAAGCTGGATGTAGTGGTCATGATTGTTATCCCAGCTACCAGAAACAAAAATGGGAGGAATGAGGTCTAGGCCAGCCTGGACAAAAAAACTCAAGACTCTATTAGAAAAATAAGTAAAGCATAAAGGGCTGAGCGTGTGGCTCAAGTGGTAGAGCATCTCAAGGCCCTGAGTTCAAGTCCCAATACTGTAAAAAAAAACAAACAAAAACCCCTAATATGAGCATTATGAGGAAAAAGATGGAATTTTAGTAAGAAATGCTACTTCCTCCCTGTGCTAGAACAGAGTAGAAACAACTGTCTCCCATCGGGTCTGGCCCTCTGGAACCCAGGTGGAATCTCCCTCAGGAAAGGTGGTGAGGAGAGACGCACAGGTCTGTCCTAAAGGCAGATTCTGGCTGTCTTTCACACTCATCCTTTGTTGACTTCCAGACCTCCTGTTATAAGATGGCAGTTTAGGATGCTCAAGAGTGAGCAAGGTTGCCAAGAACTTCCAACTGACAGCTCTAAAGGCACCTCAGACCTCACTGCTGTTTCACGATCCTTTCTTGAACAGGGTTCACCTCCTCCACAAAGGTTTACTGAAAACCCAGCCCAATCGAATCCCATCTAGGTGCCTGCTGACAGCTTTATGATATTTTTATTTGTTTTTTCAGACAAGGTCTCAATATGTAGCCCAGTGTGGCCTCAAACTCACCATCCTCTGCCTCAGCCTCCCAAATGCTTGGAATACAGGTGTGCCCCACCACCCCTGCCTTCCAAGTGCAGTTCTTAAAAATAAAGGATGGTTAAATGAAAAAGCAAGAAGCTGGGGGTGTAGCTCAGTGGTAGAGCCCTTGCCTAGCATGCATGAGGCTCCAGATTTGATGATCCCCCCCAGCACCAAAACAAATAAACAAAACCTCCAAACAACAAACAAAACCAAAACCAAAGGGCGCTCATTTTTACAAAAAGTCAAGACAGGTCACAGAATCAACAGTAAGCCCTTCCAAGTGGCATCAAAAGGTGACTACATGAGTCTTAAACATGCAGGATTTATTGTCACTGATGGCATTTTAAAAGTGGCTTACCTATTTTTGAATCCAGGGAACCTTCAAAGTTGGCTTTGGCCACAATAATGACAGGGACCTCCTGCTGGGTGAGCATGTTCACAGCCTTCACGGGTGTGAGACAATCTGAAAACGAGAGCAGATCACGTGCACATCAGTCAGCGAGGCACCAACAACGTCTGAATCTCAGAGGGGAAAAGTGAGAACAAGAAGCACTGGAACTGATGCCTTGTGCTAATTGTTAGAGAGTATGTCCTTTGAAGGGTATTAATAGATAATTCACACCAGCAAAAGATTAACAAACACACAAGAAAAAGTTCATCAATGCTTGTGAGCAAAGAACAGAACAGCATTTGTGCTTTCCAGATGGTGAAGTAGAGACACTTTCATCACCGCCTTTTTCTTCTGAAAAATATCTGCAGTAGACAGAAGAATGAAACACAGAATCCACCTGTGGGGAAAGAAGGGGACATCTGAATTCCAAATCATAACAGCTGAAGTTCAAAGTGCAGAGCATGCAGAAAATGACTGGGCAGAAAGGTGGGGGAAGAGATTTCCATACATCCTAAGAAAACAGTTCCTTCCCAGGTATCCTTTTCTTAGGAGATATTGAAGGATGTGTTCCAGCAAAATGAAGGGGTAAATGAAGAAAGACATAGGATCCAGAAAACAGGGGATTCAACAAAGTAAAAAAGGTAAGGACATTCCTAGAACAAAGACAGAGGAAAGGTCTAGGAGGTTACCCACGCCACAGAGGCTTGAAGAATGACCAGGTCAGATCTGAGCAGGGTACAGTGGCCCTACAAAGTGAAAATAAGGGAATTAACAGGTTATCAGGCAGGCTAGAATATGTCAAACATTGTATTGAGAAGGGTTTCAAAGAGCCATGGGGAAAGTGTGGGACACTTTAGCTAGAAATTCAAATACAAAGTAAATGGGGGGAAAAAGCCCTTTTTGCTTCTAACCAAATTGTTTCTTAGGCACCTGTGATTCCAGCTATGTGGGAAGCATAGGTAGGAGGATCATGGTATAGGCTGGTCCCAGGAAAAAATCTGAGACCCTATCTGAAAACTAACTGAAGCAAATAGGGCTGGGGGTGTGGCTCAAGTGAGAGAGTGCCTGCCTAGCAAGTGTTAGGCCCTGAGTTCAAATCCCATTACCACCAGAAAAAAAAAAGACAGTTGGTTTAAAAAATCTATTACCGCAGGGTCACAAATTATTCCTCACTCCTCTGTCCCATCCCCATTCTGATACTATGGAGACAGGCAAAGCATTAGTGAGCAATTAATTATTTAGCGTTCTGGGGCCTTCCAGGGAGGCTCTTGCTCTTTCTTGTGTGTCAATAATAACAAGGTTTTAAGTTACCCTTTAGTGAGACTTCAAAGAGTAAACTTTCTTGACAAAAAAAAAAAAAAAAAAAAAATCACTGGCGACTGAGCTAAAATGAGAGGTTCTGAAGCTAGAACAACTTCTGGAACTCGTGATACGCTCTACTGATGCTTTGATGGTCTCTCCTTCCTAACTAGTCATTCACACTAAGTCAGAAGTGGTCATGGAGAAACTGAGATGACTTCGATGATTATGGAAATAGACTAATTCCAGGAACTCTAGGGAACCACCTTACTTTTGCTCCTCTCTCAAAGGAATCAATGCCAAATTTGCTAAGCAAAAAACAGTACATTTAGTAAAAAAACATGAGTAACCTAGTTGGTCAGGTCAGAAACCAGGGAAATGTCCCAGGATCCTCCACCCTGTCACTTGAGATACTTCTTGGAGCTGGTTATTCTTTCTATTCTGCCTCTTGTGTTTCTATGGTCTTCATCATCTCTTCCCATAACTCATGGGATAAGCTGGTCCCTGTCTACTTGTGTCACCTCCTCCTCAGAGGCCCTCAGAGTGCCTTCCTTACCACAAACACCTGTAAGACCACCATGCCCAGTAGCCCAGTCACTTACTCAACTGAGAGATCTAAGCTCACAAGTCACATCACCTTCCTTAGGTCATGAGGATGCATCTAGGACCAGATTATTATTATTGTGTGTGTATTGGCGGGGGAGGAACTGGAGTTTGAACTCAGGCCTTTGCACTTGAATATGAAAGTATTCAAGTACAAAGCAGTTACTTTAATGAAGGGGAGGACTGCAGGAGGTCCATGTATTCCCAAAAGGTGTCAATTAGCCGGGGGGAAAAAAACACCCCTTCTCCTTCCCAAGAAATATCTGTTAGCACCAGGGAGACACTTGTCCTTTAACATCCGTTCATGCCAAAATCTCCACCCTCAGGCAATAAAAAAGGCTATAAAACCTGATTTCCAATCTGACTCAGGGGACCACCGGGTCTCGCTGCATGACTCCATGCGGCCTTTCCTTTCTCTTCTCTGCAAATAAAACTTTTCTGACCTTTCCCGCTCGAGTCCGCCTTTGATTTTCATCTAAGCTTGGAACAAGGACCCTCAACACCCAAAAATTCCAGCATATCATCTTGGCGACCACGAAGAGACTCAAATCCCCAATCTTCCTTGCCCACGTCTCCACAAGATCCTTCCTCTGGCCATACAAGCCCTCTTGGTTGCTTCAGAGCCCTTCATTGATAAAGTTATTTTTAAATTACAAGCCTTCAGCTGGTAGCAGAGAACCAGGTACCTGGGTCACAAGGCAAACAGGCAAAATAAGACAAACAAGCAAAAAAATTGATCAGGGTCACTCCAGCTGGGTGGCTGCAGCCAGATGTACCTAAATGTCTTCCCCACAACCTCAGCCACAGGTGGCAGTGGTGGGAGAGCACAGGAGAGAGGAGTGCCCTCACCCGGGGACGCCTGGGTAAAAGGAGAAAACTTCTCTTAAGGTGATCAGTTTTCCCTTGCTTCCCTTTTTAGATGGGGAATCAAGCTTCCAGGAACCCAGAAGGATCCCCCCTTGCCTTCTTACTAAAACACTGAAAAGATCTTGATCCAAAAAGTCTTCAACAGAAGCCATTCCAGTTTTACTGCACCCAGGCCTGGCCACAATATCCTCTGGGATATGAGGGAAAATGGCCAGAAAGAGAAAGCATTAGTTATAATACCATTCTTCAATTAGATATGTTCTGTAGAAAAGAGGGAGAGTGGACTGAAGTCCCATATGTTCAACTTTTCTTTTCCTAAGAGACCACCCAGAATGGCTGATATGCAGGCTAGATACCCAGACCATGGTGACCCTTGGCAAAAAGCCCCCAGACTCCCTTAAGGAAACAGAACCTGTAAAACCATTTGATGCTCAAGGGCCCCCAACAATGTCAAAGGGGGCCTCCCTGTGACAGAAATCAAATCTCCAGGGGATCCACAGGGGATATATCCGGCCCTGAGGAAACTAGTCAATGCCCCCACAGTTCCCCTCTAACCCCCTTACCCAGCTACCTCATACCCCCAACATCATCCCACAGGACTCTATCCCCTCCAGTCAATTCCCGGAGGGGATAGGGATCACGTTCCTTTTAGATTAAGTGAGCTTAAAGAAAATAAAAAAGGATTTAGGAAGTTACACTGAAAACCTGGATCCGTACATCCAGGCATTCAGAGAAGTCAGCCAAATTTTGAACTGAGCTGGAAGGATGTAATGATACTGTTATCGCAGACTCTCACTTCTCTGGAAAACCAGTGAGTACTAGGTCAGGCAGTGGCAGCTGCGGATGATTAGCACTTAGATAAACGTGGCCCTATGGGCCTATGTCAGACTGGTCCCTTTGAGGAAGGGGGGCTGGGGGAAGAAAGACAGAGACACTGGATACCTAAAAGGGAATCTGGATTCCCAATTCCCACAGGAGATTAGGCAGTACCTAGATATGATCCTAAATGGGACCTTGAGAATGACAAGGATGAATGGACCCGAAACCACTTCATCCACTGCATTCTTGAGAGTCTAAGGAGGGCCAAGGTAAAAACCTCTCAATTACTCCCAAGTCATGGCTATATAGCAAGGACCCTTAGAAGCTCCAGTAGCTTTCCTACAGAGACCAGTCACAGGAGAAGGAAATTGTCCTAAAACATAAATTTCTAACACAGTCAGCCCCAGATATTGGTAGAAAGCTTCAAAAACTGGTGGCTGAAGGGAGCAGAGGTCTAGACCAACTGGTCCGTGTACTATAATAAGGACTTAGAAAAAGAAAACAAGGACCTAGAATAGGAAAAGGGAAAGGATAAACAGCAGGAGGCTCTGATCGCAGCACTCTGAGAGGTTCCCCCATGGCACAGTCCAAACCCACAGACATGTTTTCAATGGGGACAGGAAGCCCATTTTAAGAGGGAATGCCCCTGGAGAAGGCCACGTCTAGGATCCTGCCCCATCTGCTGGGGAAGTCACTGGAAGGCACACTGTTCTTGGTTCCCAAAGGAACTGAGGCCAGAGCTTCCTACCCAATGATGGGTCCCAGGGCCTCCCATCCAGGCTCCTGTGACCATAAAACCAGAGGAGCCCTGGGTGATACTTACTATTGAAAAGCACAAGGTCAGCCTCCTTATTGATACTTGAGCCAGCATCTCAGCTATTGCTTTCTCTCCTGGACCTAGGTCCTCCAAGAAAATTACTGCTCAGGGCATATTAGGAGAGCCCCCAGAGCGTATTTCACCCAGTCTCTAGCCTGCTCCTGGGGAGATTTCCACTTCCTTCACCCCTTTTTAATTGTCCCAGAAACCTGTACTCCTATGCTAGGGCAAGACGTTCTATCTAAATTGGGGGTACAGCCCCTTTTACCCCCCAGGGGAGTACTTTTGCTTGCCCCTGATAGAGGAACAAGTAGACCCCATGGTGTGGACAGATGGACATACCATGGGTCGGGCACAAACGGCAGTCCCAGTCCTAATTCATCTCAAGGATCCCTCTTGGTATCCCCATACACTGACAGCAGCTACTTTGTCAAAAATGGTGTCAGACATGCAGAGTTTGCAGATGTGACAGAATTTGACATCCTTAAATCAGGTCCTCTTCCTCCTAATACAAGTGCTCAACTGACAGAATTAGTGGTTCTAACAGCAGCCCTAAAACAGACTCTAAGTATGCCTTCCTGATCCTGCATGCTCATGCAGCCATCTGGAAGGAAAGGGGAATGCTGAGTACGATGGGATCTCCCATTAGACATGCTCATGACATACTAACCTTCCTAGATGCTGTTCTATTGCCTAAAGAGGTCTTGGTGATTCACTGTACAGGTCACCAAAAAGGGGAAGGTAAGACAGCAAAGGGAAACAAGATGGCTGACAAGGCAGCTAAATGGGCAGCCATGCAGGAATATACAGCTGGCCCTCTCCTCTGGGAGGGGACTCTCCTTGCCCCAGATAGACCACAAAATCAGTCAGAGAAAAGTAAATAAGCCTCAGACCAAGAGTACCAGTTGGATCACTGGGGCTAGTGGGTGTCCCCTGAAGGAAAGCTATGGCTCCCTGAGGCACTCTAATGGAAAATTCTTAAGACCCTCCACCAACTTTATCATTTGGACTTAGACAATACTTTGTTTTGGTCAACAAAATGTTTAGGGGGACTAAATTAAGGGACACCACCCAACAAGTTGTACAGGGATGTGAAACGTGCCAAAAAACAGTCCCACTAATAAAAGACTCCAGGTGCCAGGGGCACAGAGGCAGGGGACCTACCCCAGGAAAGACTGACAATTAGACTTTACCCATATGCCAGGGGGACCAAAATGAAAACTACTGTTAGTATTGGTGGACACATTTGCTGGATTGGTAGAGGCCTTTCCTTACAGCACAGAACATGCTAGGGAGGTAGTCCGAGTTCCAATCACAGAAATAATCCCTTGCTTCAGTCTCCTTAAAAGCCTTCAAAGTGATAACGGGCCTACAATAAGGCAAAACTAACTCAGGGACTTTCTAGGGCACTAGGAATAAAACACCATCTCCACTGTCCCTGGCATTCCCAATCATCTGAAAGACACGGTTCCTACCCTTTCTGGGGCCTATATTTGCCATTACTCTCTTACTTGTGCTTGAGTCTTACATTTTAAACTCACTTGTCAAGTTTGTTTCCTCTCGCCTAGAATCCACTAAACTATAGATGCTCCTGATGGAAATAAAAACAACCTACTATCACAGTCCCCCAGCAACCCCTCTCTCGTGGTCAGCCGCAACACCATGGGCCCCTTCATCACCCCCTTTCAAGCAGGAATCAGTCACTGAATAGACTTCATCCCTATTCCTAACAGTAGTTAGGGTGATCATTGAGAGGGGAGACTTGAAGGGTGGACTGCGGGAGGTCCATGTATTCCCAAAAGGTGTCAATTAGCCGGGGTGGGGGGGGTGGGGGGTGGGGGGTGTGTGGAATGCCCCTTCTCCTTCTCAAGAAGGAGACCATCCATCCATGCCAAAATCTCCACCCTCAGGCAATAAAAAAGGCTATAAAACCTGATTTCCAACCTGACCCAGGGGACCACCGGTCCTGCTGCATGACCCCATGCGGCCTTTCCTTTCTCTTCTCTGCAAATAAAACTTTTCTGACCTTTGCGGCTCAAGTCTGCCTTTGATTTCCATCTAAGCTTAGAACAAGGATCCTCAACACCTGGTGGTGGCTTGAGCCACACCTCTAGTTCATTTTTCTCTGGTTATTTTGGAGACGGGGCTTTGTGAACTATTTGCCCAGGCTGGCCTTGAATTGTGATCACCCAAATCTCAGCCTTCCATGTAGCTAGGATTACAGGTGTGAGCCGCTGGTGCCTGACAATTCTTTTATTTATTTTTTGTGTTGATGGGGATTGAACCCAGGGCATTGTATATATGCTAGGCAAGTACTCTACCACTGAGATACATCCCCAGTCCTGGGATCAGATTTTTGGTCCTCTTGTGACTAATCAGGAGTCAATATGCAGAAATACCTCTGCAACAGCAGGAACTTGTGTTTGAGAATTTAAACTCCTATAAAAGTGCAATGCCCAGGCCCCTCAGTGGACAATATTACTATCCCTCTAAAAATCTGATTGTCAAGGGGAAAAAAAGCCAGTCAGTGACGATAAATGACAGCAGTGACCTGACATTCAGGGCTAAAATGTAACCCCAAAGGCTACAGGAGGAATAAACCCATATTCCTAGGGTAACTTTAGTTTATCATTTGGTAAAACTGCATTATACTGCACACTGGCCTTATGTGACTAGTATCACATGGTCTTAAAGTGCTAATTAATCTAGAGACTTTGAATAAATTGACATCTGCTAAAAGTATATTTCCACTCTGAAAATTAGGATTGGAAAATTTTAGTGCCAAGTGTAATGTTCCATTTAGAATTATTTCAGAGACTATTAAAAAGAGGGTAAGTAGCTAAGATCCATTTCAAATCGAACATTACAGTTGGCACTTAATTTGCCAAAATGAAATGACTAGGCCAGTCAGGTGTGTCAATGCCCAAGTGGTCATAAAAATACTACTGTTTGCATATCTTAAAATATTTTCTTAATTTGTTACATATGAAAAAGCTTTTGAATGTATAGTGTCTTTTAGCTCAGGAACTCAGCCTTTTATAATTTATTAGCCCATTAATCTCCTATTAAAATTACCTCATTTTAATTTGTACCCCTGAATGAACCATAAGAAAATATGTAAGGGCTAGATGTTTGCATTTTATAGTTTTTCAATTTTAGATATTATTTGATCATCACAGCCCTTAAGGAATCTCAAATTTCTTAGGAGGGTAAAGGAGTTTTTCCTTTAAACAGCTGAAAAGAACCTGATTTTTCTTTTGAGTAAGTAGAGAAAATAAACCTGAGAGAGAAAGCACATGATGAAATTTTAACTCAAAAGAATCTTTTCTATATTTTAATATATAACAAAACCAGATGAAAGAAAGCAAGGATGCCTGCCTTGTCCTCGGCCTGACCCCCAGAGGCATTACCATTAGGACTGAGGAAGCTCTGGGTGCTCCCTGGCACTCAGCAGGCTCTCAGGAAGCAATTAGGTGACTTAAGCAGAGGTAAATTGCAAAGCCACCGTCCAATCCTCCAATCTGATACCAGGAAACATTTCATTCTGTTTATTTAAAAGATGTCAGCTTTGTTAGTCAAATAATACCTGTTATTTCATACGCCAATAATTCAGATTGTGTACTTGGGTAAACGTTTATAGTCCATGAGAAAGAATAAGCATGAGGGCTGGGGGTGTAGCTCAAATGGTAGAGCTCCTGTATAAAGCACAAGGTCCTGAGTTCAAGCCCCAGTTCTGCCAACAAAATAAAAAAAGTATGATGAAAGAATAAGGGTGAGATTTCTGTAGAGCTATTTAAATTGCTCCAGAGGCCAATTTCTAACTGGTAAGGGACTTCCTTTTGCCTGCCTAAGCCATATCCTAACAGCCCCTTCCTTAGCTAAGAGCCTCCTGAGTTGGCTTTGGAGAGCTATCCCTCCCTCAACGGTTGCATTCTCGTGTTTAATTAGAGAAGGTATCTGGTCTTCTCTTGGCCAAGGAAAGAGTAGGGGCCCCAGTCACACCAATCAGACACTTTTCCCTCAATGGGAAACTTGTGTTTTTTGGCAGTATTGATGCTTGAACTCCAGGACTCACGCTTATTAGGCAGGCGCTCTACAACTTGAGCCATTCCAGCCCTCAACATGGGAACCTTGAACCAAGTCCTCCAAGCACTGGAGGTGGAATGAGAGATTTACTGCTGGTTTGCTCTGGGTATTTGTTGCTAGTCCCTACTGCTGCGCCCCCCTCTCCCAGTTCAAGTCTTCTTCCAGACTGGCCTTTCACTGTTCCCCCAGCCTTCCAACATGCTCCTCTTTCCCATGAGTCAGCCAGAGATGCATTCTATTGCTTGCAACCACTGAATCTCCACAAGTGCACAAGTACTCCCCAACTCTTTATTGACCAAACAACAAGACACGCTAATTCCAGGTAGAATTGATCCAGTCACAAAGCAGATTTATTTATTTATCTATTTTTGTGATGCTGAGGTTTAAATTTAGGGCCTTAGGCTTGTTAGGTGAGAGTTCTACCACTTAAGCCATTCCTCCAGACTGGAAAGCAGAAGATCCAGTCAGAGCAGGCCTGGGGTTTGAACACAGGGCTTCACTCTTGCAAAGCAGGTGCTGTATCACTTGAGCCACACCTCCAGTCCATTTTGCTCTGATTATTTTGGAGATGGGGGTCTCACAAACTATTTGCCCGAGCTGGCCTTGAACCTTCATCCTCCTGATCTCAGCCTCTCATGTAGCTAGGATTATAGGTGTGCTCCACTGGAGTGTGGCTAAATTTTTTTAAATAATAAAATGAAGCTATCGGGAAAGTTTTCTCTTATTCTCAATGGCCTCCCTATAGTCTCTTTCAGTCTTTGAGTACAGTTTCATTTGAGGGATGATCAATTAAGGGGAAGATTCTCTTCCTATCAGAAAAGAGCTTTCAGTTGAGATTATACTACAAGGGAAAGAAGTGGGCTTTTAGCCAGAGTTCCAGGTGCAGACAGCTAGTAACTCACTGTGAAATCAGAGTCAAACAACTAATGTATCCAGAGCTCTTTTACATCCTATGTTAGAAGAAAAAATTATAAAAAAACCCAAAAACCTAAGGTAAAGAACAGATAAGATAGTGCACAAGGGAGAACCACCATAAGGCAGTGATCCCACCATGTGCACTTCCACATGCCAGCTCACCTTCACCAGGGACAAGGGACTTCCGAAAGGTGTCCTTCAGAGAGCTGTGCCCATGCAGGAGTCTGTGGCTGGAAGAGATGGCCACATGGGAGGTGCCGTAAATGGCCTCAGGGGTGGCTGTGTATGCCATCAGCTTTTCTCCTGTGTCTTGTCCTTCGACCTGGTGGGAGGAAACAAGAGTCATTTCATGTCTCAGTCTTTCCTTTGGGCAGTGTGGTTCCTCAGCCACACCCCCTGGCTCTTCCCTCCCTGCCAAACAGTGGTGACTCTTCCTGACCTCAGGACAAGGGAGGGGAGGGGGGAATGAGACAGGGCCTGGCAAGTGCAGAGAACAGTAGGGGTGAAGAGAAATAAAGTTCCTCTGTGAGACTCCCTCCTCCAGGGCCCACCACCAGGCACGTTGAGGGTCTCAAATTGAAAAACCAGCTTCCTGGTTCTCTTGGCTCTTGGGTCTTTCGTTCAATCAAAAATCACTGTCAGTGTTATTTTATTTTTGGCCTGAGGGAAAAAAGAGCTGAACTTTCCTTTAAGTGTATAGAAAAAAACAAAAAAAATAAAAATCTCATTTTTCTAACCAGAAAAAGTTACTGAGGTTGTGAGTGTTTTGAAGAGAGAAAGATAGCACATAATTATGTCCTAGAACTGGTTTCAATGCCTTTTAAGGAAGAGGAACACATTACACATCAACTGAGTGCCAGTTATGGGACAGACGGACATAAAGGACATAGGCACTACTTTCTTCCTCCATTGACTCAGTCACACTGACACAGGTGAGTGCTGAGTGCCAATTATGTGTTAGCTGCAGAGCCAGGCTTGGGGCCAGAGAGGAACAGCATACACTGCCCTACAGGATGAAAATATTCCCTCTCCAGAGACAGTGTGTGCCCCATTCTCATTTTCAGGTGTGTCCAGGATTGGATATGAAAACACCTCCATAATGAAATGTTGGGCCCTGGAGAGAGTTTAGAAGATATTCTATGCCCAGGAGCCCAGAGGCTCAGAGATCCACATTCTCCATCCTGGTTGAGAAGCAAAGGCCCTTATCATGGGAACCAGTCTCGAGCTAATGCACAGACCCTTCTGCAGAGAAGGCCTTGCAAGTTTGCATCAAAGTCACACTGGACCGAATTTGAGAACACCTGCTATCTTCCCAGGAAAGCAGTGAGAGGGAAAGCCTGGTCCAGGATGCAGCTGGTATGAGCTTGGATCACTTGGTGAAGGGGAATTACAAACTCAATGGTGAGTGACAGGTGCTTGCAGACACCAGGTATGATTGTCAGTGGGAAAGAGTCTAGAAAGATAGGCCAATCTTGTTTCTTGGCTGCTGCTTCCTCCTCCCAAAGGTTTTGATGGGCACAAAGGTGAAGGCAGGGTTTGGAGTAAAATGAATGGAGCACAAAGTCTGGATTAGAGAAGGAGAAATGTGCAGGATACAAGAGGACACCCAGGTAAGAAAACACAGAACAACTCTCTGTCAGTAGAAACAAAGAAAAATATTACAGGCACCTTTAGAAATAGGTAGCCTTAAGTTGTGACCTTTCAGCAGTGTTTCCACAGCAGGTCACCAATCCTTAACAATTCTAAGTTTGTTTAGTTTAAAAATGAAGTTAGCTTTGTAACATGTACCCTTCCAAGAATACAGTGAGAGCTACGAACCCACCGTTCAGGAAAATGCCCACAGCAACATTTTGCACACAATTTCAGGGAGTTTGTGGGCCCCCAGGATACCCTCTGTGTGCCCTCTGCACTGGATAGCCAAAGGCACTACATGCCCACGGTGCCCATAAAGTGTGGCTTTATGTGCTGTAAGAATAGAATATGGTGGATTTTGAAGACTGGACTAAGACGTGAATTTATAATCTTTTTTATTGATGCCATCTTGAAATGTTAATATTTTAGATAAAAAGGGTTAAATAGAATGTTATTAAAATTACCGTCACCTGTTTCTTTGCACTAAAAATATGTGGCTACTAGAAAATTTAAAATTTAAAACTGATGGCTTGCCATCAATGACTTTCTATTGGGCAGTGCCACAGTGGAGGCCAAGTTGCTGGTTTATTCAATCAATGAACTCCAAAATGCAGAAGGAGATGTGTGAGCAGGAGTTGCTGGAGATGCTACTGCTTGATCACCTTTAATGTGAAGTCCAGGTGGCAGCCCACACAGTCCCCGATCCAGTGGGCCTGCATGCCCTTTATGCCATACCACTCTGGAAGGTCCGCCAGTGCGTCTTTCATGGCCTGTGGGAATGAGAGAACGGAGAAGTGGAAGCAAGGAGCTTAGTTAAGAGAGAGCAAAAACTTTGGGGCTGGTTAAGGTAGGAAAAGTGAGGACACTAAAGGAGATTCAGGATTTTACCCTCCCTTCATTCAGGTGCCCGAGTCGGAGGAGGCCAACAAAGGTCAGAAATGATACACTGATCACAACTCAATTCAGTGACATGTGTCTGGCCAATTTCTTCATTCTGAGGTTTCATGGACAAAAAAAAAAAGAAGCAAAGAAAGATCATAATTCACATCTCTGACTGTGTCTCATACATCCTTTCCTGCAGTCTGGGAACTAGAGAAAGAAGTTCCTGATCTGCAGACTGGCTCCATCCTTGACTGTTTCCTGCCCCAGAAAATTCGAGTGGACTGGGTTTCATTCTGACAGCACTCACATCCCATCTATCCTCCTCCTGCATTACTGAGCCACTCCTACAGAAACTCTCATTGTGTTTTTTCTTCTTGATTGACTTGTCAAGGCTGGAAAACTTCAGGTGGAGGTGCTTTGCTAAAAATATTCAGATGGAGATGAGGACAAAAGATTCAAAAAGGTTGAAATGTGGATGTTTTCATATGCTAATCTTAAAAAGATGCCTACTTAGGACCCAAGCAAATCTACAAATATTTTTAAAAACCAAAAGGCATTTTAAAAATTGACCAAATGAAGCCAACATCTTGAGCTACCCAAAACTCTCCTGAGTCTGGCTGCGTAATCAACACATTATCCATGGCTGCATTTTGATAAGCAGGATTTGAGAAGCCACTACCCACTCTCCAACATCCTCTCCTTTCTCCAAGCTGGCCCAGACCCAGCTCCACCAGAACAAGAACATGTGGGTAGCCACAGGGCTACAGTTGTTCACACTACAAAACTGTTTTTGTTTGGGGGGTTTTGTTGAGATTTTGGGAGTGCTGCAATTACACTGTCCTGAGTCAGTACTGATCTCATTTCATGTTCTTATACTTGGCAGGCAGAGTTGGCAGTGCCTCTCCTCCCCATCCTGACCAACCCCAATTTATAGATATCCTACAGGCTTAGAGAATCCAAAAATTCGAGGAAACAGCTGGTTTTTAGATTTTTTAAAAAGTGCTGTGAAATCTCTTTTCAAATAAGATCTGAGGAACCCAACGTGTCAGAGTTGAAAGAATACACCTTTCTCCTGGCTCTTGCCCCTCCCCACGGACACCCCAGGCTTGGTACCATTTGGAAACCATTAATTTATTCAACTTCCCTCATTTTACACGGGAAAAACACCCTCGAAAAAGTCATGTGATTTCCCTAAATTTACTCAACTAGTGAGCAGCAGATTCAAGATAACAAATTGTTCAGATTTTTTTTATTGTTCCAGGACCACTGTTCTTAGTTTTCAGGTGTCTCTGTGTAAACTAAAGACAGCCTCTTCCAAATGCAGAAATCAGAAAGTAATACTAATCACTTTTTACAAGGAAGTACTACATTAACTCATCTGAAATAACACTGTGACATTTCCCTGTGTTTTTTTCTTAGCATGGGGAGAAGTACTTGGTTGGCAAAGGGGCCTCATAGTCATTTTTGCTAGTATAGTTCCGAAAAGACAGCACTGTTGCTTTCTAGTATGCCACTTGAATGAAGATGGTTTAAATTGTGAGGCAGGCTACGTTAAGGATAGTCTGGGGCTGCTCACCATCTTGGCTCAAGGGCTCCTCCCCCTAGCCCTCAGGTGAGAGAAGCCAGGTGATGACAAATTGTCACCCCACCTCCAAGTTCAAGGTGGTATAAAAAACGACCTACCAAGAGACTTGGGCCCTTCTTCTTCCCTGCCCTCATGTGACTCCCCTTCCCTCAAAAAAGCTATTCTACTTCACCCCATCCAGGTGCTCTGCTTAGAGTCTTCCATTTGGAGCACCAGGACCAAGATCTCCTGAGAACAAATGCCATGGTTGCACATAATAAACCTGAGTACGAGCCAGTGTTTAAGAACATGAACCAGTAAGAGGTGGACTGAAGCACTATCCAGTCAAAAGGGCTTTCGTAAGACACAACGTAATCAGGAATAAGAAAGAGAAAGATTAAAACTAAAAAGCTGGAGATAAAAAGAGGATTAACTATAACATGGCCAATCTGGTGCTCTCTTCAAAGCAAAAAAAAAAAAAAGGCTAAGAATAAATCTACACTTCCCAAGAAAGGAACTGGACAGCTAAAGAACAGTTGTAATGTGACCACAGTAAGAACTCTGGAACTGGTTTAAAATCACAATCCACTTCAGGAGACCTGGGAAGAAGGTGCTTGGGCAAACAGAACAGCACAGATGTTTCCAAACAAGATTTATTAGATACTAAGGACAGAGTTGAGGGACAAAAGCCCTGCGAGCTGGGCCCAGATTTACAACAGAAGAGACAAGACTTAGTGACGACTTCTAATTAAGCAGATGCTTTTAAAAAACTTAACACTTAGAATACTTCTGAATCAGTGTGATTTGATTAGCAATTCTTTTTTAATTAGAATTTGTATATACTTTTTCTAAAACATATTCTGACTGGCAGGTTTCTTTATTTTTCTTTGTGGAATCATTTCAATACAATCACTTTAAAGATGGTGCATATTTGAGTTTGAAGAAAGGAAAACCACTTCTGAAGGCAGTTAGATGTTTAAAATTCTAGAATTTCCCTCTAGAATATTCTAGAGCAATAAACTTTCATTCACACCTCAGCTATCTCTCCTGCTCTATGACATGAAGTTGTGTGTGAAGATTTATGCATTATAAAAAAACTTCATTTGGCACAACCTCTGCCTTGTTTGAATTTAGAGAAGACATAACACAAATATAGCAAAGCCTCTCTATGACAGACCTACCTTAACCTCTCTTTAAAATGTAAGTATTTTCTAGTAATATCCATTTGCTGTGGCATTTCAATGCAAAACATTTATTTACAAATACAATTGTGCTACTCAGGAGTCTCAATGCCAGTGATGGTTGTTAACCCCGCAGGAAAGCAATCAGCTCTGAGGAAGGCACCCTGCTGCCCTGCTGAGGATACAGGACTTGCCAACAAAGTATGGATTTGTGGGGTTGCAGGGGCAAGAGGAAGAGAGGCACCAACCGGCTCACATACATCAGGTGTGCATCTCAGCTATGGGAAAAAGAGGGACATAAAATAGCTCCAAATAAAAGGAACTTAACAAGGCCAGGTGTGGTGGTGCACACCTGTAATCCCAGCACTTTCGAGGCTAAGGCAGGAGGGTCCCAATACATAGCAAGACCTTGTTGCAAAAACAAAAGGAATTTACACATGCAATATTATCAATGATGCTAGGAAGGATGGGTTTTCTGGGTACGACCATCAGGGACCACATTGCCTTGTATGAGAAGAAGAGTAAAAGAACCCAAAACTAGGTATAGTGGTATCAGATCCTAGCTACTTGGGACGTGGAAACAGAGGACAGAGAGTTCAAGGCCAGCCCTGGAAAAGTTAGTGAGACTGACCAAAAAACAAAATAAAGGGCTGGATATGGTGACTCACATCTGTAATCCCAGCTACTTGGAAGGCAGAGATCAAAAGAATTGTGGTTCTGGATCAGCCTAGACAAAAAGTTAGTAAAAACCTAGTCTCAATCAACAAGCCAGGTATGATAGTGCATGTCTGTAATCCAAGTTCCACGAGAGGGATAGGTAGGAGAACTGTGGTATGAGAATGGCCTATATGAAACATAACTAAAGCAAAAAGGGGCTTGGGGCATGTCTTAAGTGGTAGAGTACCTGCCTAGCAAGTACAAGGCCCTGAGTTCAAACCCCAATATCATCAAAAAAAGAAAAAAAAAAGGATTTCGGGAAGCTCTGGGGTTGGTCAGTCTCACCACATCTGTGCGGTAACTAGGGCCATTCTGAGTCCAGTAATCCCACCCTGCCAGCAGCAGAACCATTCTAATCCCAAGAGACGGTGACTGCGGGTTCTGAAATGTCACCAGCACACTCCAAGAATGTGGGTGACAGAAGCTAAACTCTGCCAATGGCACGGTATGTGCTCAATGGGATGATTTCTTTTTCTGTGGTGCTAGGGATCAAACCCAGCTCTTGCAATGAACTACCGCTGGCCCCACAGGACCACCTCTATCACTCTCCACCCCTGGACTGACTGTGACTGCAACCCGCAGAGAAGCACTATACCTGTGGCACTGGGCTATGCTTTCCGGGAAAGGTGAGTCCTGGTCTAATCATGAAAACCAAATGGTGACCACAGTCCTAGAGGACACGCTGTTCATTACCTTTAAGTTGGAATTAAACACTCCAAGACACTCAGGTCTAAAGAAGATGTGTAAATAATTGATAGCATAAGCCTAGCATCAGGTTGTTTTATTATCAATAATGGTAGTCAGTTTAGAATACTTCATTCTCTATCTGTCCATCCTAAATATAGCCCATCTCCCACTGATTCTAAGATGCAGTCATTCGTTGTTGTTGTTGTTATTATGGTTTTTTTTTGTTGTTGTTTTGTTTTTTGAGACAGTCTCTATGCCAGCCTCAAACTCACTATGTAGCCCAGGTGGCCTCAAACTCAAGATTCTCCTGCCTTAGCCTCCTGAGTGCTGGGATTATAGTATGTAACACTATACTTATCTAAGATACACATTTTTTCCCCACAAACTCTGAACTTGGGACATGTCTTTCAATCAATGGTGTCTTACAATTGATCAACAGCATTTTCCTTTTTTTTTTTTTGGCGGTACTGGGACTTGAACCCAGGGCCATCACACTTGCTAAGCAGGTACTTTGCCACATGAGCTACTCCAGAGACTCAGATGAGTCTCTTCTTAGAGATATATGTATTATATATCATTTAAAAAGTGTCAGACTTTGATCCATTTGAAATCTGTTACATCATATCAGATTTTTTTTTTTTTTGGTAGTACTGGGGTTTGAACACAGGGCTTGGGAGGCTCTACCACTTGAACCAGTCTGCCAACACATTTTTCTTTTTCTCTTAGTGGACAATTACATTTAAAACTAATCATCTGTTAAGATGGATAAAGTGTGGTGCCAGTGTGTGTGCTTATGCATAAATTTTTACATAGTTAAGATCGCATAGTTAAAATACTCTTTTAGAACTGCCTGAGCACATTTTACCTGAGTTCTCAACTCATTACAGCTCCAGAAAGGATTAATTCTGTATATTAAGCAATTCTGACACTCAAAGCTGGTTATCCTGAAATAGCAAGCAAAATAGAGAGAGGAAGGGGGTGACACTGAGGAGAACTGTCCCTTCCTGTGACAATACTTACTCTGGAGAAAGCACTGGTGTGTATTCTAATGACATACTGGCCCGGTGTCACTACTGTCTAAGCAGCTGGGTTCAGAAGGCCCTGCGTGATAGGCACCTACGCCGAGGAGAGAATAAAGGGCTGCACACCATAGCTCTAGCTCCGAGTGGTCAACAGAACAAACCAGAAACCCTCCAGTCCCCACTTCCCTTACTCTGACATCTGTGCCTGGGGCTCCTAGCTCACTAAGGCCCAACCTTCCTGCACATGCTGACTACTGCCTACACATGGTTCTCAGAAATGCTCCTTTGCTGAGAAACCAGCATCTTGTTATTTCATTTTATCTTATCTTATTTTACTTTTTGCAATGCTGGGGATCAAACCTAGGGCCTCAGGACGGCGAGGCAACTTCTCCACCACTTGAGCCACGCCTTTAACTCCCAATCCTTGTATTCTATCTGTTTTTAGACAACGCAGTGATTTTGTAATTTCAAGCAGCAATAAAAGCAGGAATGAGGGGTATCAGATGAGGGCAGGGATTAACAAGTATGGGGGACCCTGAGCTCAGTGTGACCT
Organism: Castor canadensis; assembly: GCF_047511655.1. Taxonomy (NCBI): domain Eukaryota; kingdom Metazoa; phylum Chordata; class Mammalia; order Rodentia; family Castoridae; genus Castor; species Castor canadensis. Next base: position 46,260,390 of record NC_133402.1, on the reverse strand, counting down.
CAAGTTTCTTCTAGCTTTAAAATTCAAATGACTCACTAAAGTAAAGAGGATCACCAGGGAGTCGCCACCCTCCACGCAAACTGAGGCCCCTCAACAAGGGCTAATCATTCTTTCTTTCGGGGGAGTCCAGGCCAACCCTTTGGGAAGGAAGGAGGCCCATTTGCCACAAAGAACCTGGCTATGAGTCCAGAAAGGGTGCTCAGGGTTTCAAAGTCAGCTATATTGTATTGTTTTGCTTTTTTTTTCCTGATCAAATGTATGTTCTGTTTTTTTGTCAACATGCCCTAAGAAGTTCATTATTGACTTATTCCTCCCCTCCTGGAAACAGAAGACTGCTGCCCCAAGTGCTACTGAAGGCTGTGCCCCCTCAGAATGTCTCCTTTGTTCTTGTCTGCTCTGGAGCAGTGTGGGGGCATGGCTGTCTTTATTTCCCTGACAGGGAGTGATGGTACAGTGTGGGTAAGAAGCAAGAACCAAGGGGAAGGGAATGATCAGTCCTAGAGAACTGACCTAATGGAGGCTGCATGCTGACATTCGGAGGTGGGCAGGAAGGTCCTGCATCCAGGGAGGAGGCCGGATTGCCTGTATTGCTTTTTTCATGGAAAAACACTACAGGTTTGTAAATGCTGGAGCTGGGCCCAGCCCTGCTCCCACCGTTGTGAACCTTTCTGGACAGAAGCTCTGCCAGGGTCTGGGGTGCCAGCCAGCCCTCCTCCCTCAGCCTCACCTTCCCACCAGTTGTTGTCCAGCTGTTAGTCAAGAACCTACTCCCTCTCTGGCAGCCTCTTGCTGGGCAGGGCACTGCCAACCTCGAGTCCTTACTTTCCTTCAGCCTCTGTCCCCTTGGCCTGTCCCAGAGGGACTTCTGAGGGGCTGGGGACTGTCTCTTGCCTAACATCACCCACCTCCCACCCTTTTCCTTCTACCCCAGCACTGTCACAAGGGCAACAATCACCTGAGAAAGGCTAAGAGTACAGGATGGAGATGGAGAAGAACAAGGCTCAACTTGGAACGGCCCCAGAGAGAAGAGCCTGGAGAGGCCGTGCAAGCAGGCACAAGTGGGAGATGTTAGGTAAGAAGGAGCAGAATTTAGCAGTTAATTTGCAGGGAATCCAAATGGATCAGGGAGCTGGGGTGGGGGTAGGGGTGAGGGTATGCCATTTCTGAAAGGAGAGAGGGTGGGGCCCAGGGGAATCCAAGCAGAGGTGCAGTTCTATGAGGGTGCTCTGAGGGTGGTCTGAGAGTTCAGGGGTCCAGAGCTCGCTAATGTGGGCTCTGCTTCTATAACTCAGTAACCAACAGTCAATTGTTTTATTTTTCATTTTTTCAGATAGGGTCTTGCTATGTAGCCCAGGCTGGCCTGAAGCTCTTGATCCTCTTGTGTTAGCCTCCTGAGTGCTGGGATTAGAGGTGTGCCCCACCATGCCCGACCAATAAAATATTTTTTAAAGGGGGAGAACCTTAGGCCACCCTTGGCCTGGATCGACCAGAGGGCATGGTAGGGATGAATGTAGCAAGAGCTTCAGAGGCACAGGGATTTTAGGAGAAAATCCCCCAGTGAGTAAACCCAGCCATTTCCATCATTACATCCCAGATCTGGCCCGCATTCTCAGAGCCCCACAGAGAGCTTGGCAATTTGTCAGACATTTCTCCCTTGCTCCTCTTGGTTCTCAGTCACTTTACCTCATCTGCCAACACCCTATGTGTATGCGTCTCAGTCTGTGAAGGCCCAGGGATTCACACAGGAGGAAGCACTGTGTCCCAGGAGCCTTCTTGGGGAGATGGCAGGGTGGGGCCTCCCTGACCAACCCCTTTGCCAGGCAGTCTGGGGGTCAGGGACAACATTTGTGCCACTATGAGAGGCACTTCCTGGTACTATCTGTGAGCCAGTCTGTGTTCTGGTGCTGACACAGGACCAGAGGGCAGGCAACATGCCCTGTTCCAGGAGCAGCCGAATGCTTGCATAAGCAACCTAGAGCCTCAGACTAGAACGAGAGTCCACAGTGTAGGGGACTCGTAAGTGGCCAGGGGGGCACGGTGGAGGCTGGACCTGGTATCACTGCCTCTCAGTGGCTCTGCTGCAGTCTTCTCTACCACCTCACTGAGCTCCAGGCAGGGATTCCCTTCTCTGCCGGCACCTCCTCCCCCTGCAGCCCCATCACTCAGAGGAAGGCACCTATTTTCCCTACAGGTTTATAGGTGGAATCAGGAGAGGAAGGCACAGAGGGAGCAGGAACAGGAAGATTATCACCTCCAATCTGCTACTTTCATGATGGTGTGCTGCCTGACTGCTTCTCACCAGCAAAAAGTCCACTTGCTGTACACCTGGAAGGCAATCAAGCACTCCCTCACAGATAGTCTGCACGTCCATCTCTGCCTCCTTGTTGTCTTGGGACCACTGGGCAGACTAGGGCTCCTCCTTTCCTCTCCCTGACATGAAGGGATTCCATGGGCTGTGACGCTCCAGTTACCACAGTCTCCTACACCTACCTCTAAGCTCCTTAAAAGTAGCAACTTAGGGCCGGGCATGGTAGTGCATAACCACCAGCTACTTGGGAGATGGAGATTGTGCAGACTGTGGTTCAAGACTAGTTGGGGCAAAAAAATAGTGAGATCCAATTTCAATGAACAAGTTGGACGTGGTGATGCACACCTGTAACACCAGCTAGGCAGTAGAATTACAGTCTGAGACAGGCCCCAGGCAAAACAGGGCTACAAGCATGGCTCAAGTGGTAAAGGGCCTGCCTCACAAGCTCAAGTTCAAGGCCCTGAGTTCAAACTCCAGTACACCAAACAACAACACAAAAAAACAAAAGCAGCGACCTCAGTTTCTCACCTTTATCCTTAGCACCTGGCCCGGAGCTGATCTGGCACTGAGTGACATGGGGAAGAGCAGAAAGGAACACAGAGCAGACAGGCAGCAGAGACATCCAGCATCGCTGCTGGGACAGTACGAGCCTCAGCCCTCTCTCAGTACAGCAGGAGGCAGCAGCACCTTCTCAGAGGATGGCCAGCTGGGGTAAGTAAGGTGTAAGGGGACAGGCAGGAAACGGAGGGTGAGCAACACTCCTCAAGGTAGTGTGCCAGGAGGCTCTGAAAACTGCAACACCACCACTACCACCCAGTGTGAGGCTAACGTGGCACCCTGTTCATGGTTATGCCATCTTCCTGCCAAAGACCACATATGTCAGGGGCTCAGGGGCTATAAGGGCACAGGAGGTACCTGCAGATACCCAATCCACAGGTCTGGAAGAACTATCTCAGCAAGAGTTGTGTCTGCCACAACTTGTCACCCGGCGCCCACCGGTTGCATTCCTTGGCTTCTGTGTGGAAGGCTCTGGTCTACCCCTCCCCCACGCATGCCTTAGCACTGCTGCCCATGAGACACTGCCCACACAGCTCTGCCAAGATGGATTTGTGCTGGCCACACTCCCCTGTTGAAGCCTGCTCTGTCACAGAATCTGGGGCTGAAACCACATTCATGTTGCACAAAGCAAACAGCCCAGGAGCACTGCTGGCAGGGGTAAGAGCAGAAAAGTCAAGTATATCACACGACAGCCTCTGTCCAGCATTTTTTATTCCACAGTTGCCTGTGATTTTCACATTGGGCACTGCCTTTAAAATGTGGAAGATAAGTGAAGGACAGTGCTCCACCACACAGCTGTGACCCCAAGCCAGCCACCAGCCACATGTCAGAGGCAGCCCTCAAGGCCACAAAAACAAAGCTCTGAAGATACCTGTGATGGCCCAGCTCACTGGCCATGCCTGCACCCATTACCCATTCTCTTCCCCCATCTACCTTGCCTACAGAAGCTAGAAAGCCCAAGTTGTTTTCTTACTCTGTCTTGAAGCTGGGGGTGGTCACAGGACACAATTAGGGCTAACAGAACATCAGTGGAACTCTTCTGGTGGCTTCTGGGAATGTTACCGCTTTCTACATAAAAAGTCACTTTCATTAGCCCTTCTGTTTCTGTCTTGAATGGAGACATGATGTCTGGAGCTGCAGCAGCATCTTACAACCATAAGATCACAGACAGGAAAGAAAGGCAAAGAAAACCACTGAGATGCCAAGTCAGAGCCTTTAACTAGTTCAGTTCCAGCAACTAGGCCTTGCTATGTGAGAAAAATAGCTTCTTTGTTTAACCCACCATAACCTGGGTTTTCAGTTATTTGCAGCTGAAAACATTACTGATCAACTCAACATCTCAACCTTATCTATATGGCTAAGTCCAGACTAGTTCTATCATATCAGGTTTTAAAGCAAATGTCTTATCTTGTTTTGATGGCCAATGTGAAATTCCCAAATGTCAGGACTATGTCTCCTTGGGGCTCCCCATCCCACTGAGCTCAAGCCAGGGGATTCCTTAATGCTGCCATGGCCTACACACTCTCATCCAGGATATCACTCAACCCTGCGGATTTTGCCACTACCTCCTCCCTTCTCGATACTACTCCCACCTGAGTCAGAGTTCTGCAAGCTTGGACCACTGCAATAACATTCAAGCTGGTCTCTGCGTCCACCCTTACCCTTTCTGTGATGATGTGATAAAAGCACAAGTCTGATCCCAGCATTCCCTGCCTTACAACATGTTAATGATATCATATGGTTCCCATTATAAAGCCCAAATTCCTTAATATCTAAACCGCCTTGCTCGATTAGCCCTGGCCCTCTCCAGCCCATCCTGAACCTCCCATGTGGCTGTCGGTTTAAGCTACAGTATCCTTCCTTCAGCTTCTCAAACTCATCATACACTTTGTTTTAGGGCCACTACACATGCTGCTCCCTATTTGGAGATGGGGCACAGGGAGCTGCCCTCGAGCTTTCTGGTGTACCTCATTCTTAGCTCTCTGCAGCCCAAACACTGAATTGTCCATTTCAGATACTATACTTTTCTAGTCTATGTTTCAGTTTTGTTTTTTTTTTCCCCAATATTAACATTTGAATTCCTCCTTGTGCTTGCTAGGCAGGTCCTGTACCACTTGAACCATGCCCCCGGTCTTTTTTTGCTTTAGTTATTTTTCAGATAGGGTCTCACACTTTTGCCCAGGCCGGTCTCAGACCATCATCCTCCTACCTACATCTTTCTAGTAGCTGGAATGACAGGTGGTGAAACACCATGCCTGGCTTATTTGTTGAGATGGGATCTTGCTAACTTTTTGCCTGGGTTGGCCTCAAATTGTGATATTCCTGATCTCTGCCACTGCCTGCCCCTGCCCCAGGATGGTTCATTTTAAAGATGAGTTTCCACTCTCTCCTGAGTTTCCCCACCTGTCTACTCATCATCATTATCCCCAGCTTTTCCTCTAAGTCCCAGGGCATTCACATTTGGCTTTGATCAGGGCATCCTAGGGTCTATTTCTAGCAGATGATTTTTTTTCCCCTAAATAATGGGTCACAATTTCCTGCTTCTTTGCAAGTCTGCTAATTTTTCATTATAACATGTCGGACATGGTAGTTGAACCTTATAGGGAGGCTGGACCCCTGTTAGCTATTTGAATTGTGTTCTAGAAGTTCCTTTTAAACCTCTCAGGCTTGCTTCTATTTTTATTCAAGGAAGTATTTTTTGATTTTGTTGTCCTCAGTCCCGAGGTGGTATCCATATTTCTAATACATGGCCTTCTGGGTGTCTCAACTGCATATCCTTGGCTAGGCTGCTGCCCCAGGATCTCCCAGAACCTTGCATCCCCCTGGTGTCTCTGTTCTGGTCTCGAACCACCACAATTGTTTTCAGCTGGCATCACAGATTCTTGCTCTGCCTCTTTTGATTTTTGTTGCTGACCTCCTAAGTCAGCTTTTTCAGTAAATCTGCACCAGAGTTCAGCAAGAACCCGGCAAGTCACCATGGTAACTAACCACTTCTGCTGAACAGCTGAAATTCACAGCTGATGATTTAAAGAATAATGGTCTCTTCAGTTAGGTTATTACATTTCCAACACAGGCAGAGGTCAAAACAAAATCGCTAATTGGGTGACCTTTCCAATAACGCCTATTAGAGGATCATCTAACAGGTAGGTCTGGGAGGTGACCTGGCATCCTTCTACAATGCAGTGGACCCCCAACTGTTAGCACCAGAGGGGCTTCCACAGACCAGGAAGTACAGAGAGCAATGCCCTGGGCTTTCTTCTTCTCATTCAGCCTCCAGCATCACTGCTTAGAAGGAGCAAGGCACTGTGTCAATGAGTTCTAACGAGCACATTTCCAAATCCACATGCCGGTCTCAGCTGCATTCTGAATATATTATAATGGGAAAGGAGCTTCACTGAAGACCTGTCTGTTGAGGGAGAAAACTGGAGGTCATATTTCCCTGCAGCACTGGTGCTGGGATTTGCTGTACTACAGTTCTAACTTGGCAAAGTTTCATAGTGATCAGAGGTTCTTTAGAACTTTGTGCTTCCTCTGCATATAAGAACTGCAGTATAGGCCAGGTGTGGTGGCTCACGCCAGTAATCCTGGCTACTCAGGAGGTAGAGATCAAAAGGATTGAGGTTCAAGGTCAGTTCAGGCAAGAAAAGTTCACAAGACCCCATCTCAATCAGTGGGTGGGTGAGGTGACACAGTCTGTCATCCCAGCTATGAGGGGAAGCACAAATAGGAGGATCTTGGTTCAGGCTGGTCTGGGCACAAAGCAAGGCTCTATCTCAAAATCAGTCAACATAGAAATGGCCAGGGGTGTGGTTCAAGCAGTACAGCACCCTCCTGGCAAGTATGAGGCCCTGAACTTAAGAGTAATAGAGCCTACCCAAAGTCCTTTTTTGGACCAGTACCCTATTTTGTTGGAGTAACTGATGGACTGTGGTGATGAACTTGGAAACTTGGATGCTCAAGACTCCTTGCACAGGCTCGTTCCAGAGTACACAGAACGGATGATTTTCCCGGGTGCCTCTGACTTAATAAGCAAACCCTGCTTTCAAGTGTTGGCTTTGCCTTGAACCTCTGAATGGAGACAAAGTCAGAAGGCACTTAAGAGACCACTTGGTCCAACCCACTCACAATCTATCTTTCTAGATGTCTTAGCAGAGCCACACAGATGAGGACACTTTTCTGAAACACATAATTGCTGACATAAATATGGATGTTTTTGACCTCAGCAAACAGAGGCCTACAGTGGGACCTCCAAGTGCCATTCTTGACGTAAAACTGACACCTAAACCCGTCACCTTCTAAGACAGAGGCACTGTGAGCCCTCTGCTTCTGCTTCACGATGGTGCACTCAGGGCTCTGAGAGCCCGTCTACTGCTCCCCTCAGCAGTGGGGGCCCCCAATTCCCAGAAACCCCTGCTGCTGAGCCAACATGTCTGGCACTGCTGGGGCACTGCCAGGCTGACACTCACCTTTGCATAAGCTGTTGTTTTAATGAACCACTGCCTCAGGTACTTCTGCTCCACCTTTGCTCCCGAGCGCCATGAGCAGCCATGTTCATCCACCTGCTCATTGGCAAGCACTGTTTGATCCATCGGGTCCCAGTTAACCAAGGCCTGTTATAAATTGTAAGAAAGAAAGATGCAATCGGGTGAATGCCCTCCATAGGATCACTACTGAGTTTCTTACCTGTAACAGGGTCTAAATGCAGCACCATTGCCTGGGGCTTCAGGGCATCTCTTGGAGGGCTGCTTAGCCAAGACGCCACAAGCAGCTGTCAAAAGAATGTGTCACCTCCCTCTGTTCTTGCTTCTCATTAGAACAGACTTGGGGAGGAAGCATTTAAGCATGTGCCTAACTCAACTCTGCTTATCTTTTTGAATGAAAGATGAACTTACAGTATTGGAAATTTTAGTATATAGAGGAAAAGACAAAATGTTAGAATTTAGCAGAATGGGATTATCAAGGAGGAAATAAGTACACAAACTTTAATAAAACTACTAATTTTTACTGAATGGTTACCACAAACTGGTTTCCATGGTAAGTTGGCCCTTTTTTATACAACACTTTCGGAAGTAAGTACACACTCATCCTCACTGCAGATAAAGGCTGAGGAATAGAGAAGTTAGACAATGCACCTAAGCTCCTATACGTGAGTGACACAGATAGGGCAGGAACTCAGGTCTCTGAAACTAAACTATTTTTTGCAGGTTTTTTTTTTCCTTGGGTCACTGGAGTTTGAACCCAGGGCCTGTGCTTGCTAGGCAAGCACTCTACCACTTGAGCCATGCCCCCAGTTTTTTTGTTTTTAGCTTATTTTTCATTCAGGATTTCAAGTTTTTGTCCTGGCTAGCTTCGAACCTTGATCCTCCTACCTCTGCCTCCCAAGTACTTGGGATAACAGCCACGTACCACCATGCATGGCTGTTTTTGCAATTTTTAAAAACTTCTGTTTAAATTAATATACAGCATACACAAACTGGATAAATCTTAAGTGGGTACTAAAATATCCTGACTTGATACAGGTTGGTTTTGAAATTTTTATGGCAGACAGTGTGCTTGCCATACACAAGGCCCTGGGTTCAATTCCCCAGCACAAAGAAACATTTTAATAAGTAATTCTGGGAAGAGATGTGCTAGCTATTGTCCATTTTTCCCGCCAGACCCTGTTTCTTCCTGTGTTGTGGCTGGGTTAGGTTAGATCCTCCTCTTGGCTGAGTTTGACTGATAACAGGCACTCTGACTTCCTTCTGGTGGGCTGTGGGTGGCAGTGAAGTCTAGAGTCAGGGTGGGAAAGACAATGACTCATTTATTTCCTCTAAAATAAGGCTGCGCCCCAAAGCCTTGAATTCATAAATATATAGAGACAAAATATGGACAAAAGCACCTGGGATCTAAAAACTTTAGGTTAATGAACCAAAAATGATTCACTAACCTATTGTCACTGCCAGTATTAGGGAGCTGGCGGGGAGGGGTTTCACTTAAAGTAACAGGGAAAAAGAAGGGGCCACATACGGTTTTGCTACTTAGTTGATTCAAGAGGCAAGCCTCCACTCAAATAAAACTCCACACAAACAAAAACAAAAAGATTAAAAAAACAAACCCCCACACAGCTAAAACTGTATTAAATATAAAAGAAGGGAAGAAGACAGAAAAAAGTCCTGTTATCTCCACTTGTGCCTCCTGCCCCCTGTGAACCTCATAGGGGATGGGAGAAGCAAACTGCAGATTGCAGACTGCAAACCAAAGAGGACCTGATTTTCTTACTGATATTTCCCACACAGCCTGGCATTCCCCAGGCTCCATGTAACTAAATGCAATGAGGAGAGCATGCTCCCAAGAGGTGCACACCCCATAAATAAACCCTGGGTGCTGAATGAAAGACAAAAGTGTAATAGCAGTTTTCCCCTGAAGATGAGGAGGAAGAGGAAAATCAGCAAAGGATAATGCCTCAAATGAATGGCACGTCCCAGTGGTCCACCTCCACCATAGACGTCACCGCCCAGAGCCCCCAGAGCTGTCTCTACCCTATAGCTGCCCTGGAAGCTGGGCCTTTCCCTACCCAGCATTCCTGGATTTTCACACTGACTACAGATGCTGACGGCCGCTGATTTTTAAGCAATAACAGTTTTGGTAAATAGGACTTAATTTCCGGACAATTTTACTATTTGTTCTCCTGGTTGACATTTATGTTGTCTCTCACCACTGAAGCCGACACTGCATTCCTTTGTAGTTACCTAGCCTTGTTTGTAAAATATTGCCTGTATCTGTATTTTGAAATCAGCCTTAAATCAATGCTAAACATTAAAACACCTGCAAATACAGTGAACTCAGTGGAGTTTACCCACTCCTTCACAATGCTTATTTGACAACTTCATGGAATGAGTTCTTCCAAGTAAGGGACCTTCCTGTTAATCAGGGGCTAAACACTGGATTTATACATTTATAGTTTGTGTGGTACTGGGGTTTGAACTCAGGGCCTTGCACTTGCTAGTCAGGTGCTCTACCACTTGAGCACCTGCGGCCCTTTTCGACTTGGCTGTTTTTCAGACACTATCCCACATTTACACCCAGGCCTGCCTGGGCCTCAATCCTTCTACTTATGCTTCCTGCGTAGCTGGGATGACAAACATGCACCATTATGCCCAGCTTTTACCAGTTGAAATAGGGTCTCGCTTGTTGCCCAGGCCAACCTGGATCTCCATCCTCCTATGCTACACTTCCCACAGTCACTGGCATGACAGGTGTATGCCACCATGATTAGCTTTATTTTCATTGAGATGAGGTCTTGCTAATTTTTTGCCTGGCTGGTCTGGCTGAAACCAGATCCTCCTGATCTCAGCCTCCCAACTGGGTAGGATTACAGTGTGAACCACTAAAACCCAGGTTACCCCACGGTTTTTGTCTTTTGCCCCTTCTCTTTGTTGTTACTCTCCTAAAGGGGTGTGTCTGGAGGGGTGGAGGGTGGATATCTATAGGCTCCCCCGGGGTTATCAGGGCAGCATCACTCTGTTGTGCTGCCTGCCGCCCCAGTTAGGCCTCCTCTCCTCTCATCATTACCATCTTCTCTGTAAGAATCCCTCCTGCCATGGCCTCCTTGGGTCTCACCCATCACACAAGACGTCAGGCCCTTCCAACTCACACCCACCCTCAGCATGTTTTGTTTTCCTTGTTTCTTTCTCCAGCTTGGCTTTTCACTTATCAAAGACCCCTCTTGAGTCTACTGTGAAGCAGCTTCAAGTGCAGAAATCTGAGAAAGTACGTATTTTAGGGTATTGATTTTCTCATGCGCTATCTGCATCTTTCTCAACAAAAGCATTCTTAACTAAGGAACACCACAGATATTATTCAAGGCTCTATCTAGCTCCCACAATGCAACTTGTTCCATTCCATCCAGAATGGGCCTGAATCTGGGCTGAGTTGGGGAAGGGGGGGATTCCCAAGGCTACCATTTGTTACTGTCATCGCCTTCCAAAGCCACAGGTGGTACAGGGGAAGAGGTCCCCATTTGTGTGCAGTGTGCACACGTAGCTTCGGTGGGTGAATCAGCACTATCACCAGCTGCTACTGACATGCAGACAGCCAAAGACAAAGTAATAAATCAGTGGGCTCTCTGGTTGTCTAGAACGTCCAAGTTTAATAAGCAATGTCAATTCTCTCTCTAATAACAATCCATGCGATAAAACTTGTTTTTTAAACTGGAGAGTGGAATTAATGTTGTGTCAAGTACAGGTCTTTATGTTCACATTTATGGCTGAAAATATTTTTGTTTTGTGAGAACAAGAGCAGATGCCTTTTGCAATAGAACTGAACATTCAGTGGACAGTGCACATTTGGAACAAAACACTTCCACCCTCCGGCAGGCTTAGTAATGCTCTGCTCAGATCCCTTCCCTAAATGTCCATCTACAGAGCTTACAGCAGAACTCAATTTAAGGGCTGAGGCTACCTTATCAAAACTAAATAGTTACGACAATATTGTTAGAGGAAAAGTACTATACTTGAGTTGTTTTTTGGTCAAATATGCTTTGTAAACTATATTAGGTAAGGACTTTCTAAAGTCAATTAACTTTCTAAAATTAATTTCAAGTTTATATAAAGACATAGAAAGAAAATACCAACATCAGTGTTATATTTTAAAGCTAATTTGAAAGTTGTCATCCAATAAAAAAGAGATCAACCTGGAAAAAAACAGGACTAACTCTGACCTTTGAGCAGCGAGCATCGTTCCAAGTATTCGTCTTTTGTATCCTATTTATGATTTTTTCCCTACGATCATGACATTTTATGGTGACTTCAACATTTAAACAATGACTGGCAACAGAACATTATATATATATAGATATATATATATAGATATATATATCTATATATATAAAATTTTTCTTTTTTTTGGTGGGACTGGGATTTGAACTCAGAGCTTCACACTTGCAAAGCAGGAGCTCTACCACTCGAGACACACCTCCAGTTCATTTTGCTCTGGTTATTTTGGAGATGGGGGGGTCTCTTGAGCTATTTGTCTGGGCTAGCCTCAAACCTTGATTCTCCCAATCTCAGCAGCCCAAGTACCTAGGATTATAGGTGTGAGCCACCAGTGCCTGGTTGAAACATTGAATTTTTTTTAAATAAAAAATAATTTATTCTTCCCTAATACCTGTAGGCGAATTAGCCCGGAAACATTAGGTATGTTGTTTTTTACTTTCTACTTTCCTAATTTAAACACCATAATGACTGCAAGTAACCCCACAGGTGTGCTCAAGTAGTTATTTACTGAGCACACACTCTTGTTCTGGACAGCATTCCAGACCCTTCACAAGCACCTCCTGCATAGTTCTCACAGAGAGCCTATGAAGTAAGGAGAAGGGCTTGTGGGAGACAGAGTAATGGCCTCCCAAAGATGTCTTACATCCTAACCCCTGAAACCTGTGAATATGTGCCATACAGCTAAAGGGTCTTTACAGACAGGATTGGGTGAAGGATCTTTTTTCTTTCTTTTTTTCTTTTTGCAGTGCTAGGGATGAACCCAGGGCCTCAAACATGCCAAGTGAGCACTCCACCTCTGAGCTGTAACCCTAGCCCTTTTCACTTTGAGACAGGATCTCACTAAGTTGCCCAGGCCAGCCTGCAACTCATGATGCTCCTGTCTCAGCCGTCAAAGTGCTGGTATTGCAAATGTGTGCTACCACATCTGGCAGAGTGAAGAATCTTGAGATGGGGAGAGTAACCTGGCTTATCCAGGTGGGTCCAATTATAATCCCCATATTCCCCAGAGATGTAACATTGATTTGGAGAGCAGCTGAGGAGCTGAGGAGAGAGAGGATGACCTGCAGCCAACAAACCAACTGTGCACGTACAATGGGATCCTCCCTGCAACCCCAACATCTTCAGAAAAGTTTCTCAGCTCCTAATGTAAGGGCAGCAATGACAGTGGTGAGTCCATTTTGGATGAGAGAGGCACTTTAAAAGCAGGTATCTAAAGAGGTATGGGAAAACAATGGGCTTGTCAGAAATAACAAGCCTTTTAAAGTAATAAGATGTAGCTACACAGTGTGGGTAGTGGGCTCCAAGGCCAGTGTGAGCTGACCAGACCCTCCTGGAATGTCCAGATGGATAAGGAGAGAGACGGACAAGTGGTTGGATTTAAAGAGAAGTTGAGTAGCTGCCAATCAATCACAAATGTAATTTCAAGGAAGAATAGTTAGACCTTAGCCAGGTAGCATCCTATATCATCTCCTAGACTTCAGCCTTTCTTTAGCTTAGCTCTTTCACTAAGTCCCACCCGTCAGGGTGCTTTGCTATCCTTTCACTAAACTTTGTTCTTGCTTTACTCTTAATTCCTGGTCTGGCATCTTCAATCATCAACTACATCAGGACATAAACTCGGGATCAACAAATCCAGTATCACAAAAATGCTGCATGTGCCTGGCTCTGGATCTAATCCAACAGTGACAGTTTAGCTTTCCTAGTGGGCTTGATGTGCTGTAGAATTGACAGCATGAGCAAAGCCTGAGTGCAGAGAGAAAGAAGCAAGTGTCTTTATATGGAAAGTTACAATCAACTTACACATGTGATTAATAAACACAAAAACAAAGTGTCTTATAGAGGACTATTAAATAGCACACATAAGCGCTCCATGTGAGAAATGTTTACACGACTATATTAATATGTCACATCATTTCCTATGTGCACTGAAGACAACAAACAGTAACCAGGCAACCGAGGACAAGCAACACTGGGCAAGCTTATTGATGTCTACACAACTGCTCTTCACAGAGCTGTTGGCTCTTTCCTGCCATGCATGGCACCCTGTGCTTTGATTTTTCATTCCTTAAAACTCTGGTTTATATTTACACATGTGGTTGTCTCTTGGGATACAGATTGTGGTTCATTATATCCTCCCTGCCTTCCTGGGTGATTCCCACACAGAAGCCTCATTGGATATAACTGCTATCCACCTAGATATCTGTTAGGCTGCAAAATCACCTCTGAGTCTGCTGACAGGCACAGAAATCCATGCTTGTCTGGCTGTCTTTCCCAGGTGTTTGCTTCTCACATTGAATAACAGCTTCAAAAATTATCCAAAATTTAGGAGCAGGCAAAAGGGATTGCCAAGTGTCCTTTTAGTGTCAAAAGGGATTGTCGGACAAGCCCATATTCCTAAGGATTTTCTGATTTTCTAGGGATGTGTACTTTTGTTTGACCTCCTGCTTACTATTGTTTAAATTATTTCATAGCCCTGTCTGGGGAGAGGTTAACTTGTAGAAAACTGTATCAGTGCAAATTATTTTTGTCTGGGAGTATGCAAATAATTCTCATCCAAATGTCCTCTGAATCATAGAAAAGATGGCCCCAAAGGCAAGGTCACTGTGTGGCCCAGGACAATTAGGCCAGCTTTGATTCTGCATCAAGTCACTTCTGTGTCCTCTGACTCCACAAATCTCTTTGCCTTGAAATTTCATTTGAACTAGTCTTATCATCCTCATTAATTAATGAGTAGAATAAAATTGTTACCACATGATCATTTTATGTTTGTATAGCAACCATTTTTGTCAACTTCTACAAAAGTATGCTTCCTGTCTTTCAGCATTAGTACTTCCTCACCTCATGGGGCCCAGGCCACAGAAGCAGCTTTGATGTCTGCAGAAGTTAAACTGACCCAGAAGAATTTACGATGACTGAACATTAGTATAGTCAGTTCCATAAAGTTCTCACTCTGAATCTATAATGAAACTCAACCCCTAAAAAATTTTTTTAAACAAACAACAAGCTACTTGAGGCAGAGATGAGAAGGATCAATGGTTTGAGGCCAGTTAGGGCAAAAAGTGAGCAAGGCTTCATCTCAACAAACAAGCTGGGCACAGTGCCTCACTGCCTGAATCCCAGCTATGTGGGAGGCACAGATTGAAGGATCGAGGTTCGAAGCCAGACCAGGACAAAAATGCAAGACCCTATCCAAAAAATAACTAAAGCAAAAAAATATATATATATATATCAGTCTTCCTGGCCAGATTTCTAGGGCTTTTGTTGCTAGGGCCATCCCTCATTGCCTCATTTTAGTCCTTGTCACAGGGCTCCTGCAGCAACCAACTCATTCTTCAAGCTTTGCCCCCAGGGTCCCTCAAGATGGCATCAGTCATCTATCTCTCTGCCCCACTCAGTGCTACTATAGGGCTACAACCTAAGAAAGAACTACTTAGGGTCAGCCAATCATGATCTTGGACATCTGTTGGAAAAATAACAAAGAATCAGACAGCAATCACCTTTGCCCTCAAAGAGCTCCCAGTCTCAGCAGAACACAGACTTTCTCCAAGTAACAAGCCGTTTTTAGGTAAATAGGAAAGAAACCCACACCTAGACACAAAATAATGAACCTTCAGAACAACAGTGACAAAGAAATATAACACAGCAGGAGAGAAAGAGATTGTCTTCAAAGGAGCAGGGTCAGGGACAGCTGACATAACAACAACATGACCACAAGACAGAAATGTTATCTTGTAAGAAAGCTGGGCGTCATGGTATATGTCTGTAGTCCCAGCACTGGGGATACTGACTGTGAGTTCAAGGCCAGACTGGGCTCCACAACAAGACCTTGTCTCAGCAACAAGAAAAAAGTGGTGGGAAAAAGTAAGCCGCTTGAAGTTCCAGCTATCTGGGAGTGAGGTAGAAGGGTGCGTGAGCCCGGGAGTTTGAGCCCAGCCTGAACACAGTGAGACCCTGTAACAAAACAAAACAAACAAACCAAGGCTCTACTATTGCAGGGGCCAGGTAGTATGGCACTTGCCGAGCATGTGGGAGGTCCTGAGGGTTTTGTTGTTGTTGTGTGAGGAAATGAGGAAAAAAAGGGAGAAACATATCGTGCTCCCCATGCTAGAAATGGGAGTAGAGACTTGAGGTCCTGGGTTTGATCCCCAGCACCACGGGGGTGGAGGCAGGAAGGAGGACAAAATAAGATTATTTTCAGACAAATAAAATAGTCTCCTGCCAGCAAACCATCTCTACTGACAAATCTAAAGTATATACTTCAGTTGGCAAGAAAGTGATCCCAGATGGATAGATACAAGAAGCTACAAAGGACAAAAAGGATAGTAAATAGTTGCTAGTGTAAAATATTGACTAAAAAATCATGATAATGTAATATTTAAGAATAAGCTAATATTAAAATATATGACAGGTCCCATGTTCTGAGGAGATAAAACAAAAACAAAATAATGGAAGCACCCCAGACCCAAATGGAGTGTTTAACTTTCAAACTAGCAGGAAAGAAAATAACCCACTCAAAGGAAAGCAAAAATGAAGAGGAAGTTACGGATGGAGTAATCAAGGGCAACAGATTTTTATGAAAGCAATTTTATTCAAGACAAGGGAACTTAATGCCTTAGTTATCTTGGTCAATTTGGGCTGCTCTAACAAAAATAGCACAGATTAGGGGACATAACAGAAATTATAGCGTCAGTGGCTATAATCCAAGCTACTTGGGAGGCTGAGATCAGGAAGATCAGCCCGGGCACATAGTTTGTGAGACCCTACCTCCGAAATAACCAGAGCAAAATGGACTGGAGGTAACATACCTGCTTCTTTCTTCTCTCCACTAGTCTCCCTCTGCCTCTCTCTTTAGGTGGAGAAGGGGCAGATTAAAAATCAAACCACTGAGATAAAGAGTTTTCAAGGCTTTAAGTTTGTGTTGTGTATGTATGTATTTTTGTGGTGCCGGGGATCATACTGCCCAATTCAGTGAACCAATATTCCCCATGTGACCAATGCATAATGTTACAAAATCATGCATGGAGGGAAATCCATTCAAATACAAAATAGTCCTGTTGGTTGTAATTTAAGAAAAAGTTCACGGATGTCATTTCAAACTCGACATTTGTGACAAACGCTTCAACACTATCACTTAGAGCTAGGGATGCAGCTCAGTGGTAGAGCACTTTCCTAGTATGTGCTAGGTCCTGGGTTCAATCCAGTACCACATACAAAAAAACAAAACAAAACAAAAACCCCTACAATTTACTGAGTTCTATGGAGCAGCAAAGAAAATATCTGGATTATCTGAATTAATTACTAAAATGGTCCTTGGGCTCAGTGGTAGAACACTTTCCTGGCATGCTCAAGGTCCTGGGTTTGATTCCCAGCACCACCCTAAACAAACAAACAAACAAAGAAATCAAATCCTCCTCCACTTTAGCATATGCTGCTCATCAGTTCTTCTGGGGTTTATCTGGGGTGTTGTTGTGGAAGATATCTTTAGATCGGATCCGATGACCTCTGTTATGAAGTAAGACATCTTCATCAGGGCCACGAAATATCCCCCCTTGTACTTTTTGGTCTTTCCTATCTTTAGCTTTAATTGTTACTTCCCGGATTTTAATGAAAGAGACACAGACTCCAACTCTTCACCTATGACTCTTTATTAGGAAGGCTCACCACATCACAATGACAGTGTAAGTATTATTCACTGTAAAACAAGGAATGTGGTGGAACCACAGAAAAGTCCATGTGAATCTGTGCCATCAGAGCCCTCTGATCAAAGGACAATGTCTCAAGCAGAAAGCCACATTGCATTTCTCCCTTGTCACTTCTGAACCTTCACGACCAAGGCTGTCTAACAGGATGCTCAGGAGGAAGGAAATGTCCAACATCTGTGCTATCCAATGCTAGCAACCACCAATGAAGCTACTGCACACTTGGAACTTGGCTAATATGGCTTGGAACCTGGCCTTTTGATGTTAATGTAAAACACTCAAATTTAAACAACTACATGCAGCTAAGGATATCGTAGAGGATGGTGTGTGATGCTCTTGCCCAGTCTCCCACCATTCCAAGCCGTATCTACAATTACTGAATTCCTAGCAAAGCAAACAAGTCCATTTCATTTCTGTAGCACTGGGATTGTTGTTTGCCTTATTTTTTTTTTTTTTGGTGCTGAGGACTGAAGTTGGGGCCTTGCATATGCTAAGCACGCACTCTACCAGTGAGCAATAGTTATAATAGTTCAGTCCAATAGTTATTTCTAATTCTTCCAAGAACCCTGCAAGAAAGATGTTAGCAGATAAGAAACCACATTTCCTAGAGGCTCATTACCAGGCAGCAGAGCTGGGCTCTGAGAAGCCTCACGTCTCCTGTGATCTCCTTGTTCTCATTACGTGCACTAGGCACTGTCTTATGTTGAGAATTCAAGGGTGAAAAAAGCCCAGACTGCCTCGAAGGCACTAGCCTGAGCCAGGCAGTAGTTACTTTCTGGGTCTACTATGGTTGATTTTATGAATTTGAGGTAGTGTTCGTTTTCATTGCTACTGCGCAGACAGGGTTTATTTCTCCCTCATGCAACAATGATGCATTCTAAGGAGATGGACGAGATTTATAAAAGTTTAAAGTACAGCTAATTTTAACTCACCTCCTTCTGATAGGCCAGTCCAGCTTCATAAAGCTTAATAAAGAGGTACTGAGTCCATTTGTAGTAATCTGGCAAACACGTAGTTATTTCCTGCCAAAAAGAAAGAAGCATTATGCATGGGCCATTGTGAGCATTCCTTTGTGAGATATACATGTCGGCCTTGCAATTCAATTTTGAAACACGTCAATTAGACACAAAAAAATCCACCAACTCTACTTTCACAACTCATAAAGTGAGGGATGCAATACTGATTGACAGGAGAGATGTTACTGAAAAGCAAGTTCAATGATGAGAAACTCAACTTCAAGGGTTTTGCACATCCTCTGCCCACCCACCCATGCAACTAACAGGTGAATTACACTGTAGGAAAATGGGTACTTTTTTTTTTTTTTTTTAATATGAAGTGCTCAGATGGAACTCAGAGCCTTGTGCTCTACCACTGAATTACATCTCTAGTCCTTGGTTTTTTGAGACAGGGTCTCACTATGTTGCCAAGTCTGGTCTCAAACTTGAGACCCTCCTGCCTCTGCCTCCTAAGTGTTGGGATTACAGATGGGTGCACCATGCTTGGAGGTATTAATATTTTTCTCAGGAGGGAGGGAGGAGGGAGGGAAGGAGGGAGTGAAGAAAGGGAAGGAAGGGAAGGAGGGAAGGAAGGATTTGCTTGTTTGGTATGATTTCACTTCAAGCTAAATGTTGTGTTCCTGCACATAACTGGGGTCTGGTAACCCCTGTAGACTCATTATAATCCATTTAGTATTCCATTATATGAATCAGGCTGCTGTCTACTTAGGAAAGCTAATTAAATATGTTATCAAATATTAAACTTAGTGAGAAACCAGCTGACTTATTTCCAAAGGTAGACCAAAGGTTCTCAAACTTTACTGTCTGTCCTAAAGACACACTGCCATAGATTTTTTAAAAAACTGTGACCAACCAACTTACAAGATTTGCAGATGATAAAGCCAAGTACACATAACAATCTCTACATGGTCATATGTTCTTTAACTTCAAAAATTAGCAAGCAGAAATGAATGAAGGGCTAGGGATGTAGCTCAGTGGTAGAGTGCTTGCCTAGCATGCACAAGGCCCAGGGCTCAATCCCTAGTACTGGGGACAAAAAAAAAAAAAGAAGAAGAAAGAAACAGATGAAGATAGGGGATGCTTTTAATGGTTCCACTTGTAATAGACAAAAACAGCAGGTGCTGGGGTTTGAACCCAGAGCCTTGGATATGCTAGGCCAGTGCTCTACCACTGAGCTCCATCTCTAACTCTGAAATAGATTTTTTTTAGCAGTACCAGAGTTCGAACTCAGGGCCTCACACTTGCTAGGCAGGCACTCTGCCACTGAGCCACTCCACCAGCCTTGTTTTGTGTTGGGTATTTTCAAGATAGGGTCTCTCGAACTATTTGCCCAGGACAGCCTTGAACCAATATCCTCCTGATCTCTGCTTCTCAAGTAGCTAGGATTACAGGCATGAGCCATGAGCTCCTGGCTTTGTAACAGAGTTTTAATAAAAGGTATACTTCTATCAAAAGTGCAAATGACTCATTTTCCTTAAGATGGGTAAAGCCAGGCAGAGGGCTTCAAACCCAGGACGGAAGAGAATAGCATGAAATGAGCAAGGTGTCAGTTAAGCTCCAGGTAGCTCCAAAGGGCTGTTTTCCTTGGTAAAATGCATTGGTCTTTACATACACTCTTTTGTAAAAATAGCAAAGTAATATTAGATGACTCTTTTTTTTAAGTGAAATGAGTCAACTCTGACCCCCACTTCACCTCCTCACTGGGAGACACATGGTAAATAACCAGCCAGGTTAATGGCTCTACCTACCAGCCTGGCTCCAAGCAAGGCCAGAACTATAGTTTCTGAGCCATGAACAAAACACAGCCATAACAGCTCCCAGGGGCTCTGTGGCCATGCAGTGTGCAAGGTGTTGACCACAAAGAACTTTACCAACTTCAGAACCAGACTAGCACAGTACGCATACAGGCTGGCTCCCCAAACCTCCAAATCCCTGGGATAGGCGATGAGAGGGAGAGATGGGCGGTTATGGCAAAATATTCCCAAACCTTGTTATTGTGAAACACGGATTTTTTATTTTTGTCGGTATTGGGGCTTGAACTCAGGGCCTCATACTTGCTAGGCTTGCTAGGCAGGTGCTCTACCACTTGAGCCACTCTACCAGTGACCTTGTTATTGTGGCTATATCTTTTTGAAAAATCCTTATGCATTAGAGGTTTAAAGAAATATGTGAAGCAAATATGAGAAAATACTGACAACTATCAAATTTGGGGGATAAAGGTTTCCTATTCTCTTTTTATTTTCTGTATATGAGTTGCTCACAATGCTTGTAATGAATATATAAGGAATTTACACATACTTTCTAAGCTCTAAACCTGCTTCCATAAGTCAAGAGTAAAAGCCACACTGTAACAGAACAGCATTGTCTTTATCTAGGCTTACCTAAAGTAGAAAGGGGATAGACAAGTCAGGAAAGAAGTCTTTGTTCACACAGCATTAGCCTCCTTTCACAGACATGCCATGAAGAGTGCATTCACCTGGAGGAGAGGGAGGGCGGGGACTCAGGCCCCTTTCACTCTGGATTCCATCTGGGTCTGACCTGTCTTATTTACATTGTGTTTCTGCATGCACTGATTGAAGGAAAAGCAGCACTTGCTGCTAAGCAAGTCTGGCTTGAGCCCTGAGGTCATGTTCAAGTGTGTGACCTCCTGCCCAGAGAAGCTGGGGCCCCCAGAGGGCGCTGTGCTCCCGCCCATCTCCTTTCATCTGCCTGCACATGGCTGGGCTTTGGCTGGACTCACACATGGCCAGTGTCACAAGAACCCTGAACAGGCACCACTCAGAAACACATTTCCTAAGAGTCATGGAACACTTCTGGAGCCCGCCCTGATTTTCTGATTAAAACAAAACAAAACAGAAAGAGCTATTTCTAATGGTCCAGTTCCATGGACATGGGTCTACTAGGGTCTAGCACCCAAAAAGATGTTAACAGACCTTTCTTCCTCTCTCTAAGCAGGGTGCTCAGGTGGAAAGGTCTGGCTCCCCAGGGAACATCTGGCATTGACTGGAAACTGTTTCTTTGCCACAGCTGTGTGTGTGTACAGGATACTGGATTGTAGTAGGTACAAGCTAGGCACGCTGTTAAACAAACAAACAAACAACTATCATGTATAAGACAGCCCCAGGGGGGAAAAAAGATTTAGTCCTCAATGATAATAGTGCCAACATGGAGAAATCTTGATTCAGTCCCAGCCTGAAGCCACAGGAAGATTAAAGATGAATTAGCCAGGATGGGCACGCCATAAAAAGTAATAAACTGGATAAAATGTCAACAGGCAAAAAGCAACACGAGTCAATTAACTTAACTTAGTTTCCCTTCCTTACCAGATGCTGTCCTATCTCTGCTGCAGCACACAACCCCGAATCCTCCACCAACTTAGAGACCAAGCAGGAGACAGATCAGAGCTGGAGTTGCCCGCAAAGAAAATTCTGAAGCTCTACTAAGCATGTATAACGTGGTTTTCTGGGAATGAGCAATTTATTTTGTCACCTAAATTTTAAATCATTTAATATGTCTCCATGTAGTAGTTAACTTGGAAAAATCTCATGTAATAAGTTCATATAATATGCAGCAGATCACATCTATAATCTCAGTCACTCAGGAAGCAGAGATCAGGAGGATCAAATTTTAACCAATAAAAGCTGGGTGTGGTGATGTACACCTGTAATCCCAGCTAGGCAGGAGACATAGGTGGGGGATCTCAGTAGGATGCTGTCCCCTGGGCAAAAAAAAGCAAGACCCTATCCAAAAACTGACTAAAGTAAAATAAAAAGGGTTGGGAAGTTACAGTCCCCGAGTTCAAACTCTAGTACCACATACATACATACATACATACATAAATCACATAAAACATTTTTCTATCTGAAGTTAGAGAGGCATACAGCTTTTCTCGATAAGACAGCAGTTTATCTCTTCCATGAAACAGTTGTTGAACAAACAGATGTTATAGATCACTCATTAGACTCTGGCTCACACCCAGATATCCAGATCCAATTGTGCCTGCAACTCCCAGTATATGGGTGGGGCTCCCTGCTGCCCACAAGCTGTGGGCCAGCACAGGCCTGGGAAGACTTGTTTGTGAGACCACCAGAAAGGCAAACAGACTGTTCACTGTGTTTTAAAATTTCTTTCCATTCCTGTTCCCTTTTCTCTGCTTTCAAGTAATCCTGCGCCTACACTAATGCACCGTTGTTTTTAATACAGCCAGGTAATCCAAACATATAGCTCTGAAAGCAACTGCAATTAGGTCTCACTCCACATAGATCTCTATCAAGGTGTCAGCTTTTATATCCTCCCGAACTTAGAAAGCACTATCTAGCTGCCAAGAGACCAAATTTATCTTCTGGGATCTCGACTAAAATGATTCCTCCACATGGTAATTTTTTGTTCCACAGTACCTGACTTTCACATTAAAATTGTTTTGCACATTTATAGGCAAAACCCAGAGCCTAAGGCAGAAGGTGAGTGTCTCAAAAGACAAAGGGGACTCAAAGCATCCTCTTTGGGATCTGCCACCTCCACCTTAATGACCCTGCATAATTAACAACTAAGCCAGCCTGGCCAGTGGCTCTTGTGGCCCAGTGACTTGGCAATGTGCAAGTCCAGAAAGGCTGAGACACAAAGGCCTAACCTATGTCCCTGATACGGAATAACATGTGGTCTGTGAGGAAAAATCATGGCAGTTAGCCTGGGGTCTCCTCAGGCTGCCACTCTTTGCTCCAAGAGAGTCTGGGACAGTGTGATCTCACAGAAAGCCATCCAAGTTAGAGCCACATGACACAGGTCCAAGTCTTGTGTCATCACTTGCTCTCTAGCCATGACACATGCTCCCATGTACAAAACGGGAATGATACAACCCATCTTAATGCGTGGTGCTGGGGACCAAATGCAACAATGTGGGTGATGCACAGACTGGGCACACAGAAGGAATGAAGGAGTACCACTCCCCTTGGCACAGTTCAGGGTATGCATGGCAGGGGGAAGCTGCCCCAGTACCACACACTCAGCATGGGCAAGGCGAGAAGGACAGGAAAGGGCCAGTGCAAACAGCTACTGTCCCTTACCAAATACTGGCTTTCTCACAATAAAGAGAGAGTGTTCATGAAGCAAAGACCAAAATCCATGAACAGATGGCAAAATCCACCCCAGCTGCTCCCAGGCAGCTCTAGTAATAGCCACTGCAGGGGACCTGCTAGGTGGCCCCCCCTCCCTGCTTCTGCTCAGGGAGGATTTAGTCAGGTCCTTGCTTCTTGGTCCCGCTGCATCTGACAGCAGTTGGGCCTAGATCACGGAACAACTGAGATCACTGCAAGCCATCATGCCTCACATTGGTATCACAACCTCACAATATTTAGGTCATCCATTAGGAATTCAACAGAACAAACACCTGACGCCACGTTAGGTGTCATTCTCAGTCCTGTCCACAGGAAAACAAGCACAGTCAGAAAGCCGAGCAGCCACCAGCATCACAGTTCCCAGCCAGAAGCTCACTCACACACATTCTTTGGTGATGTGCATTTTGTTATTTTGTTTGTTACTGCAACAGATCAAAAGGAAAGTATGGTGACAGCGACCACTTTTATCTCTTCCCAGGTGCATCACTTCTAAGCAGAGGGATTCTGAAAGCACAGTGCAGCACAGGAGGAGCTAAGAGCTTATGATTTAGCCTGTGACATTTCTACCACAGGACCTTCCAGTGAGCCTGCCCTCCACCTCAAATCCTCCCTGATCATCTCCAACCCACCTGACATGGATTGTCTTATGTTCTACTTCAACTCTCTTTTTCAGAAAACAAGCATAGTAAGAAAACAGTAAGAAATAACCACTTGAAGCCCACCTTCATGGCAACAGGCCAGACCTTTTCTTCCTGGAAGAGAAGTAACTCTTGGTGTGCGTGGGTGTGTGTGGGTGTATGTGCAGAAACCTTAATAAGAGTGGCCTGTCCGCCCTAGGAGCTTCATGGGAAGACAGTGGAAAGATGGCTAGTTCCTCACTTAGAGGCTCCTCAGTGACCCTTAGAACAACAGCCCTAACTTGGGTCTGATTAGCCCATCCTATGTTCTCTGTCTGGGGCTTTCTCTTTTGATTTTTCTCTTGCTCTGCAGAAAGCTCTCTATTGGCAAGGAACTGAGATAGGACTCCAGCCAACAAGCTAGCAAGGTCCCAACCCTCAGTCCAGCAGCTAAAACCACAGAGCAAGCTTGGAAGCAGATCCTATCCGAGTTGAGTCTTCACACAAGACCTCAGCCTTGGCCTTGATGGCAGCCTTGTGAGGGACCTTGCATCAGAGGACCCACACTGGGTTCCTGTCCTGCAGAAACTAAAATAGTAAATATTCATTGTTTTAAGCTACTAAATTTCAGAACAATTTGTTACGCAGTGGCAGATAACTCTTTCATTAGCAAAAGGGACTAATGTGTGGACCAAATTCTGGGATGGAAATGAGTATAAGTGTGGATAGAATCATTCTGTTACAGGGAGACCTAGTTTTCCAGGTCTGGCCCAACTGAATGCCCAAGTGTCGTTCCCTCATTTCAGACCCAACACAGACTGGCCATGTCATTTAAGCCCCCATATTGGTTCACCTTCTCAACAGGATGTTGTTGGCTCACAAAGACAGGAGGAGGGTAATGCATGGAAGGAGCACAGGGTTGGCAGGCTGAAGACCAGGGCCTGAGTACTAGCTGTGCCCTCGTCTCTCTGGGCCTCATAAGTCTCACTCAAACACTGAGATGCTGTCACTGTTGTAAGGATCAAGGATCTGAAGAGGGTCAGCCTCCTTTCCAATACTGTCTTCCCCATAGGAGCCCAGCAGGTACATAGTAATCTTCATCAAGGAAAAAACACATTCATGTGGTGGTCAAATGTCCCTAGACTTAAAAACAAATGAAACCCTTGAGACTGGGTCCTTGCTAATTTTCCTAAATACAACAGGCTTTATAGAAAAGAAGAGTCCCATTATTCTTGGAACCAAGAATAAAGTAAATATAGGCTCATGAGAAATGCCACCCAGATTGATAGCCACACAGTGTTCTAAGAAACCTGTGTACAGAACCTCCAAAACTCCAAAGGCAAATGAAGAAGAACCACATTTATCTCCATTAGCAATTTCTACACCAGCAGAACAAACTGGTGGCATTTTAGGAGACACACTTGGTCAGGTGTCACACTAATGCAGCATTCAATGTCTGCCCCCATTTAATTCACCAACAAGAAAATACAGACCAAGGGTCTGCTCCCCAGCCTTTATCCTAAGACACTCACTGGAGGGCACCACAGAGAACAGAAAGATGGGATTTACAACCCAACTCCAGGCTTTGCACACTTATCCACTCACTGAGTCATTCTGCAGATGTTACATTCCAACTACACACCAGCACTGGGCTTCAGGCACATGACAATGACCTTTCCTCCACTTTGGAGAAGATGAAGGCCTTCCACATCCTCATCATTCTTGAGCAAGGCTTCTCAACATTTTCATCCCCACCCCACCCATTCCTTGCCATCTGTCTCTGAGGGGAAAGAGGAATCCTCCCCCCGCTTAACCCCACCAGCTTTCCAGGCCCAGGACCCACCCTCCCACCTCTCCAGGTGCATTTCATCTCATTTGCATCTTTCCCAGTGACTGACTCCTTGTCATCTACAGCCCACTGGGTCCCCAAGCTAGACCAAAGGGGCACCTCTTCCTCCTTACTGAACTGTTATTCTCCACAGCTCACACTGCCCAGGCTTCCTCTCGGCCTCTTCCCTTTATTCCTCTTCCTTCAACCATCTGTCAGATTCCATCTTTGCCAAGGTTCAGTCTCTAACCTCCTTTACCTTCCCTGTTCCCCTCTGCAGAATTGAGGGAACAGGTGTTAATATCAGGGTAATTAATCTTGACCCTAACATTTGTGTAAGCACTCGTTTTGATACAATCATGTTCCTCTACTCAGGACCAAGACTGAAAATGAGCATTTAAAGAAAAGTGAAAATGACAAATGCTAGACACTGCTATACAGAGTGTGCATTTTGTTCTTTAAAGGTCTTGCTTTTCAAATCTAGAACTTCAGAACACGGGACATTCTTAAGTAATTTGGAAGGTTCATGCTCTACATGCTGTTAAAGTGAATTTAGAGAGTATCAATAAGAGAAGTCAAGGTCTGTAGTTTTAATGATACTGTCTTTCTTACTGAAAACAGCTTGATCAGTGATCTCCTCTTTCTGCTATTTTTCTTGGCCAGAATTTTTAAGTATTATCATTTTTATAGTACCCAAAAGTTTGTCCCCACTACACACTACACAAGAGTCTATGAACAATCCCATAACCAGATAAGAAGCAACAATTTGCTTAATTTCTTGGTAATTGTTCTTTGCCAGTTGACAAGAATTTCATCAAAGCAATCTAACAATACAGACAGCTTTTCTAACTACACATTTGGGAACAAAAAACCCTTCCATTAAGCTACAGATGAGATTAATTGGTTTGAGCTGCAATTTGTTATCAGTCTAGTTGGGAGGATGCCAGTATTTCAGCTGCCCGAGCCAAATGAGCTCTCTGCAATTGCTCCATTTTTCTAGAAGGAAAAGAACATTAACGTAATCTGCCACATCCCTGAAAATTTCAGGACCAATAGGACAGAACCATGTGACAGATGTTTTCACGATGCCAGTTCTCCAGCACTCCTGGGCAATATGAGACTGATTTGTTAGACATGGCACGGGTCCAGAGGAAGAGGAAATAGCAGCTCATCAATTCCATGGATGCCAACAGTGCCCAGAAGGAGCTGTTCAGCTGTCTGCAAACGCCATTAATCAATGAGTAGTAGAAACCTGCCATGGTTTAAAAGACTTTGTTCAAGACACGGGACTAAGAAATAAAACCATCAACTTAGAAAAGTCACAGGAAATCACTTTGACAGTCCAGTGACTTCCAAGGGAAGCGTTGGGGAAAAGCATAAATCAGAATCTCACAGAACATGGGGGATGTCTGAGAGCTTGTTTGGGGGTTCTGGCAGGGCAGTGTAAGAAGAATGGTCCTCCTCTACCAGGAAGGACATCCTCTTCTGCTCAGCATGCAGCCTCAGGAGGGACACATGGGGAGCAGTGAAGGAGGAAGGGGACACTCACTTAGCTAAGCCAGATCAGCCAGATCAACCCTGACATCAATGGGGTGACAGATGTCCCAGATCCCTGCACATCCAAGGTGGGGGATTTTTTAAAACTACACATACCATCTTTTGCTTCTGGGAACACAAGGTAGTTTTGCTTTTCCCTACTCTTTCTATGAAGTACACCTAAAAACTTTGGTGTGTAAAATGTGTCTGTATGTATTTTTTTTCCAGAGTTTTTAGATGAACTTGGTAAACATACATATGAATAAGCAAAACATTCTAACATCCTAAAAAATAAGGAAGGCAAACTGTTAGGGGCCTCAGCACTAAGGAATGACACAGTATTGAGGAGTTCCACCACTGGTTTTTTTTTTTTTTTTTTTGGTAATGGTCCATAAATCCCAGAGTTATAGCTAATGAAGCCCCAAACTCAGAAACACCAATGAGTGGAAAGAAAGGAAGTAAAGAAGGAAGGGAAGGAGGGAGGGAGGGGGGGAGAAAAAAGGAAGGAAGGGAAGAGAAGGAAAGGAAAGAAGAAGCAAGGAGAAAGGAACTGAGAGAAGAAAATCAGGAAGGAAGGAAGGAGAAAAGGAAGGAAGGAAGGAAGGAAGGAAGACCCAACTGACTTGCTGCTCTGTCTAGGCAAAGTGCCAGGAGAGGTACAACCTGGCAAGGAAGAAAACTTCACTAACACCCTATTCCAGCTACCGTCACAGAAAAATCTACAGCTCCAGCCCCCTGAACAAAAGCTAAATGGAGAGCCTAGACTTGCACTCTTGGGAGGCTAACAAGGCAAGAACCCTCCTTGCCAGGGTGGTGTCAGGAAGTGGGTGGAGCCCTGGGACTTCTCTCCCTGTGGGCACTAATGAACAACCCTATTTGTCTCTGCTGTGCATTGTCGGTGGAGACCACGGGGGAGTAGGACTTCTACCTGCAACCTTAAGGAATGAGATGCCCCTCCCTCTTTGTGACAGGACAGTGTCAGAGAAGGTGGAATGGAGTCAAGAATTCTACCCATGCTCAGTGACAATAATAGGGCCACTCCTCCATGTGTTGGGAGGCCACATGGGGACAGTAACTCACTCCCAGTCAAAGTGATGTCAATAGAAGCCCAGAGGGGAGCCTGTACTCCTATCCCTGGGGCCGAGGAGAGATGAGCAGACTTGAAGACAGATCAATAGAACTTATCTGATCTGAACAACAGAGAAAACAGACTAGAGAAAAACAAACAGAACCTCAAGGACATGTGGAACAACAAAAGACCTACTGTGTGCACACTGGAGCCTCCACAGCGAGGGGAAAAAGGGTGGGACTGAGGAATATTCAAAGAAATAATGGCTAAAATACCCCAAATTTGGCAAAACCAGCAGACTGAAGTTGAGTGAACCCCAAATAAGAAAAATCCAAAGAAATCTACTCCAAAACACATCATAATCAAACTTACGAAAATTAAAGACAAAAAAAATCTCGAAAGCAACCAGAGAAAAATAATGTATTACCTATAGGAAGAAAATAATTCAAGAGATGCAGGACTGTCACCAGAAACCTAAGGGACCAGAAAGAAGTACTACAACATTTCTCAAGTCTGAACGAAAATCTAAGATTCAGTATCCCATGAGAATATTACTCAGGAATGAATGGGGGAATCAAAACTGTCTAAGCTGAAGAAAAAAGAGAATCGGTCATGAGCAGATCTACCCTAAAAGAAAGACTAAAGGTCTCTACTTAGAATCAAAATTGATTTTAAAAAAAAGAAAAGGAATCTTGGAATATAAGAATTGAAGAAGAGAGAGAAGCAAAAATATGGGTAGAAAAACAGACTTTCTTTCTTGAGTTCTCTCAATTATGTTCGCTAGCTGAAAGAAAAATAACACTCTCCTAGGTGACTCTCAATATATATTTAAAATAATTATGTCATAAATGGGGAAGGTTTAGGAAAGGGAAGTAAAATTTCCATGCTTCATTCTCACTGGTAAAAATGATCATACCAGTGAACTGTCGTACATTAAATACAATGTTAAACTAAGCCACCACTAAAAAAATTCACACAATGAGATATGAAAAAGCACTACAGGTAAATCAGAAAGAAACTATAAAAGAAATTCAAATAATTCATCAAAAGATGGAAAAAGAGTTGGGCACTGGTGGCTCCTGCCTGTAATCCTAGCAACTCAGAAGGCAAGATCAGGAGGACTGCAGTTTAAAGTTAGCCCAAGCAAATAGTTCATGAGACCCTACCTCAAAAAAGCCCTTCACAAAAAAGGGCTGGTGGAGCGGCTCAAGGTATAGGCCTGCAGTTCAAACCCCAGCACTGGGAAAAAAAAAAAAAAGAAAGAAATGATAAAACCCAAGGGAGAAATGGACAAATCCTACAGTTGAAGGCTTCAACAGTTCTCTCTCAACAATTGCATAACAATGATATAGGTAATAGAAGAATTCACCATCATCCAATGTACCTAATTGACGGTTTATAGACTCCTACAACCAACCATAGCTAAATGCATATTGTTCTCAAGGCAGATTCCAAGACAAATCATATCCCGGGTTTGATAAAACTAAAGAATTGAAATCAAGGCTCACACCTATAATCCTAGCTACCTGGGAGGCAGAAATCAGGATAGCAGTTTGAAGCCAACCCTGGGCAAATAGTTTCTGAGACCCTATCTCAAAAATACCCAACATAAAATAGGGCTGGCAGAGTGGCTAAAGTAGTAAGAGCCCCTACCTAGCAAGCATGAGGCCTTGAGTTCAAACCCCAGAACCACCAAAAAAAGAACTGAAATCATGGTGTTTTCTCTGACCACCATAAAATCAAACACAATAAGAGCAGGAAAATCTCCAAATATCTGGGAACTATACACAAAGGTAAATGAGACATAAGTCCCAGAAGAAGTCGCCAGAGAAATTTTCAAAAATACTTAATTGAATGAAAATTAAAATACAACAGATCAAAAACTTGGGAAGCTGAGGCAGGAGGATTGTGAGCTTGAGGCCAGCTTGGGCTACATGGAAGATCTTGTCTCAAGCAAACAATCAAATGAAAAAGAAACCTGGAAAATTAAAAAAATAGACTCAAAGTAGGCAAAAAGAAGAAAATAATAAAGAAGTGATCAATAAAATTGAAAATAGAAAAGCAATGGCAAATTCATATTTAACAAAATTAAGGGTTTTTGTCTTATTAAATAAAAATGGTTCTTTGAAAGGATTAATGAAATTGACAAAAGAAAAACAGAACAAAACTGTTAATATCAGGAACTAAACAGGCTACCGCTCTAGACCCTGAAGGTATCAAAAGGATAACAGAAGACTATGAACAACTTTATGGATGTGAATCTGACAATCTGGATAAAATGGACCAATTCTTTAAAAAGCACAGGCTACCTGGGCTGGTGGAGTGGCTCGAATGGTAGAGCACCTGCCTAAGCAAGTGTGAGGCCCTGAGTTCAAATCCCAGTACAGCAAAAAAAGGAAAAGCATAGCCTGCCACAACTCACCCAATATGTAACAGATAGTTGGAGTAGCTTGATAACCACTAAGGAAACTGAGTCATACTGAAGAACCTCCTGAAAAATTTCCCTGGGCCAAGATAGTTTCACTGGAGAATTCTACCAAATGTTTAAAGAATTACCACTAACTCTACATGATCACTTCCAGAAAGGAGAAGAGGGAAGGAACCTCTACCAACTCATTCTGAAGCCACTATTCCCCTCATTTCAAAACCAGACAAAGGTATCACAAGAACAGAAAACTACAGACAAGGTCCCTGTGAGCACTGATGCAAGAATTACCAACAAAACATCAGCAAATAGAACTGAGCAAAATATAAAAAGACTTACACACTATAGTCAAGTGCAGCTTATTCTAAGGATGCAAGGCTAATTCAATATTCAAATGTATATATATTTGGTACTGGGGACTGAACCCAGATAGGCATATGCTCTACCACTTTAGCTATGCCCCGAATCCTTTTGTTTCTTTATTCTGTTTTTGAGACAGGGTCATCTACCTTTTGCCCTGGCTGGCCTTGAATGTACAATCCTCTTGCTTCCACCTCTGGGATAGCTGAAATTACAGGGGTGTACCACCATGCCCAGCCTGAATTCATTCTTAATGGCAACAGACCAAATGCTTTCATACTAAGATTGGCAGTGGAAGGGTGTCTACTCTCACCACTACTATTCTAGTACCATTCCAATGGTACTAGAAGTTTTATCTAGTGCAACAAAACAAGAAAAGACAAGGAATGTGGATGAGAAAGGAAGAAATGAAACTATCCCTAACATAAATAGTATGATGATCTTTGCAGAAAATCTATAAAATAAAAAACTCACGACTAGTAAGTGCTTTGTGAAATTGAAGAATACAGATGAACATAAAAAATTCAACTGTATTTGAATTTTATA
Source organism: Castor canadensis (assembly GCF_047511655.1). Classification (NCBI taxonomy): domain Eukaryota; kingdom Metazoa; phylum Chordata; class Mammalia; order Rodentia; family Castoridae; genus Castor; species Castor canadensis. The sequence goes on along the minus strand of NC_133402.1, from coordinate 46,228,558 downwards.
TTAGCAATGAACTCATAAAACTGCACTTAAAAACACAATACCATTTGTTAATTGCTTGAAAAATGAAGTCTGTAAATCTAACAAAATGTGTTTAAAAACTATATAAAATGTAAAAAGTACTGATGAGAAGAAACTTTAGAAGAACTAATAAATGAAGAAATACAGCTGTGTTATTGGATTCAATGATTCCAAACTTAGGAAAATTACAGAGAATTAGTAAGGGTTAGCAGGATTGCTCGTTGTGAGATCAATATGAAACCAAACAGAAAATTAAAATAAGTTTGTTTTTACTTTTTTTGGGGGGGGGGGTGGATGACTGGGGTTTGCACTTGCAAAACAGGTGCTCTACCATTTGAGCCACAAGTCCAGTCCATTTTGCTGTGGTTATTTTGAAGATGGGGTCAGCTCAGGCTGACCTCATCCATGATCCTCCTGATCTCAGTCTCCCAAATAGCTAGGATTACAGGCATGAGCAACTGGCACCCAGCTAATAAACAAGTTTCTTTAAAATGAAATACAAGACAGAGAGGGAGGGCAACAGGAAGAGGAAAGTAATTAAATAAGAAAATGGATGCAGAAGAGGAGGAGGGGCCAGGCTGGAGCATCTTCCCTCCTAGCTTATAATTAGCTGGTTAGTGCCAGGCTTTGAAATATCATTGTGTCCTCAAGAAATTTTTAAAAAGCAGTCATTTTTGCACTTTTAGCAGCCCTCCTGGTGACTATTTTCACAGCCCAAAGCTTTATTTATTTATTTATTTATCTTTTTAAAGGCAAGGTCTCACCATATATCAGCCCAGGTCAACCCTGAACTCATAATCTCCTGCCTCAGCCTGCCTAGTGCTGGCATTACAGGCCTACACCACCACACTCAGACCAGAGATTTTACTTCTAATTTTTTTACTGTGGTAAGATATGCATAAATCAAACTCATCATTCTAACCATTTTAAAGTGTATGGTTCGGTGATGTTAAGTACATTCTTATTGTGCAACTATCACCATCATCCATCCCCAGAAGGCTATATATATATGTCTAATATTTCACAGTTAAAGGAAGTGATAAAAGTAATTCCTGTATTTGCACAAAAAAAAATACCTACTTTTTATTTATTTATTTAAGATTGGGTCTCGCTATGCAGTCAGGGCTGGCCTTCAACTCCTGGCTCAAGTGGCCCCCAGCCTTAGCCTCCCAAGTAGCAGGGGCTACAGGGGCATGTCATTATCCCTGACTTATTGCAAGTTTTTTTTTTTTTTTTTTGTGATACTGGGGCTTAAATTCAGGGCCTTCACCTTCAGCCACTCTACCCCTTTTTTTTTGTGGTGGGTTTTTTTGAGATAGGGTCTCATGAACTATTTGCCCAGGCTGGCTTCGAACCACAATCCTTCTGATCTCTTCCTCCAAAGTTGCTAGGATTACAGGCGTGAGCCACTGGTGCCTGGCTTAAATTTTGCTTTATTATTCACTTGTGCTCTATCCTCTGTCAGAAGGAACTGATGGTGGGCCTGTATTTTGATTCCTCCCTAATAAGCTCTGGGTGCATGACTATTCTTTTTTTTTTTTTTTTTTTCATGACTAGTCTTAAGATTCCTTTTTCTGAACAGAAAAACAAAATCACAAACCTACTGAGTGAGGAGGGAACCAGAAATCTGAGCTCTAACAAGCTCCCTTGCTGATTCTCATGCTGGTGAAACTGAGAACCAAAGGTATGAGCATACTCAAAAATAATCTTTGTTGGCCAGGCACATGGCTCACACCTGTAACCTTAACTACTCAGACATGGAGATGGAGGATCACAGTTTGAGGCCAGCACAGGGAAAGATTAGTGAGACCCTATCTCAACCAAGAAGCCAGGCATGCTGGTGCATGCCTGTAACCCCAGCTAGGAGAGAGGCATAGGTGGGAGGAGCTCGGTCTGAGGCCAGTCCTGGACAAAAACTCGAGACCCTATCTGAAAAATACCTAAAGCAAAAAGGACTGGGCTCAAGTGGTAGAGTGCGTTTTCTAGCAAGCACGACACCCTTAGTTCAAGCTACAGTACCACCAAAAAGAAATAATAATGATAATAACAGCTTGTTGTTTTCACAGATTAACAACTTCATCATCAAACCTTTCAGATATACACTTAAAGCTCACAAGTTCAAATGCACACATCTGTACCTGCCTGATGTACAAGACTAATCTGGAGGCTGACTCAATCATGGACAGAGAGAAGTTTTATACTCTAAGGCTTCCTCCCCACCCCCACCACTGGTTCTGGGGTTTGAAATCAGGAGCTCATGCATGCTAGGTAGGTGCTCTACCTCTTGAGTCACACCCCCAACCCTTTTTTGCGTTAGTTACTTTCAATAGAGTTTTCTGCTTTTTTGCTGAGCCAACCCTGGACAGCAATTCTGCCATCGCCTCCTAGATAGCCTGGATGACAGAAGTGCACAACTGCTTGTTGGCTAAAGTGAGGTCTCACTAACTTTTTGCCCAGGCTGACCTTGAACCTTGATTCTCCTGCCTCTGCCTCCTGAGTAGCTAGAACGACAGGCATGAGCCACCACGCCCAGCCTCTAATGAATTTAAAGAGTGGTCAAATCTCTCCCAGTAACCAGAAGCATTCCCTTGAAGAAGCTGTAGTTCAGAGGGGCAATAGACCATGCCTACCACGTGTTAAATGGCAAGACCCAAGAGCAAACTAAAGATCTTGGGCCCAGATCTTGGCCCTGAAAACACTCAACAAGTATTAAACGGGGAGGTTCCATCAACCACATGTCACCTTGATAGATATGACCTGCCTGGGCTGGCGACCACCAGGTGGGACCATGACAAAACAAACAACTTCCTTAAATCACTACATTTACTGAGCAGGCCCAGGAGCCAACCCCTCTTTTCCTTGTTTTTTGTTTGGTTTTTTTTGAGACAAAGTGTCACTATGTGGCTCTGGTTGACCTCAAACTTGCAATTCTCCTGCCTCAGCCTCCAAGTGCTGGGATTACAGGCATGTACCACAATGCCTCATGCCTTTTAGGGCTGAAGAGTCCAAGACTACCCTGGCCAAGGCGATGAAAACCACTGTCATGTTTTAGGCTGGCAAACACCAAGCTGAGCCAGCTCTCCAAGAGGTCAACTCCATGGGTGCCATCTGCAGGTAAGGAGTCATAGTCCCAAGTGCATTCTGAGCACTGACCTCTCTGCACTGGCACCAACCTTACTGTAGATAGGTAGATAGCCAAATTACTTCAGCTGAAACAAAACTGCCTAGCCTTTCCAATGTCCAGGGCCATCAAAGGAAATCCTGCAGGTATCAGCTTCATTTCCGAGTCCAGGGAGAACCAGCAATCCAGAGCCAGAAAAGTGCTTCACCTGTGAGGACTTGAAAGGGGGACAGGAGTCAAACACTGGAGAGCCTGCTACTCGTTGTCAAGGTAACCGCTCCCAGCTCTCAATGGGAAGCTTCCCAGCCATGTTTCCAGGTGCTCACTTGCCCTCAAGTTCTTTTTGTTTTAAGCCATTCTTTAAATTCTTTTAAAGCAAGAAAACACACTTAAAATATTCTTTCTATTATTCTGGAAGTCTCATTATTTCTTGTAATTTAATCTATCAGATGTCCAATCTTCAATGTAAATAAAGCATCACGATAGCAAGGGCCTTGGAGTCCTGGTTCTTCTCTCCGTAATCATATGAACCATGCTGTCTTTGCAGGCAGGAATGGTGCAGGGACTGTGTTTTGATGGAGAGAGGGCAGCAAATAAGCATGCGAAGGGCGGGGAAGGAAAATCTGAAGCAAAGGCCCTTCGAAAAGAAGTGCAGGGAAAGAAGCCACAGCAGGAGAGTCCTTCCCACATGGCACACCGTGCAGAGGCACACACTGGCACTCCATGACGTCATGCTGTTGCTAACTGCCTTATGTCTGATGACGGAATTACGCTTACAAGAAAGCATGCCAGCTGGGCACCTGTGGCTCACGCCTGTAATCCTAGCTACTCAGGAAACAGAGGTCAGGAGGACTGCGGTTCGAAGCCAGTCCAGGCAAATAGTTCAAGAGACCATATTTCAAAAAAACCCATCACAAAAAAGGACTAGTGGAGTGGCTCAAGGTGTAGGCTCTGAGTTCAAACCCCAGAACCACAAAACAAAAAGAAAGTAAGCCAGCAAGACAGACAGGAGCCGTCATATTTTAGTGACACATACTGAACTCTTTATAGATGAAATTATATCATGGAGAAAAACAGAAACAAAGACATCTGTGCTGATGCCATCCACCCTCCCTCAGTGGCCACCCTGCTTTACAGGCATAAGGGACTGTTGAACAAAACCTGAGTGAGCTCAGCACTGAAGTCCTGTCCCCATAAAACTGTGGCTAGAGGATGGCCCAGTGGCTCTGCAGAGGCTGGGTCCCCTCCACCAGTGACTTCTCATAGCCATGAACACCCACACTCTCCACCTCCTGACCACATGGCCTGCAGGAGGGTGAGGTCACATTTTGAGTTTGCTGCAGTGGAAAACGCCTTAGGATCAGTGATTCCTGTGTTTACCTGGTCTCAAAAATGCGCAGAGCAGTCAGCCTTATTACCAGGCACACAAGTGCAGAAGACCAAACACAGAAACACACAAACTCAGATGCCAGAATTAAAATCCAACCCAAGGTCTCTGCAAGGAAGAAATTCAAAAAATAGTCAACTCATGATGAGACTGCTGAAGAAAACAAGCAAGTCAAATATTCCAGTTCTGGAATATTTCCTCCTTGTTTTGGTTTAATTTTTCATTTCCAATGAAGGGGATTGTTCAGCAAGCACCAGAAACAAATCATAAAGCCCTCCTCTGACAAATTCCACAGATTCCCTTTGAATCTTATTAGGTTTGAACTTTTATTTTTCTTCTTACAGTTGTCTGATTTTGAAGGCAACTCCTAGGGGCAGCCCCCAATACAAGTGTCCAAATGATTCCTGATAAAACCATGCCCAAAGATATATTTCAGTTAACATTCACAGTCAAGCCTGGTCCAGAACCAGCTCAGATACCACAGCACCGGAAAGAAGGCAGAGACACATGCCTCAATGGGCCCCACCAACAAGAAGCTAACTGCCACTGTCACAAGAAACTCAAGGGTCGCCCCCTAGAACTAGTTCATGATCATCAAGTTATAACTGAACTGTAAGTACAGATCTTAAATGTCCCCAAAAGCTATTGTGTTAAAGCCCATGTGTTACTTCCCAGCATGGCACTACTGGGAGAATGTGCAACCTTTAAGAGGTGGGCCTAGTGGAAGGTTTCAGGTCATAGAGGAGGGTGTGCCCTCTTCCTTTTCTCGCTCCCATCCTGGCATGAGGCAACAGCTTTGCCATTCCACACGATCTGTGCCATGATGTGCTGACTTCCCACAGGCCCAACAGGGCCAATCAATCTTGGCTAAGCCTCCAACTCTTGGGCTAAAATAAACCTTTTCTCTTCATAAGTTGATCCTCTCAGGTATTCATTACAGTAATGGGAAGCTGGATAACACAAGTGCAGCCCACACCTTCTTCTCAGAATGGCTGTTGATTATTCCAGAAAGCAAGTGCCCCTCGAAGAAACACCCCCTCTTGCTTGCTCTCCCTCACTGCAGTGTGGAATTTCTTTTCCTCTTTCCTCTTCCCTCCACAGGTGCCCAGCTCCTCACATTCACCTTTTACTTTTTACTTTCCTTCTCCTCAGTGTGATACATGCTGTTTGGGAAATCACATCTGGAAAAATGGCCCAGGGTACTGTGCTCAGAGCATCATTTGATGACTATTCTGGCTCACCAGAAATGGATCAATTCCAGGAACGTACACTTGCTTTCAATCCAGAGAAGGAATCGCTTTCTAGAAGGAACATGAGAATGCAGCCCAGTTCTACAGGGCTTCTCACCCGGGAAGAAAGATGCTGTGACCCAGGTGGTAAAAGTTGGTTTTCTGTCTGGAGGAGCAAAAAGACATTACTGAGGCAGCTTGTTTTTAAAATACTTGGTTAGTTGTCAGCTAGCCATATACTGAATTGTCTGTTTTTTATGAGATTTTAGGACTACTGCTTGCAAAGGGTACAGATCTGCCTTGTCAATTAAATAACCTCCTCGCTTTGCTGTGGTGCATGCATCAAACACACTGTAAAGGTTTAATTAAAGAGACTTGTGGAGTTTGGGGCAAGAGGGCACCTGAACACATGCATCTAAACTTGTTTCTGTTTCTTCCATTAAAGCAACCAGCAGAATCTAAAGATGGGGGCCAGAGGCCTGGCTGCCCCAACAATGACACCATAGAATGTGCCTCCGACACAATGTCAAGGAATTTTAGCATAAGCCAAGGACCATAAGCCAAACGGCATCTCCCCTCTAGGAGCAGGCTGGTTTTGTGAAAAGCAGGGCTCTGGCACCCTTACTCAAAGGTGCAAGGTCAAGGGGACCATGGATGCTGGGAAGTCAGAAAGCTAACAAACTGGACACTGCTGGGAGGGTGGCTCGGCAACACTTCAAGCAGATCCCTAATCCAGACAAGCAAATGATACAGCAAATACAAAAGCTTCTGCTGCCCTCTCCCCCAGGTAGATGGACTGCTACACCACTTAGGAAACAGGGGAAACCCAAAGGTACCTACAAGATTCTGAAGCAAACAAGAACGCAGCATTCCAAAGTTATGAAAAAGTTTGGAAGCAAAAATAAATTGTCAAGAGCACCTCCTTGCATTCAAGAAAGTCTGTGAAGATAAAAATGACAGTAAAAGAAAAAGAACAAGAAAAAGCATCTGGCCATGATTTTATTTTTGAGGAAGAAAATAGGGACAGGGAGGTGTTATACATCTGTAATTCCAGCACCTAGGAGGCAGAGGCAGGAGGATCATGAGTTTCAGGCCAGCCTGCGCTGCATAGCAAGTCCTTGTCTAAAAACAAAGAGAAAGAAAGAAAAGAGAAACTGAGTAAGAGAAGGTAAAATAAATCTAAAACTATGACAAAATTAATATGTGTGTTTAAAAACTATACAAAGCAACATTAGTTCTAAATAAACAGAGTTTGAAAGCAAACACGAGTTCTCCAGAAGACAGAGAAAAACAGGGTGATCAAAATCACAAGAGCATGGTAACAACAAACAATAGTGAGCATTCTTGGCAACCCCAAAGAAAGCCCATCCATGGATCATAAATGTTCTTAGGAAATTAGGGCCAGAGGGTCCACACCAAAATACATGCCCCTGAAAATGGCAAATGGACAGGCTGAGGAAAATTCTGCGGCCTTGGACCTCTCCATGGAAACCCAGTGGATCTCCATGTGTGACTGAACTGCACAGAGCTATTACTACTTATACCCCACCCACAGGTGACCACACATGAACACTGGAGAAATCCCAGTCAGAGCTGTACTATAGCTAACAGTATGGTGCTGGTGCCAGTTTTGTGATTTTGATATTGTATTATGCAAATCTGTATAATTTGTACAGATTACTATCCTGCCAACTTCCTGGGAACCTGTAAGTATCATTAAAAAAATAGACTGGAGGTGTGGCTCAAGCATGAAGCCCTCAATTCAAACCACAGCCCCTCCACCAAAAAAAAATAGTAGATCGAGGTCTACTAGAGAGATTAGAAAGAAACCAGACAATGAATGAATTCCATGCACCAGCAACTTGCTGCTCATAGGCAATGTAGCAGAATCATGCTTAGTTATGAAAACAGTGTGCGGTGTCAGAGAACCCAAAGTAAGCAGTAAAATAAAACTTCAATGGAGTTGGGGGGCAGATACTGAGGGGTACAGATGAGAAGAAACTTTGTTGCCACATATTAAAATGAATTACAAGGAAATAGTAATTTAAAGCAGTTTAGTAATGACATACTAATGAATGGATCAAATGATCAGAAAGAGAACTTAGGGTCAAATGATAGTACAAAAGAACTTGGTCTAGAATAATGTGTCTTTTAAAATGACTAGAAGAGAAAGGACTACTTGAAAATTTAAAAACAGAAGCAATGGTGATTTACAAAAAGTAGTCATTCCTTATATCACATACTAAATATAAAACCACATAAGATGGAGAAGGAAATAAAATGTGTGTATCTTATCACAAAGAAGGCCTTCCCAGGTATATGTCTGTGTACTAATAATGTCCCACAAAATGCAAGGAGTATGACAGACCGAGGGAAAATATTTGAAACAAAGCAAAAATCATTAAGAAAAATCATTAAGCACTCCCTACCTATATGGCAAGAGACCTGATTAGGTCATTCTTACACACACTCAAAACTCAAACATTTATTAAACACATGAAAAAAAACAAAAAAACCCTCACTGACAATAAAAGAAATGTGAGTGAAACGACTGTATAAAAGCATGGGAGAGGAAATTGTGTAACCTTCACAGAGAGAAATTTGCAACCTGTCCTTGGCTTGTTTGAGAATTCATATTAAGTAATAGAACAAGTGTGTTAAGATTTCTGCTCCACGTGTGGAGGCTGAGCACAGCAGTGCGAGTTGGCCAGCAGATTGGCCCAGCCCTGCCAAATGGGTGACCAGCAATGAAATGATAATGATGAAAATACCCGCCTCTCAGAGCTTTCTAGGGGTCCAAAGAGATAATCATATAGTATCTTTATGGCACCTGGCCAAGGGCAGGGGTCAGCAACTATCGGTGGCCTGCACCATTGCACTACAGGTTCAAAAGCCCTTCTGTGACACACCTGCAGTCAAGTGGGTTTTTGAATAGTTTCTAATCTCTCTATCTAGGCAGGCCTGGGAAAGTACCTGGAAATTTCACTGTCCAATAGCAAAATATATGAATATTGACTCTCAGGGAGATAAACATCAGTTCAGGCCAGGGTTGCAGTCAAGTAAGTTATGAAAGGCTATTTCAGCATCACGCCAGTGGCTGGAAGGTATGTGAAAATGGTACAACGCTGCAGGATTTGATAAATGGGGGTTAATGTGACATGACAACAATAACTGAGGATGAGGATATGAAAGAAGCCGTAAGAAGGCTTCCTGAGAACCTTTATAATGACAGGGTGTTTGTATCAAGAGAGCACTGGACCTGACCAGGGGCATCAGATCTCACCTAAAGAGCAGTGGACAAAATATTTGGAGGATAAATTCTACCTTGAACCATATTTGAAAGAAGTTACTCAGGAACGAAAAGAGAGAAGAATGGGCAAAGTAATCACGTAGCTGAAATGTGTGGCAGCAGCTGGACTTAAAGTTATTTTGATGAAGTTGATTAAACCTGAAACACACAATTTAAGATTTAGTCTGCACACATATTACTTTAAATTAATTCTATTATAATTAAGAAAAATAAATCATGAAAAACTTTCATTTGTCAGAGTTTTCTGGATTTCGGCTTTGCACAAGAGGGACTGATAACCTGTATTTTAACAGAGAAACATTAAAACCTATCTGAATGTACAATAGTAAGAGATAAGAGTCATAAAAAGGGAAATTATACAGCTATAAAATGAAGTTTTCAAAGAATATGCAATAAAATGTGAAGATGCTAATAAATACTAGGTACAAAAATAAGTAAGATTAAAAGAATAAATGCTTTATGGGGGCTGGGTCGTAGCTCAGTGGTAGGGCACTTGCCTCACATCCTCAAGGCCAGGGTTCCATCCCCACCATTAAGCTGAATTTTGTACAAGTAGGTCACACAGATGCTTACAACTTAGAAACATAATTTATATGCCCACACCAGGATATTACACTAGCCACACTGATTATCTTTTATACTTTCAGTGTTTTCTAACCTTCCACGATGAACAGGGAAACAAGCCAACAGTTATCAAGAAACAAGCCACTCACGTACGGCTGATGTTCTCTCCTGCACAGGAACGGGCGGGTCACCACTCTGGAGGGCTAACAAGTCCACGTTTGCCTGCAGGATACCAGCTACCTCTTCCCTGACAGCTCTGGGCACCACTCAGTTCTCTGTTACCAGCCTGTATTTCATCCTCCGCCAACAATTCCCCACTGGCACCTCAGGACAGCTTGACCCAGGCACCCAGAGCTTTCACACCTCTGCCAAGTGAGACAGTGAGACCCTGCCACTCAGTGGTAAAAGGGGCATTGATGGTGTGATTAGAACTTGACTCCCTCCATGCCTTTACATAATGAAGACACAAAAGAAAAAAAAAATCAAACCTCAAAGCCTGTTCGCATGCACTTGACTTTTATCTTTTTTCACCAGACCCATTAAATTTCAATCGTTTCTAGTGCTTCTCCTACGATAAGCAATGTGACCCCATCATTTTGTGGAGTAAGTGGAACACTAAGAGGGACTATGCATGGGAGGGGCCCTCCCTGGAGGGGACAAGCAACCTTCGATCCTACCCAGAAGGCCACTGTTCATTGTCTACAGAGTGGACCTTTAGCCAGAGCTCTGAAAGGCTCAGTTCCCAGGTGGTCTTCATGAACTCTTCCCAGGTTTGGAATTCTCCACTCGTTTTGGGATATAACAGTGAAAAAGGTCATATTCACAGAATCATTATGGCTGTTAATGAACCTTAATTCTAAACTTAAAACAAAACGTAAAAAAAGAAAGAAAAAAAAATCAACACTAATCACCTAAAGGACCAGTGGGTTGATATTTAATCATTCTAAGTAGATTCTGACCACCTTCTTAAACTATTGCTGAGAGCAAGTGAAACCCTTGAGCAGAGCTTTTGCCACACATAAATGATAGCCCACTATGAAGTTACATAGGAAGTTACCTCTCCTAGCTTAATTCCACAGAAAATTACTTGTTTTCAGGCAAATTATTCACTCAGGATTCTTTGATATTTGTGGAGTGCTAATCCTGCTCTCCTGTCTCCTTCTCTTCTCAGAACCCAAAGAAGACCAGGACCCCATCTTCCAAGCAATCAGACCCTTCATTAAAACCAAGACTCTCCAGTTGGGAGGCAGAGATAGGAGGATCATGGTTTGAGGCAACCCAGGCAAAAGTTACTAAGACGGTATCTCAAAAACAAGCCCACGCCTACAGTCCTAGCTAGGAGACAGAGATCAGGAGGATTGTGGATCAAAGCCAGCCCAGGTAAATAGTCCATGTGACCCTATCTCAAAAAACTCCAACACAAAACAGGGTTGGTGGAGTGGCTCAAGTGGTAGAGCACCTGCCTAGCAAGCACAACGCCCTGAGTTCAAACCCTAGTACTGCCAAAAAAAGAAAAAAATCAGGTGTAGTGGAGCACTCTTGTAATTCCAGCTACTCAGGAGGAGGTAGGAGGATCATGGTCTGAGGGTGGCCTGGGCAAAAGCATAAGAACCTGTCGAAAACCAAAACTATAAAAAGCAAAAGGACTAGGGCATGGCTGAAGTCATAGGGCATCTGCCTAGCAAGCGCAAAGCTCTGAGTTCAATCTTGAATACTGCTAAAAAAGAATTTTAAAAAACCCCAACTGCTAGGAAGAAGGGCTGACTTACCCGATCCCAGCTGAAACACAGGCCCAGGTGGTCAAGCTGGTTCTTCATGTGTTTAATGTTTCTGTAAAACAAGGGAAGCAAGTTTGATTTTGAGAAGGGTTAAAACCATAAATAAATTACACTCTGAGGATGTGGAGGGTAACTGAGGCAACACAGATTATCCTAAGGGGCTTCTGAGTGTTGTTTTGTCTCAACAAAAAAATTACTCACTAAGAATCAGTGAAAATACCAATATATTAGAAGACACCCATTATTTGGACATAACCCAGTAGAAATCACAATGGTCTTGGCTCTGAATGGCCTCTTCACCTGGCCATTCAGACAGACAACCCCTTTGAGCATGTACTTCTGGCTCCTCTCTATATCAAGATTCTGCACAGATTTAAGCCAAGCAAATACAATAGTGATCCAAAGGTGGATGTGGTGGTGCACACCTGTAATCCCAGCACTTGGGATACTGAGGAGGATTGTGTGGATTAAGAGTTTGAGGCCAGCTTGGGCTACATAGCAAGCATTGTTTCTAAATAAATAAATGGGATGAATGAATGAATGAAAGCAATTTAAAACAAAAATCTTAGCTGGGCACAGGTGGCTAACACTTGTAATCCTAGCTACTCAGGAGGCAGAGATCAGGGGGATCTCGGTTCGAGCCAGCTCAGGCAAATAGTTTAAGAGACCCTATCTCGAAAAAACCCATCACAAAAAAATAGGGCTAGTGGAGTGGCTCCATGTGAAGGCCCTGAGTTCAAGCCCCAGTATTGCAAAAAGAAAAGAAAAGAAAAGAAAAGAAAAGAAAAATATCAATGTTCAGGCTGGGAGTGTGGCTCAGTGGTAGAGTGCTTGCCTAGCATGTGTGAGGCCCTGGGTTCCACCCCCAATATCTCACACACACACAACCTTAATGTTCAAATTGTGACAATTCAAAAGAAATGAAACAGCTCTTTTCAATCAAAATCTAAGACCTAAAACTGTCCAACAATTGGGAAACTGGAAGAGAAATGTGCTAATCCATTTATAATACAATATGGAATAAAGAAAAATAATTGTTTCTTTCCTTTTCTTTCTTTTTTCTTTTTTTCCCCTTTTTTTACCCCCTCTATTTGGTGGTTGGGTCAAACCCAGGCCTGCGCATGCTTGGTGAGCATTCTACCTCTGAGCTACATACCCAGCCCTTTTTCTTCCTTCCTTTCTTTTTTTTTTTTCTTGAAGAAAAAGGATCAGGAACTGGAGGTAAGGCCTAAATGGTAGAGCACCTGCTTTGCAAGCACAAAGCGCTGAGTTCAAACTCCAGTCCTACCAAGTAAGAAAGAAAAAGGATGAATTCATTTTTACTGTAACCTCTTTTAGTTCAAGCAGACTAAAAAACATGAAAAACCAAGAAAAAGCCCTGTCTATGATTTCCGATTAGTTCATAATAGCTTATTTTTAATTCCAGGCCCTGTGTTAAACACTTTTCATAAAGTAATTGATCTTTATCCTGACTGAGGTTGGAACTATGACCATTCCACTTTTTGGTCTGATTAGTAAACCAAGCACAGACATGTCAAGTAATTTGCTCAAGATGACAAGCTAGCACAAAGGAAAGGCATGATTTGCATAGGAGGCCTGACCCAGGTGCCATCTTCCCCACAGCTATGGTCTAGTGGAGGGATAGCCAACATTCTGCAAAGAGCCGGATGAGGATGTTGTCAGCTTCTGTGAGCCATATGGAACCTGTCACAACCACCTGTTGTTTTGTGAAAGCGGCCAGGGATGGCACATTATTAAACGCATGTGACTGTGTTTCAATAAAACTTTATTCATGAGAACTGGCAGGGAATGACTTGGTCCATAGGCCAAGGTTTGCCAACCCCTTGTCTAGCCAACATCAAACTTATGCCATATTTGATCCATTTTATTTGAACCATCACTTCCTCCTTTCTTTCCATCACTTCCATTAATCTAGAATCAACCTTAACTGGGAAAGTGAAACCTAGGGATTAGGAAGAAAACATAACTGTGTGTAGTAGTAGAAGTGAGGCAGATGTGTTCCCAATGTCACCTGGGCAAGAGAGAGCAAAGGGAGGTGAGAGGCCCTGGAACTGCCTCTGCATCTCTGAGGGTAAGAAGGGGAGGATGCCAGGACCTTGTGAAAGGGACTGCTGTAGCAGGCTCAGAATGTTCTGCTGGATTCTGGTGTGAGGTGCTCATGACTTTATCAGGAGGGAGAGGGCTAGGAGGCATGGGGGACATGGAGAGGATGGAGAGAAAGCTGTGCCCAGCACTGAGTGGCTCTATGCTCCATGATGACTAAGTTCCCCTTGCTTGTGAATGATGAAAACAAAAAATTAATATTCAGAGAAAATTATAGTATCTTCGTTCGATATAGGTCAAACTATGGTCAAGAAGACAAAGCATTACAGAAATTTAACAAATGCAATTTTCTCCTTGTTTTTGTTCTCAAAGATGAAAGATTAAATGAAGAATAGCTTGGTAAGTAAAAAGCATCAAAATGAAAATATAAATGAATAAACTCCCTATATTGTCAGACAAGAAGGCAGCGTGTTAGCCAGGCAGGGTGGTACATGCCTGTAATCCTAGCAATCAGAGGATGAGACAGGAGGATGGAGAATTCAAGACCAACCTGGGCTACATAGTGAGACCCTGTCTTTAAAAAAAAAGATAAAAGGAGTAGAGCTTTTTTAAAAAGATGAACAACAATACATGTAATCCCACTTATTTCCTGGCAGGCTGCAGTGTTTTGCTTGCCTTGTTTTGTATTTCTCATGTATAAGCTAAAAAATTTTTCTAAAAAGGTTCTGTACACAAGTGTTTGAAGATGTGTGTAAACGCATACCTCTGGGTCCAGCTTTCTGGATGTAAATTCCTCTCTATGGCGGCATTTTCAGCAGGCAATCCAAATGCATCCCATCCCATGGGGTTGATGACCTAGCAAAGAGAAGACAGACATCAGTCGTGGCAAACTGCCAAAACCTGTGTGTTGCCCACCCCTGCTAATCTGCTTGCTCTCTCTCCATACACTGGGAGTTAGCTGGCTCCCTGTGACACAGGACAGAATTTAGGTGTATATCAAGGCGCCAACCACAGTCATCTCTGAGTAGCGTTTGCATGAGTACTTTACTTTCTTCTTGTCTGTATTGTCCGTAATGATCCCAAATTGTTTTCCTGAAATTATAAAATGTTTCTTTCAACTTCAAAAATATGTATATTTGAAATGTATAAGCTTTCAAAACATTCATGCATGTCAGAATTTTCTAATAAGCAGCATGCTGTCAATACGGCAGCCGGCAGCCACCCATGGCTATAAACATTTAAGCTTAATGAAGATTTGACAAAATAAAAAATTCAGTCAGTTCTCAGTCTGGCTAGCCAACTTCCAAGTGTGCAGTAGCCACAAGAAGCAGCTACTGAACCAGACAGAAGCCATTCACACTGTCACAGGACGTCCTACTGCACATGCTGCTTGAGTGCATCACATCTGATGACTGGGCTGGTGGCCTGGCTCTAGCACCTTCCCTGTTTTGTGCACATCCTTCAGCACCCTGCCAAGCTCAGCCAGCACCCCAGAGTCCAGCTCTTCTCCCTCTCTCTCCTTTAACTAGGGCAACACACTCTTTTGAAAGGTCTACATCCCACTTCATCCTGAGGTCCACTCCTTTCTTCCCTATAGTAAGGAAGAGAACCCCTATCCAAACAGCCAGATGTGGAAACTAACAGGAATTCACGTAAGAACACAGCAAAAATAAGCCTGCAAAGCCAGAGTAACTTTTGAAACTGGACATACATAAATTAATCCTTTGACCATCCCTATACAGCATTTACACTAATCTCTAAAATATCCTATATATTTTAATTAACCACAAGCCACTAGCTATGCTTTGGGTATAAGAAATAGTCCACAGTTTCCTCGACTTATCACCTGTAAAATGGAGATGATAATAGTAACTACTTTACCAGATCACTGTGGGGTTAAATGAGTTAATAGAAGGAAAGTGCGAGGTATAACGCTGGTCATTATTATTATTATTCCTAAAGATTACTGCTTGTAATCACTTCCACAAGAGCTTTCCATTCGCCAAAGATCTATAGATCTTAGAACTTGGAGATGCTCTTTTTTTCTTTAGTGGTACTAGGGTTGAACTCAGAGCCTCAAGCTTGATAAGCAGGCACTCTCCCACCTGACCCACACCTCCATTTTTGTGGCTATTTTTATGACAGGATCTTGCTTTAATGCCCAGGCTGGCCTTGGCCATGATCCTATTTGTATTTCGCCACGTAGCTGGGATGACAGGTGCGCACCACTGCACTCAACCATTAGTGAGATGGGGGTCTTGAGAACTTTTTGTCTGGACTGGCCTTGAACCTCAATGCTCCCGATCACCGCCTCCCAAGTAGCTAGGATTAGAGGTGGGAGCCACCATGCCCCACTTGAAGATGCTTTTGAGATCTATTTTCTACTTCATCCCCCTTATTTGACAGTGTAAGCCACAGGGGTCCAGCGAGAGTGAGTGCTGAGAAGCATTTACAGAGAGGCAAGGATGGGCCTGTGAGAAATTCTTTTCTCCAAATGGATGGCCAGCTATAGCTGAGCTGGCAGCCTCAGCAGCAAATTCTCCTAAACTAATTTACACGCCACATGCAGGAATGACGGATGAAGCATGGGCTGTGGCATCAGATGTATACAGAAGGCCAGGCAATCTGCTCATCAGGAAAGGCATCTGTTTTTTAAACTCTGTCCCCTACCTACCATTCTCAGAAAATGATTCCCAGCCACAAAGCCAGGGACACAGTTTCTCTCCCAGACAGATTTCTGAAGCATGCTTATGGGACTGTCTGGGGAGGTGAAAGAATTTCTAGAAAATAGCCCATTCTAGTGGACCTCCTGGCTGGGAACTGCTCTGTCAAGGGGTGGGGTTTTGTTTTGCTTTGCTTCACAATCATTCAGAGAACCTGAGCTCGTGTTCAAATGCTTCCTTGAGATAATGATGGACTAGTGCCACCTCGTCACCCACACGTATCAGAATGGGGCAGTTTCAGTTAGAGATAGGATTGCTTTCTTCTACAAGTAACTTCCTTTTTTTACTATAGAACTAATGCATACTTGCTGTAAACAATTTGGTAAATAGAAACATCTAGAAGAAAGTAAGATCCAACTATAATTCTACCTCTCACATACCCCCGTATGTTCTTAAGAATGAGGCAGGACACTGGAAGTTCTTATCCACACTGTGCAGATCATAGGTTCAGAGGGCCAGCCAGGAAATGGGCCTTGTTTGCAGTAAGAGACCCAACATTTCTTTCCAGCATAATCAATGGCTCCCGTCAGGGGTGCTGACTAAAAGCAGCCTAGCTGTTCCTGCCCCAGCTGGTTTGAGGTGGTCCATCAGCAGATGCACAGAAAGGGGCCTGTCTCTGACTGCCCTGGGCTGGGACACTGCCCTCCAGGAGACTTTGCTGTATTGGAGCTGGTGGTAGGTATGACTCCCTCACATCTCTCTAGAAGGGATTTGGGCTCAGTGAACAAACAGAGCTGTGGAGTCCTCAAACTTGCTGTTGCTCCAGGAGAGCGAGTTGCCCAGTCTTGGGAATCTGGGAAGCCCAGGATTTCCTGGGATGCGTCCCAAGCCATGACCTTCAATTCCTGCACCTCTACCCATTCTGAGGTCAATCCAAACAAAACCCTTTTCTTTTTTCTTCACTTGATGTTTTTCATCTACTAAGCTTTTTTTTGGCAGTACTGGGGTTTGAACTCAGGGTCTCACACTTGCTAGGCAGGAGCTTTACCATTTGAGCCAATCTGCCAGCACTTGATGTTTTTCAAATTATAAACATCATACAAGCTGGTTTTAACAAGTAAAACAATGCAATGATAAAGAAAGGCAAAGCTGATCCTCACCTGCACAGACAGTACATCCATGATGTAATCAGTAACACCAGCCTTTGCATCCTTCCACATCCTTCTCCTTCTCAAACATACATATGTAAACATATCAACACACATCTAGGGGTGTCTTTATTTTTATGGAACTAGAGCCTATTATATGCACTATTTTATGACCTGCTTTTGTCATTCAACAAACAGTACACCACAGACATCTGTACAAAATATGAAAGTACACAGTATGTATGTCTTTCTTTTTTAATTTGAACATTCCCTGAGCGGATCTAGTCTATGCAGTTTTAGTAACCCGAGGTCTCTTTGGCTCTTGTGAAATGTGGCAGACCCCCAGTATTTCACCCTGCCAAACAGCATCTCTCCTGGGAAACTGCTCCTTCTCCGACTTCTAACAGTCCTGGCATGGCATGGAGTGCCAATCAGAAAAACCTCTCCTGGCTACAGAGGAAGGCAGGGGCCTGGATCCTTCCCCAGGCCTGTTGGAGCTAGGCCAGGTGCTAGAGCAAGAGGGGACTGTCCTCCTTGGTCAGGAGTTACAGGGCTCTAGATGGTCCTGTCCCCACCTCATACTGATGTCTGAAAAGCAGAGTAGCAGCTGGAGAAAGGACACTGACGAGCTTCAAAGACTGGTCTCTGTCCTGCTGGGCCTGGCTCCTGCAACACTTCCTTCTGTCCTATGAGTTATGCCAGGATCTGTAAAAACAAACAAAACCTCCCTTTTTGCTAAAGCTGCCCTGAGCCGGGTTTCAGTCCCTGCAGCCAAAAAAGCCTGATTAAAACAAGCATCCTTCAGCTGATAGCTTTTTCTCGGATACTGCTTGATTCATCAGTGACAAGTGTTATCCCGTGCCTTCTACTGAACTTTCAGTTCTTTCCTTTTCTTTTTAATTTCCAAGACCTAATCTTCTTCTCCCTCACTCTCCACCCTGGGCTGGGAACAGGGAACAGGTGCTGGATTTCTTGAAAGTTCTGCAGTCCTTCCCGGGACCACACCTGAGCTCTGCTTCCAGCTGCACTGTAAATTCTCCCAGGGATGCTGGGTTGGCAGAATAACGTAACTGTTGTGTATCTGTTCCACAGAAAGGGGAAAATGGATAACTTAATTACCAAAATGGCAGTGAGTCAATGATTCCACCTATTAACATTCTGTTAGGGGCCATCCGTAATTTTAAATAAAGTCAATACAGAGACTGTCACAAAAAAAACAGTCTGGATTTATGTAATTCACTTATTCATTTCTATTTTTGTTTTTAGATGGAATTAACATGAAAAGATATTCTTAGCTTACATGTTATCCAAGCTGTCTATGCACAAAAAGTTAGAAAAAAACTTAAAGTTTCTAATATTTCAGATTTTTACTGAAAATCAACAAAAAGAAGACCAGAATAGACTGGAGAGGTCTTTCTGCTATGTGAAGAGTTCTTCCCACCTCGGGCCAGATCACTGGACCAAATGTGCACGTCTATGAGGTACCAACCCAGAAAGGTCCCCTTATTCCTACAGCCTGGGTTTGCCAGCGCCTCCATGACCAGGGGCGGAGCTCATTCCTGTGCTATGTGATGACTCACTCCTGTTAGGGGAAGAGGTAAGACATGAGCAAGACTCCAACACACTCAAGCTCATCCCTCGGGCAGCAGACTGATGATGTTGTCATGGGCCGTGTATGTGACACTGTGGCACATGCTTCCCTTGCCAGTCCCACTCATTGTTCAGATCAACTACCTCCACTCTAGGTCTAAGATGTTTAGAGGCAGAGCAAGTAGTTAGCATGCTGAAGGCATGGATTTGATTCCCAGCACTGCTAAAACAAACCGGATGCAGTTCTTGTCTTGATTTCTCTATGCCAAAAAGGTCCAAATCATTCATTTAAAGAACTTTATACTCTCCTTTTTGCCTTTAAAAATCTATTCCCTTCTTTCTAGTACCGTATATTCTTATATGGGCCCCTACCATGAGCCCACCTGATGGCCCTCAATTTTCTAGGAGTTAGCCTCTTGGATATGAGTACTTTCTGCAGCTTCAGGACATTTTTCCAGGTATTTGATTTATTTTTATATCTACCAGAGATATACTGTAAACTATACATTCTATCAATTTGGAACAATGGGAATCTGACACCATGGTGAGTGGCAGAAGAATAGAAGGATAATTTTAAAATAATAGATGTAAAAATATTCAGAGACTAATCAAAAAGTCCTAGTAGCTTAACTTGGAAATCTGCACAATAAACTTGCAAAGTCTGAAAAGCCAGCGTTTCCACCTAGCTCTTACAACACATCCTCTTAAGTATGAATCAGTACTGAGTGAGAAGCCACAGAGATAGAGATGGTGATGGCACCTAGCAATTCCAAACAGCAAGAGGTCAGCTGACACCACAGCTTGGGAAACGTGACTTAGGGATCAGCCATTTGCCACACAAGGCAAAGTGGGGATGGCTCCTGGTCAAGGAGTAGTGCAGGGACACCAGCAGGCTGCAAACCCCACCATGACGTGAGCTCAGGGCCAACTATGAAGATGAAGACCGGGCTGGGATTATAGGTAGTGCATACCTGTAAGACCGAGCATGAGGCCAGTCTAGCTAGATAGCAAGTCCCTGTCTCAAAAACCATGTCAAACCAAAAGGAACAGATGAAAGACAGGAGCTACTGGTGAGGGAGCAGCAAGCACAGGGATCAGAACCCCGCAAGTCAAACCAGAGCTGCCTGGGAGGTGAGGCTGGAGCTGGGGCTTGGCCCGCCTCTGTGGACCTAGCCACGTGAGCCCTGGTGTCAAATGATCAGCTGGCAGGTTGGAGGCAAGCAGACCAGAAAAAAGGATGCAAGGAGAACACAGCTCCCTGCAACAAAATTGGGACAAAGCTCTGGTGGGACAAACCCTGGGAAAGCCTGGAGAGACAGTGGGGGAAGGAATGGTCAAAGGGGGCTAGTCTTACTAGGTTGCATTTCTTTTTTCTTAAAAGTCAATGTGGAATTTTATGCTCAATTTAAAAATACTTTAAGAAAAAAAAAAAGAACAAGGAAAAGAACAGGAAGTAAAAGCAAGTACACTTCAAAGAGTTTAGAGGAGGATGGGAAGGGGGCTGAGGCTGCTGGTCCCCACCTTCCCAATGGACACAGGACAGGGCCAGCTGCTTCACCTCTCCAGCAATGGCCAGCTTCCCTGTGATCATAAAGCAAACTTGGTATTTGAAATCAACTCAGCTTCAAACTGACAGCAGCCATGGTTACTGCTTCTCAAAAAAAAGGCTATTTTCAGAGACTGTCGTGGCTTCTTTGGAGGAGGTTCAACCTTTCGATTTCCAAGAAAAGAGAAACAAGATTTAATCTTGTTTAGCAAGTGTAACAAGCCATTGTTATTACAGACTGGATATAAAAGTCAAGTGTCTACTTTAGAGCAAGCAAAACCAATGACAGACCCCAGGCCTGAAGCGGCAGCCCTCCTCTGAGGATGTGGATGGAGGGACATGACAGACAGACAAATCAGCCAGTTTCCAAGCACAGCCCTGGACCAGTAATTCATTCTTCCCTTCAAACGACATCTGCGAGGATAAGCCCTGGAAATCTACTCTTACTTTCTGATGCTCCAGAGATTTGAAAATTTGAAAACTAAATGCCACACGATGCCCTCTCTGGGTGCTTCATAAACACTTGTTGACTGACTGGCAAACTGAGAACCGACGAAACATACATTATGGTTCACTTGCTAGGAACTTCCCTCGCTTCCTGGTATTTGTGGGTAATTACATTATGATTATGCAGCTGCCAGACACAGAGCCTCAATTTTCCTCCTCCTCCTCCGCAATGAATAGCAAAAAGGCCCAAAGCAAAAAACTCTAACTTAGACAATGCCTGGTGGCTTTTTGCCTGGGACTAATTACTCCTAGCCCAACTCTGGGAGGGGACTTGGCACTTTGATGCTTCCGTCACCCCGGCTTCTGGACCAGAAGGTGCTGGGGAGAACAGCCGAGGTGGGAGGCGGGTAATTTTATTTTCCGACCATCTGTGCATACGACATATGAAAACACAACAAAACCACCCATTTGGAGCTTGGCTTTACATATGTCACCAGGCATTCTATGAGTTTAAAAAGAAAGCAACTGGCAGGGCAGCCTTTCCTGTTTACTGAAAGAGAAGAGCTTATCTCTGGCTTCAAATGGTCCCTGCCTAAACATGCAAATGCTGGCACTCCTTAATTATCACTATACTTATTTGGGGTTACGTTTGAAATTTAAAGGGTTTTCTCATCTCACACAAACACTGCAACAAATCTTGTGAGATGGATAAGGCAGGTCACCGGTGCTCCAACAAAAGCTGCCAACTTCTGATAGATTCACCACCCCCACACCCCCTTCCCTCCGCTTACACAGCCCACACCTACGTGCACATCCATGGCCAGGCCAGCGGCTTAAGACCCTAGCTTTCTTCTCACCTCAATGGGATCCATGTTTGAACATCCATTTTGGCTAGGCAGATGCTGCTCCATTCATGTAAGTGCTAAAACTGGAGGAAGATCTACGTCCTAACTATCTGACCTGCTTATTTACAACACAGATTCCCCTGCTCCATCTGTGCCTTTTGGAAAACACCACAAAGAATAAGGACCACTGCCACACACAGAGAAGCTTACAGAGCATCAGTGTTTGGGTGCCAAATTTGGTGGCAACAATGTCATGTTCTAGGCTCAAATGGAAAGGTCTACTGGTTTCCAAGGTTTATTTTCACCTCAAGGATAGTCTTAAAAAAGATTAGTCAGGTTAAGAATATTCTAGATCCTCTAGATTACCTTACATGGTAACCACCAGAACTATTCGCAAACATTTTGATTCTTTCCCATTCCAGCACACAATAGGAGTGTACTTCTTGTCATTGTTGTTGTTAATTGTTCCTTTGAGACAGGGACTCTCTATGCAGCCCAGGTTGGCCTAGAACTTGCTGTGATGCCACGCTGGCTCAAACTCAAGATTCTCCTGCCTCAGCCTCTGGGATGCTGGCAGCACAGGCATGCTTGACGCACCTGACTGGAATACACACTTCTTTACTTCTTGAGGTTGGACTTGCCCATGGCAGTGAAAGTGACCTGAGATTTAAGGGCCAGCCACAGAAATGGGGGAGGCACTGACTGAAGTAAGACCTGCCAACAGCCAGGTCCCTACCACTGGAACACAGCCCTCCTGCCAGACAGGTGACAAAGCAAGAAATAAGCTTTTCTTGTCTTAAGCCACAGATTTGGGGAATGTTTATTTCTTCGGCATAACCCAGTTTTATCCTGACTGATGAAGCTTACCACTAAGAAGTACCACATGAATTGGGTGTCTCTGGGTTTGTAAGTTAAGTGGCATGTGACCACTCTGAATTCAATATTTACCAAAGAGGAGTCCAAGGACTTTGTTGCTGGCATTTGGGAGTGTTCAAGTTTGACAATGTTATTCTGGGTGGATATGTATAAACACTTAGTCTAGATTTCACTTTTTTAAAAAAGTGTCCATTGAATCAATCAATTCACAAATAGTTAAGGCTTAGCAGATGGTAAATTCCTTGGGAATGACAAGTTGTAGATGTACAAACCCTGTCGGTTCCATGGAAGCATTAAACACTAGATGCACAAAAGGAGGTAAAAGAGACCTTCTGTCCCCAAGAAGCTTATATGATTGGGCAGAAAAATAGCACGTGAGGAACATGTAAACTTAGTTATGCTTAGTTTGTGGTTCTGACTGTAAGTACTAAAGTACTTCTTGATATTAGGGGCTGGAGAATTTAGGGGTGGAATTACAGCAGAAGGAAAAATTTTAGCTCACAGAAAGAATGGCAGTGACTTACTTAGAAAGGACAGTGAGAGGTACTCCAGGAAGGAGACATAAGGTAAAAACCACAAAGCCAAACTGTAATCCATGACCTGGCCAGTCTCACAAAATGCAAAGGCAAACCAGAGACTGGGAGAAGGCACTTGTACTGCATCTACCAATAAAAACTCAACAATCCAGACAACTTGAAAAACAAACAAACCTCCTAGGTAAGCAATAAGACAAACAAGGCAAGAGGGACTTGGTAAATAATGTGAACAATCAGAGAAGACATTTACATAGACAGAAAACATAAAAATATCTCAGCCTCACTGGGATAATAATCAGGAAAATGTAAATTCAAAACGCTACTGATGGCTAAGGGTGTAGCTTAGTGGTAGAATGCAGGCTTTGCATGCATGAGGCCCTGGGTTTGGTCACCAGCACCAAAATAAATAAAAGTAAACACAACTGGATGCCAATTCCCATTTATCAAATTAGCAAAGATTAAAAAGTCTAGAGTTGGCAGAGTGTCTCAAGCAGTGGAACACTTGCTTAGCAAGTGTATGGCCCTGAGTTCAAATACTAGTTCTTCCAAAAAAAAGTCTATCACTACGTATTGCTGCCAAGGATGCAGGGCATTAAAAAAGCTCATTCCCTGCTGGTGGGAGTATAAATTGGCACCAAACTTTAAGAAAGCAATTTGACAAGCTGCAAAGGCTGTGCCACTTCTTGCACAGGCTAAAAAGTCAGGCACAAGGATGTGCACTAAAGGAAAAATTTGATGCCAACTTCAAAAACTATCAGTGAAGCCAGGTATGGTGGTACACACCTTTAATTCCAGCACTTGAGAGGCTGAGGCAGGTGGATCCTGAGCTTGAGACCAGCCTGGGCGACACAGTGAGACCCTATCTCAAAAAGCTAAAACCAAATAAATAAATACAAAAACAACTAATGTGAAAACAGGTAATTAATTCTGTTGCAATTATATAGTACCTACAATAGATGAACTAACTCTAGAGCCACAGAAAGGATAAATCTTGAAACAAATAATGAATAAAAATATTTTATATAAAACTGAAAATACACAACACTACATTTAAGAGTGTGTGTATCTTCAATAAGAGAGTAAATCGTGAAAACATGAAGGTAAAAGACCACAGCCTCAGGGCAGAGGTGACTTTGAGTTGAAGGGTGGGAATACAGCGTGGAGAAACAAGTGTAATGCTTTTTGTATGTGTTGAGGCCAAGATGATCAAACGGTACTATCTGTTACACCAGGATGGCAGGTCTGAATGTATGAGTACTTCTATGTTCAAAATGCTCATAAATTTTTAAAGTACCATATTTACAGTAAAGGGACCAGGCAAAATGGGGCACACCTGTAATCCCAGCACTCTGGAGGCTGAGGTAGGAGGATTATGAGTTTGAGGCCAGCCTGGGCGACACAGCCAGACCCTGTCTCTAAATAAACAAATAAATAAAGAGAACAAACTACTTAAGAGGAAAGAGAAAAAAGAGGAGGCAGTCCAGAACACAAAGTGAGGTAGGATGACAAATTCTTGAAAAACACAACTTCTTAAAACACAGACAGAAGCAGGAGATCTGAGTTGTCCTGTATTCATTAGAGATCATCCTCCAGGAGAAGTATGCTAAAGAGTAAAAGGAAAGAGTAAAGGGCGTAGGCAGGGGTGAAGGTAACTGACCTCTGCCAGCCATGGGAGGGCCTTTGTCTTCCTCCTCTGATGAGTTTCACCTCATTCCTCAACACCCATGTCTTTAGGGGAGCCTTCCCAACTCCCCAGTCTTTACTTCCCAAATATTTTTGAATAGTTTTTTCCCATCATAAACAAATACTTGCTCACCTGCCACTCACAGCATGGTAGAATTTGGATCTTAGATGTCACTAAAGGTCCATGTGTTGAAGGCCTGGTTCCCAGAGTGGCACTAATTAGGAGCTGGCGGGACCTTTAAGAGGAGGGGCCTAGTAGGAGGTCTTTGGGTCACTGAGGGTGTGTCCTTTAAGGAAAGAGTGGGACCATGGGACCATGACCCCTTCTCTCCTTCTTTTTTTGGCTATACTAGGGATGGAACTCAGGGCTTTACTACTGAGTCACACCTCCAATCCTTTTGCTTTTAGTTTGTTTTACAGATAAGGTCTCATGCTTTTGACAGGGGCCAGCTTTAGAGCTCGGTCCTCTTACCTTTGCCTCCCAAGTAGCTGAGATTACAGTATGTAACACCATGTCCAACTTGTTTTTGAGATGGGTCTTGCCAACTTTTTGCCTGGGCTGGCCTCGAACCTCAATTGTCCTGTCTCCATCTCTACAGTAACTGGGATTACAGGCACTTTTCACCAGACCCAGCCCTCCCTTCCTTTTGCTTGCTTCCTAGCCATGAGGTGAGCAGTTTTGCTCTGCCATGCACTCCTCACCATGGCCATCCGGCACTCCCACCAGAAGCCTAGAAACGATGGGTCTATCTGATCATGGACTGGAACCTCCAGGACCATAAGCCAAAACCAACCTTTTCTCTCCATTAGTTGATGATCCCAAGTGTTTGTTACAGCAGCAGAAAGCTGACAAACACACAGCAGTTGGTCTATCTTTGTTCCATTGACTTCACTGCTTATCCAATAACTCTGTTTACATTTGTATCTGCCATTCCACTGGCTCCATCCCACTTCCATCCCTAGAAAAACAGCCAACACATGGTTGCCCCTCATTCATTTAGATGTTTCATTACAACATCTCCTAGGCATGAAAAGAAACACCAGGATTTTCACATTCATCGTCAAAGTCGCTCACTCTTAACTGAGGTTGGTTTATCACTTGTCCTGAACATGCATTACCACATTATGGCCCATGGGTGGCATCTTTCCTTACCTGCATCCCTCTCATCCTCTGGAACCGGGCAATGGTGTCGCTGATGGTGTAGACACGCACGTGGCCCATGTGCAGCTTGCCAGAAGGATAGGGGAACATGGAAAGCACATAAAACTTGGGCTTTGATTTCTAGGAAAGAGTGACAATGAGTATTTATTAAGTATTATTTTCTAGGAATACTGTATGTACTAACATTTTGTCACCTTAATATGTTCCTTTTGAGAAAAACTGTCCTCATTATGTAAATTGAGAAAAATATTAAAACTCAAAGCCCTGTTTTAAGCCAAAGAATGTCCAAAAATAATGTCAAACACCTCTAAGCAGTAATTATTCATCTATATTTTTATTTTTTTCCTGTTTTAAAAGCTCCTCTTCACAGCTTCTTTTCTGTTTGTCCAACAGAAAAAGGTGAAATGGGGAGGCCATGAAAAAATCTTAACCAGTACAGAGAATAAGTTGTTGTTTTCCCAGGCTGACAAAGAGGCAAACACAGATCAGCTATGTGACTCTCCAGCCACCAACGCAGCAGCAAGAGAAACAGGAAAACTACACGTGTGTCTAAAGAGAATGCAGGCAGGAAGTACTTATTGGGTTGCCAGCTTTTGGCACTTAGCTCTTCAACTATAAGATGGTGAATGATGTAAGTGACATATGTAAGAGGTGATAAGGCTCCAAAGAAAAGTTGTACACACCTAAACCTAACTCAAGACCAAATCCTAATGCTAACCTTAATCCCAGCCCTATCCCTGGACCCCAAGCAGAATTAAGACTAACACTAACCCAAGCTAAAAACCCTGCCCTAACAATAACACTAACACTAACCCTGACACTAACTTATCTCTAATCTTAATCCTAACCTTCACACTAACCCTAAACCCTAACACTAACCCTAACCCAACCATAAACCTACTAACCCCTAATCCTAATCCTAACCTTAGACCTAACCAAAATCCTGATGAAGAACTAACACTAACCCGGATCCAAGCCCTAACCCAAACACAGTCATAAATCTAAACCCTAAACCCTTTGCAGCACTTAAACCTACCCCAAACTCAAGCCCTAAACCCAAAACTAACTCTATGTGCAGTACACTAACTCTAACCAAAGCCCTGATCCAAACTCTAACCTTAACCTAACCCTAAATTTAACACTAACAGGAAACCGTAACCCTAACTCTAACAATACCCCTAACCATGGGTTACCTATCCAGGTAATAGAAGGCTGCCTTCTAGCCAGCATCAAATTCTCCCATGGTGTATATTGGCAGGGGGGTGGGGGGGCAGAGAGTGCTCTGAGGAAAAAAAGAAGAGAAACAGTAACTGCTTCTGTTGGTCACTGAGGGTCAGCTGTCTGCCTTCACCAATTTGTTTCTGCCTCCTGGTTCTCCCTCTTTGCTCCTTCATCCTTCCAGAGCTTTGCAAGACAAATGCAAAAGGAGTGCACGAGTGTGTGGGGGGTGATTTTTAATATTTTTTGTTAAGCACTTGCATGAAAGCTAATGGACAAAGCCAGCTGTAATCAGGAGAGGAGAAGAAACAACCTCTTGCCAAGTTCTTAAACTTCCTTCAGCAAAGAAGTTATATAGACCTTTAACAAAGCCACTAACAAGGGGCAAAAAAAAAAAAAAAAGAGGAAACTTTCCTCTGTACTGCTCATCCTCTAGAAATGACCAGGGTAAGCAGTGCTGCCTGGAGGAAGAAAGGCAGAAAGAGAGCAAAGAATGTGGAGACCACAAACCAGAATCTGCTGAAATGACAACTGCAATGATTTACATAATCAGAGCAGCAAGCAGGACCCTGGCCACACCCTTTAACTAGAAATTGTGGATTCACAGCTTAGGAAAATCTCAGGAGTGAGAGGGAGCCTCTGAGATCAGGGCTGGTGGGGATTTAACTGTTAAGAAGGTGTCCAGCATGGTGGCTTGTGTCTGTAATCCCAGCTGCATGGAAGGCAGAGATCAGGAGGATCAAGGTTCACAGCCATCCTGGGCACAGTTACTGAGACCTCCATCTCAATCAATAAACCAGGTGTAGGGCCAAGGGAGCCATAGGTAGAAGGCTTTCATGAGGCCAGCCCAGGCAAAAGTATGAGACCCTACCTGAAAAATAAGTTTAAAAAGGACTAGAGAGGGGTGTGGCTCAAGTAATAGAGTACCTGCCTAGCAAGTGCAAGGCCTTGAGTTCAAATCCCAGTAATGACAAAAAATAAAATAAAATAAAGAAGGTGAGTGAGGCTGGGGATGCAGTTCAGTAGCACAACACTTGGCTAGAGTAGTCAAGGTCCTGGGTTCAATACCCAGCAGCAAGAACCCATCACTCTATCAAGCTCTTTCTGCAATGTATCAGGCCTATTGCCATTTCTTTTCTTTTTTGAGACATGGTCTGGGTGTGTAGCCTAGGCTGGTGTTGAACCCTCAATCCTCCTGCCTCCTGAGTGCCGGGATTACAGGGATGTGCCACCATGCTTGGCTGCCATATTGCCTTTCTTTAGGAATTTTTTTTAGGGAAATGGGAAAACACCCTGTTAGAATTCTTTGGGAGCACTGGACATGCAATCCCAGCCTCAAAGGGCTGAGACAAGAGGAGAGTCTGAGGACAGCCTGGGTTACAATTGCAAAACTCTGAAAAAAAAAAAAAAAGAAAATGTGTGATATAAAAAACCTTAACGTTTGCTATATCCAGTTTTTGATTTTTTTGTTTTTACATAAAACATTTATCTCTTATTATAATCACCTCATTTCATTATAATAATGTGTATTTTGTTACATTACTTTATCTTGCTCCAAACACTTTTTACTTGTAGCTTCACTAATATCTTTTTAATGTTTGTTCAATAAAGACTAAATTAATAGCAAAATCAAATAATTCATCATAAACTTGCCAAGCCAAACTCCAAACCTGAGTTAATAAAAGATACATAGAAAAGCACTGCTAGCAAGTCTTTAATATTCATGAATATTTTTTGTTTATTGCAGAAAATGTACTCAGCCTACTGCCTGGCCCTGTCTTTTGTTTTTCTGCATGAATGAAGCATTTTCCTGTGACAATGAAATGAGTTCTGTCATCTGGGGATGGAGAAAAGAAGAAGAAACTCTGGAAGCTTGTTATAATTGAGCAGGAGTCTGATTGAAAGGGAAATTTTCATAATTACATAAAAGTGGAAGAATTTAAGAGAAATTAAGATGGCAAAAGATGAGGAGAAGACGGCTTTTATATGTGGGTCCTATTATTCTCGTCAGGCTAACTTAAGTAGGAAGATGACTCTGCCTCTTTATGGATCATGCTCTAAAACTGTCACTAAGGGTGACACACCCCACAGAAGTACAGAGCCCTGGCTTGACCCTCACTTTGCCACTAGCTGGAAGGCCTTAGGCAAATCCCTGGGTCTTTCTGGGCTCCGTCTGCTATTTATCAATGGAAGTAAGGCAGAAGAAGGTTCGGGATGAAAGCATGAACTCAGGAATCAACTGTGTCTGGAGTTGAATCCTGGCTCTGCCCATGCCGCCTGTGCAGCTTGGCTCTGCTCATCACCAAGCCTGCCTCTGAGCTCCCACCTTCTTATCCCCCAAATGAGGGTTCAATACCTACCCTCGGGCTTGATTCAGGATTCAGTGGTAGTCAGTGGCAGGACAGAACCTGGTAGGTGGAGGAATGCTTACCAGATAGAATTTGTGTGCGTGTGTCCCTGTGTGGTGTGTGTGTGTGAGAGTCCAATGTGGTGCTAGGGATGGAACCCAGGGCTTCACAGTATGCTAGGCAAGGGCTCTACTACTGAGCACCATCCCAGTCTGGAAACAGTGACACCTGACTTCTAACAACTCGTGTGGGTAAGTTTCAAATGCACCTACTGCCAGAGTAAGATAGGTTGTAAATGCTTTGACTCCACCAGCATTCAGTCAAAGTCTCATCTCAGTTCCTGATAAAGACAATACATGTCTTTGCATTATCTTATTTATATAACACTTCAGTTTGTAAAATGTTGATTTTCAAAACAAGCCTGTGAGATAAACAATTTGAGGAACCTGAGACTCAAGGAGGCTAAATGACAGCCTAAATCGCAATGATATTGTGGGGTGCAGCAGCAATACAGTCCTGGTCCCTCTGACGTCCCCCGTTAGGTACTGAGGATTGAAAGCAGGGCCTCAGGCATGCTAGGCAGGTGCTCTACCACTTGAGTCACACCCCCAGCCCTTTTGTTTTGTGTTTTGTTTTTCAGTTAGAATCCAACTGACTTTGGCTGCTTTGGCCCTTGGAACTTGCCTGTCTCTGCCTCTTGAGTAGCTGGGATTACAGCTACTCACCTCATTGAGGGCTTCCATTTTCAAAGCATGACACAACAATCACAGGGGATCCACACAATATCCCATTTCCCCAATTATCAAACAGTTTATTTCCTCTGTTTAATATTTTGTAAAACTATATGCTTAGGATGAATGAGATGTCACAAAAGCAATAAGCCACAACTCTGAACTATGTGGGAGTCACTAAATGATAATCTAAACTGAAAGAAAAAAAAAAGAGTTTTACTCTGCTTGTTCAGAATTAAACTGCTCCCTAGAGTGTGTTTCCAAAATACATCTAGTTAGGTTAGCCTATCCACGTGACAGCTTTTCATTTCCTAATGAGATAAAGTCAAGCTTTCGTCATACAATTATTCAAACCTTCCTTCCTATCATTTCATTTTACTTGTTATGTGCTACATCTCTCTCAATTCCAGATTTTCTTTCTAACCAATGCCAAAGTCATCTTTAAGTTGAACACAAATCACTCCCCTCCTCTTATCCATTTTTCTTAGCAATTGATCTCATAGAAAGAATGAGTGTGGCTGGGCATGGTGGTACATTCGTATAATGCCAGGAAGCAGAGATACGAGGATCAGTCTGAGGCTGGCCTGGAAAAGTTAACTGAAAAACAAATAGAGCAAATACAAAAAAAACAAAAAAAACAAAAAAAACCTGACAGCATGGCTCAAGCAGTAGAGCATCTGCCTAGCAAGCACAAGGTCCTGAACTGAAGAAAGAAGAAGGAGGAAAAGAGGAAGAGAAGTAGTCGTCATAGTAGAAGTATGGGTGAGACGCCAGTAAGAAGCAGGAGATGGGAAAAAATAAGACTGGTGAAGAGCGGTCATATACAGCCATACCCAACTGTTTGCCTTGGCCTAACATTGATATTTTAACATCTATATTATTTGGCTATTACTATTAAAAAGGATGACAAGAATTTAG
The DNA here is from genome assembly GCF_047511655.1 of Castor canadensis. Lineage (NCBI taxonomy): Eukaryota > Metazoa > Chordata > Mammalia > Rodentia > Castoridae > Castor > Castor canadensis. The sequence goes on along the minus strand of NC_133402.1, from coordinate 46,197,376 downwards.
GAGTAAAACTCTCAGAGTTTTCTCTGATCAGAGCAACATCTCATGTAACAGATCGTTCCTTTCACTTGTCATTTATCAAGAAGTGAGGATTAACACATCCAAGATTCTGGTCTCCCAGAGAAGGAGCAGAGAGCATTGCATGGAAACCCACTACAGTCAAGTATTTAATGCACTAGTTCTGGTAGAGTACTGGGCTAGTACATGAGGGCCAGAAGCCAAGGTTCCACTAACTCACTTAGCTGCTACTGTAAGGCTGGACCCCAACACCAGATCAGACCGGGGAAAACACTGGCATCCCTCCCCAACTGATACTGGAGTGGTAGAACAGGACTAAAGTCAAGGTCAAGGCAGCAGAGGGGAAGATACCCCTCAGAACATGTGGCCATCTGGGTAGCCCAAATGCCTCCTAGTCTCACATCCAACCAGCCTGTGTGCTGCCCCATGGTGCAGGGGACCCCATACCTGCTAGTGCTCCTGTTTCCATGCTACCCAGCATGCCTGGCACACCCCTGGTGAACAATATTACGAAGCATACAGCCACCATACTATATCTCTGCTAAGCCTCATCACCCTTCTTAACCCTCTCAGGAAGGAGCAAGCACTATTACTGCCACCCTCCACTTTAGATAAGAACACTGAAGCACAGAGAAACACAGAGGTCACACACCTAATAACTTATTAGACCCGGGTGGGTGAGCTCATAGTCCAAGCCCTTCGTCCCTCTTCTCTGCCGTCTCAGAATACTCACATCAGCTTCTGAAATTTTGGAGGCTTGATCTTTTATTTGTTGGTGCCACCATTTCTCGACATCCTTTCTTGTCTGTAGCGTATACTCTTTTGTCCACTTCCCTGTGGCACTGTAAATACTTCTGGTCCATCCTGGAATCACTGTTTTCTCCCATCTGATGACATCTGGCCCCCTACTGAGCTGCCGTTTCAGAAGAGAGGCATAAAAGCCCAGTCTCTGCCAAGCAGAAGCCATTCTTAAGAAAGTGAGGAGGCCCCGGAAAAAGAGATGGAAGAATCTGGAACTTTCTCAGGGCTTCTTCCTGGTCAGCACAGCTGAGCATTCCCTGCCCACTTACATGCTTCTCTTCTTTTGATTTTTTCCTAAAAAGAATATTTTAGAAGGTAGATAAAGCTAAACACAAACTCTTTAATGGAAAATATAGGTGATCCATGCCCCAACCAAAGAAACAAAACCCCCCATAGGAACAAAGGGAGCCAACCATCTGGACCAGCTCCACTAGAACCTTACAAGTAGCATGGGAGGCGATGTAGCCCCTCCCTCCTTTCCCTGTAAGCAGGCCCAGGGTCAGTCCAGGAGGCTGCACATGTCATCTCCCCAAGCCTCAGAAGAACTCTGTAAGTATATCCTGGCTTGGCCTTAGGTTCAAATACCAGAAGAAATCTAAACAAAGGTCACCTTGGAGGTCTAGAAATCTTGAGCTATTATTGGCATTTTTTCATACATATTATAGCACAAGCCAGGAAATGACCACAATTTAGAAGACTTTTTAATCTATTTAGTTCTTCATTCATTTATCAACTATCTATTGAGGGCATCAGGTCCACGCACTGTGAAACCAGAGCTTTCAAAAACAAGAGGAATAAAGGAACCTGATAATCTAGATTGGTGTTAATCTGATTCTCTCAAAATTCTTTTCCTATCTACTAGGGTTAGACCTGTCTCACAAAGGTACTAAAACACAAATGTTGCCAGGAGTGTCACCATAGGCTCATAAAAGTGGGATTGAGTCAGGTGTGGTAGCTCACGCCTGTAATCCCAGCTACTGGGAAGGATGGAGATCTAAAAACTAAAGCAAAAAAAGGACCAGGGGTGTGTGTGGCTCAAGTGGTAGAGCACCTGCCTTACAAGCACAAGACCTTCAGTTCAAACCCCAGCACCACGAAAAAAAAAAAAAAAAGACCTCACACCCATATAAAATGGCTTCCCAGTGCTGGCATTTTATAAGGCGATCTGCCAGATCAAGCACATACCAATTCTCACTGCATTTAACACCTCTTGCTTCTTTCAGGGGCAAAACCAGAGACAGACTGACGCAAAAAATCTCCCTATCAGCAGGGTGTAGCTATTTTAAAATAGGTAGATGTGACTGTGTGCATGAGGATGTACTCTATGAAGCTGGCTGAACACTAGCACCTCTACTTGACCACCCAACATGTGTGTGCTCTGCACAATGAGGTGATTACGTTTACTTTTAGGGCTGGGGTGTCTACATAATTAGAACTATCGCCAGGCATCACAGAGTTCACGGTTCTCTTTCTACGTCAGCATCCCCGTACCTTTGCAAGTGAAGGATGCCTGTTAGCAGATGGCACACAGGTACATCCTGCCCTTTCTCTACTAGACAGCATTCCCTAAGACTGTAAGGGAGTGTTCTGGGCTATCCTCCCCAGTAGAAATAACAAGAAAGAACAAAATTAGGTAAGTTGACCTGAATTGCAAACTCCCAAGTTTTTGGTTTCAATGCTGATTGACCATCGTGATGAATGAAATACCAAAGAGTGCAGTTAAATCGTCAATGAGCAGTACAAAGGTCATGCATTCACTCAAAATCCTAATTCTGTTTCTATAACTGACATACCATAAACTAAATCATGAACAACACATAACAACACTCCCTGCCCATACAAATAAGCTTTACATTATTCCTGCCTCCCTAGTAACTTCTCTTTTGCATAAACCAAAGGACGAGAGAATCCTGAAATACAGCTGTTATATAAAAAAATGTTAAATTCAAGGGTTGGGTACAGTGACTGATACCTGTACTTATACGTGTACTCAGGATCAAGGTTCAAGGTCAGCTCCAGTAAAAAGTTCCCAAGACCTCATCTTAACAAATAAGCTGGGTGTGATACTGTGCACCTGTTGCCCCAGCTATGCAGGAGGCATAGGTAGGATTGCAGTTCAAGGCCAGCCTAAGCAGAAAAGCAAGACTCTATCTGAAAATAACTAAAGTAAAAAGAGCTAGGGGTATGGCCCAAGTGGTAGAGCACCTGCCTAGCAAGCTCAAGGTCTTGAGTTCAAACCCCAGTAGTGTAAAAAAAAAAAAAAAGTTCATAAAGTAGAAAGTGACGGTGTTCTTTTTCTTTTGAAACAGGGTTTCACCTATATAGTCTAGGCTGCCCTTGAACTTGTGATCTTCCTGCCTCAGCTTTCCAAGTGCTGGGATTATAGGAGTGTGACAAGTTATTCAATGAATGGGGGAAAAAGTTCAAATCAGACTCCCACCTCAAATCATAAACTGGGAAAATCCCTGATAGAATAAAGAATTTTTTTTTAAATACCACACAAAAAAGGGCTGGGGATGTAGCTCAGTGGTTGAGTGTTTGCCTAGCATGCACAAAACTCTAGATTTGATCCCTAGTACTGTAAAAAAAAAAAAAAAAAAAGGAACCAAAACAGTAAACTATCACAAAACAAGATGAGAATATAGATGAGTATTCAAGACTTTCTGTCCTGAGCATAAAAACAATGAAAACATTGAAAGGAAAATATGAACATATTTGACGCTAAAAACGTAAAATATATGTCTAACAAAAACTCATAAAGCAGGTGTGATGGTGCATATCTATAATCCCAGCACTCAGGAGGCTACAGCAGGTGGATCACAGCCCTGCCTCAAACAAAAATCAAAACCCAAACAGTGTCATGAATAAAATTATTAGAGAGCAAACTGGTAGTCAAAAGAAAATGACTGCCAATACTACAATGACAAAAGGTCATTCAGCCAGGCACTGGTGACTCACTCTTGTAATCCTAGCTACTCAGGAGGCAGAGATCAAGAGGATCATTGTTCAAAGCCAGCCCAGGCAAATGGTTCATGAGACCCTATCTCGATAAAAAACCATCACAAAAAAGGGCTGGTGGAGTGGCTCAAGTGGTAAAAGTGCCTCCCTAGCAAATATGAGGCCCTGAATTCAAACCCCAGTAATTCCACAAAAAAAGAAAAGAAATATACATTATAGACTGCAGGCAGGAATGTAAACTGATTCACTTTCTCTGGGGAGCAATCTGGTCATGTGTTCAAGATCCTTTAAGGAAAGTCCAAGGACTAGGGATGTAGAACATATGCTCAGCATGTATGAGACCCCAGGTTCAATCCCTAACGCCAAAATCCAAAACAGAACAAAGAAACACTGTAAGTATGGGGGTTGGGGATATAGCTCAGTGAAAGAGTGCTTGCCTGGCCTGTTCAAGGTCCAGTATTCCATCCCCAGCCTGCAAAAATAAATAAATAAATAATAAAGCCTAGGGGGTCCCCAAGACCACCTCCTGTACTTACCAGTAGGACACACTAGGCACAAATAGCCTGTACTCGTGGCTGATTTTTATAGGACACCTTGGGTCTCAAAACTATTTCCTTCCTTTATGTCCCAGAGCCTGCTCTAAGCCATTCAAAGGACCTCCCACGGCATCACCATGAGGGTAAATTACTCTTCCTGACGTCCACGAGCAGTCATTTTATAAGACAGAACGAATGTGAAAGGTGCAGCTCATACATTATGTTTATCCTCAATTTGGGCTTTTTTTTTTTTTGTGGAACTGGGGTTTGAACTAACTTGCAAAGCAGGTGCTCTGCCACATCTCCAACCCATTTTGCTCTGGGTTATCTTTAAGATGGGGTTTCACAAACCATTTGCCTGGAATGGCCTCAAACCTCGCTCCTCCCAATCTCAGCCTCCCAAGTAGCTAGGATTACAGATGTGAGCCACGAGCACCCCATGTGGCGCTTTTCTTCCTTAGCTCCAGTTCATCCAGTTCCTTGTTTGGAATCTTGTCTCTTCTTCCAAAGCATCAACTACCATTACCCCATCCACTACCCCAGCCATCTTTAGAGTCAGGGTTGACCTCAACCTCACTCAGAGCTTACGGTTAAGCTCCAAGTTAAGGTTTTTGAGAACAGAGACTTCAAAACTGGATGGAAAATGATATTAAATAGAGAAACCTAAAAGAGGAGGAGACAGGCAAAGAAAGAGAACAAATAGGAGAAGTATATGAAGGCAACTGTGCCCACCCAAACAATGTGCAAGAATGTACCTGGGAAAATTCGTCTTAAAGAAAACAATTAAGCCCAGTGTGGCTGTGCACTCCTGTAATCTTGGCAACTTGACTGAGGCAAGATTGCGAGTTGGAGGCCAGCTTGGCTACCTAGGGAGAATTTGTCAAAAAAGAGAGGGGGGGAGGGGACAGGAAGGGAAAGGAGAGGGAGATGAGGGTATGCGTGTGTGTGTGTGTGTGTGTGTGTGACAGGGAAACCAAGATTTACATGTTCATGTCTAGTGTTTTGACAATGCTAATCCCCTGTGTGATCTCAGGCAATTTATTTCCTGCCTGGAACTTTATCTTCTCTTTCGGTAAGACACTGGACCCAGACGATTTCTGAGGACTTTCAGACAGTAACATGCTGTGGACCCCAAAGGTGCAAGGAACGACCACTGACTGGGTCCAAAACCCTTCCCAGGGAGCGAAGATCCAGGGATGAGGGTAGAGGAACACTGGAGAGAGTACAAAACCATGTGGAGATGTGCGTTTTTGATCCACACCTATCAACAGGGTCCGTGACTTGAAGAATCCGAAGGCTAGGATCTCTGAGACTTTCCGGGTTGGAAACCCGCAAGGTTCCAGGACCACCTTAGCCCGCACCGTCCCCTCCTGCCCCGGCAAACCCGAACCTCCAGTTCTGAGGGGGAAAGGGGATCAATCCGGCCTCATCTCGTTCCGCTGAGTTAGGCGGGGGTTTACCTGCTCACAGGCTCTGGCCTGCGGCTCCTCTGTGCTTGGTTTCCTGAGCCTTTAGACGCACACGGCCCGAAGTGTCACCATGGGCGCCGCCATGCTGGCAGAACAACAACTTTATCGAAAGTGGCTGCCGCAGACACAGACAGGAAGGGGTGGGGTCGGAGGCAGAGGGTGCGGAGTGCGCAGGGGGCGGGGCGAGCCGGGGGCGGGGCGAGCCGGGGGCGGGGCGAGCCGGGGGCGGGGCGAGCCGGGGGCGGGGCGAGCCGGGGGCGGGGCGAGCCGGGGGCGGGGCGAGCCGGGGGCGGGGCGAGCCGGGGGCGGGGCGTCTGCCCTGTTGCACTGAGCCTGGGCTCCGAAGCCCAGCTTTCAACGGTCTTTTCTGGTTGAAGCACTCTAGATGTCTGAGGGTCACGTTATTATTGTAGCAGATGCGTGAGAGCTGTTCGTTTAGGGTAAACCAGACAGCAGCGATGAAAAGGAAGCTAATAAAGTTAGACGCCAAGGTTCAAATCCCCACATCGCAACAACTGTCTGTTGGGATTGGGGAGGCCAGTTGACTTCTTGATCTGTAACTGATCACGTGGTGAATGAAGCATCCTCTCACACCATATTCTGTGATTGTGTAGTCCTGTGAGGGGAATTACCTGGCCAAGAGTAGATCGGGGTTAAAGTGCTTTTCTCACACCATAGGAGGGCTGGGAATCAGGAAAGCGAAAATGCCTGACCAACTTTCCTGGAAGAGTTTATGTGACTCAGTTCCACCATACACACACACCTGCCAAGGGCTTCTTGCCTGTAATAAATCAATGAATCAATGAATTGCAAAGGACCAGTGGTGTTATACTTAAAAAAAAAAAAAAGTAAAATCCTACTTAAAGGTGAATTTGAAAATCTCATGTATGTGAACTATCGGGAATAAAATGGATTTGCTAACTGCAAAATGTTGGGGTACTATAGGACAAGAAAAAAATGTTTGCAAGACATCTACATGTATGGGTCTGAAATTGACTACCTCTACCAAGCAAAATTAGCACCATTGCTATCTGTATTCTACATCTTAGCTTCTGTTCTTACAGCAAGAACAGTAGTTGACAGAAAGGCAGTTAAAGGTCCTACAGATCAAATCCTCAAACCCAATGGCCACCCAACAGATAACCAAAAAACTCCTTGCCCATTTTCATGTTTTGAACAGTTTCCTCACAGCTCAAAATCCTAACACCTTGCCAAGCACCCGTGGCTCATGCCTGTAATTCTAGCTACTTGGGAGATTGAAATTAGGAGGATTGTCATTTGAGGCCAGCTCATGCAAACAGTATGTGAGATCCTATCTCGAAAATAACGAGAGCAAAACAGACTGGAGGAGTGGCTCAAGCAGTAGAATGTCTGCTTTGCAAATGTAAAGCCCTGAGGTTTAAATCCAGGTCCCGCCAAAAAAAAAAAGAAAGAAAAGAAAAATCCTAACACCTTGGCTCAAATCTCCAGACCAGCACCAACCTCACCTAAGGACTTGCTAGAAGTGAGAATCTCAGGCTCTACAGCAGACCTACTGAATCTTTTGACAAGATCCACAAGTGACTGAAGGCACATTCAAGTTTGAGACTTACTGTCCTGGAATGTGAGAGGAAGAGACAAAAATCTTTTTTTTTTTTTTTTTTTTGGCGATACTGGAGTTTGAACTCAGGACCTCATGCTTGTTAGGCACTCTAACACTTGAGCCACTCTACCAGCAGAGACAAGATCTTGAAGAACACTGATCCATCCTGCTCATTTTACAGATGTATAAACTGAGGCCCAAGGGAACTCACTGCCTTGCTCAAGTTCATGGTGTAAATTAGTAAAAGGATTAATATTCAAAACTGGATGTCCAGCCTGCCAGAAGATCCCAAATTGCAGATTACAAAGACATAAGGAGTAGAATTTCCAGTCCAATTGTCTTATTTTAAAGATGAGGATGCTGACATGGGAAGATAAGTCATGCACCTAGTTGATGGCAGAACCAGGATTCCAACTGGGTCTCTTGATTTCTCCACCCCCTACACAGGACACTTTAGTTAAGCTGACACCATTACCCTGAGCACTACCTAGGTAACCTAGCTGAATTTCTACATCAATCTTATTTTTCTTTGAAGATCTGGCTGAAACTGGTTGGCTCTAAGATGGCTACCAGAGCAACCACCAGGCAACCTATTACTTCATTATAATCCCATCTACAGGATAAATGGCACACCCACCAGTGCATGACATTTGACAACTGCCACATCGAAATTGGAAAGAACCATTAAAAGGAAGACAAAGAGGCAGCTCCCAAATTCTTGAAAATTCTCTGCTCAGTCCCAGAAGTCATGAATATTCTCCCCTTTTCTTTTAGTCCACCCCTCCTTCCTGTTTCTTTTATTCTTTATCTGTAACCTCCTGACTCCCAAGGGTTGAGTTGATTTGTGGGTTTATTTCCCACTTATCCTATTCTTGGCTAAGAATAAATTCTTCACTGCTCAATTGGTGCTCAGTCTAGCGATCGATTCCACAATTTGGGGGCAAAAAACCTGGTAACCATGCCATGAAACCATTGACTGACATATTAACCTGCCACACTGAGTATCTGCTTGAATCATACGTCACTACAGTGCCTCTTTAATATGGTCTACCTTTAATATGGTTCAAAAGCTCTTTCCTCTTATGAATTAAAGTTAACATTGACATTTCTAGAATAGTATTTCAAGTGGAATTTTCTAAAAGTCATTTGCTTTACTGAAAAGTTGCTATTTTTACATCAAAGACAGTGGCATGAAAGTAAATCTTTTCACTCTTAAAGAACTTGCAGCAGGGTACATTATTAAATGGAAGAGATGTTGCGGGGCTATGGAGAATGGTATACCATTTTTGATATTTTAAAAAAGGAAAGGGAATAAAAGAAATACATTGGTTAGAAAATGCATGGAAAGAACCTTACAAAAAATATATTCCAAACTGTGATGATTTCTAGGAACAATGGGATTGTATGGGTCTTCCTGTTCATGGTGTTTCTGTATCCCTTTTACTTATTCTAGTAGCTTGTGGAGCTGTCTATGGCCCTCAAAGATACACAGATCCTAATTCTGGGAACCTGTGAATGTCACCTTATATGGCAAAAAAAAAAAATCTTTGCACATGGAGATCTCTCTCTCTCTCTCTCTCTCTCTCTCTCTCTCTCTCTCTCCTGCCAAGGATCAATCCCAAAGCCTGATATATGCTAGACAAGTGCTCTACCACTGAGCTACAGCCTCAGCTCCATGAAAGTTCTTATGAAAGATAGCCAGGGGAAATTTTGAGACAGAAGAAAAGGCGCTGTGATGACTGAAAGAAGATGCTATGATGCTGGCTTAGAAGATGAAGGAAGAGACCATGAGACAAGGAAGATAAGGAGTACAGCTCTCCAAGATGAGAAAGGTAAGCATACAGATTTTCCTATGTGATCCAGCAGCTCCACTTCCAGAGAGAAACTCAAAAGAATTGAAAGCAGGGTCTCAGTGAGGTCATTTGTACGCACGTGGTCACAGCAGTGATCTAGGGACTAGGCAGAGTTCGAAAAATCTGGTGGCTGAGAAGGATGGCTTGGAGGTTGATAAAGAGTCACCTCCTGGACTGCTGACATTAATGGAATGACTTGTGACCTACAGCAGGGTCTTGTTCACTTATAGCCCCTGGAGCCTGCAGAAAATAGCAGCCAGTTTGACTATGAAAGGCCCAAACTACCTGCTCCTGACATGTATAAAGAATCAATGACACATTTCTAGTCTCTGAAAGTTAATGACACAAAACCAATTTTCTGGGTCTTACCACCCCCAGTTTCTGCAGACCCTCCCAAAAATTTGAGGTCTTGGGACCTCTTGGTTCTGTCTTGACCTGCCCACCATCTCATCTGGAGGGTGTGTTTTTCTTTGCTTTGCTTGCATTTATAAACTTGTTCCTGCTTAAGTGTGTCCATTCTTAATTTCTTTCTCCAATGAAGACTAAAAACACTGGAATCCAGTGACATATTTTGGTAAGCCAAGACAGGACACTGGAGGAGATCCCTTATTCAGGAGCAGGTGACTTTATGTTTCTCTGATTTTGATAAACCTAACTGATTCTTTATCGATATGGAGGTACAGGACCATCTTCTCAGTTTTACTCTCTCATTCTGGACTATTATCTTGCAAAACTTTCCTAACAGTGAAATTTTACTCCTCCTCTATCCTGTGTCTAGAAAGACAAAATAATTACCCAATAATTTGCCTTTTATATCCTAAACTGTAACTACAGGTTTAACTTGTAAAGATTTGGGGCTTTTTGTGTATTTTCTCTCTTTGCCTTCCTCTTGCTTGTATAAGATAGTTTTGCTATTCAACATCTTTTGGAATTTTTGTTATTGCAGCCAATCCTAGTTGGAATGTAACATTCTGTAACTTTTAAACTCACATAAGATCAAGGGAGGGATGGTGATATGTAAAAGTACTCTTTAAAAAATCTAAGTGGCAGCAAAGTTTGCAGAATATCTGCAGGCATGTGTGGACAGGTGATCTTTGTCTCATTTTGTCACAAATATAGTTTGGGTTTAAAAAATAAACAAGGTAAACAGGAACCAGGAGACATAAAAATGGTTATTTAAAAAGGAGAACATTTTAGATAAGAAAGAATTTTGTATATGATTAAGGTTTTGTCCTAAAAGCAAAAGGATTGTTCCAAAATGAAAGGGGGCAGGTAAGGAAAAAGCCAGAAAGCTAAAAGAATGTCACAGAAGGATTGTGTTAGGGTTTCTGCTGAGATTCGATTGTTGGAATATGGTAGGGCACAAAGGGACATAAAAGAAATGTAGGAGAACATTTCCTAGATAAAAAGGTTTTTACATGGTAAAATAAGATTTTGTCTTAAAATAAAAAGTTGTTCCAAAATGGAAACAGGCAGATAAGGACAAAACCAGGAGGCTAAAAGCATGTCACAGAAGGACTATGGTAGGGTTTATAATGAAATATAATTGATTTTTTAAAAAACATCATTCTGAGTGAGGTTAGCCTGGCTCAAAAGACCAAAAATCGTATGTTCTCCCTCATATGTGGACATTAGATCAAGGGCAAACACAACAAGGGGATTGGACTATGAGCACATGATAAAAGCGAGAGCACACAAGGGAGGGGTGAGGATAGGTAAGACACCTAAAAAACTAGCTAGCATTTGTTGCCCTTAATGCAGAGAAACTAAAGCAGATACCTTAAAGCAACTGAGGCCAATAGGAAAAGGAGACCAGGAACTAGAGAAAAGGTTAGATTAAAAAGAATTAACCTAGAAGGTAACACCCACGCACAGGAAATCAATGTGAGTCAATGCCCTGTATAGCTATCCTTATCTCAACCAGCAAAACCCCTTGTTCCTTCCTATTATTGCTTATACTCTCTCTACAACAAAATTAGAGATAAGGGCAAAATAGTTTCTGCTGGGTATTGAGGGGGGGAGCGGGAGGGGGTGGAGTGGGTGGTAAGGGAGGGGGTGGGGGCAGGGGGGAGAAATAAACCAAGCCTTGTATGCACATATGAATAATAAAAGAAAAATGAAAAAAAAAAAAAAAAAAAAAGAAAAAAAAAAAAAATAAAAAAAAAATAAAAAACCCCAATGCTGTCTTGATAAATTTATAAAAGGCTCTCTAAAAATTTCCCCTTAAACACCAGTGAAATGGGGAAACAAAGATGTGTGCCACCAATCTCCTCTCTGAGACAGCCTGCTCTTCTCTGTTAGGGCAAAGTCTTCCTTCTCTTAATAAACTTTACTGCTCTTAATACACTTTGCTATTACTTTAATTAGGTTTGGGGTCTTGCTTGAAATCTTTTCTTGTGGGAATTCAAGGACCAAGAACCCCAACTGAAATTCCTGGTAATAGCAGCACCATTCACAGCGGCCAAAAGTACAAGAAACCCAGGTGTCCACCAACAGATGAATGAATAAGCAAAATGTGACATATACATGCAATAGACTGTTATTCAGCCTCAAAAAGGAAGGAAATTCTGACATAAGCTACAACTGGATGAATCTAATGCTAAGTGAAATAATCTGAGCACCAAAGGACAAGTATTGTATGATCACTCTTATATAAGGTACTCGGTTTTAGGGGAACCTACTGTAGCAGTGAGGAGGACCAGAAGAGAGACAGACAGGCCTGTGTTCTGATAAAGTAGCAGGGGGGAAGGGATGGCATAGCAGAGATAAAACCTCAAGAATCCAAACGTGAAGAAGGTCACTTAGCACTAGGGGTAGAAGGCCACTAACACTAGGTAAAGTAGACTATAGTGGTGCACGTAACCACATATGGGTTAAACCTTGTTTTTTAATTTTATTGCCTCTGTAACCTGCTTGCAAGGATACATAAGGCGAGACCCCCTTGTTCTTGGGGCTCAGCCTTTTGCCATGAGACTGCTGAGACTGTGCCAGCACAATAAAGTGTTGCTTCCTTGCCTCAGAGTCCATGTCTCCGTTTGAGTTTCCTATAACACTACAAGCCCCATTCCACGTTTTGGCACCAGATGTTAGATTGCGAAAAGGCACAGAAGGATAGGTGGGAGACAGAGATGCTAGACTGAAAGAGGCATGGAGAGACAGGCAAGGAGATGGTTCAACATCTGCACAGGTTTTATTTGGGAGACGGAACCTGTGGGGGGGTCTCCAGCAGAGAGACCCACGTCCACTTACACACTGGAAGTAGATATAGGAGGTTGGTGGAGAAGTCCCAGGAAGGTCAGTGGGTAGAAAAATCCTCAATAGACCCTCTGACCCTCCAGAGATAATGGCTTAAGCGTGAGTGTTTGTAGTAAATGGCTAAAAGTGGATGTTTGTTATTCTTTAGGGCCAGGTAGAGAGTTCTAGTAAGCTACCTGTGAGGGGTGGGGGGAGGGTGTCTGGTCCTAACATGGTTGCCCTATGTTCACCCTAACACTCAAGGCAGTCAAATTTGTAGAGCAGAAAGTAGAATGGTGGTTTCCAGAGGAGTGGAGAGTTGTTTTTGTTGTTGCTGTTTGTTTTCTTTATTTGTTTTTTTTGAGATAGGGTTAGAATTAATAACCCTCTGGTGCTGAAAACAGACACACAAGAGATAGAAAATCTTGACAAAGCAATTTTCTCTTGATCAAGAGGGTGCAAGCATGTGCTCACTCCCATTAAGCAACACACAAGCACAAAATGGCTGACAGCGGCTCCTCCTTATATCCCTGACGCTGTTGTACCTGCCCCTCACCTGGGATTTGTCCAGGTCAAAGGTTCACAGTCTTTCCTGATTGGCTAAAAGGCTTGGGGGGATGGGTTAGGGCATGCAGTTTGTTGGGCAATGGAGTTGTACAGGAATCTGGAAGAAGAAGCAAGGATCCTTTAAACATGCAAGTCACTTAAGATGGCGAACTGAGGAATTTTTAAGTAATCTAAGAGGGTAATAAATACTTCGATAGAAAAGATCATTTTTCTTACACTATGTAGCCAGACTGGCTTTGACCTTGAAATTCTCCAGTCTCAGCCTCCCAAGTGCTAGGATTACAGGTGTCACCATCATGCTGGGCTAGGTCAGTTATTTATTTTTTTTTAATGGGTACAGAGTTTCAGCTGGAGAAGATAAAAAGAGTTCTAGGGATGGGTGGTGGTGATGTTTACACAGTAAAGTGAATATATTTAATGCTATTGAAACACTACTAAAATACTTATGTTTGTGTATTTTACCATGGTTTTGAAAAGACAAAAGAGATCCTCTCCTACAGTCTTCATAGGGAGTGATTCCCCCTCCCTACCCTTTAAATAAAAATGACAGGACGCCATTGTTTGGACTAAGCTCCTGCACTAGGCCCCAGCAGACCAAGCTAGAAATCAAAATGAAGTCTCTCACACTAACGTTCCACATCACCAAGCTGAAACTAAGCTGTTTATCTGAACTTCTGAGAAATCAGAATTAGATAGACAACGGAAAATTTCCCAAATAGGTCCATGTAAATCAGAATGGTAATGAAGTTCCCACTGCTTTAATCTTCACACAAAAGAACTGACCTGAAATACCTGGATGATATTAATCATCAGTTACCTCCCTATTGTTCTCAATCCACCCCTGCCTCACAAGGAAACTAACTCTGAAAGGACCACTCTGTCTCATTCTTTCCTTTCTCTTTTCTTTGGCCTTTATCTTTAAAACCAACCTCTTCTGCCAGCCCATCAAAACACTCTGTTTTATGAAGTGTTGACTAATTCCAGAATCAAAAATCAAGTCAATTCAGATTGTTAAACTAAATCATTGTAATTTTGTCTTTTGGCAGGTGTTGTATGTTGATAACACTGTGATTTATGGATCTTCAGAAATATTCTTTACATAATACCTCTCATTGACTAAGCCGACCTCTCTAGAGTTATACCCATAACATTTTTGTCCTCTATGCCCAGGACTCAACTTCAAGGGTAGGTCAGAGTCACACAATGCTAGAGAACACAAACACAGGAGAGCTTCTTCATATTTGAATAAGAGTTGATAGGAGCATAATAATAGACACCCTCATTTGAATGGTTACTTCTAATGTTCCCCCTTAAAAGTGCTTGCTTTAGGTTTTAGGTAAATACTCTTTCTGGTTTCTCACATCCAAGATAGCCTCTAACAATCTCCACCTGGGGTATTCACAGGCTTTGTAGTTCCTCCCTGTAGAAATAAGCTCACTTGTCCAAACTCAAAGAATGGACTTAGAGACACATAGAGTACAGTGAAAGCGAGACTTTAATGGTGGTTTTGCAAGATTGGGCACCTGTTGAGCAGGCACAAACAAAGTGGTTACAACAAGCATTATATTCTCTGATATGCAAGTCTCTCTCCCCAGTTCCTCATTGGCTGAATGCTACGGGGTGTACATTCTTTCCTGTACATCACCTAAATCTTCTATTGGGTTATCTAAAAATATGCCTCTCTTGGGCTTGGTCAAATTGTAGAAGCTGGCTTTTAAATGCTAAATGCCATTTACAGGTCTCGCTGTGATGTGCTTTCTGACACGTACACAGTTTTTACCCATTTCCTTGTTCTATCATGACTTACTCCTGCCAGTTTAAGTTCCCTTATCAGTTGGCCCTCCCCTCAACATCAGCAAGCTGATATGCAAACAAGCAGCCAGGGTTTAAATGCCTTGCCTTAGAAATGGACCACCACTGACTTTATTAGTAATGCACACTCACTGTGCCATGGGGAGTCAGTGTGACAGTAGAACTAGAACACAAGAGTAAGGTGTGTTGCTTTCCAGAATGGTTATAAAGGGTGTTACAGCTTCCATCTTAGTCTCTCTCTCCCTCTCTCTTTGCCTCTCTCCCTCCCTCTCTCTCTCTCTCTCTCTCCTTCTCCCTCTCTCCCTCTCACCATCCCATCTCTATTATCATCTTCATCCCCTTACAAATATGTTCATAATTTCCTATTCCTTCGGACTGCACCAAGAAGGGTACAACTGCTAATGTAAGCATCTAGGTAGACATGGCAGGAACAAGGAAATACCCCTGGCCACAAGATTCCACTCCCCTTTTGCAGAGGTGAAATCATAAAACCTTAGATGGCCCTTTGGTTAGAATAAAGTCCTATATCCTCCCTATTAAGCACACTTTCCATATCAAGCCTGTGAACCCACCTTGAGGGGTGGAACGACCACTATATGGCCTGCTACTGGCTGCACTAAAGGAAGGAAGGACAAAGAGGATCAAGTGCACAAATGCCTGCCCTCGCCTTCTCAAAAGCACAGGCATATGACTTCCCACACATGGGCAGCCACTGTGCAGTCACCAAATCATTTGAGGAGGACCAAAAGGCTCTAGTAACCCTGCCCTACTGGTTAGTAAAAATTCTCCAGTCTCTGACAACTTGGAAGCAAACTCCTGGCCTCATGCTCGGAGGTGTACTTTCACTTTGCTACTTTCAGGGGTTTTTTGCAGTGTCTTAATCTTAGATGCTGCACCTGAAGAACCAAGGAACATCTCATTCACCATAATTTAACCTTCGTTTCTGTGTGTTGCTGCCAAAACACAAAGTACTTGTATCCAGATCATGAAGGGCAAATGAAAATGAAGAGCTGTCCCACACTGGAGAAGACAAGGATGACATAATAATCAATACATGGTGTCCCCTGGATTAGATCCTAGGCCAGATGATAGAAGGAAACTCCCTTAATATTGTAAGGGGAGCAAACGTGAGAGAAAATGACAGAAATAACCATGGGGATATAAAGGGACAGATGGAAGAAGTAACTTTGTTTTAGATAAAGGAAACAGAAAGGTACACTTAAAAGCCGGGTGCTGGTGGCTCACGCCTATAATCCTAGCAACTCAGGAGGCAGAGATCAGGAGGACCTTGGTTTAAAGCCAGCCTGAGCAAATAGTTCATGAGACCCTATCTCGAAAAACCCATGACACACACACAAAAAGGACTGGTGGTGTGGCTTAAGGTATAGGCCTCGAGTTCAAACCCCAGTACCACAGAAAAAAAAAAAAAAAAAAGGAAAACATTTAGGGAGACTGAGAAACCAGCTTTGCACACAGGTGCCGAGGCACAGCAGTCTTTGTTCCTAGATAAGGGAAACAAGATAAAAAACCTTCCTAAAGGCAAACATCTAAAGGAATGAAATATAGATTCCTAAGGGACTGTAACACAGCAAACTTTCACAAGATAAAAACAGGGTCTCACCAGAATAATGAGCGGTGGTCATAAAATGTAGGTGATAAGCCTCGAGGACAAGATGGACTAACAAGAGCCTCTTGGAATGTCCAGTCTGATAAGGATGGAGGGCAATTAGAAGGTTGGGCTTGACCAAAAGCCAATTAGTCAATTACAGCCAGTGTCAAAGATAGAGTGGAGAGGGGTGTCTAAATTGGCCTCTATATAATCTCATGAACTTCAGCCATTCTTTGGCTTAGCTCTTTCACTAAGTCCTAGGCATCAGGGTGCTTTGCTGTCCTTTCAATAAACTTTGTGCTCGCTTTACTCTTAACTCCTGGTCTGGCGTGAACTTTCTTGTTCAGTCTTAACCGCTGTCCTGTGTCTTCAATCATCAACTGCGCCAGGACATGAACCAAGGGAACAACTATCCAGTCCAGTATCAATATGATAAAGAGCGTATTATTTATCTGTTTCTGAGAAACAAACCATCTCCAATATACCATAGCTTCTCACCTCAAACATTTACTATCTCCTTTGGATTTTGAAATGGCTTAGATGAATGGTTCTGCTGCAGGGTTTCTCACTGGATTTCAGTCAAGCTGTCAGCTGGAGTGCGGTCTTTGAAGATGGATGGTATTGGAGAATTCCTCACTCTATACCTTTCCTTATAGGCTAGCTCATGAGGTGGTTTTTTCCCTCCCAAGTAAGGGATGCAAGACACACATGCACACACAGAGAGAGAGAGAGACAGACAGACAGACAGAGGATAAAGTAAAAGAAAGAATCCAGGAAACAAGGAAAAACTGAAGGAGAGAAGAATGAAAGGTAAGAATATGAAAAAATACTGATCTCATTGAGGTAGACTTTAATTTTTTTTCTGTATTAAGGCATTGAGGATCTTTATAACATGTATATTACTTTGTGATTAAAAAACAAAACATATTTATTTTCTTAACTCTAGGCTCAGTCCTTTTTCAAAACTATTAGTATCACCACCCCCCACCCCCACATTATAAGAGGCTTCCATAATATGGCCACTTGGGAAATCCTCTTTCCTTCCGATGTATGTGTTCATGTGTCCTTTTATGGCAGTTGAGTTTCAGCTTCAACCACTGCATACCTTTCATTCTTGAGCACCCCTTTCCCCAGCGTCCTGTGGTCCTTCTCCAGTTGTCTCTTCTGTCTTGGTGTTCATTTTGTTGATGTTGTGAATACCATAGCAGCCAGGCCCTGTGTCAGGAGATGAATACACAATTGTAACAGGACAGGCTCCCCAACCTTATGGAGACTCAAACCCAAGTCCTTGCCTCCCTAGCTCTCCTCCCTGTCTTGGTGCTCTTGCTTTTCTCCCTATCTCTGTGTCTTCCATATTATGGGGTCTGACCTTCCAAGTTTCTCTCCCCTCTCCTCCTCTTCCCTCCCCTCTCCTTCCTCTTTCCCTTCCTCTCCCCCCCTCAAGCATCCTCTCATATCATCTGTCTCTTTCAGATCCTTACGTCACCCCCTCTTACCTTGTTTTGCCTTATTCACTCTGTTGGAACCTGCCAAGGTTTAGACATTCTGGAATTATTTGGGTACGATGACAAAAATTTTAATGGCCAGCTTGCTGAGTTCTTTGTGGACTCCCTTAGTATCTTGCGTGTCATTTGAATTGGTACAGCTCTGCTTCTCTACCCTCTGTTGGTTTCCTTACCTCCCGCTCCTTGCTGTGCACTCTTTGTCTAATAGAAATGTTGTGCTTTTCTATCTCCAGAAGCAGGAGTCTCTGTTACATTGACCATTTCTTCCCCTTAGTGTAAAGCAATACTTTTCCTCCTTTCTTACCTCATTAAGTAAGGCAGACTCACTAGAAATGGCCTAGAAGTGTAAACGTAATCCATAACCCCAACTTGACATTCATTTCCATGCATTTGTGCCCTTTTCAAACACAAATCATTGGTACAGTCAGGTAAATTCTTACCTGAGCTGTCACATTTCAGGCATTGATTCCGATTTTCTGAGAACAACTTTCAGCCTTCCATTATAAAGGTGAAGGCAAGCCCAAAAATTCATGGTACTGTGTGGCTGTTCTCCAATAAAAAAATGTCATGGCTGCTATAGTCAAATGACTTAAGGTGCAAGATTGGCTTGTCCTCTATTCCTCCATTTTTCCTGATCACTGCTTCTGGACTTCCCTTTGGGAAACCACCAGGTATGAACCATTTAATCTGGACACTTGACCTCCACTCTCAGGTCTAAGACCTGGCTTAAATCAATTGGTTCATTTCTTCCCCTGAGCATGAAGACAGTTCACCCAGGCACAATCACCTATGATGAGGATCCAAGGAAAGCTAGGACTAATGCTGGGAATACCAGATCTTGAGTTCTCTAGTTCTCTTTCCCGGTGAATAAATATTCTAGAAGGTGCCGTAGTTATCCTAGAACACAATGGAAAGAAAGTGAAATAAAAACATATGACCAGGGTGGGGGGAAGGGGAGAGTAATGACCCAATCATTGTATGCACATATGAATAAAGGAAGTAAAAAAAAATGTGACCATGTGGAGGAGCAGGAATAAGGGGAGGAGGAGGAAGAGGAAGGAAGGAAGAAAGAAGAAGGAGGAGGAAGGGGAAGAAGAAGAAGGAAGGAAGAAGGAGGAGGAGGAATTGAGTCCTGGCGCCATGGAAGGGTGAGGCCCCAGTTTGCCCCTTGAGTTCCCAAGCACAATAGCTAGCAAGGCCTCTTAATTATTCAAGCCACCTCACTTGAGCTTTCTGTTTATTGCTGCAAAAGTTACCTGCTATACACACATACTCAACTGACAAAACCTCTGCCTCCGTCCACATAGACTTGGTCTCAGGTTGTGTTGCCTATTTTCTCAAATATCTTTCATCTCCTTCCACTGCACCCTGTACCTGTTACAATCCTTTCCTCCCCTTCACCTGGACTATTGCAAGAGCCATCTGCAGGACTTTGTAGACATCTATTTGCTACTCTAGATGGCTCACAGTAGGTTGTCAGTAGACATCTTCTAAATGCAATCTCTTTAAATGGGAAAGTTTGATTGATTCTCATTATTCACAGATTCTGTTTGTGATTCTATCTACTTGCTGAAGTTGTGTAACCCCCAAATTGATAGTGTTCATGATGCTCTGAGGTCATTCTCTGACATGCACGAAGGAATGGGAGAAAATTGATTTCCCTGATAGGTACATTCTCAACTGAAATTGAACGAAGTGGCACTCTGTCTTCTTGTTTCAGCTTCCGTATTGCAAACAATGTCTTTTTCTGGTATATTCAGTATTAAAGTTTTTACATCTTTGTGCTTTTGCTGTGTAAGATGGCCCCAAAGTACGCAAGTGCTGCCTAGTGTTCTCCAGCACAAAAAGACTGTGATGTGTCTTACAGAGAAAATACACGTGTCTTTTATGATCAGAGGCTCACAGGAATCTAACCCTGTATTCTCCTTAGGAACACCAGTTCCTTAGGAACACTGGTTGAGTATCTGATAAGTCAGAACACTGGTTGACTATCTGATAAGTCAGTGTTCTATAATGTCAGAGGTGACATTAAGAAGCTATGATTATATAAAGCAAATAGGATTGGCATAGTCTAATATCATATCTTAGTCAACAAGAGCTTATGCTTTGGGTAGATATACCCTGGATTTATTCACTCTCTCTCTCTCTCTCTCTGTTTTTGTTTGATTTTTGAGACAGGATGATCTCACTTTGTAACCCAGGCTGATCTCAAACTCATGATCCTCCTGCATCTATCTCCCAAGTGCTGGGATTTTAAGTGTGTACCACCACATCTAGTTAACAGCCTGGTTTTAAAGAGGGCGCCTACTACTTTTTTCTTTTGTTTTCTTTTCCATCCCTTTTCCCTTTCTCTCTCTCTCTTTCTCTCTCTCTCTCTCGTTCTTTCTTTCTTCTTTCCTCCCTCCCTCCTCCCTTCCTGGGATTGAACCCAGGGCCTTGTGGATGCAGAGCACACGCTTTACCACTCAGTTACATCCTCACTGGCCCTACTATTTCCAAAATGAGCAATCTTGGGCAAATCGCTTCCTGAGCCTCAGTTGCTCTTATGGTAAAATGAGAATTTTTGTGCTGGCAGGATTAAATGCTCTTACCATATGAAGTGCTTGGCCAAGTTCTAGACTGAGTAAACACTCAGGTGTCAGGTATACTATTTTTGTTTCTTTTATTGAATCTAGAGTCAATCTGCACACACTAGTAAGTGGGTGGGAAGTGCCAAGGCTGCATAGTAAAAAACAATGATCTCTATTATTAACTTGTTCAGTGGAGGAAAGAGCAGTGTGGTGCAGACATCTACCATATCTCTGCCAGGCTGTGAGCAACTTGAGGACAGGAACGGAGTCTTGTCCACTCCAGGGGAGACACCATGACAAATGAATATCTCAGGAGAGATAGATGTTGGGTAGAACTGAAGCACAGTTACTTGCTGATTGTGACAATTTGTACAACTCACCCTCAATTGACTCATCTGTAAATGGGATAATGATAATGATCCTATCTTGTAGGGATAGTGTCTATTTAAGTACAATAATCCATATTAGTGCCTAATACAAGGCCTGGAATGTAAGACTCCATTAAATGCTGGTTTCCCCATCCCTGACGCAACAGTCAGCAGCTTCCTGGTTTGTGTATCTAGCCAAGTTAGCTGTGCCTTGAGATGTGACCCTGTGGCCTATACTTGTGAGCTGGGTGAATTTGCAAATGACTTTCCCCATGGAGGAACTGAGCTGAGCCTGTCCCCAAGTTCCAGGAGCCACTTCCAGGGAGAGTGCCCCAGTCTTCTGTTCTTCTACTCTGAATGGAGCAGAGCTATGAGACAGGAAAGAAGCAACTTAAAGCCAACACTCTTAACTGGACATGCACTGCGATTAATATTAGTTGAGTGCAGTGTGCTAAACATCTCATTAATATTAACTCAATTCAGCTTCATAACCAACCCTCTGAGGAGGTGCTATCATCTTTTTGTAGAAGAAGAAATTGGGACTTGGGGAGATTAAGGAGGTTGTTCAAGACCACCTGGCTGTAAGTGCTACAATAGGGATTATACCCCAGCAGGCAGTCTCCAGGGCCTATGCTCTTAACCTCTAAAGCTGGGCTGCTTCCCTTACCACTTCATGCACATACCTGCATGATAAAGGTGGATTAAGTGTCTGCTGCAGAAAAAGCAGCAGGCCTGTCACCTGACCATCATCCCATGGAGGAGGTCCGCTGCCCCTCCACATGTAAAGGCAAAGGGAGACTTTGATCCTCACTTACATGTCCTAGTTTTTGTCACACTGAGTCTCACCTTCTTTTAAGCCTCATTTTACCCATGTAATATCCAAATAGGCCTTGTTTTCAGTGTTTCATCTTGTGAATTTGAATAGAGTTTTGAATTACTCTCTTTTAAGCACTGATGAAAAAATTGGCTTCCCACTACCTGTAACCTTTGCTTCTTGAGAAAGAGTCTCGGGGATTGGATGAACCTTTTCTCCCCCACATTGGTTTTGCTGACCTGGAGGTGAAGCCTGGCATTGATTGACAAAAGACTCATGATGACCTTGACACAGATAGTGTCTGAGTTAACTACAAGACAGGAATAGATGTCCTTCTGGAAATTGCTACAAAGCATCTGGGCCTGGAGTGTTCTGAGGTGAAATCAGTGTTTTTCTAGAAGCCTGGTATTAAAAAGGACTCATTTCTGAATGGCAGCTCTTTCATTAACTTTCTGTTTTTTCTCCCTATGCCTAAAAGTCCTTGACGTATATGAGAAAACCCACTCGGAGTGACTCATATCAAATTATACTTGGATACAGAGACAGACCTTGGGATTAAGTTTTTAATCTGTTCATTATAGGGGAAATAAAAAAACCCTTTCCATTGCTGCTAATCTCCTTAGGCTTGTTATTGCTTCTAGAAGAAAGATAATCTTGTTTGAAGAAATACTGAATTTATAACACAGTATTGAGTTACAGTTGACCTAAAGATGTTCAGAATTTGTTATTATTAAGAAGGGGTTATAGGTGACACAAATTTATTTCCAAGTATATTAACTGTATCTTGTCCATATTTTGGTGATCTGCAATTTTGATAAATACATTTTACAAATATCCTATAGCTCCTGTATTTCTAACATTTATTTGGCATTTAGTCATTTCACCTTTTAGCATCTCTTGTATTTTTATAGAGCTAACTAGCCCTTGAATTTGTGAGCTAGTATCTTCTTCCCAAGTAATCTATAAATTAATGAAGTCAATAATCATATTCCTCTGTCCTTGATCAGCAGTACATGTTTTTCTTTTGTCTTGTTTTTGTTTTGAGACAGGGTCTTGCTCAAACTGGACTCAAACTCATGATCCCCTTGCTTCAGGCTTCCAAGTGCTACAAATACAAGTGTGCACCACCACACCCAGCTTCAGCAATAGTTTTATACACAGTAGCAAATTATGTGCTCTTCCCAAACATCTAGCTTAGTATTTTTCATCCCAAATTATAGATCAGAGAAGTAGAGAGCACCTAGGCCTCAGTCTCCTACTCTGCTCAATTTGTGGGGGGTAGAGATTGTATATTATTATGGTCTGTCTATGAAGTGTCCTCCAAAAGGCTCACATGTTGAAGTCTTGGTCCCCAGGCTGGTGAATACCATCATTAAGAGATGAGTGAATCATGAGGGCTCTGACCTAATCAATGAACAAATCCCTTGATGGATTCATAATTTGATGGTATTCATGGGATGTGGTGGAACGTTTTGGCCTGGCACCAAGTTGAAGGAATTGGGTTGCTGGGATCATGTCCTTAAGGCTATGTCTTGTTGCAGACCCCTTCCTCTACCTCTGTGCTTCCTGGCCACCATGACATAAGCATCTCTTCTCTAACTCACCACAGGACCAGAAACAGTGGAGGGAGTCCATCATGGACCAAAACCTCTGAAACCATGAGCCAAAAAAACCTTTTCTCTTTTAAATTGTTTTTCTCAGCTATTTTGTCCCTGTGACAAAAAAAAAAAGTAACACGCGTATGTAAAGAATTTAACAATTTTACATCCAGACACTGGAGACACCTTGGGAACTAGTTACTATCAATATTGCTAGTAATAACAATAATGTAACTGCCTCATATCTTTCAGCAGCTGAAAGGGCTTCCTGACATGTCCTTTATTTGTCAATGGCTGATGGTAAACACATCCCTGGTAGAAAGGATGGTGCCAAATATAGTTGTACTTTTCATTTTAATCACCCTTCAAAGTATGCAACTAAGAAGTAGCTTGAAATCCCTTCTTTATTCATTTCCTCCTCATATCCCTTAATCTTTTTTTTTAACCCTTTATGTCCCTCTTTCCTCCCCCATATAGTTTTAAAATTTTTAATACAACACAACCTTTATCTTCCTAATATTGATTGCCTTCCAAGTTCTTCTGCTGAATGATTTCCTTCCCCTTGTGGGGGATGGAGCAATAAGAATAAAGAGAAGGGACTAGAAGTCCTGGCTGGCCAAACAACAGCAACACAACAAAATCACTGCCACCACCAGCAGCATTTACATTTCCATGTGGATCCAAGAGGAAAGGAGGGGAGAGAAGAAGGAAAAAAGAGCCATTGAGCTGAGTTCCCATAGTTGTCCAAGGGAGGAGAAAGAAGAGAAGAGTAGGAGAAAGAGGAAGACAAGAAAGAACAAGAGAAGGAGATGGAAGATGAAAAAGAATAGAAGAAAGAGAAAAATCGAGAAGTAGAAGGAAGAGAAGAACATGGAAGAGGTGACATCCCTGGGATTAGTCAGATGAGAATCTTGCCAGCTTTTAGCCCTGGAAGGGAAATGCCATTCTAGAGCCCACGGAGGGGTTGAAAACAGCAGATGAGTTCCGTGGTGTAGTCCATCACCAAGTGAGCTCTTATTTGGTAGCCATTTAGATCTGGACCACTCTGTCCCCAGAAAGAGGAGGAGGATGCTAACTGCCCTGAATTATAGAACCCTTCTCTCAGGCCAGGTACTGTGCTTCACTGGGTAGCAGCCAGCAAGCTGTTTCACTTCTCTAACCCACCTATTAAGTAAAGTAGGCATGGTACCTACCTCCAAGCCTTGTTATTGTAAGGATTACGTGAGAGAACACATGTAACGCAATTGGTGTAGTGCCTGGCACATCGGTACTTCTCAGTTTTGCAGACTTTGGTATTGTATATGGGGCCATTCCTTCCAGAAGCGGGGAGTAGGGCAGTCCAGGTGTGTAGTATATAGATCTGGTGAAGGGGTGGGCTCATTAGTGATGCTAGATTGCAAAGAGGTATGTATTCAATACCTCTCTCCTGACTCAGCCTCACATTATCTATAAGGAGTAGGCTAGTTCAGGGTCATTGTCTAGGTCAAATGCTGCTGCTGAAGCATGTCTGACCACAGTGCTCACTCATGCACATCACCCAGGAATTCGGCAGTCTGGGGTGGGCCTGAGATCCTGCATTTCTAATTTCCCAGAAGTGCTAATGTTGGCCACACATGGGCCACACTGTGAGTACAAAGACCAACTGATGGCTGTGCTGTGAGAGTCAGTGGCAACATCAAGGTAGAAGTAAAGCTACCGATTTACTTCTCAGCTCTACTCATTCTTGTGGTGACTTGTGCCAGTAATCCTAGCTACTGGGAAGGTGGCAATCAGGAGAATCATGGTTCAAGGCTAGCCTGGCAGTGATGGGGGGGAACTCATGAGACCCTATCTCAAACAATAAAATGTTGGGTGTGGTGGTACACACCTGTCATCCTAGCTATATGGGAAGCATAAATAGGCCAACCTAGGCAAAAATGGGAGACCCTATTTGAAAAACAGCTAAAACAAAAAGGCTGGGGGAATGGCTCAAGTGGTAGAGCAGCTGAGTAGCAAGTACAGGGTCCTGAGTTCAAACCCCAGTACCACCAAAAAAAGAAAAAAAATAGAAGAAGAAGAGAGGAAAACAAAATGAAAGTGAGTTACTTTTAAGGCCAGAGAATAAAAGAAGAATTGAAATTTTGCCAACTAGGGATTGGTCCTATTGAACCTGCTGGAATAAATACATTTAAATCATTTGAAATTAGCCACCTGTTCATCAAACAGAGGCTGCCAAGGTGCTTGGAAAAGATTTTTTTTTTTTAAGCGCACTTAACACCTCTCCACCTGGGTCCTATTGACATATTAACTTTGCTCAGCAGATCTGAAGGCAAAGACTAATCAAAATCAAAATAACCACATTTCCGTCTGAATGGTTCTAGCTACCTACGAACAATTCAATTTAATCCACCCAACGGTGTCTGAAATTTTTGTATTGTTCTAAGCACCATCTTTGGTTCATCTTCGGTTCTGAGGACTGAGAGGGAAAACATTGTATGCACATTCTGAGGAGTTTGGGGGCTAATTATGGAGACAAATGACTGAATTCCCCTCATCTTTTTTTTTTTTTTGGTGGCCCTGGGGCTTGAACTCAGGGCCTCACTCTTGCTAGGCAGGTACTGTATTGCTTGAGCCACTCTGTCAGCCCTGTCTTGTGTTGAATATTTTTGAGATAGGGTCTCACAAACTATTTGCCTGGGCTGGCTTCAAACGGTGATCCTCTTTATCTCTGCCTCCTGAGTAGCTAGGATTACAGGGATGAGCCAATGACACTCAGCTCTGAATTTCCCTCATCTATGAGGGTGGCGAACATGGGACTCAGAGGTGGGACACATCTTTCAGCCTGGAGGTGAAGGGGAGGTATGACCAGGAGAGGCATCCCGGAGGAGGTGACTTCAGTGCTGTTCTACTCCTGTGATAGCACATATCCTTCGTGATGTTCATTCTTCAAGTTCCCAAAATAGGGTCTAAGAAGCTGGGTAGCCTGCCCCCAAAAGAGCAAGGTCCCAGAGTCCTCTGCCCACCATAGACATAGAGAGTGGCTAAGATATCATCAGTTCCTTGGCTCCTGTACCCCACCAAAAGGGGCAGAGGCAGTGGCCCTGAGCAGACGTCCCCAGGAATTGCAATGAGAGTTCATTAATGTATGTGTTAGCATCTCATCAATGTCCCTTGCCAACACAGAGCACTGAGGACTTAGTAGCATCCATCAAAAACTAGTATTCTATGGAGTTTGTTCTAGAGGTGCTTCTGTAGCAACCAGCATCAGTCAGGACTCTCCAGAGAAACAGAACCAACAGGGATTTGCTCACATGGTTGTCTCCAGGGCACATGGGCAGGCTTGGAGACCTAGGGAAGAGTTGTAGTTCAAGGCCAAAGGCAGTCTACTGACAGCATTCTCTCTTGCCCAGGTCTTTTTCTATTAAGGCCTTTCACTAATTGAATGAGGCCCACCCGCATTGTGAAGTAGAATCTGCTTTACTGAAAATAAACAGAAATATCTAGAGTAATGTTTGATCTATATCTAGGCTCCGTGGCTCAGCAAAGTTGACGCACAGAATTAACCATGACAGTGCCCTATTGCTTCACGTGGTGTTAGCTAAGCAGCCCCTTTGGGGCAGGAGAAGCTGAACCTTCCAGGCTGGTGGGTTGGTGCTGGCGGTGGGCTGGGTGTTCAGCTGGCTTTCTGATGTGGGAGAAGGGGGCCTGGTTTCTCTCCATCATGAGCTCCTGCATGGGACTGCCTGGGTCTTCCTCCAGTAAGACAACTGGACTTCAGGGCCAGCTGTTCTATGACATCCTCTGATCCCAAATTATTCGTTCCCCAAATTCTCCTGCCTTTGTTCCACCAGGCCTGAAGACCAGAGCTCATCATCTAAATAAGGTTCAGCCTTCCCAGGGGCAATTCAAAATGGCCACAGAATCTGTGTCCCCTGCCTCTTGAGTGTGGGGAGGAGGAGCTCTGTTGGCCATGTTGACAAATAGCCAAGGTGACACTGTGCCAGTTTCTAGGCCCTGGCCTTAAGAGACTGGTGCTTGCCAAGCGCCTGTCCTGTGGCTCACTTCTGTAATCCTAGCCACTCAGGAGGCAGAGATTAGGAGGATTGCAGTTCAAAGTCAGTCCAGACAAATAGTTTGCAAGATCCTATCTTGAAAAACCCTTCACAAAAAAAGGGCTGGTAGAATGGCTCAAGGTGTAGGCCCTGAGTTCAAACTCCAGTACTGCAAGAGAGAGAGAGAGAGAGAGAGAGAGAGAGAGAGATTCTGGTGCTATCCACCCTGTCTCTTGGAACACTTGCTCTGGGCCTGAGTTGCATGATGTTCAACAACCGGGAGTCCACCATGCTGAAAGGACAGCAGCTGACAGATGTTCTAGTCTGCAGTCACCACTGAGCCCAACTTTCAGCCACGCCCCAGCAAGGTTCCAGAATGAAGTCACCTCAGATCCCCTGAGCAGCCCGGGCGCCAGCAACTACTACAAACCTTCGTGGACACCATGAGGAGTAGATCTGCCCAGCAGAGCCAGGCCCAAAATCTTGGCTCACTAAAGTAAGCAACATTAAGATAGTTGTTTTAAGCCATAGCAATAGATAACAGGAGCCAACAATGTCCTAACATTTTTTTTTTAGTTCTGTTGTTGATAAGCCTTATTATTTTTTTTTCTTTTTAAATTAATTAATTAATTTGGTAGTACTGGGGTTTGAACTCAGGGCCTCTGCACTTGCTAGACAGGCACTCTACCACTTGAGCCATGCCTGCAATTCTTTTTGCTCCGCTTATTCTAGATAAAGGGTCTCACTTTTTATCCAAACCAGCCTGGACCATGATGTCCTATTTTATACTTCCCACCATTGCTGGGATGACAGGTGTGCACCACCAAGCCCAGCTTTTTCCCATTGAGATGGGGTCTTGGAAACCTTTTTTTTGGTCAGGGCTGGACTGGAATCATGAGCCTTCTGATCTCAGTTCCCTCCCCAACACACACATAGCTTGGGATCACAGATGCACACCACTGAGCCCAGCTATTAATTGAGATGGGGTCTTGCAAGGTTATTGCTCAAGCTAGCTTTGAACAGCAGATCTCCCAATCTCAACCTCCCAAATAGGTAGGATTACAGGCGTAAGTCACTGGTACCCGGCTTAAACCTTAGTTTTATGTTTAACAGCAGGAACTTCTTTTCCAAAAAGATTTCATGTGGAACTCTTACTGTGTGAAGAGATGCAAGGGAGTTATTTTGCCTTAAGTCAGGAGAGGACCTCACCACATGGCTAATGCATCTCTGAAAGAATGCTCAGGTGCTCATTTGGGGTCCAGCCAGTTAGTATAAATTAGAAATTGTATTACAAAGACTATACTAGCAGTCTGAGGGTTAAATGGTTTGCTTTATGTAAGTAGCTCTCAGTGTGATCCCAGGATCAATATGGACTGGAAATTTATGAAAGACAATTTCTCTAACCCAGAATTATCAAATTAAAAATTCTGGATATGGGACACAAACCTTCCAGGGAAGTCTGATGCAAGCCACAGTTGGAGAACTACTCTTCTTTATCACAGAGTGAGGGAGTTGCCAAGCAAAGATTCTGAAGTGATCAAACCTGACTGTGAATCTTGGCCACATCTTAGTTTTGTAACCTTAGATAATTAATGTCATTCAGTGCCTCAGTTTCCCCATCTGGAAAGAGAAGTGAGTAGTAATGACTATTGTCTCTTTTTTCTATTCCTACTCTCTCCTCTGATGACCCCAACCCTTATGGATGGTAGAAAGGGAGAGAGGGAAGTCCCAAGCTGATGTGATGACTGAACAGCTGCCATTTCTCCATCCTGGGACTGTGGCGTTTCCTTCTAAGAATCCTTAAGGCAGCAGGTGAGACACTGAGGGTATCCATCACTAAGGTTCAATTCATTACCGCCCAGCTGGCCCTGAAATTTTCAGAAGCCTCAGATGTCCCTAGCACAGAGACTCGTCATTGTACAGGACACCCATCTGTCCCTCTGGTCCTTATGCCTCTGTCTGCAGCATCAGCCCATGAGCCTCTCCTCCCCTTGCCCCTCCCCAAATCTTCCTCCAAGATGCAAGAAGCAGCTGGTTCTGCCTCTAATTACTGTTTTTTCACTTACCTACTTTTCCTTCTTTCTACTGTAATGTCAATATCAGAAGGAGGAGGTTGTCAGGGCAACCCAGAGTGGAGGCAGGAAGTCTATCCTTGACTGAGACCTTAACCCTGTTTGGCTAAACACCCACTGGGTTCTTGGTAGCCTTGTAGTTCCTGGTAGCAAGAATGCAAACATTTAACGCTTCTGTTGTTTTTCTTTCCCTCCTCTGATAACATCCCCCCATCCCTCCCCATCTCTCTCTTTCCCTCTGTAAAGCTGGCCTCATCTCTACATTCTCCAGCATTGACTAGCTTAACTCTGTTTCTACTAACCTTGATGTGTTTTCCCTCTGATGCAATCTCTCAAGGCCTCCCTATGGTCCCGCTGAGCAGTACTGCCTACACCACTCCCCCAACATGGCGGGCAGGGCTCTGAGCAGAACAAATACCAGGAGAGCCTGGGGGTATGGGTGGATACTTGTGGAAGGCAGGCAGCTGGTGGTAACAGTTTTATTAATCCCTTCTCTCCAGCCTGCATTCTCACTACTACAAAACTCGAATATTGTTGCTCAGAGTTGCACGATTATGTTATGATACCATTTAGAGCAATAAGGGAAAATCTAGAGAGAAAAACACCAGAATATAGACAGAAATTACATCTAAAAGCAAGAGGGTGATTTTTTTACTTTTCTGTGTTTTTCTGAAAATGTTTATAATAAGCATATATTACTTTTTTACTTTATTTTTGAAATGATTATAGGTTTGTAGGAAATTGCAAAAAAAATAGTACAAAGAGGTCTCATGTATAAAGGGTATCCTTTACCCAGGTTACGTATTACTTATTATAATAAAAAATGAAGATGTTAAAAAAATATTCCTGGCCAGATATGGTGGCTCACACCTCTAATCCTAGGTACTCAAGAAGCAAAGATGGGGAAGTTTGTGGTTCTAGTCCAGCCCAAGCAAAACGTTTGCAAGACTCCACCTCAACCAATAGCAGTTGGGTGTGGCAGTGTGCACCTGTTATCCCAGGTATGCAGGCAGTATAAAATAGAAGGATCCCAGTCCAAGCCAGCCCAACATAAACACAAGAGCCTATCTCAAAAAATAACCAAAGCCAGAAGGGCTGAGAGCATGGCTTAAGTGATAGAGCACCTGCCTTGCAAGCACGAAGCTGAGTTCAAACCCAAGCACTGTCCCCCCACACCCAGTACTCCTATATGCATAGAAGTCAACTTGGAAGAGTTCTCAATGGCTAAACCCAAGATAATCTGAAAACAAATGATGACAGTAATGGATTATAGTCCATAGAATAAAATCAACTTGCAAGAGTCCATACTGATAAAAATAAGTACTTGAATAAATAAGGAGAAAGGACAGCTCTTCTTCTTCTCTTTTTGGTGGTATTGGGGTTTGAACTCAGGGCCTGCACCTTGAGTCACTCCACCAGCACTTTTTTGTGAAGGGCTTTTTTGAGATAGGCTCTCATGAACTATTTGCCTGGGTAGGCTTCCTCCAGTGATTGATCCTTCTGATCTCTGCCTCTGAGTAGCTAAGATTACAGGTGTGAGCCACTGGCACCAGGCAGGACAGCTCTTCTTTACAGTAGAATTGCAATTAAGAAAGAACAATGCTTATAGGAAATCAGCACTAGGTCACCAGCACAAGAAAGCATCACCACCGGATGCTAAAACAGTGGGCAAAACATATTTGCATAGTCTCAAGGTGTCTCCTCACAAGATAATTATTAATTACAGGGGAAAAACAGAAACCAGGCAGACACCGTCTTTACCAAGGTATCCAAGCCAACATCACCAGGAATAAGACATATTGAGATCATGTATCCTTGATAGGATTCACAATATGACTTCTGCCTTATTCTTGTTCAAAATGATTACCTCAATCTAATCACGAGAAAGCCTTGGCTAAGCCCAAATGAGGGGTATGCTGCAAAGTACCTGATGGGTGCTGTCCCAGGTTACCTGACGCTAAGGAGACATGACAGGTAAAGGCAATGTGGGAGCTGGAATCTGGGATCCTGAGCTAGTAAAAGGACATCAGTGGAAAACTGAGAGCATTCATTAGGGTTCTTGGTTGTTAGCAACATAAACTGACTCTGGTTAGCCAAGATGTATTGGAAAATCACTCGGGTAGTAGAAGAAGCTGCAATTTGAACCTAGATTGATTAGATCCAATATTTTTTTTAATACTCCCATATACACAGGAGAAACTTGAGAGAGTTCCCAATGACCAAATCTGAGATAAATTGAGCAAGAAATGATGACAGTAGGGACTATAGTACATAGAATAAAATTAACATGCAGGAGTCCATATTGATCTAAATAAATACTTAAATGAATAAATCAGTAATGGGAAGGTTCTCCTTTTTTCTTTTTTTTTTTGGCAGTACTGGGGTTTGAACTGATGGCCTCATGCTTGCTAGGCAGGCACTCTACCACTTGAGCCACTCCACCAGCCCAAAACAACTCTTCTTTACAGTACTGTTCCAATTCTTAATCACTACATTTTGCTTCCTTTCTGTTTTTGAGATACTGTCTTGCCATGTAGCCCAGGCTATCCTTGAACTCTTGATCCTCCTGCCTCTGCCTCTTGAGTGCTGGAATTACAGGAGTATGCTGCCATGCCCAGCCATTTTGCTTCCTTTTGACAAATAACTAAACATCTATTGAGGCTGTCTGTGTTCTGAGCAGTGGAGATAGAAAAATGGAACAAAGATTTGGTCTCTGAACTCAATTACTCATAACCATATTGGTATCCTCAGTACTGAGCAAAGTGCTAGAACTGGCAGGTCCTTAATAAATGGCAATTAAATGGATTAATGAACCGATGTGGTAGCTGTAATTTGCAAGTTCCCAATGATTTCCAGTTCCTGGTATCCCCTCCCATACTGAACTGAGCTCTGTGAAGTTCATAGACTAATGTAATACAGTAGAAGTGGTGACTCATGATTTTTGAAGCTAGGTCACAAAAAAAAAAAAAAATTGTGACCTCAACCTTTTTCTAGGCTGTCTTGCTCCAAGTCAGTGGCAAGCTCACAGGACACTTAAACAACCCAGTTCTACATGGTGAGAAAGTGATCCCTCTTGATGACAGCCATGTGAAGGAGCCATTTTGGGAGCAGATTCTTGAGGCCAGTAAAGCATGTAGGTGACTTTAGCACCTGGGTTCAATGTCATGAGAAACGCTTAGATAGGACAACCTTGCTAAACTGCTTCTACATTCCTGGCCCGCCAACACCATGTGAGATATTTATTATCATTCTAGGTAACTATGTATTGGGGCACTTTATTATACAGTAATACATAACTAACACAATGAATGAATGTCAGACTTCTTTTTTTCCCTCCTGTGCCCTGGTTGTCCTATCATAGCTCTATCAGTACAATATTTGGTGGTTTTACATCGCTGCAGCCACTGAACTCTGAGGACAGAGATGGTCCTTTATCTCTGGGTCCCCAGAGTCTGGTGTCATACTTGACACAGAGCAGGTATTCAATAAATATTTGCTGAATTAAATTCATGCTGAGAGAACGATAGAGTCTTAACCCTATCTTTATCCAGACTTCTATAGCAATTCTAAAATTGTTACATTGCCACTGGAGAGAAAGAAAAGGGAGATACTTATTTTAGAACCCTGAAATCAATAAGCTTTTCCCCTCCAAACTTCCAGTCATCACTGTGTTCCAGAGATACCTGAAATAGAAGCAGAAGTCTTTAGGAAGGAGACTGATGTCCTCCCACTACCCACCTGGGTTGAAGACTGGCATTTCCCTTAAGCCACAGGTCATTTTAGTGCTCTGACTTGTCCCTAGTTTGCAAATAACACAATGTGCAGAAATAAGCTCTATTCCATCTACAAGCATCCAGAATTCAAAAATTTTAAATTATGAGAACTATTGATCCATACGAAAAATATAGAATGGTCAGTGAGGAATGCAGGGATAAAATTGCACATGCATCATGATAGGTTCCAGCCCTGGCCCCTGAGTTTACTCATACAAAAGTGACTAGTTCTGGGTCAATTCCAGGCCCAGGTAGCTTTTCACAGGTTCAGCCTGATCTGCATCCCATACGCATTGCTTCTCACCATTTCCTGAGACATAGAGGAAACCTGTTAGAGTGAAAAGAGGCATGGAAGCATCAGCACAGGTTTTATTCGGGAAACAACTTGCAGAAGTGGGTCTCCAGCAAGAGAGCTAGAGCCCACTGTCACGTACAAGCTTGGGGTAGGTGTAGGGAGAAGTAGGAAGGTCACTGGGTGGGAAAATGTTCTTTGGGTCACTAAGGAATGCTGTTACTGGGCAACCAAGGAAGATAAGTTGTAGTTAGGTCACTCCTCTGCTTAACTGTCCTTGGCATCCACCTGGAGATAAAGGTTAATGACTGCCCCTTTGTCATTTTTTGGGGTCAAATGGGGAAGTTCCAGTAAGCCACCTGCAAGAGGGAGGGGGTCTGGTCCTAACATTGCTGCCCTTACTGTTGACCCTAACAAAACCTACTCAGCAAAGGAAGCTGGTGTGGGGAAAGCCTTTAGCCAACCACAACTGGGAGCCAATGGGAAAATGCTTCTTTCTCTTCCTCTCAGATGGTTCCAGATTCAGCTCCCAGTTGCACACAACTATGGCCAATACCATAATATACCCCTGTTTGCTTCCTTCCCTCATCCCTCATTCTTGCTTCCTGGAATGACATTCCTTAATGAAGTACTTGCACAGAAAACTTTGTCTCAGTCTCTGCTTTCTGGGAAAAGCAGGCCAAGTCAAACATCATGGCATTAGAAAAGAAAAGTGTATTTATAAGGATAGAGACTGAAAGGGAAAACACTGGCCCTGGATGTCATGCTACAGGAGGATTGAGAATTCCAAGCCAGGCTGAGCTATATAGAGAGACCCTGTCTCAAAAAATAAATTAAATTACTTAATTAAATTTCTAAAAATGTGTGTAGGGGAGGACACCAATTATAATGGTGGTATTGTGTTAAGGTGTTAAGGGGACTGTGAGTGACTTTTTTTTCTTTTCTCTATATGAAGCTTTACTCTTTTTTTTTTGAGCACTGGGGTTTGAACTCAGGGCCTCGTGCTTGCTATGCATGGACTCTTACCACTTGAGCCACTCCTCTAGCACTTTTTTTTGTGATGGATTCTTTTGGAGATAGGGTCTTGAGAACTATTTGCCCAGGACTGGCTTTGAACCATGATCCTCCTGGTCTCTGCCTTCTGAGAAGCTAGGATTATAGGAGTGAGTCACCAGCACCCAGTGAAGCTTTACTTTTACAATTAAGAAATTTACATTTAATGATTATTTCCATGTTGAAAGTCATTGTCAGCCATGATACAAAACTAGATGGATGATATACAGGCAGAATGTCACTCTCAGAGCTCTGCTCAGATGATAATGGTCCTCTTTAAGGAGCAAGGGTGAGGGAGAGACCCTGGGAAGGTGTATTGCTTTATGGGGTAACATAGAATTCAGAGAATCTCCCCTCTGTACTTTTTTGGGTTCTGAGTTCAGCATAGAGTAGTTTTCAACCTTTTTAGTGGCTCTAATACTGACATTTTTTTTCTCTTAAGGTCTTTAAACATTCCAAGAATCTTTGAAGCCCTTCTTTAGGAAAAGCTGGTGAGCTCCTTTGAGGTGTCTTGTCCCATCTCATCTCTGGTCAATGTTAGCACCAGTATTCCTAGGGGAATTGGGTGGGGGGATGGACTTTCCATGGATGAGAACAATCAAGACACAATGTCTTTAGGTTAGGAAGCAAAAGACCTTGGAGAGAGGAAACAGGGTCCACAGAAGTTAGGCCAGGAGCAGGACAGGATAGGGAAAGCAAGGATGTCCTCTTTGCACTGGGCTGGAGTCTTGGAGTCTTCCATCTGCAAACTGGCCCCATGAGTGATGCTAGTTTTAAGAGCAAGACACACAATTTGAGACTTAACTACAGTCAAAGAGGAGAAGCAGAGATCTGGAAATTTCTAGCCCCCAGTCCTTTTGATGCCTACATTTTCCAGCAATGCTTCCAGAATCACCCAGATGATTCTTTACTTTTGATGCATTGATTTGTGAACACCCCCCCACACCCTCTCCACAATTCTTGGAGATCCCGGAAGCCAGGTGATGGGCTTGTGGTAGGATGTTGAATACCCTGTGGACTTCCCTTTACTTATGGGGACCTCTTAAAGTGACACAGAATGTGGGACAGAATATTTGGAAGGTGCTGCCACAAGATAGGGAAACCTAAGGGAAGAAGGCAGTCCTAATGAGGAAAAGCCAGCCAGGGAGGCAACCTGTGGTCCACACTCCCCGCTGCAGCCACACATGGACATATACCTACCTGTTCTCTGGGATGCAGGAGAAGGTTGAACAACCAGCTCTCAGGAGTGGCAGAGGCCAGTTTGTTTGGCAATTTCCATGGTGTAAAAGTCTGAAAATTTCCTGAATACTTAACAGTGAGCTTTTGTAACCCTGTATGAATCAGCCTCAACACACCACTCTATAAGCGAGACCTGTGGGACTGACTCGAGATCTGAGGCTCCAGCAGTGTGTTAGGCACTAAATGAAACAACCACCATTAAGATGCACTATCCCCAGAAAGGCAGTATTGGGAGGCGGTGAAACTTCTAGGAGGTGAGGTTGGTGAGAAGTCCTTAGGTCTTTGGGGAGCATAAGGTAGTTACTTCACAGGTGACCTCTTGAAAGGTAACAAATGAGGGTTGTTATGAAGGGAGAAAGCCAGGCCCTTCTTATCCTCCCTCTGCCTCCTGGCTCTAGAGTGATCTTTCCTGTATGTGTGCTCCACTGTCTGCCATTTGCCAAAACCAAGCCAATGTAGGCACCGTGCTCTTAAGCCTCCAAAATTGAGTTAAATAAACCTCTTTTTCTTTATGCATAGTCTATTTCGGGTGTTTTGTTAGAGTGATGAAAAGCTGATTAATATGCCGGATAGCACATTCCTTTTAACACTGTTCAGAGACTAAGAGCCCCATCTCATTAGTAGTCTACTTGTTGAAAGGAGGCCTTTCGCAGAGGCACCTTCTATAGAACTCCCCTCACATCTCATTGGAGGAACACGATCACATGCCTGTTCTCGAATCAATCACTGGTACAGGGATCGAGGATACTTTGATTAGCTTAGAATCAGTCTGGATTCATCTCTGAGTCACCTTCCCCTGAGTCATTGGCAAAAATGGCTCCTATGAAACATTGAAGTTCTACTAAGAGAGAAGGTGGGGTGTGCATGTTAACTAGACAACCAACAGTGCCTGCCACACCTGCCACTTACATGGAAAACAGGAAATGTCTGGTCCTGTTTCCCCATCCTCCATTTCTCTTTTTCCTTCTTATCCTATCATTTTGTCCTAGTTATAATTGCAGGAGACATAAGCCAAGTCAAACTGGCTTATATATTTCCAAGGAATTTGTTGATGCATGCACCTGAAAAGTTATAGGGAGATTTGGTCTGGCTTGATCCAGAGGCTCGAATGATTTGAATCATCAAGGAAGGGTGGGTCTTTTCTCCTCTTCATTTCCACTTCACAACAGATAAGGCTTTGGCAACTCAAGACTGACATGGTCCACAGTACCGGGCTCTGGAAGGGGGTGTTCTGGTTATCTCTTGCTGCAGAAAGAATGCAGTGGAGTGAAGTGCATACTAATAGGCAATGCGAGGGCCCATTCGCCTGACCTCATCTAATTCTAATTATGTCCTAATGGCCCCCATCTCCAAATGCCATTGCATGGGGACCAGGGCTTCAGTGCTGGAAGGGGGCCATAAACACTTCGTCTCCAACAGTTGACAGCAGGGAAGATTCCAATGGCTGGAGCTAGTATCATCTAAGTGCTTTTGGACTACATGTCTGGCACCTAGGGTGATATGACTGAAGTCTCTCTCTCTCTCTCTCTCTCTTTCTTTCTCTCTCTCCTTCAGTTCACCCCTCCAGCATTGTGTCTCAGGCGCTCCAAGAGCAAGCATTTCAACAAACAAGGTACAAGTCACATGATCTTACAATATGTCATAGTTGAAATCGCCCCCCCCCATTATTCTCATTTATCTCCTCTCCCCCCACATTCAGAACACTGGGATTTGAATTCAGGGCTTCATACTTGCTAGGCAGACACTCTTAACGCTTGAGCCACTCTGTCAACCTCAGAACACTTTTGATGGGTGGATGAAATCACTTGCAAGAAGACTGTCCCATTTCCCCCTAAATTTCGGTTATAAGTTCACAAACTTATGTAAGTTTCAAAGTGCATTTTTTCCTCAAAAATTACACAGTCAAATCATCTGGGGCAGTGAACTGAGGTACCCCTTCTCCATCTGTCTGCTTCAGGACATAGGTGAGGACTCTGTGGACACTAGCAGAATTAGTTCTGGGTACATCCCAGCAGATGAATTTGTCATTCATTCATTCAATAAATATTTATTGGACACCTATCAGATGCCATGCCCTGTTCTTTTGGGGGATAAGGTGGCCAGCCTTTCAGATAAGGTGCAATGGAGCAATGCTTTGGGAAATTCCCACCAGGGGATAACTGAGTGTCCTAGGAAAATAAAACAAAGTATCAGGATAGCAAAGCAATGCATGCCTGTTTAAAAATAACCATCAGGCATTGCTGGTTACAGACATTCTTGGTTTTACTTGCTCCTTAATTTTGTTGGTTGATCTTGGATTATATTGTTAAGGTTTTCATTCATGTGACCTATTCCTGAGGAAGGGCCTGGGAAGCAAGGACCACCTAGAGATAGAAGAAAGATAAAATGGGGTGTTGGGTTTAGATTCCATCTACTTTGGAGCAAAGCAATTAAGCCCGGCAATTCTCAGTAAGGCTCCAGGGCTCGATGCAGGTCGACTTTCTGTACTTTTGTCTACCTGCTGTGTCCCTGAAACATAGGATGCATTTTGGAAGCCAGGGACTTGGTAGTCTTCTGAGACTCCCAGCAATGTTGGGAATCTCACCCCTCTTTTGGTTCTGTAGCCCTTGCCCAGATGACCTGTCACCCACACCCTGAAAAACCGTGCCGCACCCTCAGATTCTGAGCACATAGGGACACACCTTGCTTCTGAGTTCTCAATGCTAGAGGGATACTCATTTACTTAATTCTCCCTGCTAAAGAAAGAAATCCTTTCAAATGAAATCCAACTGTTCAAGAGGAAAAAAGTCGACTAAACTTTTGTCTCTTCCTCTGGTCTCTGGGTAAGATAGATTTGGGCTTTGATTCTATTGAAGTAAGGAATTTGCCTTATTCAGTAAGATCAGAGGTTAAAGTGGGCTTCTTGTTCTGTCTCTTTCTTTTTTTTTAAACCCTAAGAGACACTGACTGTGAAGAGAGCAGGTCTGACATGGGGCCCCCAGCTTGGCACCTCACCCATGTACAGACTTCAAGTGCAGTTAACCCAGCTCCCCATCTGTGAGGGACCATGACCAGGAGTCTATCCAGAGCACTGGTTCCAGCCACCAGGTCCCACACTAAGGAGCGGATGCACTTCGTAGTTCGTGTTGAGGCAGTGCTACACCTGACAGATACCAGGAGGCTCTGCTTGACACCAAGGCCTGGGTTGTTGAATGGCAGAGCTAGTGCTGATCCTGCCTTGAAAATAGCTGTTCGACCTTCAGTAGGGCACTGACCTCTGACACCTGCATCTCAGAAAGGACAGAGTTGAACTAGGTCACTTTTGTTAGGTACTAGCACACACTAATTCCTCTTCTCTCCAGATGGCTGCTGACACAGTAGAACAGGAGGCTACCATGTTAAGGGTCCCACCTTGACAACTCTTGGTGGGCCATGTACTAAAACAGATAAAATGTTTCCACACGCACTGAGGAACATCAAGTCTTCTTTATTCTTGTTTTTTTGGGGTTTTTTTTTTTTTGGCAGCACTGGGGTTTGAACTTAGGACCTTAAGATTTCCAGGCAAACACTGTGCCACTTGAGCCACCTCTCTAGCCCTTTTTGCTTGAGGTTAATTTTTAGATAGGGTCTCACTTTTTTGCCTAGGGCTGGCCTGGATTTCAGTCCTCCTACTTAGGGCTTCCTATGTACCGGGACCACAGGTATGAACCACCATAGCTGACTTACTTGTTGAGATGGGGTCTTGCAAACTTTTTGCCTTTACACCTCCTGTGTAGCAGGGAATACAGTCATAAGCCTCTATGCCCAGACCTTTAGGTCAATAATCACTAAAGTAATACTTTGCATTGAAAACAGAAGGAAACTGGAAGTGCCAGGGATAAAAGATGATTTTACAAATGTGTAAAAGGACACTCTGGGTGTGACTCATACCTGTCGTTTGCTTGCTGGTATCTGTTCCCCTTTCTCCACTGTTAGAATTTTCTTTGGGGACTGCCACCTTCCCTCCGACAGTACTGTGGTTGGAACTCAGGGCCTTACTCTTGCTAGGTAGGCACTCTACTACGTGAGTCATGCCCCCAGCCTCACCTTCCCTTCTTTCCAGCTCTGGAAGGACAGTCAATCAAGTCTCCTCCTTGTCTTTCAGCACAAGTGGCCGGCAAATGTCCCAAGTGAGGCTGGTGCAATCTGCCTCCCGGGAAGGTGGATAGTGAACACAGTGCCATAGCAACCCCCAAAGATGTCCTAGTCCCTAACCCCAGGAATCGGTGACTATGTTACACAGGAGCTAAGGTGGCTAATCAGCTGAGCTGAAAATAGATTATCACAGATTATTTTTATAGATCAACATAACCACAAGGCGAAAAAGTAGAAGAGAGAAGCAGGAGAGTGTGAGTGGTGGTGATGTGATCTGAGAAAGACCAGCCACTGCTGACTTGGAAGACAGCTTTCCACAGGGGTATGTCACAGAAGCTGGAAAAAGCAAGGAAATAAATTCTGTTCCAGAGAGGACACAACTCTGCTGGCACCTTGCCTCAAACCTGAGAGATTCATGTTCACTTCTGATATCCACCAGGACTTTAAGAAAGTTAATTTGGGTTTTTTGTTTTTTTTTCAGTACTGGGGGTCATCATCAGACTCCTGGCCTTGTGCATGTGGCTTTCCTAAGCCACATTTCTGGCCATCATTTGTGGGTTTTTTGGGTTTTGTTCTTTTTTTTGGCAGCACTGGGATTTGAATTCAAGGCCTCACACTTGCTAGGCAGGCACTCTTACTACTTGAGCCACTCTGCCAGCTCTTTTTGTTGTGATGGGTTTTTTTGAGATAGGGTCTTGAGAGCTACTTGCCCAGGCTAGCTTCGGACCCCAATCCTCCTGATCTCTGCCTCCTGAGTAGCCAGGATTAAGGGCATGAGTCACCGGCACCTGGCATTTGTGTTGTTTTAAGCTATGAAAAGTGTGGTGATTTGTTACAGCAGCAACAGAAAACTCATACACCCAGTGCTAAGGGTTGTCTGGAGGATTACAGGGGATACTGCCAGCCATGAAAGACTGCAATGAAGCTAGCTGTCCTTGTTGGGGTGGTGGGGTACAGAGGTGGCTGCTGATAATGATGTGAGCTGTGTCCCCATTTCTCCTCACTGCCCCATTTGCCCTACCAGCCCTGGATTTGGAGTCTGTGCCTTCCCACCTTAATTACTTTGGAATGCTTGTTCACAATCACACGCTGGATTGTAAATTGCACTTGAAGTAGCTTATGCAACTCAAGCTCTCTGATTAGCTCCTTTCTCAGCTCCAAAGAAGAATGAGGGTAATCAGGATGGAGGAAGGATCCAACCGTGTGTGCTGGAGGGAGCGGACGGCAGGAGAGCTCTCCATGCAATTTTCTAATAAGACTGTAAGAGCTTCTAAAAAGTAGGCTGATGTCACCCTGCAGGCCTGTGGTCATCCTCCTCCCAGCCCCTCTGCAAACAAGATCACAGACCTGCCCTCCCAGCAGCTCCTTCACTCCGTCTCTCCTCTTCCCTCTCCTCCTCCAAGATTATCCCTCGTTCTTGACTTTAGGAAGGTGATCCTCAGCTGTCAGTGTATGTGGCTGGGCCTCCTGCTCTAATCACCTTGACTCAATCCCTCCTACTGTCAGGGCTGTGACAACCTGAAGTTCACCCCAAGATTTCTGAGGACTTTTCTGTGGTCACTTGTGCCCAGAGGAAGAATTACAGGGAAGCTAATGATGCTTAAACTCCAGGGCCAATCATTCTTTGGAGGCCCCAGCAAAGTGTTCCTGTGATCAGATTTTTGTAAATGTTGCCAAAGTTTGATATATTTTTATATCCTTTTTCATTAAAAGAATGTCATCAAAGTAGAAACTTCAGGGTCCATGAAATTCAGCCCCTGTGCCTTTGTCCCCTGTCTCAAGGAGTACAGCAAGTTTCTTTGCCATCACCTCTGGTGTTACCTTGTCACCTCCACCTTCTGCCCTTAAGCAGTTAATCATTTAATCATGGTATTTTCTCAGACTGGCTTCTCACAGTGGGTTTCAGGAGCCTGTTACTAAGAAGGTATACTTTTTTGGGGTGGTACTGGGTTTTTGAACTTGGGGCCTCACGCTTGCTAGGCAGGCCCTCAACCAGTTGAACCATACCCCTATCCCTTTTTGTTTGGATTATTTTTGAGGTAGGGTCTCCCGTTTATACCCAAGCTGGTGTGGACCACCATCCTCCTAGTTATGCTTCCTCATAACTGAAATACAGGCATGCACCACCATGCCAAGCTTTTATTTGTTGAGATGGGGTTATGCAAACTTTTTGCCCAGACTGTCCTCAAACCATGATCTTTCCAAACTCCACCTCCCTAGTTGCCAGAATTACAGGCTTAAGCCACTGCGCCATACTGAGAGTATACTCTTGCATTACTTACCTGGTTTTCATAGACAAGCCCCAAGAGCTTGGGGCCACAAAATAATAGAGGTGCAGGGGCAAACTGGAGCAGCAGAGGCAGCTGGGAAAGGGGTTGGACTGAGTGTGTTGGTAAAAAGATTGTGTTGAGATGCTAGTCCTAGGTCCATTATTCCCAGCCTTTGGAAAGCCCCAGGGCTTACAGCCAGCTGAATGACACCAGGGAAAAGGTCCTATACCTGCCTTTGTGCCTAACTCGACTCTAATAGGTGCTCAGTGTGGCTCCCATGATAGATCATTGCATGTTTTTGTTTATTCATCTGTCTCTGCCCCTACCACC
Organism: Castor canadensis; assembly: GCF_047511655.1. Classification (NCBI taxonomy): domain Eukaryota; kingdom Metazoa; phylum Chordata; class Mammalia; order Rodentia; family Castoridae; genus Castor; species Castor canadensis. The sequence continues at coordinate 46,154,912 of NC_133402.1, read as the reverse complement.
CTAAGTCCTTGATGCCAGGATGGTATGTTTTTTATTTCTGTTCCTCTCCATTCAGCATAGAGCCTGAAGTGCTGACCTCTCCCCAGAAGTTAGAGCGCTTTACTGTAGTAGGTGCTTGGAGTGATGGTGCGGCTGGTCTAGTGGAAGGAGGGAAGGAACTGGGGGGCAGAGACAGAAAGAGCTGAGGCGCTGGAAGAAGAGGGAAGCACTGGGCCTGGGAGGCATGGAGAGGGGGAGATACATGGTGAGAGTCCCAATACCAACATTCGCAAGGCCCTGAGAGCTACAGCAGTGGCAGGAAGGGATTTGGAGAGACTGATGATGCAGCCTCCTTCCGGGGAGGAGGGGTAAGAATAAGAGGAACCTAAGAAAAGGGAAGAAGAGGTACAGATGGAAGCCCAGACAGCAGCCCTCTCAGAGCAAGATTTTCTCCAAGGATCTGGGCATGCTAATGGGTGCAGGGAAGAACTCAAAAAGAAAAAAGGAGAGAATGGACAGGAAATGGGTGACTGACAGAGCCAGGGCCACCCCACTTCCTCTCCCACAGGAAGGAAGGGAAACCCATGTAAACCCCAGGGCTCCACGTGACCCTGCCATGGGGCAGGTTGCATGCAGCCAAACAACCCAGAATAAGTATCACATGAACAACTGAAAAGTATTTGAAAAAGACCTGGCTAAACTTCTTTCTTTCCCTGCACCTTTTTCTTTCCTCCCTCTCTCCCTCTCTCCCTTCCTCCCTCCCTTCCTTCCTTCCTTCCTTCCTTTTTGTTTTTTTGAGAAAGGTCTTAATACATAGCCTAGACTGGCCTGGAACCTCCTATGTAACCCAGGCTGGCCTCAAATTCACAATTCTCTTACCTCAGCCTCCCAAGTGCTGGATTACAGGCATGTACCACCACACCTACTTCCCCATGCATTTCTTTATTTCCCCACTTAGATACCCAAAACTGTTCACTAAGACCACGGATCTCATCTTATTTTTCTTTCTCTTCCCTCCCTTCCTCCCTCTCCTTCCTTTGCCAACTTCCTTCTCTTCTTTCCCTCTTCTCTTGCTCTTGACTTTATTCTATAGATCAACTTGGCCACTCTGACTTCCTTAGTTTTATGTATCTATCCATCTAGTACCCAACTCTAATTTTAGTCTTTCCTGTTTACTCATTTCCTGAATTCTACAAAGCAAAGGTGGCTGATCTAACAACTCCAAACCCTCCCTCCTTAGAAGGAATGAGATTGCAAACCCTTATAATTTAAAATCCTTTCTCGAAAAAATTCTTGTCAGAGGAGAAAGTGAAAAAATGCATGAGAAAACAGAAGTACTGTGTGGTAGCTCTTTGGGGAGAAGGCCAAAGAGTCCGGGCACTAAAGATAAGGTGGCCTGGTGGACTCCTGACACCTGTTACAGGGTTGCCCTGGCTTCTCTCCCTTCCCATCAACAGGTGTATACAGTGGATCCTGGGTTTTGCAAACCAGCTTTCGTTGTACACAGCTAGAAGGCCTAATGGGCAAGTGCCCAACGCTTTCCTGGGCATTTGAGAGGGAAATCCGATTGCAGGGTGCTTTTCAGTTGCAGACGCCTTCCAAATGCCAACACAGAGCAAGTGCGTGTTATCAGAAAAGCCGCCTACACAGCTCACAAAAATACAAGATTTCCAGACCGATGTGACTGTTGTTAAGCATCGATCTTTGACTTTATAATGGGTTGGAAATTCTGCTCACATCAAAAGGCCAGCTACTTTCCTGTGGAAACCTAGAGTTTAGCTGGGAAGAAAAGAGGACTGAAAAAAGTATTAATGATTTTTTAAAAAAATATTTTAAATTAAGAAGGCAATGTATTTATCTGTCATTTGCAATAAGTCCCTTTTAGCTTTATAATATCTTAGTTAGTTGAAATTTATAGGGATTTGAAGGCCCGTCTACCCCACCCCAACGATCAAGGCGTGTCTTCCCTGGGAAGGGTTACGTAGGTTACGTAGTTACATAGTTTTTAGTGTATAATTTGCCCAGCAAATGATATAGATTTCCGCTATAGAAAAATAATACAGGCCATATTGGAACAGTTACGCGAATTCCAGAGCTGGAAATGTCCTCAAGGGTCTTACAGCGAGCGTGGCCCTCTGCCTTCCGGACTATCTCCAACATTTGAAGACATTGATCGTCTGACTCTGTTCTGGAAATCCCTCCAGAATCCAGATTTCACAGTGTCTGGGTTTTAGCATTTAATCATTATTCTTACCAGGATGTTCTTTCCGGTGAACTTGATTTTCTCCAGCTACAACTTAAGCACAGGTCTATTGAAAGCAGTAATGAATAATCAATGTGGCTTTAAGGACACAACTCCCCGAGGGGGATGGCATCTCTGGGCATCCTGGTTATTTATTCCTCCCTCTCCTCTCATCAGCTCTCTGTCCTGCCCTGTGAGCCAGGAGGCTGGTCCTAAGGACTGCATGGCCAGGGGTCCTGTACCTTCTGGGTTCTGGCTGGGTAGGCCAATGGGAGGCACTGACAGAGATGCATGTGGGGGAGGAGAAAAGCCAGAGAAGTCTTCTCTGTTCAGTCTCTGCTCTGACCTTGGCGGTAGCTTCCATGGGGTGGTCTGTCTTCATGGCCTCAGCTCTCTCAGGGCTTTGAAAATACCTTTTCCTTATCTGGAGTGTTCAGATCCAGGGGTGGCAACAGACCCTGGTTGTGGGGAGCCTCTGGGTTTCCCTAATCCACCTACTCTATAAACAGTCCCATGGCTGATGTCTCTTGACCCATAAGGCGGGGGCGGGGATTCTGTTTTGTGTCAGGGCTGCCTGATGAGCTGGCTGACAAGATGTTAAAGCCTTGGTGCAGCGTGGGAAAACTCTGTCAGGTGACACATTATCTAATTACCTCTCTGGGTTACCTCAAAGGGTCTAGGTTTCCCATTTGTTCTGAGGTCAGAGGAATCTCTGTGTCGTGGGCAAATCATGCCACACCCTCCATGATCTTGGAGTCATGCAGAATGGAATCCACAGTTTCATGCTACAGACAACACTGGTCTTATGTTGGCTCTGTGTATGGAGAGATAGGATGGGGATGTCAGAGTCAGCTCCCAATCCAGCTTCCCTCTCCCAACCTGCCTTTGTTTTTTGTTTTCTTTTTCTGGTTGTACTGGGGTTTGAACTCCGGTACTCATGCTTGCTAGGTAGGCGCTCTACCACTTGGGCCACTCCACAGTGCCGTTTTATGTTGGGTGTTTTTGAGGTAGGGTCTTGCGAACTGTTTGCCCAGACTGGCTTCAAATTGTGATCCTCCTGATCTCTGCCTCCCTAGTAGCTAGGATTTCAGGTATGAGTCACTGGTGCCCAGCCCATTACTTGAGTTTGATGTGCTCAGTCCTTCCTTGCTGGCCCCCTGGCAGATCCCTTCTTGGACCCAGGGCTTCCTGATCCTCCCAGCACAGCCTCCTTCTTGGGGTCTCTCAAAACAAGGAGCAAGACAGTGAGGTAAGAAGCCTCGTGAGCCAACTGCACAGGCCGGGGCCTAAGAAACAACACTGGGGGACTCCATGTGATCTGTACTCAACTTCTTATTGCCAGCAATGTGTGATACACCCCTTCTCTCTCTGGGCCTCAGTTTCCCCCTCTGTAAAGAGAGGCCCTGCCTACCCCTTCCTCCCAAGGGTTATCAAAGACTTTAATGTAAAAACATGCCAAGGGGCACTTTGAAAACCTTTTTTTTTTGTGCCACCCGGCAGCTTCTTCCTCTGACATCACGCACTCAAATCATTGGGGGAAACCTGTCTGGTGGACCATAGAAATGTCCCTAGAATGTCACTTGACCAACAACAGCCTCCATTTTAGTCCCTGCTTGTAAGTCTGTTCTTTATCCAGCAGCCAGAGTTTTCTTTAAGAGCATAAATTGAAAACATAAGAGCCTCCAAAGGCTCCCCACTTCACATGGGCAAAAGCCAGTCATTTAAAATCATCTCCAAGGCCCTGCTGACCTGCCTCTCCCCTAGCTTGCTTGGCCCTCTCCCCCTGGCTCACTGTCTTCTCCTGTGCCTGGCTGGCCTAGCAGGCTCCTACCTCAGGGCCTTTGCTCCTGTAGATACCTCTGCCTGGAGCAGCCACACCATCAGCTCCTGGACCTCTCAGGTCTCTGTTCAAGGACTTGTACCAAGACTTCTCCCTTACCACCACAGCACCCCACTCCGGGCACTCTGTGTTCTGTTCCCAGACCTCAGTGTTCTCCATGGCTTCTCCCTCCCAAGTGCCTGCTTCCTTCTGGCTGGATCCCCATAGCAGAGCCCGGTACTCAGTACCTGCTCAGCAAACATCTGGCAAGTGAATGCAAGAATGAGACTGGTAGCTGGGTGCCAGTGGCTCACATCTGTAATCCTAGCTACTAAAGAGGTAGAGATGAGGAGGATCATGGTTCAAAGCCAGCCCAGGCAAATAGCTTGCCAGATCCTATCTCGAAAAAACCTAGCACAAAATAGGGCTGGTGGAGTGGCTCAAGCTGTAGGCCCCGAGTTCAAACACCAGCACCTCAAAAAAAGAGAAGGAATGAGATTGGGCGTATTCCCATTGCTTCGACCTCATCTCTTTGTCCAAGGTAGGCCCTGCTGTAAGTGGAGATAGCTCCATAAGGCAGCGCATCCTGTGAACAAACCTGTAAGATGGAAGTGGGGTCGGGCTGTCATGGGAGATCATAATAAAAGCAGGGGATGGAGGCAGTCAGAACCCAGAAGGAAATGCAATTTTTAAATGGGCATTTAAAAACAAGGATTGGAAATGTATGATCTGATTTTCCTTTTTCTTTATTATTGGCAGGACTGGAGTTTAAACTCAAGGCTTCATGCTTGCAAAGGGTCCATTTTGCTCTGGTTATTTTGGAGAAGGGTTCTATTTGCCTTGAACCGAGATCCTCCTGATATCAGCCTTCCAGGTAGTTAGGAGTACAGGCGTGAGCCACCTGTACCCAGGTACAGTCTGATTTTTAAAAAGAAGCTGGGGTTGTAATATGCTTAATTTTTTTTCTACAAACATGATTTCAAACATGTAGCAGCTTCATTATTTGCTACTTCCTATGATAATATAATACAGTAGCTTGATGTACAGTTTTTGTTGTTGTTCTGCTGGTTTTTGTTGTTGTTTTTGAACTCAGCTAGGCAGGTGCTCTACCTCTTGAGCAAGCCCCCCACCCCTCCAGCTGATGCACAGTTCTTTACTAGAAGGAAATTTGGTGATGAAAATGCGGTAAGCAGGGGGGGAAAGGGGAGAAGTGGGAGGAGAGAAACTCTTCTGCTGGGGGGGACAGACAGGGGTACTAGGAGTCAGGGGGAGGAAAAAGCTATTGTCTGAAAGCAAGTTTTATGCAGGGGGTAGAGTTTGGGCTGGGTTTGGAGACAGGGTGTGTGACTGTAGGAATGATGTCACACCAAAGATGAGGAGGTGGGACACTGGGTACAGAGGACCTCCATTGGAACAGGAGGCTTGGGATCTGAGGATGCTGGTGGAGACCCGTGAGAAGGAGCATCCAGCACATTTTGGTGGGGCTCTTGGTATATGACAGATGCTGGGCTGATGCTCTCCTTGGTGCCCTTGGTGGGCTTTAAGTGGGACTGGGATGCCAGACACCTAGGTTTTGGAACCAATGAATACAAAACCCACCCATTACCTCTCCAGTTGCTGCTTCCCTGGGCCTAGAGACTCTGCTTGCCCCAAAGGAGCCCAAGAATTTTAAGTGGGTTGTTTCCAGACTGCAGGGGGTTCCATGTCTCACAGAGGGATGCAGTCCCACAACAGGGCTGAGGGAATGATTTGTAATCAGACAACTCCAGGTTTGAGTCCAGGTTCTGCTGCTCAGTAGCTGTGTGGCCTCCTACCCTGTCTTCTCTGAGGCTGATTTCCTTGTCTATATGAGAGAAATTCCAGAACCATCTCCTGCCATGAGGATTCAGTGAGACACTGTACTTAAAACTCTCAGCTCAGGGTCTGCCCAGAGGAATGTTCAGGGCCCATGGTCATGACTCTTATTAATGGCCAGCAGAGGCCTCCCTAACAATGGCAATTTCCCAACAAGAGAGGCCCAGCCAAGTCACACACCTGGAAGGGGCCAAGTTCAATTTTCAAGAGACACGATGTTAATGAAGATGACCTACTTTTCTGAGGCAAAAGCACACTTCTAACCACCTTACCTGGACCTTTACTTTCAGCTCTTCTAATCTTTCCTTTTTTTTTTTTCTTTTTTTTTTATTGGAGTTTTTTTTTTTTATTCATATGTGCATACAGGCTTGGGTCATTTCTCTCCCCTGCCCCCACCCCCTCCCTTACCACCCACTCCGCCCCCTCCCTCTCCCCCCACCCCCTCAATACCCAGCAGAAACTATTTTGCCCTTATCTCTAATTTTGTTATAGAGAGAGTATAAGCAATAATAGGAAGGAACAAGGGTTTTTGCTGGTTGAGATAAGGATAGCTATACAGGGCATTGACTCACATTGATTTCCTGTGCGTGGGTGTTACCTTCTAGGTTAATTCTTCTTGATCTAACCTTTTCTGTAGTTCCTGGTCTCCTTTTCCTATTGGCCTCAGTTGCTTTTAAGGTATCTGCTTTAGTTTCTCTGCGTTGAGGGCAACAAATGCTAGCTAGTTTTTTAGGTGTCTTACCTATCCTCACTCCTCCCTTGAGTGCTCTCGATTTTATCATGTGCTCAAAGTCCAATCCCATTGTTGTGTTTGCCCTGGATCTAATGTCCACATATGAGGGAGAACATACGATTTTTGGTCTTTTGGGCCAGGCTAACCTCACTCAGAATGATGTTCTCCAATTCCATCCATTTACCAGTGAATTATAACATTTCGTTCTTCTTCATGGCTGCATAAAATTCCATTGTGCATAGATACCACATTTTCTTAATCCATTCATCAGTGGTGGGGCATCTTGACTGTTTCCATAACTTGGCTATTGTGAATAGTGCCACAATAAACATGGATGTGCAGGTGCCTCTGGAGTAACCTGTGTCACATTCTTTTGGGTATATCCCCTGGAGTGGTATTGCTGGATCAAATGGTAGATCAATGTTTAGCTTTTTAAGTAGCCTCCAAATTTTTTTCCAGAGTGGTTGTACTCGTTTACATTCCCACCAACAGTGTAGGAGGGTTCCTTTTTCCCCACATCCTTGCCAACACCTGTTGGTGGTGGTGTTGCTAATGATGGCTATTCTAACAGGGGTGACTTGGAATCTTAGCGTGGTTTTAATTTGCATTTCCTTTATTGCTAGAGATGGTGAGCATTTTTTCATGCGTTTTTTGGCCATTTGAATTTCTTCTTTTGAGAAAGTTCGGTTTAGTTCACATGCCCATTTCTTTATTGGTTCATTAGTTTTGGGAGAATTTAGTTTTTTGAGTTCCCTATATATTCTGGTTATCAGTCCTTTGTCTGATGTATAGCTGGCAAATATTTTCTCCCACTCTGTGGGTGTTCTCTTCAGTTTAGAGACCATTTCTTTTGATGAACAGAAGCTTTTTAGTTTTATGAGGTCCTATTTATCTATGCTATCTCTTAGTTGCTGTGCTGCTGGGGTTTCGTTGAGAAAGTTCTTACCTATACCTACTAACTCCAGAGTGTTTCCTACTCTTTCCTGTATCAACTTTAGAGTTTGTGGTCTGATATTAAGATCCTTGATCCATTTTGAGTTAATCTTGGTATAGGGTGATATACATGGATCTAGTTTCAGTTTTTTGCAGACTGCTAACCAGTTTTCCCAGCAGTTTTTGTTGAAGAGGCTGCTATTTCTCCATCGTATATTTTTAGCTCCTTTGTCAAAGACAAGTTGGTTATAGTTGTGTGGCTTCATATCTGGGTCCTCTATTCTGTTCCACTGGTCTTCATGTCTGTTTTTGTGCCAGTACCATGCTGTTTTTATTGTTATTGCTTTGTAATATAGTTTGAAGTCAGGTATTGTGATACCTCCTGCATTGTTCTTTTGACTGAGTATTGCCTTGGCTATTCGTGGCCTCTTGTGTTTCCATATAAATTTAATGGTAGGTTTTTCAATCTCTTTAATGAATGTCATTGGAATTTTGATGGGAATTGCATTAAACATGTAGATTACTTTGGGGAGTATCGACATTTTTACTATGTTGATTCTACCAATCCATGAGCATGGGAGATCTCTCCACTTTCTATAGTCTTCCTCAATCTCTTTCTTCAGAAGTGTATAGTTTTCCTTGTAGAGGTCTTTCACATCTTTTGTTAGGTTTACACCTAGGTATTTGAATTTTTTTGAGGCTATTGTAAATGGAATTGTTTCATACATTCTTTTCAGTTTGCTCATTGTTAGTGTATAGAAATGCTAATGATTTTTCTATGTTGATTTTATATCCTGCTGCCTTGCTATAGCTATTGATGATGTCTAGAAGCTTCTGAGTAGAGTTTTTTGGGACTTTAAGGTATAGGATCATGTCATCTGCAAATAGGGATATTTTGACAGTTTCTTTACCTATTTGTATTCCTTTTATTCCTTCTTCTTGCCTAATTGCTCTGGCTAGGAATTCCAGTACTATGTTGAATAGGAGTGGAGATAGCGGGCATCCTTGTCTGGTTCCTGATTTTAGAGGGAATGGTTTCAGTTTTTCTCCGTTAAGTATAATGCTGGCTGTAGGTTTGTCACATATAGCTTTTATAATGTTGAGGTACTTTCCTTCTATTCCTAGTTTTCTTAGAGTTTTTATCATGAAATGGTGTTGGATCTTATCAAAGGCTTTTTCTGCATCTATTGAGATGATCAAGTGGTTTTTGTCTTTGCTTCTGTTAATGTGGTTTATTACATTTATTGATTTTCATATGTTGAACCACCCCTGCATCCCTGGGATGAAGCCTACTTGGTTGTGGTGAATAATCTTTTTGATGTGTTGTTGAATTCAGTTTGCCATTATTTTGTTGAGGATTTTTGCGTCAGTGTTCATTAAGGAGATTGGCCTATAGTTCTCTTTTTAGAGTGTCTTTGCCTGGTTTTGGGATAAGTGTAATACTGGCTTCATAAAATGTGTTAGGCAGTTTTCCTTCCCTTTCTATTTCGTGGAACAGTTTAAGGAGGGTTGGTATCAGTTCTTCTTTAAAGATCTGATAGAATTCAGCAGAGAATCCATCAGGTCCTGGACTTTTCTTTTTGGGGAGACTCTTGATTGCTGCTTCAATTTCATTTTGTGTTATAGATCTATTCAGGTGATTAATTTCCTCTTGGTTCAGTTTTGGATGGTCATATGTCTCTAGAAATCTGTCCATTTCTTTAAGATTTTCAAATTTATTTGAATATAGGTTCTCGAAGTAGTCTCTGATGATTTCCTGGACTTCCATGGTGTTTGTTGTTATCTCCCCTTTTGCATTCCTGATTCTACTAATTTGGGTTTTTTCTCTCCTCATTTTAGTCAGGTTTGCCAGGGGTCCATCGATCTTGTTTATTTTTTCAAAGAACCAACTTTTTGTTTCATTAATTCTTTGTATGGTTTTTTTGGTTTCTATTTCATTGATTTCAGCTCTTATTTTTATTATTTCTCTCCTTCTATTTGTTTTGGGATTTGCTTGTTCTTGTTTTTCTAGGAGTTTGAGATGTATCATTAGGTCATTGATTTGGGATCTTTCAGTCTTTTTAATGTATGCACTCATGGCTATAAACTTTCCTCTCAGGACTGCCTTTGCTGTGTCCCATAGGTTCCAGGAGGTTGTGTTTTCATTTTCATTGACTTCCAGGAACTTTTTAATTTCCTCTTTTATTTCATCGATGGCCCACTCTTCATTAAGTAATGAGTTATTTAGTTTCCAGCTGTTTGCATATGTTTTGTCTTTACTTTTGTTGTTGAGTTCTAGTTTTATTGCATTGTGATCAGATAGTATGCACGGTATAATTTCTATTTTCTTATATTTGCTGAGACTTGCTTTGTGCCCTAGGATATGATCTATTTTGGAGAAGGTTCCATGGGCTGCTGAGAAGAATGTATATTGTGTAGAAGTTGGATGAAATGTTCTGTAGACATCAACTAGGTCCATTTGATCTATTGCATATTTTAGATCTTGGATTTCTTTATTGATTTTTTGTTTGGATGACCTATCTATTGATGATAATGGGGTGTTAAAGTCTCCCACAACCACTGTGTTGGAATTTATATATGCATTTAGGTCTTTCAGGGTATGTTTGATGAAATTTGGTGCGTTGACATTGGGTGCATACAGGTTGATGATTATTATTTCCTTTTGGTCTATTTCCCCTTTTATTAGTATGGAATGTCCTTCTTTATCTTGTTTGATCAATGTAGGTTTGAAGTCTACTTTGTCAGAGATAAGTTTTGCTACTCCTGCCTGTTTTTGGGGGCTATTGGTCTGGTAAATCTTCTTCCAGCCTTTCATCCTTAGCCTATGCTTATTTCTGTCAGTGAGATGGGTCTCCTGTAAGCAACAAATTGTTGGATCTTCTTTTTTAATCCATTTCGTCAAGCGGTGCCTTTTGATGGGTGAATTAAGCCCGTTAACATTAAGCGTTAGTACTGATAGGTCTGTGGTGATTCCTGTCATTTAGTTGTCTTAGTTGTTTGAAGGTTTGATTGTGTGTACCCTAGTTGAGGTTACTCTCTACTGTCTTGCTTTTTCTTTTCCTGTGGTTTGGTGCTGCCTGTCTTTTCATGGTTATTTTGGGTTTCACTTTCTGTGTGCAGAATCCCTTGAAGAATCCTTTGTAGTGGTGGCTTTGTGGTCACATATTGTTTTAGTTTCTGCTTATCATGGAAGACTTTTATTGCTCCATCTATTTTGAATGATAGTTTTGCTGGGTAGAGTATCCTAGGGTTGAAGTTATTTTCATTCAGTGCCCGGAAGATCTCACCCCATGCTCTTCTTGCTTTTAATGTTTCTGTTGAGAAGTCTGCTGTGATTTTGATGGGTTTACCTTTGTATGTTACTTGTTTTTTCTCTCTTACAGCCTTCAATATTCTTTCCTTAGTTTCTGAACTTGTTGTTTTAATGATGATATGTCGTGGGGTAGTTCTATTTTGATCTGGTCTGTTTGGTGTTCTGGAGGCCTCTTGCATCTGTATGGGAATATCTTTCTCTAGATTTGGGAAATTTTCCATTATTATTTTGTTAAATATATTACGCATTCCCTTCACTTGCACCTCTTCTCCTTCGATGCCCATGATTCTCAAGTTTGGTCTTTTGATGGAGTCGGTGAGTTCTTGCATTTTCTTTTAAGAACTATTTTCCTAATAGTTCTTCGGTTTTTCCTTTAATTACCATTTCATCTTCAAGTTCTGAGATTCTGTCTTCTGTTTGTTCTATTCTGCTGGATTGGCTTTCCGTTTTGTTTTGCAGTTCTGTTTCATTCTTTTTTCTGAGGTTTTCCATATCCTGGCTGTTTTCCTCTTTAATGTTGTCTATTTTTGTCCTGAGTTCATTTATCTGTTTATTCATTGTTTTCTCTCTTTCACTTTGGTGTTTATACAGTGCTTCTATGGTTTCCTTTATTTCTTCTTTTGTTTTTTCAAATTCTCTGTTTTTGTTGTCTTGGAACTTCTTGAGTGTCTCCTGTACATTTTGGTTGACCCTATCCAGTATCATCTCTATAAATTTCTCATTGAGTACCTGTAGTATTTCTTCTTTTAAATTATTCTTGTGGGCTTCATTGGGTCCTTTGGCATAGTTTATCTTCATTTTGTTGGAGTCTGGATCTGAGTACCTGTTTTCTTCATTCCCCTCTGGTTCCTGTACTAATTTTTTGCTGTGGGGAAACTGGTTTCCCTGTTTTTTCTGTCTTCCCGTCATTGTCTTTGGTGTTGTTACTGTCCCTGTACTGTGTGCAATTAAGTATTTTCTGGCTTGTAATAATAACAATGGTAATATTTAGAATGGAAGGGTGAGCTGAGATGGAAAGCAAGAAGTTAAAGGAAAGGGAAAAACAAATACACAGACAAGAAGGAGAAAACAGAACAAGGAATCAGACAAGAAAGTTTCACAGGTATAAACAGGGAGCATTAGTGTACTAATTGACAGTAAGCTGAACAGACATTAGAGAGAGAGAGAGGATTGAAAATCAAAAATAAAAAAATAAAGGTAAGAATAAAAATAAAAAATAAGTAAATGAAAGAAAAATCTATTTATAAAAATGTATTAAAATAAAATGAAAAAATAGAAAATTTAAAAAAACCAAAAAACCTCCAAGTTCAAATGCAGTGAAGTCTCAGTCTCCAATCCTGGTGATGGTGCCTCAGATGTTGTTCTGTAGTTGTCTCATCAAAGAGGACACACAAAGTAGAACAAAACTACACACACCCACACAAAAAAAACCCCACCAAATGTCCCAAGTTCAAATGCAATACAGTTTCAGTAAGTTTTTCAGCTTGCAGGTGTAATTCGGTTGTTCTCTCATCAAAGGTAGGGAGAAAAAGAGGGAAAAAAAAGAGTCTGGAGACAGTTCTGAGAATGGTATCTGCAGCTGTGGCTTGCCTGCCTGCTGCTGTCAGCCTGCTGTTGCTGGAGGTGTTATTTATGCAGATCTCTGGGGTGAGCTTAGCACTCACCTGGCCCTGCAGGCTTTGTTTGCTCAGATTTCTCCTGTGCGTGAGCCTCTGCTACAAGCTTTCCCCTTTCCAAGCACTGGGAAAGGTGACACTGCACCTGCGTTCTCAGGCCTGCGTGTTTATTTACAGTTCATGTGGGAGGTGGGTCTTCCCCCCTCTCCTGTGCAGTTCTCCTCCTACCTCCACTTTCACAAGCTTTCCTGCTCCTGATTACTGTGCGGTGCTGCTGCTCCTGCCAGCTGCCATGTTTGTTTACAGTTCATGTGGGAAGTGGGTCTTCCCTCCTCTCCTGTAGAGTTTTCCTCCCTCCACCACTCTCACCAGCTTTCCCACTCCTGGTTTCTGGGTGCACGCCCCTGCTCTCGCCAGAGGCTCTCCGGCCCACCCGGCTTGTTTATTTACAGTCCTGGGAAGGGTTCCCTTCCCCCAATCTTCAGCGCTCAGGGCGCCCCACCCTCTTTCCCACGTGTCTTTATTGTTCTTATTGCTTATTAGTCAGTTTCTCTTTTTTCCCCGGGTGGAGGTCAGTCTGTCCAGGGGGCTATGCTGCTATGGCCTAGGCTTGTCTGTGGGAGTACCGTGGTACCGCAAAGTTCACCTGGTCCGCGTCTTCCCAAGCTGTCTGGGCGCCGGCGACTGGCAGCCTGGGGGCCCTCCTTGTTTCTCCATTTAACGTGAAGTGGAGATTCTCTGCGCCGGCTGGAGGTGTGGAGGGGTCAAAGTTATGCCTTTTCTCAGTGATTATGCCTGCAAAGTGTGTCTCCAGCGTCTCTCCAAGATTTCACTATAGGAGGGTCGCTTTCTGCTTCCTCCCTCTAGCCGCCATCTTGCCTGAATTCCCTTCTAATCTTTTCTACGGCTCCATCTCTTATCATCAATACAGTTCCCTAGTGAGGGTTTGTGTCATTACCCAGTAGGACACATGAAGGAGGGAGGTGCAGGAGTGGCAGTCCAGCTTGTTCCAGACGTCAGTTGGTTGTGAGTTCTGGAGAGCAGCCTGGCCATGACTGTCAGTGTGGCAGTGGCTGAAGCAGGACATTGGCTGCTTTGAGCATCCTTGTCACCCTCACAAAGCTCAGGTTTCCAGAGCCTTCACCATGTGAGACCCGACTGTGGCCAGGAACATCTCTTCTCCTCCTCCTCCTGGGCTGGGGTTGGGTCTGACTCCTGCCTAGGATTTATCCCCTCCATGTCCCGCCATGTTTCCTCCTGCTGAGGGGGAAGAAAGCTCAGAGGATGCTGTCTGTGGCTGGTCCGCCTCCTACTGTCTGGGTACCATACCAACAGATGCACCTGTCAGAACCATGGTACTGATTCCAAATGCCAGGTTGACCCCGAGAGGACCCACAACTATTCAGAGCAGGCACCCCTTTCAGATGCTGGAAGCTAGGCTGCTGGCCAGCCTTCTAGGTCACCACAACATCAGGTCGCAGCTCTCACTGTTGCCTCTAGGAAGTGCCCTGAAGGTCTTCGTGAATTCGCTGGCTAAGTCCACATGAAAGTAAGGACCTGCTTTGGGAAAATAGTGTCTGTCCCCTTATTGCATTTTGAGATTCTTGGTGACAAGGCATGCTGTCTGTTGAATTTGCAACTGCAGCACCTTGCACATAGTAGGCACTCAGGAAAGGTTCTCTCAGCATTCGTGCCAAACCTGCACCAGCAGTAACTCTCAATAGGACTGAGAGTCAGTCGGTCACTAGCAGGAGAGCTTGCACTGAAACCAGAGCACAGCATGGTGGCAGTAAAAGCACGATGTGTAACCAGGCTGCCAGATTCTGAGTCCTAACTCCATGGTGTCACAAGCTAATGACCCTAGGAAGCTGTTCAACATCTGTGCCTCTGTTTCATCCTCTGTTTCCTCATCTGTAAAATGGAAGACATAAAAGTATCTTTCTCCTTAGTACTTGGGAAGATTCAATGGAAAAATACCAGCAGAACTTAGAAAATTCATCCTGGGACATGGTTATGTATTCCCCAGAAGAATTTACCATAATTGCTAAAGTAAAAAGAAAGTTAAAAATAAAGGCTATTTTTCTGAGCCATTAATACATCACAAACAGACGGAAACAGATACTTAAAATGCCAGGGCTGTCTGTAATTGGTGGAATTCCAGATGACTTTTAACTGTTTTTTTTTTTTTTTTTCTTGAGAAAGGCCTCACTACGTAGCTCAGGCTGCTTCAAATTTCCAATCCTCCTGCCTCTGCCTACTGAGTGCTGGGATTACAGATGTACACCATCATGCTTGGCATGTTTCTTTTTTTGATATTTTTCTATGATTTCCAATTTTTCTACACTGGACATATGAAAATCACTTTGGAAATATGATGTTTAAAAAACTTGTTAAAGGGCTGGTGGAGTGGCTTAAGTGGTAGAGTACCTGCTTAACAAATGTGAAGCCCTGAGTTCAAACCCCAGTACTGTCAAAAATTTTGTTAAAAAAAATACCAGACACCCATCAATAGCACCCCTTATCCTGAATTTGATTTGGATTCTAAGACAACATCCCTGCTGGTTCCACTTGCCTGGGAACAAAAGGAAGCCTGCTGAGTAGTGGGGGCTAAGACAATCCCGCCGTATCTTGCTTTACACCCAATTAGAAAATGAGACATCTTGTGCTTTGAGTGAATGTCTTCCATTAATCATGGGGTATTCCAGGTCTATCTGGCAGAGTGATTGGTAGAATTACCATCTCCATCTCCAGGGATAACGCCAGCAGTCAGTGCAGTGCACAAAGCAAGCCAGGTCTTTTTGGAGCTCCTAGAGATGGGGTGTTTCCCTGACTCATGAAAGCCAAGGATGAGAAGGGCTGGGTGGCCCGCGGATTTCAGGTGCAAGCAGAAGTATGGGCATAGCCCTTGGGAGAGTTTCCCAAGGACTCTCAAATATGTAAATAAGTTTGGTCTTGGTTGGGACTAGTTCAATAATATAGTCACATGCTCTCCTAAAAAATGTACAACTTTTTGCCAGGCAAAGTGGCTCACGCCTATGATCCCGGCAACTCAGAAGGCTGAGGCAGGAGGATCATAAGTTCAAGGACAGCCTGGGCACCTTAGCAAGACCCAGTCTCCAAAAACAAAAATACAAGCCTAAACATCAAAGAAGTTAAACATGTGCCAGGCTCTGGGTTCAATCTCCAGTACTGAAAAACAAATTTTGGAGCCCAAAAAGATGGATGGAAAAAATCACCAATAAAATGTATCCATGCCCCCTACTCTCTTCAGTAGCTGCGGGCTTTGTGGGAAGTCTTTGGGCAATGTCAAGAAGACAGAAGTTGACGTAGCCCAAGATCCCCAGACAACTTCATCTTTCCCCCACACAAAGACAGTGCCCCAAACCCCATCTTAAAGAAGAAAATCTTCATAAAAGTTCACATAGCACTCTCTAACCTATCAAAGAAATGTCTTACTGGCAGAACCTCAGTAATGTTCAGATCCCTAGTTGGGCAGTCTGGGAAATGCAGCATCAACTTTTCAAATCTCCAGACAGGAGAAAGCACCACGGTGCTCCAGCTGAATAGACAACTCAATGGTGATGCACA
Organism: Castor canadensis; assembly: GCF_047511655.1. NCBI lineage: Eukaryota > Metazoa > Chordata > Mammalia > Rodentia > Castoridae > Castor > Castor canadensis. The sequence continues at coordinate 46,138,835 of NC_133402.1, read as the reverse complement.
GGAGGAGACGTGGTGGCCCAGAGTGATGAGCAGTTCTGGATCTAATGACCCCATCTCAATCAATAAGCTGAGTGTTGTAGTGCAAACTTAGGTTCCCAGCTATGTGGGAGGCTGCAGGTAGGAGGAGGCTAGCCCCAGGCCAAAAACTTGAGACTCTACCTAAAAAATAGCTAAAGCAAAAAAGGGCTGAGGCATGGCCCAAGTGGTAGAGCACCTGCCTAGCAAGCCTGAGGCCTTGAGTTCAAACCCCTGTACTGCCAAAAAACAAACAAACAAAAAACTCCCCTGAAATGTTTACAGCTTTACAGTAAGATCAGAATCTCTAGAAATTTGAGGCAAGGTTTAACTTTCCTAATGTGTAAGAATTTTTTGCTGGGCTGGGAGTGTGGCTCAGTGGCAGAATGGTTGCCTAGCACACCCAAGGTTTTGGGTTCCACCCTGAGCGCTGAAAAAAGAAAAAGGAATTTCTTACCTGGAGCCCACCAGTGTACCAAGAAGCTAAGAGATGTAGTGATTGGCCAAGATAAGAAAAGAAAAGTTGTCAGCTGTGTGGGTGTTTTCCCGCACAAGTATAGTCACACATGTATGTTCTTGGAAAAGAGCAGAAGTCACGGTAACCATGGTTAGAGTTTAGATCACACATTCTTTCTTAGTTTTGAAATGCACAATTGATCAGAGATAATTTTGTGAATATCTATCCAACAATTTCGCAGATATCTATCCAAGTTGTACTGTGTCTATCAATACAACTGGATAAATACACATGAATTTTATTCTTGTCAAATCTGACTCTGTAAGTAACATATAAAATAGTTGAGATGGAAATTAGACTCTCATTCATCAGTCTGAGCTGTAGGGCAAATTTAGCTGATGAAAATTAAGTACTATGTAATTTGAGAATAAAACAACAAACAATCTAACACAAAAATAAGTGAAAGATTTGAACAGACATTTCACCAGTGAAAATAAATATAAATGACCAACAAGCACAGGGAAAGCTGTTCATCCTTACTAGGGAATTGCAATGTCAAGTTACAAGGAAACACTGAAGTGCAGCTGCTAGAATGGCTAAAACAGACTTACAATACCAAGTGTTGACAAGGATAGGGAGCAACTGGAACTCTCAGATGTTGCCACTGGGAATGCCAAATGGAACAGACACTCTGGAAATCACTGTAACAGTATGTTTTCAAGCTAAACATAGATTTACTATGTGATCCAGTCATTCCACTCCTAGATATCTACCCAAGAGGAATGAAAGCATGTTACACAAAGATGAGCCCATGAATATTTCCAGTCAAAACTGGGAGGAACCCAAGTAACCCTTAACTGGTGAAGTTTGTTTATCAACAAAGTATAGACTACAGGTAACAATAATTTACTATATCTTTCAAAAAGCTAGAAGAAAGGATTTTAAGTGTTTTACCTCAAAGAAATGGGATAAATATTTGTGCAGACAGATATATGTGCCCTGATTTAAGCATTACACAATGTATAAGTGTATCAAACATTGTATGATATCCTATTAACATGTACAGTTTTTATGCATCAATTTAATATAAATTAATTTATATTAAATAAATGATAGAATATGTACACAATGGAATACTACTCAGCAATAAAAAGGAACAAAATAACAGTACAGGAAACAGCACAGGTGAATCTCAGAAACATGCTAAAATAAAGTGGTTAAACACAAAGATGACATATATGAGTGAATTTCTATGATATTCTAGAAAGGGCAAAACTCTAACATCAGATCAATGGTTTTGTGAGGCTTGTGTGGGGAGGGAAGCAACTGCACAAGGGTGGGGTGATGTCTTAGGGTGAGAGGACTGTTCTGCTCTGGATTGTGATGGTCAGCAAGCAGCTGATCCCTGTTCATAGAAGCTATGTCTGTGTTGGGGTGGGAGGGGAAGCATTTGACCAACACAGGGTGGGGAGTGAAAATAAAAGAGAATGGATGACTAGTGTCATTTTCTATTTTTTTCCTTGTCTGCAATAGGATGTTTTCTTTTTTAAAAAGTGTTTAGTATGCAGAGAGCTTGAATGATTTAAAGCACACAGGTGGTGGGGAAGAACCAGATCAGGTGGTCTAAATTGTTAAGTCAGTCCAGAGCACCTCCAGAGCCCCTTCTGCCTACAGCTTCTCTGCTTCCAATCAAATTTCCTGTTCCTGGTGTCCAGGCAGCATCATGGACCTTCCAGGTCACATTCAGTTCCTCTCTGTCTCTCTCTTTCTCCCCACTCTCCACCCCCACCCCACCCCCAAGCTAAATTGCTATATTTCAAAGTGAATCCATGACAAGATGAACTGAACTTGAGTCAGGACACAGAGATGAAAATCCTGGAACAGTTGGTGGGGAAGGGAAGTCCCTCAGCTTCACCCCATAGCCCTGTGTGGGGACCCAAGCCATCAAGGGCTGCACATTGGTGTCCAAAGGAGCCTGAGCTCAGCAATGTTGGCACATCTTCCCCTTCCCTTTGAGCCATATGACTACTGTAGTCTTTTAAGGAGTTACTCAGCAATTCATTCCAGCAACTTCTATGTGCCAGGTGCTGCACCAAGATGCTGGGGACTGCAAGAGAAATGAGGAAAGTCTCCATCTTCCAGGAACTCACAGTCTGGTTGGAGGATACAGGGAAAACTCCGAAGAAAGTCTAAGGGAAGCCAATCTGGGAACATAGTGGGGAGCACCGGGGGAGAGAGCTCTGTGTGATTTTTTTTTAAACAGAAAATTACTTTCAATTTCCCTTTGCAGAATTAAAAATAATATATCCTTCCAGGCACAGGTCGCTCATGCCTATAATCCTAGCTACTTGGGAGGCTGAGACCTGGAGGATCTCAGCTGAAGGCCAGCCCAGGCAAATACTTCAAAAAAACCCCATCTCCAAAATAACCAGAGCGAAGTGGACTGGAGGTGTGGCTTAAGAGGTAGAACGCCTGCTTTGCAAGCATGATGCCCTGAGTTCAAACCCCAGTCCTACCAAATCCTGATGGGTACCAAATTATTGACCTGCCCAGGATGTCTTCATGCCTTTGGCCCCTGGGCTAGGCTTTCTCCCTCCATACCCACCAGCTCCCACCCTCTGCTGCCTTCAGAGGCTCCATCCTCTAAGTCAGGCACCTGACTGATTCCTGTCTTGTGGTGGATGGGCTGCAGATCAGGCCAGTGGACACTGGACAGCACATCCCATAGTTCAGACAAGGGAAAAGCAAGAGGCACACCTAGAGGGTGTGGGCCCATAAGGAGCAGCTGGACGAGGAATGAACGATGTGGGAGGCAGGGAGGTCAGGACGCCAATCCTGGAGGTTGATGACAGGGTCCCTGTGGTCACAGGAGGGGACATGACTGGGGGTGTAGGGTATTGGGATCACCTGGGGAGATCTCTGTAAGGGCAGCATGCATCCCACCTGTGCCAGGCACTGTGCCAAGTGCTTCCTCTGTGCTGTGCCTCAAGTGCACTCAGTAGGTAAGTCCAAGATCACTTCTGAACATCTGATAAGGGTTACTCTCCTTATATAGATACAAGACTCCACAAGTCAGCAAGAATTTGTAGAGTAAATGAATCTAAAAAGAAACACATCTAAAGAGCATAAGGAAGTGTGCTCAGCTTCCTTAATTAGTCAGGTATGAGAAACCTAAAATTGGATACCATGTGTTCTTTCTCGTTTTCCAAAAAATATTTAAAGAAAATTCTGGCTTGGAGAAGTTTTGGTAAAATGGGCAGGTTCACCTATGGCCAGTGTATATATAAATTAATAAATATAATTGTGCCCCCTGGCCTTTTTTGGCAGTACTGGGGCTTGAACTCAGTACTGCCTTGATCCTTTCCATCAGCCTTTTTTTAATGATGGTTTTTTTTTGAGATAGGGTCTCACGAACTATTTGCCCAGGCTGGCTTCAAACTGTGATCCTTCTGATCTCTGCTTCCTGGGTAGCTAGGATTACAGGCTTGAGCCATCTGTGGCCCTTTGTCAATGTGTATCAAAAGTCTCATGCATATTACTGGTCCAGTCATCCTGTTTATGGAAAAGGTAAAGATTTGTATGCATGGATGTTTGTCATGTTTGTAAACAGCAAAAATTGGAAATTACCCTAATGGGTAGAACACCCACACACATACACCCACACACACACCACAGAGCATATGAGGTTAAATTTGTTCTTTTCTGAGGGGGCAGCACTGGAGTTTGAGCTCAGGGCCTTACACTTGCTAGGCAGGCACTCTTTATCACTTGAGCCACTCCATCAATCCCTTAATTTTTTTTTTTAAATGGTACTGGAGTTTGAACTTAGGGCCTACACCTTGAGCCACTCCACCAGTCCTTTTTTATGATGGGCGTTTTCTAGATAGGGTCTCACAAACTATTTTCCTGGGTTGGCTTCGAACCACAATCCTCCTGCTCTCTGCCTCCTGAGTACCTAGGATTATAGGCATGAGCCACCAGCACCTGCCAATTTTGTTCTTAAAAACAGCATTTACAGGGCTGGAGGTGAGGCTCAAGTGGTAGAATGCCTGCCTAGCAAGTACAATGCCCTAAACTCAAAACCAGTACTGCAAAAAAAACCATAAAATAAAGATAAAAATGAGAGAGAGAGAGAGAGAGAGAATCCAGTTTAGAATTCTTAAACTTTCAGTTGGCACCTACTAATTAAATATTAACTTCTTGGCTTATTGCATAGATCATTTTTCCCACTCCCATGTGGTCGGGACAACCTAGGGCAGTGGAAGTAGGCTGGAGGAAGACCAGGAGACCACCTAGCACAGCACCCCGTCTCTCTCCACAGCACCTACGTCATCCAGGTCAATCCTAAACCCAAGGAAGGCTGGGGAGAGGGGTTTGTCTATTTCTAAATAATAAAGAAACTCTTGATTGAGGGCCCGGAATTTCTCAATAAATGGTCAATTTTATCTCACTAACTTCTGTTATTTGATTCAAAAGCTTCTGTTTGAGGGTGGAGATGCAAAAATATCTAACTGGTAATCATTGTCCCCCAGGCTTAGACAAAAGCCTACAGTTTACAGAATTATTTTATAGACTTGTCACACTGAAGAGACTCCAGATTGTCCAAGTGTAAAACTCTTCCTTTGAGACTCCGACTGCTTCCTGGCTGAAAAGAACTTTCTAGACTTCCCATTGACTTCTTCAAGTCAATGGTGGGACTGGAGGGGAAACCCACATACCTGTGGGCTGGGTGTGGGGGGATTATCATCCTCATCTTACAGAGTTTATAACAAAAATTGACACTCGGAGAGGTGTTAATTATCTCAGCTCCCCATAAAATCCACCGAAAACCTGCAGTCCGCAAAGCTCAGCCTGTGGCTTTCTGTAATGTGGGAGGCCGCTGCCTCAGCCAGGGCGCCATGTTTATAGGATTTGGGTGATCTGGTTTAAGGTGCTCTTCAAATGGGGGCTTACTGGGATTAGACTGAATTTTTCCTATTAGTATTTAAGGATTGGGGGAGGCAGGAGAAGAAGGTTGTTTTCTGTTTTGTTGGGTGTTTTGGCAGTACAGGGGATTGAACTCAGGGTACTCTACCATACACTCCGGTCCCTTTTATTTTCTTGTTTGTTTTCAGATAGGGTCTTGAGCTTTTGCCTGGGCTTGTCTCATATGGGGATCCTCCTACTTCTACCTCTGGAGTAGCTGGGATTACAGGTCTGCCCCACCACACCTGGCCCTGGATGGGGAATTTTAATGTAGATAGTCTCAGTACTTACTCTAATAAGGCATGGGACTGCAGGTGGCTTTCTTCTTAGTGATCAGTGAGGTCCCTCCATGGGAAGCTGGGTCCATTGGAATTTGGCCTGTCTTCTGGATGAGGCTCCTGTCCCATCCCTCATGCCCCAATGCCCATCAGTAGTGTAGTGCTGAGCAAACCCTGTTCAGACTTCACTACAAAGCTCCAATCTGCTCTGCACTGGACACCAACTCAGGACCATTGTGGCTCCATAATTGGTGCTGGGTAAAGGGTTTGGGGCAGAACCACAAGGAGGAACTTGGGTTCCAGGAGTGAGTGAGCACCAAGGTTGAATAGCATCCTGCCACAAATTCAGGTCTACTTGGACCTTATTTGGAAATAGGTTTTTATAGAGGTAATTTAGTTAAAATGAAGTGATCCTTGGGCCTCAGATCTAAATCTAGTAGCCTTATAGGAAGGCCATATGAACACAAAGGGACACAAATGTTGGAATGACTGAATGGCTCCAGTGTTAAGAATGCCTGTCTGGCAAGGGTGAGCCCCTGAGTTCAAACCCCAGTGCCACCAAAAAAAAAAAAAAAAAAGAAGAAGAAGAGAGAAAGCAGGACAAACTTAGAGAAAGATAGAAGCCTTGTGATCATCGAGACAGAACTGATGCAGCTACAACCAAGTCATACAGGGATTGCCAACTACCATGAGGATGTAGGAAGAAGCAAAGAAGCTTCTTCCTTGCTTTCTAGAGCTTTCAATAAAAGCATGAAGATGCCTTGATTTTGAACTTCTAGCATCTGGAACTGTAAAGAATGAATTTCTGAAGTGTTTTTTTTTTTCTTGGTGGTTGGTTTGTTTTTGGTAGTACTGGGATTTGAACTCAGGGCCTCCTTCTTGCTAGGCAGGTGCTCTACCACTTGAGCCACACTCCCAACCCTTTTTGCTCTGGTTGTTTTGGAGATAGGGTATCATATTTTACCCAGGCCAACCTGGATCACAATCCTATTTTTCTGCTTTGCTCTAGAACAGAGATGACACGCACACACTACCATGCCCAGCTATTGGTTGAGATGGCGTCTCATGAACTTTTTTGCCTGGAACCATAATCCTCTCAATCTCAAGCCTCTCCAATAGCTAGGATCACAGGCTTGAGCCCCTGTATTGGTCTAATTTCTATTGTTTTAACCCCATTTGTGGTACTTTGTGAGGGCAGCCTGAGGAAGCTAACGAGATGCTGAATGGGCAGGTGTGCCAGGTGCAGCCAACACCCTGGACCTGGCGCCTGAGTGAGAAGCCTGAGGCTGGGTGGGACATGTAGCCTCCAGGGGTTGCACCTGTGACAAAGGCCAAGTGACTGTGTTGGTGTCACAGCTTTTCTTGGCAGTCTGTCTGCTTTGCCAACATTTAAGAAAGAACCCTTTAAAAAAAATGTCCTCCAACCAAAACTTCAAAATACAGCTCCCCACTGTGCCTCCCATCTCTCCCCTCCAGAGGGGAGAGTCTCATGCCCCACCAGTTCTACAGGAAATGGAACCAGCCAAATGGGCAGAACGAGTGGGAGGGCAGGGCTCACCATCCTCCCTCCTGGCAGGTGGGCATGGTCACAGCCACAGGGTTGCTGTTAGGACAGGAGCACTCAGAAATCCTGGCCACTTGAGAAACCTCCCAGTGGGAGCCAGCTACTCTATTCCAGGCCTGCGCTGAGCTGTGAGTTAACAGACTGCTTCTTACTGGTATTCAGGACATGTCCTGGCCTGAACTGACTTAGCTCTTTCCCCATGAGAGACAGACTTCGGAATAACTCATTTGGTCAACAGTGAGCAGGCATTCATGTGTGAACACCTCAGTGACTCCTGTAGAAAATCAAATGATGGAGGACATGAGGTCCCACCCCCTGGCGAGCTGATGATAAAAAGTACTAACTAGAACTTAAATGCTTAAGTTTGTAAACATTAAGTTTTCTTTACATCTCTGCCATCTTGGTGAGAAACCCCAAACTCACAGAGGCTGAGTGATTTGCCCCACCCTGGGCAGCAGCCCTCACTCTTACCTTTAGTAGGGGCTCTAGCCAGAGTTCAGGTCCAAGTTCCATTTTCCCTCTTTTAGGGACACAATACAGCACATTGCTGGGGAGTAAAGAAAGATGGCAGTGACAGAAGGCAAATTCCCAGGTAGTTCCTTGCACGGGAGAGAGGAACCTACTGAATGTGCCATCCCAGCAGGAAGATGAAACCTAAGGGCACTGAGCCTCTGTGGGGTGGGGAAAGATGTGGCAGGGGACAGAGTACAGAACCAAATTGTTTTCTGACACTGTGCCCCAAAAACAGAACAGTAAAGGATGCAAGAGGCCACTCATCATAGCTTCAGAGTAGCAGTCTCCTCTGTTATCGTGGGGAAAGGGGACTTCAAAATTCTGAACTTTTGGACTGGTGGAGTGGCTCCAGTGGTAAGAGCTCCTGTCAAGCAAGCGTGAGGCCGAGTTCAAACCCAAGTGCCACCAAAAAAACCAAATAATAATAAAACAAAACCCTGAGCTTCTGACCGTCCTGGCCTGGTGTGGTGATCTCAGCTTTCACAGTCGTGTATTGGTGTTTGGTTCTCCTTCTGCCAGGGCTAAAAAGCTTTGTGTGATGGACCTCAGGAGTTGTGGGAAAGACAGGTTTATATCAGCTCATACCACAGATCTGGGTGAGGGTAGTAGCTCCAGGGACACTATGTATATGTGTCCCTGTGTTTTGTGTGTGTTTAAAATTAGGAACACTTGCCGGAGGCATGGCTCAAGAGGCCGAGTGCTTACTTAGCAAGTGCAAGACCCTGAGTTCAAATTCAAGTACCTCCGGAAAAAAAAAAAAACAGGTTAGGAATACTTTAGAGGCAGTAAAATTGATCCTTCAAAGTTCGCAGCTTTCTGTGTTGCTGCTGTTTTTTGTTTGTTTTGTCTTATTTTTGGCAACTCCTTACAAATCTTTGTGGCTTTTGTCAGATGCATATAATCACATTAACCCCCCCATAGTCAGGATTCAGAACAGTTCTGCCTCCCCCTAAATACCTCAAGGGATGCTTCTGAATGCAGTTCTGACGGCAAATTCTCTGCCCCATCAAGAAGGTGTCCAAGGTACCTGTTTCTGGTTCAGCCCGCTTTCCTGAGAGTGGGTTAAGTGACTGACCGTTTCCCCAAAGATCCGCTCTGTCTCATTAGAGCCACTGTTGAAAGAGCCAGGCTGCTAATGTCCCTTTTCGTCCCTTTTCTTGCTCCCCCTGAGGCCAATTTTCTGGACATAACAGCACCCACAGTCAATTCCTTCCAAGCTTGCCATAGTGACTTCTGGGGGTGGAAGAAAATTTCCTGCTTCCCAGAGCAATCACAGGAAAGTGCTTGCCACCTGTCCCCAGCTCCTGAGAAATCATTTAATTGGTTTGGAGGTCACAGGATCCTCTTCCAATTAGGATCCCATCATGCCAGCAGCCACCTACGCCAGGGACAATCAGACTGGGCTTTGTAGGACAAACAGGCCCACTCTCAGTGGCAGCAACAGTCCTTTGGTAACTGTCTGGGCCTTTCCAAGAGGCAAACTGTCCCGCAAGGAGAGCACATCTTCACCTCCTGTCAATTATGGGGGAATCAGATGGAATGAACCATGCAAGGACTTTCACCTCTGTCTCTTTCCCTTTCCCAGCGCAGCCACGCTAAGGACAGGACAAGGGGGACTGGCAGGGTAGGGAGGGGTCTTCCACATCTTACTCTTCAGAGGACAGGAGGCTGCTCACTGTGTGTCTGGCGGCCTGTTGACTTCATCATCCCCTGCCCTTTGATGCCCACCCCACAGGTTTCAATGCCAAAGAGGGGACCTGGTGACAAGCTAAGTGGCAAGTACATGATGAACAGGGAGCAGTGCATGTGTGGGAGTACATTTCACAAAATGTTCCCATGTGGGGAGGCCTTGAAAGAAAATGGAGGGGGGTGTGGAGGACTTAGGCCCAATATGAAGTCAGTAAGACCCAGGCTCAAGCGATTCTTCCTCCACAAATGCCACCTGGAACTATGCCTCTGAAGGTCTAAAGTGAGGTCAGCTGTCCCCTGGGCCTTGGATGACCGCAGTGAGGCAACCCCCAAACACCCCACCCCCACCCCTGACCCAGACAGACCAGATGAGGCTGATCCACTGAACCTCTGTTGGAGAGGGTCTTTTGGGCCCGTGCCCTGGCCCAGGCCAACCCAAAGACTGAGGTGGATTCCTGGGCAACAAAGCCTGGGACCCTGTGAGCCCCCATCAAGTGTGGGACCTCTAATTCCCCCAGAGAATCTGAATCAAAAGGAAAAGCCTAGGCCAGAGCTGTTGGGGGGGGGGGACTCTGTGGGAAAGGCAATCTCCACAGCTTAACTGGGGACTCCCTGGCTAGCACCTGGCTCCGGGTTGATTTAGGGCAGGGGAATAAACCTGTAGCTCTGTGCTGGTGACTTTGCATACAAAAAGGGCCCTGGGGAGTCTTTTGCTGTCTCTAAGGCTTGGCAGCTTGGCGGGGCCCTGGGAGGGCAGTCTGTCCCAATCAGCCAGGCTACAAATGCCAGAGCATCAAGAACCCAGAAAACAAGAAACCACAGTAGTAAAGCAACTGACTCTGTAGTGACAAGATTCCAAGCAGATAGTCAGAGCTGAGGAAAACACTCCCTGCACTCCTCACTGCCTCTCTCCTTCCAGGATCCTGAGGTCAGGAAACTCCTCCTCAGGCTCTTTCATCAGACCCACAGCCTCCTCTGCCACGTTGGGACCTGTCACGCTCTTGGATGTTTTGCCTTCTGAGGTAGGCAATAAGAAGAGAAGTTCTCAAGCCCTGCCCCTACACCCTGCCAGGGTTCCTTAGCTGCAGATAGCTAAGAAAAGCCATGACAAAGAAGTTGCAGGATGGCGCCACTTGCCAGAGACTGCTGGACACCCCGAACCAACCAGAGGCCGTGGCCAGCCTATGGCCTCTCTTCACCCCACTAGTGTAGCTCACTTCCTTTTATTTTGGTGGCACTGGGGTTTGAACTCAGCCTCATGCTTGCTTGGCAGGCCCTCTACCACTTGAGCCACTCCACCAGTCCTGTACCTCACTTCTTAATTCATCTCTGGGCCACCTTGCACCAGAGCTTGCTTTTACTCGCTCGTGAGAGTCCACTGTGGATACGCTGTATACAGCCAAACTCTGCTCAGTGACATTGTGTTGATACCTTGAAATGGGCTATGCTGGAAGAGTTTACACCACAGGAATCGGCGAACACTGTAAACCAGGGCTTCTGTCACCTCAGCTCTGCCCGCCTCTGCCTGAGGCCTGGCTTTTCACAGGAACAAAATCACAGCAACTCAAATACTCCATGGGACAGGAAACCTCCCCCAGCCCCACACCTCCTCCATAGAGTCCTTAACTCCATACTCAAACCTCAGGTTTCTTTCTTCTTAGGGGGATGCCCTTGGGCAAATCCCTGGGTCCCTCCGGTCCTCTCTTCCCTCACTGGTAAAACAGAGACAGCGCTATCCATTCCACAGACAGGGGGCAGCTGACTGAACTTTTCATTATGGGCCTATGTACTTGTAACCAGTGATGTGTGGACAAAGCATTGAGCTTATACTTCTTTTGTAAGAGCTGCTCAAACTGCTTTTGCTGAAAAGAACCGACTCCCTATTTGGGCCCAAGAATTAAGTAAAAGCTGGAGAAGCTTGGCATCCCTGCCTCCATTTTGTATCAGTCTTTGCGTTAAGCCATTCTCTTTACAGTGACTTTGTAATCACCTTGGATTCCATAAAGGACAGATCTGATAATATCTTTATGACAATGAACTGGAGCCACCTGGAGCTGCCACCCTCCCAGTGAAGACAATTATCCCAAGAATCCTCTCAAACAGGAACCAGATTACTTCCTCCAGGTGATAACTTCCAAAACTGGACTAGACCATCTGCCTGACCAAGACCGTTCTGCCAGTCTTGGTCTACATCTGTGACTGAGACTGTTTAACTATGCATACCTTTGTCCCCTGCCCCCAGTTCTTTTGTCTAATTAAACATATAGCTCATGTTTGTACCCTGAAGATGGCTGAGGATGAGCTGAGCGCTTACTCTGCCTCTTCCCAAGGCATGCCCGAGCTGTGTAATAAACCTCCTTTCTCTGCCTTCACCAGGCCTCTTTCTTTGGCATTTAGGGGCAGTGGCCAGACCTGGCATATGGAATCTCAGGAGTTTGGGCCTCGGGTCCAAAACTTTGATTTCACTTTCACTATAGAAGGTAAAAATCCCTTGTCTTCCTTAATACCAGGTCTCAAGGCCAGAGTCCACTCTGTGGACCCGACATCTCCCCTGGCAGTGGTGAGCCAAGGGAGACCCAAGTGGTAGTGGTCTGCCCTGGGAATCAGTCTGCAATCAGGGAGCCCATTATCCACAGAGAATTAAAAAAGAAAAATAAGTTTGACTAAAAGCTGGCCTGCTTTGAAACAATTGCATGTATCAATGACTTAACTTTAAATACGCCTCTCCTCCAGGATGGGAGGAGGTGAGGGAAATTCTCCCTCCCAGCAGACCTCCACTGGAGACCTGGGTGTTCAAGGCAGCAATGAAAGGGAGCAGCCAGTTACAGAAAGGTTTAGACACTCAACAGTCAGAGCACTGGGTCTCTCACAGCACCCACCAACCCCTGCTCTGTGGCATGGTGGGAAGAGGCGGGCATTTTCCTAATATGAAGTCTGGTATTTTGCAGCCTGTCCCAGCAAGCCATGGAGGCTGTTTCTCTAGACCTTAAGTCCGGTCTGGCCCATGACTTGCCTTGGCTAACAGAACATAGAAGTGATGGTGTATGAGTTTTAACCCAAGGCTCAAGAATTCTGCACCATAGTGCAGAAACCCAGGCTAGCTTGCCAGATGAGCACGGGGGCCAGGTCCCCAGCACCCCAGGCAATAGCCAGCAGTCACCAGTGGTGTGAATGCAGCAGTCCTGTCCCAGTCACTCATCAACTGACCTGCCACCTAACTATCCACACATAAGTAGGTCAGGCTGAGATCAGTCATACCTGGTCCAGATCCATAGAAACACCTGGCTGGTCCATGAACTTGGGAATTTAATAAATAGTGGCTATTTTGCATTACTAATTATTAGGATACTTTTTCCCTTTTTGCAGTGCAGCCCAGGCCTTTGCACATGCTAGGCAAGCACTCAATGACTTGAGCTATACACCCAACCTTTTTTTTTTTCCCCCCAGCCTTTTGTTTTTATCTTGTCTTTGAGATAGATAGCGTCTTGCTACATTTGTCTGGACTGACTTTGAGCTCTTGATTCTCCTGCTTCCACCTCCCAGTAGCTGAGATTACAAGCATGTACCACTATGCCCACCTTTATTGGGATAATTTTTTTTTAATGTAGCAAAAGTTAACAGAGACAGGGTCTATGTGCTTGATGATCACCCCTGTTCTTATCTTCATGTGTGCATGACAAATGACATTCCACTTCTCCCTCAAGACCTGTACTAAAAGCTGCTTCCATACCATCTTTCTCAGAGTCCCAGGCCAGAATTCATCTTTTCTTCCCACAATGCTTTGTTCTTCGATTTCTGTGTTTATTGCAACTTGCTTTGCCTTGATGTAGTCATACACAGTTGTCAGTGAGGAGGGGTACTGGGATCTCAGTTATCCTGTGACCGGTCAAGTCTCATAACTGCGAGCTTCTCAAACTTTAATAAACAGAATCACTTGGGAAGTAGCCAATGAATCATTAATTAATCATTAATTCTGGGGTGATGCCTAGAGATCAGAAGAAATACTCCAGGAAACTCAGATGCAGCTGGTGTGGTCCACAGCCTACCCATGCCTGTGAAACACAACATTGAGCAATCTGAGACCCCACGAGGCTGGTAGTGACAAAGCCAGGCTTTGTGGCAGACAGTGGCAGTGGCAGACAGCCATGTGCATACCCTGTGCAGATTCTGAGAGGGAGAACACGCCATGCTGCCCATGTATACAACTTCAGACCCTAGGGGTTACTAGAAGTTGCCACCGGTCCGCTTTCTGCAAAGAAGGTGAATGGCTTCAGGAAAACACACATCTTTAAACAGCTGGTTTTTGGAGAGTGTGTCCCAGCAGATGTCCTTTTTACTATCCATCATCCTTTCCTGCTGCACTGGGAAGGTGCTAGAATGATAGTCAGATGTTGCCGCATCATCTGTGATGAAGAATTAACCTGAGAAATCCAGAGAGCTGGAGGCCTACATCTGCCTTCCCCTTCCACACCCAGAGGGGCCAGGTGTGAATAAACAAAAGCCACTCAAGTGAGAACAGATAAAGGTCCTGAGCTTGCTACAGAAAGGAGTCAGCTCCCTCAACTTGAATTTGGCAGAGGCAGGCAGAGGAGTGGGGAAGTTTGTTAGTAAGAAGAGAAAGGGCTTCGGGGGCACCTTGATTGGAGACCGGGGGACCTGGAGCACACCATGGCTGGGTGAGGCAGAAGTGGGTCAGCCCGTGTGATTGGCTAGGGGTGCATCTTTGCCTTTCCATTCTAGGTCTTGAGTTGGAAGGGGGGACACAGTTTCTGATTAAGACACTGCTGTTTGGAGCTGACTGTTACAGGGGTTGAGCTATGAGTTCCTGAACTGGTAGTTATAGACTACTGGTCAAAGATCCATTTTGATGTCCAGTCTGGCCACTGTGTTTTTGTATATTCAGTCTTTCAAAGACAATTCAATTCGCAGCACATGTCTTCTTGGCTGTTCATCCCTGTCCTTGCTTCCCCCCAAACAACCTGATGTCACAGTTTCCATGTCATGTGAATATGCTCCCACCCTCACACCACCCCCAGCTCCCAGCATCCAGAGGAGGCAGCTGAGTGGAGCTCCAGAGAAATTGCCTCTTTTGGGGGACTCTGGAAGGGAGCTGTGCTCCCATTCATGTCCCAATCCATCATCAGAGACATCCGTGGAGGAAAATCCACCTCTGAGTCACCAAGAGCCTGTCTCACCCGCACCCACCCCCATTTCCTGCAATACCGTTCAGACACAGCGATGAGCTTGAAGTTTCTCCCAGGGCCTCCAAAGGGGGAAATTTTGCATGAAGAGGCTCCCAATATCACTGATTGTGGGATAAAAAGATGACCAGATTGCACTTCTTTTCATGTGCAATTTCCATATTGTTTATGTGAAGAATCTGGGCGTCATCATTCAACTGCCCACTCACCCCCTCCCGCTTTTAGTTTAGTTATTCCCTCCATAATCTTTCGTGATTCCATCTAGTTGTCAACCTCTCATTCCTACCATTTATATATATTTGGTGGTACTGGGGTTTGAAATCGGGACTTCCTCCTTGCTAGCTAGTCACTCTACTGCTTGAGCCATGCCTTCAACCCTTTTTGCTCTCGTTATTTTGGAGACAGGATCTTGCTTTTTGCTTAGGCCAGCCTGGACTGCAATTCTCCTATTTTATGCTTCCTGGCATAGCTGGGATGACATGTGTAAAACACCACCCTCAGATTTTTTTTCATTGATATGGGGTCTTGCAAACTTCTTTTTGCCTGGGCTGGCTTTGAACCACGAGCCTCCTGATCTCAGCCTCCCAAGTGACTAGGATTACAGGTGTGAGCCACTGGTGCCCAGCTCCCACCACCATATTCTCAGACGGCAGCATCTTTCACCTGCCTTTGCAAAAGTTCTTGTATCTGTTCGGTCAACAAGCCAAAACTACCAGACTATGTTTAGATAAGTGTGACAAAGGGTACACTTCTCTTATAAAGAAGACGGGAGGGTTAATAATCTCGTTTTCGAAAGAAATCGCAGGAGTGCCTTTTGCTTTTAGAAAATAAATATGTCATTTTAAGTCTTACCTATCAGGGTAATCAATTAGCAATATAGAAATTTCAGAGGCTAAAAATCATGGTTAAAGGCAGGACAACCATCTCCAAAATCTGGGCATCTTGAAAAACATCTTGTTGGACGCAGCATCTTCAAAGTCAGTTTAGAATACAGAATAGTGAATAGTTTATGCTTTTATTGTTTTTTTTTTTTTTTGGTTGTTGTTTTAAGTGTCTGCTTTTCTGCAGCTGCAAAGAAAAAGGCAACATTGTTCTTTCGTCTTGTGATAAGAATGCTTTTACCATCAGTTGGAAAGACCTTCGGTTTCAAGATGAAGCACTAGAACGTGATGAGTAAATACCAAGAAGAAAATGTTTGCCTAAGCAATTCAAAAACTCCAGGAAAAACAAATGGTGGAAGAGAAAGGTGAGAAATGGAGCAGGTTGGGAAGTGTTGTCTCTGATGCTGCTCCTTCTCTTCCCGTCTAGCTCACTCTCCACAGCAGCCAGAGGATCATGTCCCTCCTCTGCTTAAATCACGTCCTGGCCTGTGAGACCCCCTGTTCAGTAGACTCAGCCCTTCTGAGTTTCCTGTCCCTGCCTCCCTCACTAATTGAGCACCAGCCTCACTGAGTTCCTTCAGATTCCAGAAACTCTGTTTTCCTTCCTGCTCTGAGGGTACACACTCTGCTCCCCATGCCTGGAACAGTCCCTCTAACCTTGCTAACTCCTGTTCACCTGTCAGAGTTTTCTCTCAGAGAGGCCAGCTCTGAGCACTCTCTACCCCCTGAAAAAAACATTTTTCTGTCCTATTCTTTCAGAGCCCACTAAGATTTTTCTAGCACTCATCACAACTTTAATACATGCTTTTTTCTCCTTTGTTTTATATTTGCCTTCCTTCAGACTATAAATTCACAAAGGCAAGAATACTATCTGATGGCTTTCTTTCTTTTTCTTGCTAATGGGGACTCATCTCAGGGATACACGCTTGCTAGGCAGGTGCTCTATCACTTGAACCACACCTCCAGCCTTTTTGCTTTAATTATTTTTCAAGTAGAGTCTACCATTTTTGCCCAAGGCTGGCCTGGACCATGATCCTCCTACCTAGTACATGGGATGACAGGTGCATAACACCATGCTCAGTTTGTTGGTTGAGATAGGGTCTCACTAACACTTTGTCTCTGCTGGTCTCAAATCATGATCCTCCCGATTTGTACCTCCTGAGTACTTGGGATCACAGATGTGCACTGTCACACCCAACCTTCTCTTTTTCTTTTCTGTTTTCCCTTTTCCCTCTTATTCTCCTCCTTCTTCTTTTACACAAAGTCTTGCTATGTAGCCCAGGGTGGGCTCAAACTCACAATTATTCTGCCTTAGCCTCCCAAGTGCTGGAATAATAGCTGTGTACTACTATACCCATGTATTTGATCTTTTTCAATATTATATCATCATCCAGACACTTCATAAAAATATTGACAGTTAAGCCAGGCACCAGTGGCTCACACCTATAATCTTAGCTACTTGGGAGGCTGAGATTGGGAGAACAGCAGTTTGAAGCCAGCCTAGGCAAATAGTTCATGAGACCACCATCTCCAAAAATAGCCAGAGCAAAATGGACTAGAGGTGCAACCCAAGTGATAGAGCACCTGCTTTGCAAGCATGAAGCCCTGAGTTCAAACCCCAGTCCCACCAAAATAATAACAATAATAATAGTTAACATTTACTAAATGCTTACAATATATCTAGCCCCTTTCAGAGTGCTTTAAAGTTATCAACATCACTTAACAAATATTCACTGAACAATGACTTCATACTAAGTAGGTAATAGGTGCTATGCACACACCAATGAACAAAACAGAATGTGAACAGAAGTCTTGCAGGCTTGGCCCACAGAACCCTCCCAATGAGGTCATGATCATCTACTGGCTTGACTTTGAGGAGGGCACATGTTGAGACTAATAGAACTACACATGGAGGGAGACTGGGTCCCTAAATCACTGTCAATAAGGAACATTTGTTTTAGATTTTGGATGAGGATTCCAAGATGGCGATTAGAGGGAGGAAGCAGAAAGCATGCCTCCTAAAGTAAAATCTTGGAGAGACAATGGAGATGCACCTTACAGGAAAAACCACCGAGAAGAGGCAAAACTTTGACTCCTCCACACCTCCACCCCACACATAGCATTCCCACTCTACATTAAATGGAGAAACCAGGAGGGCTCCCGTGCAGCCAGACGCCAGCGCTGAGACCACTGGGGAAGACTCAGACCACAAGGTGAGCTAAGCGGCATGCGGTACTCCCATAGACAACCCTGGGCCAGATCAGCATAGCCCCCTGGTCAGACCAACCCCCACCCAGGGAAAAAAGAAAAAAAAACTGATTAATAAGCAACACAAAAAAAATACACGCAGCAAAGAGGGTGGGGCACGCTGAGCTCCGAAGAGGAGGGGAGGGGCAATCCCTCATGGAACTATAAATAAACAAGCCGGCCAGAGAAGGCAGGAGTGGCAGCAGCACCCACCCAGCAACCAGGAGCGGGAAAGCTTGTAAAAGTGGTGCTGGGAGGAAAACTCTACAGGAGATGGGGGGAAGGCCCACTTCCCACGTGAACTGCAAATAAACACGCAGGCCTGAGAAAGCGGGTGCACTGTCACCTCCCCCAGTGTGCTTGGAAAGGCGGAAGCTTGTAGCAGTGGTGGTTGTGCCTAGGAGAACTCTAAGTAAACAAAGCCTTCGGGGCTAGGTAAGTGTTAAGCTCACTCCTGAGAGCTGCATAAATAAACCCTCCAGCAAGAGCAGGCTGGCAGCAGCGGGCAGGTGAGGCACAGCCTCAGATAGCCATTCACAGAACTGTCTCCAGACTCTTTTTTTTTTTCTCCCTGCCTTGATGAAACAACAACAGAACTACACCTGCATGCTGAAAAATTTACTGAAACTGTATTGCATTTGAACTTAGGACACTTTGTAGTGTTTTTTGGGGGGGGGTGATTTTCCCCTTTGAAGAGACAATGACAGAACTACTTCTGAGACACCATCACCAGGATTGGAGGCTGAGAGACAAACATCAACATTATTAAGACTGAAACTTTATTGCATTTGAACTTGGAGATTTTTTTTATTTTTTATTTTATTTTATTCATTTATTTTTTCAATTCTCTTTCTGTCTCTCTAATGCCTGTTTAGCTTACTGTTGATTAGTACGCTATCTCTCCCTGTTTATATCTTTGAAACTTTTTGTTTGTTTGTTTGTTTGTTTTTTACTTGTCTGTTTATTTGTTTTTCCCTTTTTCTTTACCTTCTTTGCTTTCCATCTCCTCTCACCCTTCCATTCTAAATATCACCATTGTTATTATTACAAGCTAGAAAATACTTAATTGCACACAGTACAGGAACAATAACAATACCAAGGGCAATGATGGGAAGACAGAAAAAACAGGGAAACCAGTTTCCCCACAGCAAAAAATTAGTACAGGAACCAGAGGGGAATGAAGAAAACAGATACTCAGATCCAGACTCCAACAAAATAAAGATAAACTATGCCAAAGAACCCAATGAAGCCCACAAGAATAATCTAAAAGAAGAAATCCTACAGGTACTCAATGAGAATTTTATAGAGATGATACTGGATATGGTCAACCAAAATGTACAGGAGACACTCAAGAAATTCCAAGACAACAAAAATAGAGAATTTGAGAAAGCACAAGGAGAAATAAAAGAAACCATAGAAGCACTGTATAAACACCAAAGTGAAACAAAGAACACAATTAATAAAGAGATAAATGAACTCAGGACGCAAATAGACAACATTAAAGAGGAAACGACTCAGGATATGGAAAACCTCAGAAAAAAGTACAAAACAGAAATGCAAAACAAAATGGAAGGCCAATCCAGCAGAATAGAACAAACAGAAGACAGAATCTCAGAACTCAAAGATGAAATGGTAATTCAGGAAAAAACCGAAGAACTATTAATTAAACAACTCAAGACGTATGAAAAGAAAATGCAAGAACTCACTGACTCCATCAAAAGACCAAACCTGAGTATGACGGGCATTGAAGAAAGAGAAGAGGTGCAAGCAAAGTGAATGCGTAATATATTCAACAAAACAATAACAGAAAATTTCCCAAATCTAGAGAAATCTATTCCCATACAGATGCAAGAGGCTTCCAGAACACCAAACAGACCAGACCAAAGTAGAACTACTCCATGGCATATTATCATTAAAACAACAAGTACAGAGACCCAAGAAAGAATATTGAAGGCTGTAAGAGAGAAAAAACAAATAACATATAAAGGTAAACCCATCCAAATCACAGCAGACTTCTCAACAGAAACATTAAAAGCAAGAAGAGCATGGGGTGAGATCTTCCGGGCACTGAATGAAAATAACTTCAACCCTAGGATACTCTACCCAGCAAAACGATCATTCAAAATAGACGGAGCAATAAAAGTCTTCCATGATAAGCAGAAACTAAAACAATATGTGTCCACAAAGCCACCACTACAAAAGATTCTTCAAGTGATTCAGCACACAGAAAGTGAAACCCAAAATAACCATGAAAGGGCAGGCAGCACCAAACTACAGGAAAAGAAAAAGCAAGAAAGTAGAGAGTAACCTCAATTTAGGTACACACAATCAAACCTTCAAATAACTAAGACAACTAAATGACAGGAATCACCACAGACCTATCAGTACTAACACTTATTGTTAATAGACTTAATTCCCCAATTAAAAGGTACTGTTTGATAAACTAGATTAAAAAGGAATATCCAACAATTTGTTGTTTACAGGAGACCCATCTCACCAACAGAAACAAGCATAGGCTTAGGATGAAAGGCTGGAAGAAGATTTACCAAGCCAATGGCCCCCGAAAACAGGCAGGAGTAGCAATACTTATCTCTGACAAAGTAGACTTCAAACCTACGTTGATCAAATGAGATAAAGAAGGACATTCCATACTAATAAAAGGGGAAATAGACCAAAAGGAAATAACAATTATCAACCTATATGCACCCAATGTCAATGCACCCAATTTCATCAAACATGCCCTGAAGGACCTAAAAGCATATATTAATTCCAACACAGTGGTCGTGGGAGACTTTAACACCCCATTATCATCAATAGATAGATCAACTGAACAAAAAATCAATAAAGAAATCCTAGATCTAAAATATACAACAGATCAAATGGACCTACTTGATGTCTACAGAACATTTCATCCAACTTCTACACAACATACATTCTTCTCAGCAGCCCATGGAACCTTCTCCAAAATAGATCATATCCTAGGGCACAAAGTAAGCCTCAGCAAATATAAGAAAACAGAAATTATACCGTGCATACTATCTGATCACAATGCAATAAAACTAGAACTCAACAACAAATGTAAAGACAAAAAACATGCAAACAGCTGGGAACTGAGTAACTCATGGCTTAATGAATAATGGGTCATTGATGAAATAAAAGAGGAAATTAAAAAGTTCCTGGAAGTCAATGAAAATGAAAACACAACCTCTCAGAACCTATGGGACACAGCAAAGGCTGTTTCCTGAGAGGAAAGTTTATAGCCATGAGTACATACATTAAAAAGACTGAAAGATCCCAAATCAATGACCTAATGATACATCTCAAGCTCCTAGAAAAACAAGAACAAGCAAATCCCAAAACAAATAGGAGAGAAATAATAAAAATAAGAGCTGAAATCAATGAAATAGAAACCAAAAAAACCATACAAAGAATTAATGAAACAAAAAGTTCGTTGTTTGAAAAAATAAACAAGATCAATGGACCCCTGGCACACCTGACTAAAATGAGGAGAGAAAAAACCCAAATTAGTAGAATCAGGAATGCAAACGGAGAGATAACAAACACCATGGAATCCAGGAAATCATCAGAAACTACTTTGAGAACTTATATTCAAATAGATATATATGATCATCTAAAACTGAACCAAGAGGACATTAATCACCTGAATAGATCTATAACACAAAATGAAATTGAAGCAGCAATCAAGAGTCTCCCCAAAAAAGAAAAGTCCAGGACCTGACGGATTATCTGCTGAATTCTATCAAACCTTTAAAGAAGAACTGATACCATCCCTCCTTAAACTGTTCCACGAAATAGAAAGGGAAAGAAAATTGCCAAACACATTTTATGAAGCCAGTATTACACTTATCCCAAAACCAGGCAAAGACACCTCCAAAAAGGAGAACTATAGGCCAATCTCCTTAATGAACACTGATGCAAAAATCCTCAACAAAATAATGGCAAACCGAATTCAACAACACATCAAAAGGATTATTCACCACGGCCAAGTAGGCTTCATCCCAGGGATGCAGGGGTGGTTCAACATACGAAAATCAATAAACGTAATAAACCACATTAACAGAAGCAAAGACAAAAACCACTTGATCATCTCAATAGATGCAGAAAAAGCCTTTGATAAGATCCAACACCATTTCATGATAAAAGCTCTAAGAAAACTAGGAATAGAAGGAAAGTACCTCAACATTATAAAAGCTATATATGACAAACCTACAGCCAGCATTATACTTAATGGAGAAAAACGGAAACCATTCCCTCTAAAATCAGGAACTAGACAAGGATGCCCACTATTGCCACTCCTATTCAACATAGTACTGGAATTTCTAGCCAGAGCAATTAGGCAAGAAGAAGGAATAAAAGGAATATAAATAGGTAAAGAAACTGTCAAAATATCCCTATTTGCAGACAATATGATACTATACCTTAAAGACCCAAAAAACTCTACTCAAAAGCTCCTAGACACCATCAACAGCTATAGCAAGGTAGCAGGATATAAAATCAACATAGAAAAATCATTAGCATTTCATACACTAATAATGAACAAACCAAGAAAGAATATATGAAAACAATTCCATTTACAATAGCCTCAAAAAAAATCAAATACCTAGGTGTAAACCTAACAAAGGATGTGAACGACCTCTACAAGGAAAACTATAAACTTCTGAAGAAAGAGATTGAGGAAGACTATAGAAAGTGGAGAGATCTCCCATGCTCATGGATTGGTAGAATCAACATAGTAAAAATGTCTATACTCTCAAAAGTAATCTACATGTTTAATGCAATTCCCATCAAAATTCCAATGACATTCATTAAAGAGATTGAAAAATCTACCATTAAATTTATATGGAAACACAAGAGGCCACGAATAGCCAAGGCAATACTCAGTCAAAAGAACAACGCTGGAGGTATCACGATACCTGACTTCTAACTATGTTACAAAGCAATAACAATAAAAACAGCATGGTACTGGCACAAAAACAGACATGAAGACCAGTGGAACAGAATAGAGGACCCAGATATGAAGCCACACAACTGTAACCAACTTGTCTTTGACAAAGGCACTAAAAATATATGATGGAGAAAAGACAGCCTCTTCAACAAAAACTGCTGGGAAAACTGGTTAGCAGTCTGCAAAAATCTGAAACTAGATTCATGTATTTCACCTTATACCAATATTAACTCAAAATGGATCAAGGATCTTAGTATCAGACCCCAAACTCTAAGAGGAAAGAGTAGGAAATACTCTGGAGTTAGTAGGTATAGGTAAGAACTTTCTCAATGGAATCCCAGCAGCACAGCAACTAAGAGATAGCATAGATAAATGGGACTTCATAAAACTAAAAAGATTCTGCTCAACAAAAGAAATGGTCTCTAAACTGAAGAGAACACCCACAGAGTGGGAGAAAATATTTGCCAGCTACACATCAGAAAAAGGACCAATAACCAGAATATATAAGGAGCTTAGATTTTGGATGAATGAAAAATAAACTCCTATTGCGTTTGACCCATTGTACATGGCAAGGGTCGTCTGCTGCAATAGCTAGCATGACCTTTGTTAACCAGCCAAGATCCTCAGTCAGTAGATCTGGGAGTTTCTTTTGCCCTGTTGAAGATGAGATTTACATCACCTACCTCCTGGGGTTTTTATAAGCATGACGTGAAACATTTATGGAAGTTTCCAGCATAGGACCCAGCTCAACTCAGGACAATGAAGTTAAGTCATAGGAAAGTACTGCTGTTGAAGCTGGACAACATTCCAGGATGATGCTGAGAGAGGGAGAGAATCACAGTTGTCTCCAATAATACAGGTCTGTCCAGCTGGGCATGGTGGGACACACCTGTAATCTCCAAATGTGGAAGGCAGAGGTAGGAGGATCACAGTTCGAGTTTGGCCAATGGCAAAAATGCAAGACCCTACCTGGTAAATAAACTAAAAATAAAAGGGCTAGAGGCATGCATGGCTTAAGTGGTAGAGTGCTTACCTAGAAAGCATGAGGGCTTGAGTTCAAATCCTAGTACCACCAGAAAAAAGTTTCTCCAAAATAATAAGTTGTGATTGCATCTCTATCTAGCAGGAAAAGAAAAAAAAAAACAGTAAACAGTGAGTCAGTAAAATATAGTAGTTAAGGCCAGACTTTAGAACTAAACTTGAGTTTCTACTTAACCACTTACAAAATTCTGACTTTGGCAACCCTTTTAAATTCTTTGAACTTCAATGGCTTCCTGAAGATAATATGCAACTAACCCTATAAGAATGGAACCCAGGGATATGAAGGAAGACTTTTGGTTACAAACAACAGAATCTTGCCACCTAAGGAGTTTATGAAGGAGAATAGAAATCTGACATAAATTAAATCTGGGCCAGGTTTTTAGGAACAGCTACCAAAACCATATTGTGGAACTGAGTTGCCAGAAGAACTGGTCCCTCTGTCCAATGGGGGAACTGCTAGATCTAGGAGCTATCAGTACAGCTCCCACCTCCAGATTGTGCCAGATGTACCAAGTGTAGCAGGAAAATGGATGCCTCACACCCAGCTTTTCTGTCAGGTAACTCAGTTCTTATTTTTCTTTTTTGGAGTCCTAGGGTTTGACTGTTGGGTGTCCTAAAAGCCTCCTGGACTTGAATAGCTGTCTCTTTCTCAAGATTTAGGAAATTTTTTCCTATTACTTCTTGAATATATTTTCTAATCCTTTAGCTTGCACCTTGTCTCCTTCTATGCCCATGATTCATAGGTTTGGTCTTAATAGTCACCTAGAGGTCTTCATGTTTCATTCATACTTCTTTATTTTTTCCCTTCGTCTTCATCTGACTGTTCTAATACATCTACCTTGTTTCAAGCCCTAATAGTCTGTCTTTAATTTGATCCAATCTACTGAAGAGACTTTCCACTGAGTTTTTTTTTTTTTATTTGACTTACTGAGCTTTTCATTTCCAGAATTAGATTTTGGTTCTTTTTTCAGGCTTTCTGTATCTTTATTGAATTCATCTTTCATATCTTGCACTGTTTTCCTAATTTTGTTTAGGTGTTTATCTGTAGCCTGTTTGAATTCAGCTTTTTATACATGTCTTCTTTCAATTCTTTAAATTTGTTCTTTTTATACATTTTTCTATTTCATTTCCTTGATCATTCTTTTATCATGCTTTTGAGTTCATTTCCTTCCTCTTCACTAGCCTTAGTGTCTGTTACTATGGAGTTGTTGACCTTTGTTTCTTGTTGCCTTGTTTTTTTTTTTTTTCATATTTCTTGTGTTTTGGCATTGAGGTTTATGCATCTGAGGCCAAATTCATTGGTTGGAAGTTTTAATCACCAGTGGCCTGCAAAGTATTCTCAGTGTTCAGGCAGAACTGTGTAGTGGAAGGGTTGCAGTGTAGTTTCCTATCATTGACTTAGGGGACAGCTCCCTAGGCAAGCTTTTGCCTGTGTGTCCAAGGCACCAGACCTGGTTCCCAGCACCACTCAGATAGAGGGGAAGTATCTGGAGCCTCTTGTGTTTCCTTGTGTATGGGTTCGTGATATAACACCTGGTCAAGTGTTAGCGTCCACTTCCATGCTGTTTCCACGTTAGAGGCTTCCCTTCTTTGTGTACTGGAAGCCACTGCTAGCTGTGGGCTAGCTGTGTCTTGTTTTGGGACCAGGCAAGTTCCCACTTCCTACATAGGTTCCCCTGGTTGTACCTACCGGAGCAACACATGTGCAAACCCCCAGTGTGTCTTCCCCAAATGTATCTGATGATTGGGGGAACAAATAATGCACTGAGCTTGCACCAGTGATGGAGAACTGAGGGATTCAAGGTGTTCTGCCTGTAGGTCTCAGTTCTTTCAGACCCTGCCCAGGAGTTCACACTGTGGAAGGAATGAGACTATGGGATATTGCATGGGCTCCAGGTCCTGTGCTCAGAGCTCTCTACCCCATGTGGTAGAGAGCCCCCCAAAGCCAGCAGATAGCTCTTGGATGCTGAGCACTGTGCTGGCCATGGCCACAGTGCTCACGGTTTCTGCAGTGATCCCCAGACACTGGGGCTGCTTTAATTTCTCAGTTTGACATGTCAAAGTCCCTCCCTCTCCCCAACCACTTCTAGTGGCTGTCTCTCTTCCAATACTGACCTGGTGCTCCAGAACCCCTGAATTGGGATTGTACCTTGATTTTCCAAGTTCCCAGGCTGGCTCAGTCTCAAAGCCTGCTTGGTTGCAGGTAAAATGTGGGGAGCTCCTGTAACCTGAGCTGTCTGCCTCTGGAAGTTAGGTGCTTTGTTTCTGAAATTGTCCTCAGGCAATGGAACTGCTCTCACCTGGTAGGTGGGGCTGCTAACCACTGTGCCTTTCCCTACCTGAGCTCCTGCTCACTCCAGTCAAAGCCTTTCCCTTTCCATTAGCCTCTCATGACCATATCCCTCTCATACACTGTGTCCAGGTGTCTCAGGACACCCTGATCTGTGATTTTGCTCTGTTTACAAGATCTTTCTCCTGCCCTGCATTCCCCACCCCCAATACCTCAGCTTCTAACAGGAGGACTTCTCTCAAGATGGTCCCCTGCCACAGCTGTCTGAGGTATGAGGAATGAAAAATTGTCTCGTCTGATGCTGGCCTATCACACTGTGGATGTCACTGTCCTGTCAAATCTCCACACTGGGGTTAATGTTTGTGGGAGGTGTGTTTTTTTCCTACAGTTGGGTATGCCAGTCTGTTGCAGAGGCCACCTATCTTACCTTAGGGTGGAAGTTTCTGCTTTCCTTCCCTTCACCCTGGAGGAACCAGGACTGGAGCTGCAAATTGTTTCTTAATGTACTCTGCTGCCTTTCTGTTTCACTGTATTTTTTAGCTGTCCTGCCCTCTTTCATGGTTCTTAGTGTTCTTCCTCCCTTTTGCTCTCCTCTGTTACCTGGGCTCTTCTCATTCATACAGTCCAATGGGGAAAGCTTCTACTTCTCTGCCGTCTTGCCTCTCCAAGTGTATTGGGATTTGAACTGAGGGCCTCAGGCTTGCTAGGCATGAGCTCTATGACTTGAGCCATACCCCCAAACCTTTTTTGCTTTTAGTTATTTTTCAGGTAGGGGCCTGTTTTTATGTTCAGGGCCAGTCTCAGATCATGATCCTCTTACCTGCAGCTTCCTGAAGAGTTGGGACCACAGGTGCACACCACTACACCCTATTGCTTGAGATGGGGTCTTGCTAACTTTTTGCCAGTGCTGGTCTTGATCTGTGATCCTCCCAATCTCCACCTCCCAAGTAGCTGGGATTACAGATGTGAGTCACTATGCCTGGCCTGTTCAGGTAACTCTGTTCTAAATAAAAGTATTACATGAGATAATCTGGTACATGGGACCTATGTCACATCTGGGAAGTAGCTGTTAGGGGGTCTGGAAAGTTCCATAGCTTCCATAGTTGCCATATAGGGAGGTACTTTAGGAAGATGTTAGAAAAGGTGCTGAGTGAGCCAGTATCTCTGTCACTTAATATAGACTCTGGCACATAGAAGCAGCTTGACTTGCTTGTTACAACCCTAAATTCTGGAGCCACATTGTCCAGGTTCACATCTCTGCTCTACTGCTGTCCACTGGGTTACCCTACCGACTCAGTTTCCATCTCTGTGTTCCAGCCATACATCATAGCCTATAGTTAGAATAGGTTAAACACCTTCTAGGTTTGCTGGAGGATTAGATGAGTCAGTAAGTGAAGCATTTCCAGAAATGCTGGTCCCAATCAACACTGCTGCCTCTAGTCTACTTTTTGTCCTGTCCTGTGGCTCCAAAGAGTAATTGCATCTATTGGAGGTCTTTGCAGCACCATGTGGCATGCAGACTTTTCAGGCCAACTTTGCCTCTCACTTGAGCATCTCATTCCTTTCCCCAAATTCTGCTGAGTCAAAGAGACTGATGAGGGCAGGTAGCACAGTTAGACCCTCTATCAGTTGCTTTCTTCATAGTATGTTTCTTATAACACCTCTTTGGAGATTGGTGTTACTGTGCCCAATCTACAGGCTAGGAAGCTGAGATTCAGGGATGTTGAGTGAATTGTCTGGTTAGTGTAAGTTTGTAATCTGAAGCTAGCTGTCTGCTCATGGTTGCAATCTACTAACCTACCTTCTCTTCATTGCTTTTTCTAGTTCAAGAGATATACAACTGTAGTCTTCTGGTTCAGTTTAGTGAATATTTACTCTGAAGCTCAGGGTGCAACAGTAAAAAAGAAAGGATTCGTGTCTTAGAAGAACCTGCAGTCAATCAGGGAGACTTAGGAAATAGACAATTAAAACATGGTTTATGCAATGAGAAGTGTGTACAATGTATGGAAATAACACAAGAGAGCTATGGATTAATAGGGCTTCAGACAAGGGCTTCAGGGAGAAGACAAAAGGGGAGTGGAGTCATAAACACTAAAGATAGGGTAGAAAGTAAAGCAGGAAAGCACCACATGCAAAGGCACAACAGAGAGACCACCATGTGCAAAAGCAGCAGAGGATGCCCAGGCAATGACAAGGTCTATGTTTTGGAAGTTCAAGATGGAATGTGAGGAATAGTAGAAAATGGAACAGGCAAAGGTTGTGAGAGGACTGAGAAGCCACAGGAAGGCAGGGGAGAGTGAAGGACAGTGAAGGGTTGTAAGCAGCTGAAGGACAAAGGGTGACTTGAATTTTAGGCCTATTCTGGTTCTTGGGCAATGACAACTAATATGGTAGAGAAATACTTTGTATGAGTTCACTCTTTCCCGTTGATTGAAACATGCTTTATTGACCAGCACACAATCTAACCTGGGGAATGTTCCAGGTGTGCCTGAGAACAATGCATATTGTGTTCTCTAGACATTTATTGGATCCAGTTGCTTGTAGTATAGTTCAAGTCTTATATATCCTTGCTGATCTTCTGCCTAGTTCTATCTATTACTGCAAGTGGGATATCAAAGGTTCCAAATATTACTGTTGAGTGTTGTATTTCTTCCTTGAATTCTGTAAGTTCTTGTGCGAGTATTCAGGGCTCTGTTGCCAAGTGCACACATGTTCATAATTGTTATATCTTCCATGTGTGTTGCCCCCATTCTCATTATAAAATGTTCCTCTTTAACTCCGGTGACATTTTTGTTTTAGAGTCTGTTTTGTCTGATATTTATGTAGCATGTCTCTTTCCATCTTTTACTTGCAATCTACTTATATCTTTCAATCTAAAGTGTATCTCCTGTAGAAAACATATAGCCAATTGGATCTTTTAAAAAGTGCAGTGTGATTCTTGATTGTTTAATCTATTCATATTTATTATTGTTTTTAATACATTAGATTTACATCTGCATTTAATTTTTGTTTTCCATATGGCTCATGTCTTTTTGTTCCTCTTTTAATTCTTTCTTTTATGGTAAGTGGAGGTTTTCTAGTATAACATTTCAATTCCTTTAATGGTTTTTAACTATATTTTATAGTTATTTTCTCATTGGATGCTGAATGGCTTATAATATGCACCTCAGATCTATTTCCTTAATTCCAGTGAGAATTCCTACATAGTTCTGTCTCCTCCCTATCTTTTAATTTGTCAATATAGATGTATATGTCACAAACTCAATACACTGTGGTAAGCATTATGTTATATAGTTTTTAAAAAATCTTTTAATCACTTAAAGAAGTTCAGAGAAGAAAGAACAAATTTATATTCATACATTTTGTCACATTAACCATTTTTGGTACTCATAATTTCTTCCTTTGTATTTGAGTTACCATCTGGTATAATATCCATACACTTAGTATAACTTTCATTCCTGTCTATCTCCTTTGTGCTATATTGTGGGGGGAAATTTAGATATATTTATCTATTCATATCTCTAAATATATATATTATATATTTTTAATCTATAAATATATCTATATATCTTTCTCTTTCTGTCTGTCTGTCTGTCTCTCTCCCTATATATATATATATATATATATATATATATATACATGTATATATATATGTGTATATATATATATGTATGTATATATATATATATATATGTATGTATATATATAGTTTTGCCATATAACCCAAGTTGGCCTTGTACTCTTGATTCTTAGCTTCCCTAGTGCTGGTATTTAAGCAGCTTTTGGGTTTTTTAGAGATGGGATCTCATGTTGCCCAGGTTGGTCTTGAACTTGTGATTCAAGTGATCCTCCTGCCTTGGCTATCTAAGTAGCTAGACTATAGGTATGTGCTACCATGCTTGGCTTAAAATTCTATTTGTAACAGACCCAACAATGCAGTTATGGGAACATTTCTTTATGGAATATGAGAAGAAAGGAGAAATCATATTATCTTTTTAGTGCATATTAATTAATTAGTTACAATGGATTTCACTGTAACTTTTCATACATATATATGACACACTTTGATAATATGTGCCCCTTAATATCTCCTTATCTTTCCCTCTCCTTTCTCCCAATCCCCTTCCCTTTCTCTAATACTCTCCCATCTTCTTTCAGTCATCATTTTGTTCCCTTCTAGATTCTACATATGAAAGAAAGCATGTGATCGTTGTCTGAGTCTGGCTTATTTCATTTAGCATGATGATCTCCAGTTCCATCCATTTTTCTACAAATGACATCATTTCATTCTTCTTTATGACAGAATATTACTGCATTGTTCATATATACCAGATTTTCTTTAACCATTCATCTGTTGATGTGCACCCAAGATGATTCCATAGTTTGACTATTGTGAATAGTGCTCTGATAAACATGCATGTGCAGGTGTCTCTCTTGTATACTTTGATTCTTTGGGGTATAGAACCAAGAGTGGTATAGCTGAATCACATAGTAATTCTATTTTTAGGGTTTTTTTTTTAAGGAACCTCCATACTGCTTTCCATAGTGACTGGACTAATTTACAGTCCCACCAAAGGTGTAGAAGAGTTCCTTTCCCCACACATCTTCATTCTCATTTATAATTGTTTGCATTCTTAAGGATAGTAGCCATTCTGACCAGGGTGAGATGGAACCTCAGTGTAGTTTTGATTTGTATTCCCCTGATGGCTAAGGTTAGTGAACATTTTTTCATATATTTGTTAATCATTTGTACTTCTTTTGAGAAATATCTGTTCAGTTCACTTGCTCCCTTTTTGACTAGATTACTTGTTCTTTTGATGTTCATTTTTTTGAGTTCTTCATATATGCTGGATATTAATCTTCTGTCAGAATAATAGCTGGCAAAGATTTTCTCCCATTCTGTAGGCTGTCTTCATTCTTTTCATTGTTTCTTTTACTTGCATAAGCTTTTCTGTTTGATGTGATCCCATCTGTTGATTCTCGGTATTTCTTCCTAAGACATTGGAGTCCTGTGATCCCATCTGTTGATTCTCGGTATTTCTTCCTAAGACATTGGAGTCCTATTCAGAAAGCCATTGCTTATGTCTGTATCTTGAAGTATTTCTTCTAAGTTTTCCTCTAGTTTTGAAGATTCGGGTCTTATGGTATTTGATCCATTTTGAGTTGATATTTGCACAGGGTGAGAGATAGGGATGTAATTCCAGTCTTCTACATGAGGATAACCAGTTTCCACGCATTATGTGTTAAAGAAGCTGTCCTACCTCTGATGTATTTTTTTGGCACCTTTGTTGAGAATCAGATGGTTGTAGCTGCATGGGTTTATTTCTGGGTCCTCTTTTTTACTTTATTCCACTGATCTACTTGTCTGTTTTTATGCCAATACCATGCTGTCTTTGTTACTGTGGCTTTCTAGTATATTTTGAAATCTGATATTACAATACCTCCAGCATTGCTCTTTTTGCTCAGGATTGCTTTGGTTACTTGGGGTCTTTTGTGCTTCTGTATGAATTTTAGGGGTTTATTTTCTAGTTATTGAAGAATGTCATTGGAATTTTGATGGGGATTTCATTGACTCCATAAATCACTTTTGGTAATATAACCATTTTCACAATACTGATTCTGCTGATCCATGAACATGGGAGGTCACTCTCCTAGTGTCTTCCCCAATTTCTACTTCAGTGTTTTATAATTTTCATTTTACAGTGTATTAACTTTTAAGTGAGACATGAAATTACTTACATAATTACCTTTATCAACAGTCCATGGGTTTTTTTTTTTTTTTTGGATTTTAATTACTGCTTTGTGACATTTTCAATCTAAAGAACTACCTTTAGTATTTTTTATAAAGTGGGTTGGATAGCAACAAGTTCTCTCCATCTTGGTTAGTCTGCAATGTTTTTATTTATTTTTGCCTTTTTTTCCCCTCTTCAGTTTTGAAAGGCACTTCATATTTGATTCTTTTTAGGCAGATTTTTTTCCCCAGAATTTTGAGTATGTCATTCTACTGCCTTTGACTTCTGCTGTTTTTAATTAGAAATCAAATGATAGTCTTACTGGTGTGTTCTTATACATAATGACTTGTCTTCTCTTGCTGCATTTGAGGTTTTCTCTTTGTCTTTCAATATTTGACTATGACGTGAATTTCCTAGTATGTATCATATTTGGAGTTTGTTGAGCTTCTCAGATGTATATATGTTAGTGTTTTTTCATCAAATTTAGGGAGTTTGTAGCCATTAATTACAATTTAAATAAATGTTGTCTTTCTCCCTTTCTCCTCATCTCCTAGTAGTTCCATTACACCTATGTTGGTGCACTTTATAGTTTCACACATTTTCCTGAGGCTCTGTGCATTTTCATTTGTTTTTCTTTGTAATCTTAAATTGCATAGTCTCTATTGATCTATACTCAAATCAACTGACTAATTCTTCCTCCAGCTCAAATCTACTTCTGTCTTTGAATTGAAAGTCCTCTTGCCTCAACCTCCTGAGTGCTGGGATTACAGGCATGCACCACCACACCTGGATCCTTAATTCTTTAAACATGATTTTCATTAGATCATTGAGTATATTTATAATAGTTGCTTTGACATCTTTATCTGCTAAGTCCAACATCTGGGGCCCCTCAAAAGCATTTCTTGTATCTGTGTTTTCCCCCACCGTGTATGGGTCACATTTGCCTCTTTCTTTGAATGCCTAATAATTATTTGTTTAAAACTGGACATTTCAAGAACCATGACAACTCTGGATGCTGAGTTTCTTCTCTTCCCCAGGGCTTGCTGTTGTTCACCAACTTACATGTTTAGAGACTTAGCAGAACTGAGTCAGTGGCGTGTTCTTCCCTGCAGTGTGCAGTCTTTGATGTCACTCTTAAGGACTCAGCCTTGGGTGTGCACATATTCTTCTTGGTCACTAGAGGTCTCTTTGACTGTCTCTTTTCCTGACCTCCCAATGAAACTGTATTGCTATTATACCCAATTGTTAGCCTCCACAAATTGATAGCAGATCAGTCTATTATTTTCAACAGTGCCCAGAGACATCAATCATTTTACAGTCTGATCAAATTGAAGTCAAGCCTCTTGGCAGGGTCAGCATGTTGCCAGTTTTTGAGTCTTGTTCACCCCTCCTCTGGGAAGAATCTGCTCTATGGAGCTTGGGTGGGATGGGGTTGGAGAACTCATTCTTCACTAGAATACCTCACCTAGATCCTCCCTATGGTACAGGAATAATGGTTCCAGGGGCCGGAGTAATGGTGATCGCTGCCATTACTCAGTATGAATCTTCTGAAGCCAGGTCAGGGAGATAAGGATCTGCTAAACTCTACTGATGACCAAATCTACTAATAGGTAGGACCCTGTCCTAGGAAGCTGGAATGACTGTGTGAAAGTTGCCACTTGGTTGTTGAATTCACTGGAGCAGATTTCCTACATCACAGCAAGAGGATGAAAGGTGGAATGAAGTAACCACCAATGGCTCCACCCAGATCCTCCCTACATAGCAGGGTAGGGGCAATAGACAATTATCTAGCTGCTGCCATTCACTCTTTGTAGGCTTTTCATAGCACAGAGATGTGGAGAATGAATGTTGGTGTTCACCAGCTGTAGAAATCACCAGAAAGAGCTCTTCCAAGCCAGGTTGTTGGGAGAGATGGGAACTGTCAATCGGATGCAGAACCTGATGTAATAACTCACCTACAAGGCAGATCTGTAGGAGACACAGGTGTAGTCCCTAGCTTGAATAGCCTGGTCTGCCACTATGCTTACTGAATTTCCTTGGGTTTTATTGAATGAAAGCTTCTGAATTTGTTGTGAGCAATTTTATCCATCAGTAAAGACTGAATGATTGTGTCATGGTTTGAATCTGAAATGTTCCCTACAGGTTCATGTGTTCAATGCTTGGTCTCCAGCTGCTGGTGCTATTTTGGGAGGTGGTAGAAACGTTAAGAGGTGGGGCCTAGCTGGAAGAAGTAGCTCATTGGGAGGACATGCCTTTGAAGGTTGTATCTGATCCCTTAGTCTTTCCTCTCTCTCTCTCTGCTTCCTGTCCTCCATAAGGTAAACAGTCTCCTCCTCCACATGGTCCTACCCCCATATGTGCAGCCTCACCTCAGGCCCAAAGAAACAGAGCCAATCAACCATGGACTGAAGCCTCTGAAACCATGAGCCAAAATAAATCTTTCTTCCCTTTAAATTGCTTCTGTCTGGCATTTGTCACAGTGATGAAAGTCTGATTGACACAAATTGTCTCTGCTAATTTGGGCCAGGTTAATAGATACCTTCTCAGGGGAGAGGTTTCTTCAAGCTCTTCGTAACACCCAAAATCCTCCCTAAAATATTTTGACATCTGTGTCCTCTCATTTTCTATTACTTTATTTTAAACTATTTTCGCCTTTAAAAATAATTCCAGGGCTAGTGGAGTGGCTCAAGTGGTAGAGATCCTGCCTAGCAATTGTGAGGCCCTGAGTTCAAACCCCAGTACTGCCAAAAAAAAAAAAAAAAACAATTCCAGTACCCCCAGTACAACAATAATTTAAAAAAAGATTTAAAAAATTCCAGAGAATTTCAGAACCACTTTGTCAAGAGGAAACATAAAAGCAATGGAAGTAACACAATGCAAAGACTGGCTGAGCATGGTGGTATATATCTATAATCTCACCTCTTAGGAGGCTGAAGCAGGCAGATAGAGATTTTAAGGTCTGCTAGGGGCTCGTGGTGAAACACTGTCACAAAAATAAACCAAAAAAACCCCCCAATACATTTGACTTTTCTTCCCCTTTGGCGGTGCTGGGGATTGAAACCAGGACTTTTCCCATGCTAGGTGCAGTCTCTTCTGTTGAACCAAATTCCCAGCCCCAATTTTTGACTTTTATTTGTCAAAATGAATAAACAAAATTAAAAGGTAATTGACAAAGTGGGATAAAGGTATATGCATAAATATGGTACGCAAATAAATAATGTGTTTAATGTATAAAGGACTTAAAAAATTAGTAAGAGGGCTGGAGGTGTGGCTCATGTGATAGAACTCCTGGGTAGCATGTGTGAGACCCTGAGATCAAACCCCAGGACCACCAAAAAAATCAAAATAAGCAAGAAAAGACCAATAGTACAAAAGAAAAATGAACAAAATGAAGCGCAGAAATAGGCAAGCCAAAAACAATATATATACAAATGACAATGGACATAGGAAAATATATTGAATGTACAAATTAAGAAATAAAATGAAAGCAACACCGAGATAACACTTTTGCCTATGAAATCGACAGAGCTTCTTTTCATTCTAGATTATTTTTATCTTCACTTTTGGGGTTATTTTTGGTGGTATTGGGGTTTGAACTCAGGGCCTTGCACTTGCTAGGCAGATGCTCTACCACTGAGCCATGCCCCCAGCCCAGAGATTCTTTTCAAAGTTGATGTCAGTGCTGGCAACTGCATAGTGAGTTGGACTCATTTCTGATGGGATTGCAAATTGGTACAATCACTTTGGAAAGCAACTGGCAACATTTATCAAAATACTCTAAAAATGGTCCTATACTCACGTGGAGTGGGTCTTTCTGAGAAGCTCATCCTATGGGAAATGTACAGAGGATGTTCGTTGTAATAATAGGAAAATCACTGGCAAAGACTAAATGGACAACCATAGAGAATGACTGAATCAATCACAGTAACTCACCAGAAGATAAGAAAGCATTCAGGTAGTAAAAACATGTTTGGAACGAATATTTAATTGTATGGAAAAATGTTCACAATACAGTATTTAGTGGAAAAGGAAGATAAAACTATATATATGGCATAATATCAATTTTGCAAAACACTGAAAAAATGTGTATCTATGTGTATGAGATGGAGGGAGGGAGAAAGAGAAGTTGAAGAGGAAGGGGGAGGGGGAGGAAGGGGAGCGGGAGGGGGAGCAGGAGGAGGAGGAGGAGGAGGAATCTAAGGACAAATTGGCATTTCAAAGTGACCAATTGTTACTGGTTTGAATTGGAAGTGCCCTCACCCCACAGGCTCATGTGCTCAATGCTTGGTCTCCAGTTGGTAGGGCTATTTTGGGAGATGGTGGAAACTTTAGGAGGTGGGTCTGAAGGGGCTGCCTTTGATGGTTATACCTGGCCCCAAGTTTCCTCCCCTTTTCTCTGCTTCCTGTCTGCAGTAGGGTGAACAGCTTCCTCCTCCACACCCACCGACCGCCATGATGTTTTGCCCAAGGGATGGAGCTTAGCAACCATGATCTGAACCCTCTGAAAATGTGAGCCAAAATAAATCCTTCCTCTCTTAGATTGTTTCTGTCAGGTGTTTTGGCACAATAATGATAAACTAACACAGAAACCAAGGCATCCATTTGAATGAGCTGATTGTGGGAGGCTCTTCTTGGCTGGCTAATGGAGGAGGGAGGAGGAACTGGTACCTGAAGAAGGGGTTAGGAGAGGGGAGGAGTAAAGAGGGGAACCCAAGAAAGCACCCAAAATAGGGTCTGCTCCCTGCTTGGCTCTTCGGGCCAGGCTTGGCCTGACTAGGTGACAGATGCAAAAATTGTAGTTTAATTTTACAAAAAGCTCTCTGAGACTCTGGGGACTAGCATGGCTGCTTCCTGGCCTGATGTCAGAAGAGCACATATTGTGTGAGGGTCCCTCCCCGCACCCCTCAGGACCCAACTCCTCTCCAGTTCCCTCATCCTCTGAGGAAGGGTGCTGGGGCCTGCACCATGGGCCTGGCTTAGCAGGACAGAGGGACTTCCTGGAAACTAGACTCCAACAAGTGGATGGGTTGAAGACACAAAGGGGTTTAAAATTATTATTTAATTGTATGTACAATATGGTATGATAATTTTATATATACACAATCTATACCATGTAGAATGTATTTGAAACAGATAACATTTCAATCTTCTTAAGCATTTTTTTTCTTTTTTCTTTTGCTGGTTCTGGGGCTCGTACTTCCTAGGCAAGCTTGAGCTATGCCCCTAGTCCTTTTGCTTTTTAGTTTGTTTTTTAAAAAGTGTCTTGCACTTTTGCCCAGGATGGCCTCAGACTTTGATCCTCCTACTTCTGCCTCCTGAGTAACTGGGGTTACAAATGTGTGCCACCATGCCTGGCTTCTTTTCGAGATAGGGTCTTCTTGACTTTTGCCTGGGCTGGACTTGAACTTTGTGTGATTCTCCTAACTCCACCTCCTGAGAGCTGGCATTATTATAGGCATTCGCAGCCAGGCCTGTACTGTCCTTAAACAACTTTTTAAAACTTTGGTTAACATGAAACAATTGTACAGACTTCTGAGGTTCCATGTGATATTTCAATACATGTGTATAATATGTACTGGTCAAAAAAGGGTTCTACAGCACAATGGGGTGACTACAATTTGCAATAACCTACTAGATTGCTTATGAGCAATCGGAAGAGAGGTACTCCAAAGCTCCAAACACAAAGTAATGAAAAACAGATAGAAACACTCATCACACAGAGGGCCTGGGAGTAAGTACTCAGTCCTAGACTCGAATCTTACCTCTGGAAGCTGTGCAACTTTGGTCGTACATCTTACCTTGTGAGACCCCGTCTTGACATCTGCAAAGTGGAGACGATCAGACCTCCTGTAGTGAAGAATGAGATGGTTACGTGAAGTTCATTGCAACATTCCTGGGACAGAAAAGAGGCTCAACAATCATTTAGGACAATGACATGGAGTGATTCCAAGCTGCAGACTGGGAATTCTGAAGGATCCTTCATCTCTTTTTCCATCTAGAAATTTGGAAACTGGCACTTAAAACTCCTGTAGCATAATCCTGATTTAAATGGGTGTCTCCTTGGCTGACCTTTAAACACGAAGCCCCTGGCATCTTTGCTCTCTCCCTCCTACTCCCATTAATTCTCCTTTGCAATTTGACATTAGACATGGTGAGAAGATGACTTTCCTTTCTGGACATGAGAAGTGTGTTGTTCCAACAAAGGCTGGCAGATTCCTGCTTGGATGTGTTGACAGCATTTTCATCACCTAGACATCTGCTAAAAGACTTGCACATGTCTAGCTTTTAATTGCCTGGCCCACCCACATGGAAGCTGTTTGGAGCATTAATCTGGGCTGTTTAGTGCTTTCCAATGACAACTCTGCTGATGTAAACAGCGCCCCAGCTCCTTGGTGAGAAGAGGAGGGGGATCTTTAACTCCTTGTTTTCTCTGCTAGGAATTTCCCATGAGTCCATCACCAAAAAGCTCATCCACTTCCTAATAACAAGGGGGGGATACAATGATCACAAAGAGGAGGTCAAGCCACAAAGACAAGGTCAGAAACAAGAGGGAAGGCAGAAAATGGTGAGAGAAAAAGTTACTTAATGGGATGTATAGCAATGTCATAAGAGTATTGAAGTATATATAATAAGAGTATGTAGTATATATAATATATATGATATATTAATTACATGAGAGAAAGAAAGAAAGAATCTCCTAGGTGTCAGCTACTGTGGCAGAATGAACTGGAATCACAGACTCCAGTCCAGGTTAGTACCAGCCATGCAGGCGGCTGTGGAAGCTGTGTTCCTTGGCACAATCAAACCAGGTGTGTCAGTCGTGCTCATGGTGGGAAGATATGGTCCTCATACTGAGCATGGGTTTGTCTCTAAGGGAACAATGTGAATGCTTGCCTTTCTGTGGTTGATTTTTCATGGCTAAGTGGAGTCATTATAGCTCTCAAGGGTGGGGAGGTCAGGATGGAACCGGAGTACCCACATCATCCCCACTAAGGGGGCCAGAGAGCATCATCTCATTTCTAGCTAAAGCCTGAGATGCCCACATTTACAAAACACAAAAGACTGGGGGAGGCAAAGCCATTTCTTCCTTGGCAGCGCCAAGGGGAGACACCATGGCTGGAAGGAATCACACCAGCCCAGGCCACACCTGACACAGGCCTGAACCTCACACTTCTGGAAATCGAATGGAGCCCCACCTTTCATGAACACCGCTCCTTGCAGTCTCCTCTCAGGTAGAAATTTGAGTTCGGTGAGAGGAGTGAAATGGCTGTACGCTGGAGATTTTGAGAGGACGTGCAGGGGTGAAGGGAAAGAGGAATGGAGGGAACAAAAAGATGTGGAGAGAGAAAGGCAGAGTCTACACAGAAAACTTCCCTCTCTTTCACTTTTGTGAAGGTTTTGTGCACTTAGGATTAAACTGATCACATTCCATATAGATCAACTATAATCACGGATCCATGCAATGCAATCTCTCTCTCTCTCTCTCTCAATTTCTTTGTCTCTTTCATGCCAAAAATCCATAAAAATCATCTTTTGTTTTTTTGAGACTGGGTCTTACTATGTAACCCAGGATGGCCTGAAACTCTGTAGTAAACTCTATTTGTAGTCCTGGCTGGCACCAAGCTTGCAGAACTCCCCATGTCTGATCAACTCAGCCTCCTGAGTGCTGTATTACAGGCATTGGCCACCATGCCCAGCCATACAAAGCAATTTTTTTGGTGGTGCTGGGGTTTGAACTCAGGGCTTTATGCCTGAGCTCTCTACCACTTGAGCCAGGCTTCCAGCCTTTTTTGCTTTGGTTATTTTGGAGATAAGGTCTCACTTTGTGCCTATGCCCAGGCTGGACTGGACCACCATCCTCCTATTTTATGTTTTCACTGTAGCTGGGATGATAGGTGTGTACTACCATGCCCAGTTTTCTTCCACTGAGATGGGGGGTCTCACACATTCTTTTTTTTTTTTTTTGGCTTGGGCTGGCTTTGAACTGCCATCCTCCTGATCCCAAGTAGCTACAATTACAGGACTGAGCCACCAGCACCTGGCTGATAGAAAGCCAGATTAGATGTGAGGCCTAGCTCAGCCCAATTACTTTGGTTAGGGAGGCCATATGGCTGCTGTCAATCAAACCAAATGATTAGAGGAGGAGATAGGGCATCCCAGAAGAAGGGAGAAAGACAAAACAATGGATGTCACTTGGGGCATCACTGAAGCTCATGGAGCTTTTATGCTAACTCACGGGTGTGCAACCTGCAGAAAAGCTCGTCATAACTGCCAGTTGCATTCTCCCATCGTTCTCTGAGCTACAAGAAGGTGAATCCAGTGATAATGATGACTTTAATTACAGCTAATTAATGAGAACTCCCCTCTACTGTGTGGCTTCCATACATTGATATTCATTTCATTTTCACAGTAACCTCAAATTAATATATCCATTTTACAAGTAAGAGTACCAATGTTTAGAGACAGAAAGTTGATCAAAGTCATAAAGGTAATATGACAGAGCCAGAGCCCTACCAGGTGTGCCTACTGCCAAACCCCATGCACTTCCACCTTGAACTGTGAATTCTGGAGACAAAGCATAAGAGTGTAAATGCCCAGACAGGAGGAACCTACTTTTTTGTCCCCAGCGCACCCGAAATACTCCCAGTGAAGATACCAGCCAACACCAGGCAATTGGTAGTGGCTGCCCAAAGCTCTGTTACCGATTGTAAGATTGTTACAAAGATTGTTGTCGACTAGATCAGTAAGAAGAATACTGCGTTTGAGTAGCAATGTCTGCCTAAGGCAATGGATGGGAAAGTGGGAGCATGCATGCCTGATGCTTGCCCTTCCTTTGTTTGAGATGCAACAATTTTTGCTGGGCTTTGTGGAATAGCTATCAGATGGCAGATGCATTCTCTCTTCTACAAGTGATGTTAGGGATGGAATGTGTGTGTCCTTCTCAAAGCTTGTATGTTGAAGCCCTAACCCTTAGTGTGACTATATTTGTTGATGAAGCCTTTAAGAAAGTAATTAAGGTTAAATAAGGTCATAAGGGCGGGGCCTTAAACAATGGGATTAGTGTCCTTATGAGAAGACCCTGCGTCCTCTTCTCTGCTACTCCCACATTCCCAATCCAGTGTACCCAAGGAAAGGTCATGCGGCAACGTTGCAAGAAGGCAAGCCAGGGAAGAGAGCTCTTACTACAAACCAAACCCACTGGACCGTGATCTGGGACTTTCCACCTCCAGACTGTGAGAAAATAAGAGTCACTTTTTTAAGCCAACAAGATGGTACTTCATTGCGCCTACCTTAGCTGGCAAAGCAAAGTTGAGGTGCACAGTGATGGAGGACGAATGTTGGTGCAATCTGCCTTTGTGATACAAATGGCCAGTATCCGTGAGGAACCCAGACTCTTGCTGACTATCTAACTTATGTCAAAGAAGATTTTTTTTTCTTGTGGTGCTAGGGGTCGAACCCAGGGCCTTGAGCATGCTAGAGAAGCACTCTTATCATTGAAGCCACATGACTGTCTTATGAACCACAGGGCTGGGCGTGTAGCTCTGTGGAAGGGCACTTGCCTAGCATGCGGGAGGCTCTGAGTTCAATCCCCAGCACTTCAAATAACAACTTATGAACTGCACCAAAGATCGAGACATGTGCCCTTAGAGTAGCGATGATAAGAGCATTTTTCCATTCAGGGTTAATGCTCCTAAGTAGTTCACCTGCCAGATCAGAGGCATATGTGTGAGAAGCACAGATCTCTAACAGCTGAGAGGACAACACCGGGGAGCCTTGTCATTAAAAGTCTTCTGAGCAAAATTTTCAGTTCTCCAGCCCTGGAGGTTTCACATGCAGGAACCTGAGAGCCCAGACTGGGTTACACTCCCCCAAGCCTTCATCCCATTGACAGGATAACGCACCTCAATGTGATCTTAGTGGATTCTGAAATACAGACATGAGTTAGTCTGCAGCTTCTTACCCACAGAGATGCTGTACCTCTTCTCAGGTCCCCGCAACTGCCTCCTTCCTTCTCCCCTTTGGCCAGCAGCCTACCCTCCACCGGTACAAACTCACCCACCACTTTCAGACTGGGAAAAACCCTGGAGCCCTCTGGGCAGCCACTAAAGGGTCAGGTGGTGCCATGCAGAAATATGGTGTCAGAAACAAAAGCAGATCAAGTTAGAAAAACTGTAAATATTTGTTTTGTATGCAAAAGAACAGTTTGTGAACTGTGAGACTTGGAATTGAAAGTGGTAGGGGCTGGCATAGTGGCTAAAGTGGTAGAGTGCCTGCATAGCAAGTGTGAGGCCCTGAGTTCAAACCCCAGTACCACCCCCCCAAAAAAAAAACAAAAAAAGAAATTAAGGTGGTAGGAAGCCCTGCTTGCAGCAGTAACAGCTTAAGGTAGAAAGAGTAACAGAGGAGGGGTTTTTCTTTCTCTCTTTTTTTATAGTACTGGGTTTTGAAATTTAGGGCCTTGCACTTGCTACACAAGCACTCCTTCACTTCAGCCATACCTTCCAGCCCTTTTTGCTTTAGTTTATTTTTCAGAAAGGGTCTCACACTTTTTGCCCTGGGTAGGAGGTGCAATCCTCCCAGCTCCATCTCTCTTGTAGATGGGATTACAGACATGAGCCACCACACCTGGCTTGTTTTCTGAGATAGGGTCTCACCAACTTTTTTCTAGTGTGACTTCAAACCACAGTCCTCCTGCCTACCTCTCAAGTAGCTGGATTGCAAGTGTGTGCCATAGTGACCAGCTCTTCTCTGACAAAGACACTGGCAAGCTTAGCTGCTGCTTCTTTCCTTGTTCAACCCCTTGCCTTCTGCTCACTGTGCTGTCAGCCCAGGCAAGGGAGGAGGTAGTCTGCTCCAGTCAGCTTTCTGCCAATGAGAGATGCTGCTGACCAAGTCTTCCCAGGGGAGAAATGCTTGCATTCCATGTGCATTCCTGCGTTATTTATTCAGTTTGGTTCAAGACCAGCATCACTGTCACCTGGGATTGTGTTAAAAATGTGAATTCAGCCATCTGCCTTTGACCTAGTGAGGCAGAACAGGAAAATACAGCTTGGTCAGGAGGGGGTGGAGACTGACCGGATAAAAAGTCATAAAAGATCCACCTTGGATACATCCCAGGTCCTTCCTAGGACGTGCGCCCTTAAGGAAACATCTGGTTGGGAACACCCTTGGAACCCCCTTTTTGTGGTCAGCTCAGTGACTGCTGCATCATGATAAGGGAGGGGCTTTGCAGAGGGGAAAGTCTGGAACTAGGGCATGTGCTGAGGGCTGCCCTCAGATGACCTTTTGAGACACCCCCCCTTAAAGTTTCATACATCTGGACTGCATCTCTTGCATGTAATTATAACAGGGTGCATTATGGTAAGGACTTGTACAGTGTAAAATAAGTTAAATAACAGCTCTAGTCAATCAGGCTGTCGATCATAAGGAGGAAGCCCCTAACTGCCCGCCCTTAGGGCCCCCTGCCTTTGGCCTTAATTACAATACAGACAGGAGAACTGGCGCCTTGAGCTTTTTTGCGGAGGCCTGCTCCCATCCTCTCTGGGAGTGTATTTCCACTTTCAGTAAATTTATGCTTTGTTTGCTACTTCTGTGTGTTTTGTCCTGAAAGGAATATGAGGTCTCAGCGGGCCCCAACCCCCTTGTTGGAGAAACCAGTACCAAACATCCCATGTAGATAAGATAAGCAATGAGGCAGGGCTCAGTTAGGGCATATAGAATGTGAGGAATGCAAGATGTGAGATACGAGCAAGATGTGAGATACGAGCAAGATGTGAGGTACGAGCAAGATGTGAAGTACGTGCAGGATGTGCTCTGCCTGCTTGTCTAATGTTGATAACAAAAATATGCACGCCACTGCAGTCTATATAAGATTTCCCCCTAAGAGGCTCAGGGTCTTGCTTTCCTAACCGGTCCTGCGTGTCCGTGTGGGAGCTCGACCCTGGCTAGCCAGTCCAATAAACTCTGCTTTGTTGATTGCATTCACGCCTGGCTCTCTGTCTCTCGGGGGAATAGGATTCCGGGTCCTAACATTTGGAGGTCCCACCGAGATTTCATTTTTCTCGAAAGACAGAACCTGCCTGCGAGAAAGCAGGGGCGATCCCAAGTCCTAGGCGTTGGGAGGGGATCCCAGACCCTCATTTGGAGGAACTTGAGTGTTCCATTTGGGCCGCAGCGGGGATTCGGCCAATCCCCAGGGAGATTCATTCTGGGAATCTCGCAAGGAGGACCACAGGGTCCTATTGGGAGAGGCTTTCCTCTCATTTGGGCTCGAGCATTTTAGGAACCCTGGCGCCAGGTGAAGAACTAATTGAGCTAGTCGACCGACCACCCGTCAAGTGGACGCCTTTCGGCCTGATATCCCAGTTGGACGGTGAGGAGGTTGAATGGGGTGCGCACCAGTGTGAGAGAAGGACCGGTCCGAGCGAGTGCTGGAGAGTGTTGTGTGTGTGTGAAATTATTGTTGCCTTTACCCTTTTTGTTCTATCTCTCTTGGTGTTTGAGTCTCCTTCCACAATGGGACAGGGACAAACAACCCCAAAGTCTCTGATCCTTTCTCACTTTCCAGAAGTTAAAGAAAGGGCCTTAAATGCGGGTCTGGTCATCAAGAAAGGTAAGTTCGACACCTTTTGTTCTGCAGAGTGGCCCACCTTTGGAGTCGGGTGGCCCATTCAAGGTTCCCTCTCCCTAGACCTGATCACTAAGGTTAAAGCAGTCATTTTTCAGCCAGACAATCGAGGCCATCCAGACCAAGTTTCTTACATTTTGGTTTGGGAGGATCTGGTGAGGAACCCTCCCCCTTGGTTAACAGTTTTTCTGACCCACCCCTCCAGTTCGGCCCCCGGGGCTAAAACCCCAGTCACGCCCGCCTTGGTCATAAAGGAGGAGGAAAAACTTCCTCTTCCCACCTTGACCGGTCCTCAAATTAGGGCATCTCCTTCACCATCTCCGGTCTTACCAGAGAGTTCCCCCCTTTACCCATCCCTCGCAGGGGCAGAGGAAGATCGGCCGCCTCCATACGTGACTCCCCCTGGCCAAGCCAGTGCCCCGGAGGAGGAAATTTCCTCATCCTCCTCAACAGGACTGGCAGCAGGAGGAGGAATGGGTCGAAGACTTCGCCCCCGAGGGATCCGGGAAAGGGAGGGGGAAGACG
The DNA here is from genome assembly GCF_047511655.1 of Castor canadensis. NCBI lineage: Eukaryota > Metazoa > Chordata > Mammalia > Rodentia > Castoridae > Castor > Castor canadensis. Next base: position 46,093,843 of record NC_133402.1, on the reverse strand, counting down.
GGCCCCCCTCATCAACACAGGGGGAGGAAACTGTCCCTACACTTCCAGTCCGGATGGTGGGCCAAGGGGGACCGGGAGGAGGGCAACAGTTTCAGTACTGGCCCTTCTCCTCCAGTGATCTATATAACTGGAGGACGCAGAACCCGCCCTTTTCTGAAGACCCCAAGTGTCTCATAGATCTCCTGGAGTCCATCATGCATACACACCGCCCCACTTGGGATGACTGTCATCAGCTGCTCAATACTCTTTTTACGACGGAGGAACGAGAGCGCATCCTCAACAAAGCGAGAAAGAATGTCTTGGGGGATAATGAGAGACCCACAACTCTCCAACCGGCCATAGACGAGGCTTTTCCCCTACGCCGCCCTGATTGGGATTTCGGGACCGCAGAAGGTAGGGAGCGTCTTCGGATCTACCGCCAGACTCTGATGGCCGGTCTCCGAGCGGCCGCTAAAAGGCCCACCAATTTTGCAAAAGTAAAAGCAGTCATTCAAGGGGAAAACGAAAGCCCAGCCGGTTTCTTAGAGCGCCTCTATGAGGCATACCGTCAGTACACCCCGATTGACCCTGAGGCGGACCTCCACCGGTCTGCTGTGGTACTCTCATTCATTAATCAGGCAGCCCCAGACATTAGGAGAAAACTCAATAAACAGGAAAACTTAGGGGAGATGACTATAAGGGAAATGCTACAGGTAGCAGAAAAGGTCTTTACCGCTAGGGAAACTCCAAAAGAAAGGGAGAAAAGACAGAGAAAGAAAGACAGAAAAGCCCAGGAGAAATTAAGAAAGGAGGACCGGGAGTTCCAGGCTAAGGAAAACCGAAAGCAACAAAAAAAAATGGCTCGTATTTTCCTAGCGGGTGTCCGGGACCAACCCAGAGGAGGGGGCCACGCCAGGACCCCAGATAAGGAACACTGTTTTTACTGTAAGGAAACGGGGCATTAAAAGAGAGAATGTCCTAAGTTAAAGGGAAAAAGAGGGTTTGGAAGGAGACTGGGGGAAAACAGGGAAAGGGAACGAGCAGTAGAGCAGGCCAGAGTCCTACTAGCCGGAGAAGAGGACTGAAGGAGACGGGGCTCAGACCCCCTCCCCGAGTCCTGGGTAACAATGCATGTGGAGGGGAAGCCGATGGGGTTCATGGTGGATACCGGCGCCCAATATTCGGTTTTAAACAAGGCACATGGACCTTTAAACAAGGCACGAACAAGTGTTGTTCAGGGGGCCACCGGTACGCAGTTATGTACATAGACTACCAAAAAAAAGGTAAACTTAGAAAAACACCAGGTCACACACTCCTTCTTGGTCGTCCCTGAGAGCCCCGCTCCCCTGCTCGGACGGGACCTACTCACCAAAATAGGGGCCCATATCCATTTTAAACCAGATGAAATAATTGTGACTGATCGAAAAGGGAGCCCGATTCATGTCTTGTCCCTATCATTGGCTGACGAGCATCGTCTGTTTGAGAGTCAACAAAAACCAGGAGGGGACATGACTCATTGGGTAAAAAGATTTCCCACGGCCTGGGCGGAGACTGCGGGAACCGGCCTCGCCAAACACCTCCCGCCCGTAGTTATACAATTGAAGGCTTCTGCTCTCCCCATTCGGGTAAAACAGTATCCTATGCCTGAGGAGGCCCGAAGAGTCATAGCCCCTCATATCCACAGGCTAATAAAGAAAGGAGTACTGCGACCTTGTCAGTCTGCCTGGAATACTCCTCTGCTCCCTGTCCGAAAGCCGGGAAGCGGGGACTATAGGCCTGTGCAAGACCTACGAAAGGTAAACGAGCGGACGGAGGACATTCATCCCACCGTTCCAAATCCCTATACCTTGCTCAGCCACCTACCCCCCTCGCAAGTATGGTATACAACCCTTGATTTGAAAGATGCTTTCTTCAGCATTCCATTGTCAGAAATTAGTCAGCCGCTATTTGCTTTCGAATGGCAAGAAGATGGGGGCCAATCCGGACAGCTCACTTGGACCAGACTGCCGCAAGGATTTAAAAACTCTCCCACCCTGTTTAATGAGGCCCTGAGCCAGGACCTGGAACCTTTTCGTCGGAGCCACCCACGAGTCACTCTATTACAGTATGTTGATGACTTACTGTTAGCGGCAGAAACCCGAGAGGAGTGCATCAAGGCTACTGAACACCTGCTAACGGAATTAGGTGAGCTGGGGTATCGGGCAAGTGCCAAGAAAACTCACATCTGTAAAAGGTCAGTGACGTATTTGGGTTATCGGATTGCAGATGGGGCAAGGTGGCTGACTGATGCCATGAAACAGACTATTCTGGCTATCCCATCCCCAACATCCACTAGGGGGGTGAGAGAATTCCTGGGCTCCGCGGGGTTCTGTAGACTCTGGATTCCAGGATTTGCGGAAATAGCCAGACCCCTATATGAGGCCACCAAAGAAGCTCCAGATTGGAGTTGGGGAGAGAGAGAACAACAGGCCTTTGATCAGCTAAAAGACGCTCTTTTGCAGGCCCCTGCCTTAGCCTTGCCAGATCCTACAAGACCATTCACTCTGTTTGTAGATGAGAAAAAGGGGGTAGCCAAAGGAGTCTTGACCCAACAGCTAGGTCCCTGGAAGAGACCAGTGGCATACTTTTCCAAGAAATTAGACGCAGTAGCGGCAGGATGGCCCCCCTGCCTCCGCATCATAGCGGCCATTGCCGTGCTGGTGAGAGAAGCCGATAAACTAACCTTTGGACAGGCCCTCTGGGTAACGGCCCCTCACCCGGTGGAGGGAATCCTTAAACAACCCCCTGGGAAATGGATGACGAATGCCAGGCTCACCCACTACCAGGGGCTCTTGTTGGATTCCCCTCGGATCACATTCACAGATCCCGTAATCCTGAACCCTGCCACCTTGTTGCCTAACCCGGAACTGCAGACACCTGTCCATAACTGCAAAGAATTCCTCTCCGAAGTTACACAGGTACGGGCTGACCTAAAGGATACCCCCCTGTCCGGCTGCAAATTAAACTGGTACACGGATGGAAGCAGTTTTTTCCAAGACGGAGCCCGAAGGGCAGGGACAGCTGTAGTCGACCAAGAAGGAAATACGGTATGGAGCAGCGCCCTCCCACCCGGAACATCAGCCCAAAAAGCGGAATTAATTGCCTTGGCAGAGGCCCTGGAGAGGGCAAAAGGAAAGCGAGTCAATATCTACACCGATAGCCGCTATGCTTTCGGTACCATCCATGTCCACGGGGCCATCTATCGCGAAAGAGGATTCCGCACAGCAGAAGGAAAACATCTAAAAAACCTAGCCGAAGTCCAGCGTCTATTAATGGCAGTGGAAAAACCGAAGGCAGTGGCAGTGATGTATGTCCCAGGCCACCAGTCTGCCAAGACGCCGGAAGCTGTCGGTAACAACAGAGCAGATCAAGAAGCAAAGAGAGTAGCAATGGTGAGTCCTCCCATGGAGACAGGGCAACCTTCCACGGTTGCGGCGATAGACGTGCCGGTCCCAGAGCTCCCTCCGCTACCCCCCCGACCAGAATACTCCACAGAGGATTTCACTTGGATGAGAGCCCACTCCCCCTTTAGAGAAGGGGAAGACGGATGGAAAAGCGACTTAAAAGGCAAGTTAATTCTGCCTGAAAAACTCGGACGATTCCTGTTGGCTAACTTACATAAGTCCACCCATTTGGGGCGGAGAAAATTACTAGACTTGTTGACATCTGCGCAGCTCCGATTTCCGAACCAGACCATAGCAGTCCGCCAAATTGTGGAAGATTGTGCCAGCTGCACAATCATAAAACCAGGACGAAGGGAGGGACACCATACAGGTACTCGGGAACGGGGGAGGGCTCCGGGAAGAAGTTGGGAAGTGGATTTTACTGAGGTAAAACCGGGAAAGTTTGGGTACAAATATTTGCTGGTATTCATAGATACCTTTTCAGGCTGGGTGGAGGCTTTTCCTACAAAGAAGGAGACGAGTCAGGTAGTGGCAAAGGCTTTGCTAGAGGAAATCATACCCAGATATGGGGTGCCCGAGGCAATTGGGTCAGATAACGGTCCGGCTTTTGTTAGTAAGGTCCTGCAGGGACTAGCCCAGACTATGGGGGCCAATTGGAAGCTACATTGTGAATATAACCCCCAGAGCTCAGGGCAAGTAGAAAGGATGAATAGGACACTAAAGGAGACTTTAGCCAAATTGGCCCTGGAGACTGGCGGTGATTGGGTGACGCTCCTTCCCTTGGCCATCTTCCGAGTCCGGAACTCCCCCTATGTCCATGGGCTAACTCCCTTTGAGATCCTGTATGGGGCTCCACCCCCCATCATTCAGAGGACCTTAAGCCCAGAACTAGGTGATCTGGCCCCAAATTACCTGACCATGTTGCAGGCTTTAGCTAAAGTGCAACAACGGATTTGGCCCTTAATTCAAGCATACCACGCTGTTAAGAGGGACCCGGCTCCGGAACATGGCATAGTCCCGGGTGACATGGTATGGGTTAAAAGGCATCAGTCCAAAACCCTAGAGCCTAGATGGAAAGGACCTTATGTTGTACTGTTTACTACCCCTACCGCCCTCAAGGTTGATGGCATCGGACCTTGGATCCACCACTCCCACGTGCGTCGAGCCAATCATCAAAAACAAGAAGGGGTCAAGGAGTGGACTGTACGGCGGCACCCAGACAACCCATTAAAGCTAAAGCTTTTGTGGCCCCGGGAACATGCAGAGCCTTCAGGAGCAGCCACGGATGGGGTGGCTGATCGCTCTGATCTTGCTCAATGCCCAGAGCGGGAGCCTCGCAGAAACCAACCCTCACCAGCCCTATAAGCAAACCTGGATACTCACCGATGGGGAGACTCATACCACCCTCAACGAGACTACTCGCACTGCCCCCATAGGAACTTGGTGGCCGGAGCTTCAGTTCTGCTTCAGAGACATCAATCCTGCCTACAAGTCTACTGCCCCGGAGTCAGCCCGACGTTATGGGTTTTATGCCTGCCCCGGCCACAAAAAGAACCAGGAATGTGGGGGGATACAATACTCCTTCTGTAGGTCATGGGCATGTGTCACATCCAATGATAGTAAATGGAAATGGGGGATATCAAAATCAGACCTAGTCAAATTTGCCTTTGTAAATGGGATATTAAGGGGGCACAGAATTCCAATACCCACCCATAAATGCCAGCCCACGGATCTAGATAGAATCAAGGTCACTTTCACTGAAACTGGCAAGAAGGACACCCCTGGGTGGATACAAGGTAAGGTATGGGGACTTGTATTTTATAAATATGGTGGACATGCTGGCTCGACCATAGTGGTCAGATTAAAAATTGAGCCCATAGGGCCACCGTCCACAGCTGTAGGCCCCAATAAGGTACTTAGGCCGCCCAATGTAAAGCCATCTCCCCAACCTTCCACAACTCACCACCTTCCCTCAACCATAGCTCGGGCTAATGTTACAACTCCAAGACCATCAGAAACCAGCCCTCCCCTGGTGAGGCCCAGTCTCATGACCGGATCTAAAGACCCCCTCTGGGAGCTAGTGGGTGCTGCCTTCCTGACGTTAAACCACACCAACCCTAACATGACTAACTCCTGTTGGTTATGTTATGATGTGAGGCCCCCATTCTATGAGGCAATAGGGCTAAACACCACTCACGATACCTCATCTGAGGAAAACCCTACTCAATGTTCCTGGGGAGACCGTAAGAGAGGTCTGACCATACAGCAGGTAAACGGCCAAGGAACCTGCTTAGGAAAAGTGCCAAAGAACAGACGGGACTTATGTACTGTTATTAACGCCAGTTCTACCTGGGGAAATGCTATTAAATGGGTAATTCCAAAGGACAATGGGTGGTGGCTATGCTCGCAGTCCGGACTCACCCCATGCCTATCAACTAAGGTGTTTAACAGCTCTAAAGAATTCTGTGTTATAGTGACTGTGCTGCCCCGCATCCTCTATCATTCGGAGGAAAGTCTATATTCATACTGGAATATAGAAACAGGTGAGAGAAAAAAGAGAGAGCCTATTTCTACACTAACCATTGCTACCCTACTTAGCCTAGGGGTGGCTGGGGCAGGGACCGGCATAGCCTCCCTGGCTACTCAACATAAAGGGATGTCTTCGCTGCGCGCAGCCATAGATAAAGATATAGAGAGAATAAAAACCTCCATTAGCCACCTAGAAAAATCCCTCACTTCCCTGTCTGAGGTAGTACTTCAAAACCGACGAGGTCTGGACTTGTTGTTCCTCCAAAAGGGGGGACTATGTGTTGCTCTAGGGGAAAAATGTTGTTTTTACGCTGACCATACCGGAGTTGTTCGTGACTCCATGTCTAAACTCCGAAAGAGCCTGGAACAAAGAAAACGAGAAAAAGAGGCAGGAGAAAGCTGGTTCGAGTCTTGGTTTAACCAGTCCCCATGGTTGGCTACCCTTTTATCTGCACTGGCAGGGCCAATAATAATCATCCTACTGCTTGTTACCATAGGACCCTGGATTCTAAACCGACTTATGACTTTTGTCAAAAGTCGAATTAATACTATCCAACTTCTGGTCCTCCGCCAACAATATCAGGCTCTTCATCCTCTCGAAGATGATTCCTCAATTTAGGCCATAAGAAAGGGGGGAATGAAAGGAATATGAGGTCTCAGCGGGCCCCAACCCCCTTGTTGGAGAAACCAGTACCAAACATCCCATGTAGATAAGATAAGCAATGAGGCAGGGCTCAGTTAGGGCATATAGAATGTGAGGAATGCAAGATGTGAGATACGAGCAAGATGTGAGATACGAGCAAGATGTGAGGTACGAGCAAGATGTGAAGTACGTGCAGGATGTGCTCTGCCTGCTTGTCTAATGTTGATAACAAAAATATGCACGCCACTGCAGTCTATATAAGATTTCCCCCTAAGAGGCTCAGGGTCTTGCTTTCCTAACCGGTCCTGCGTGTCCGTGTGGGAGCTCGACCCTGGCTAGCCAGTCCAATAAACTCTGCTTTGTTGATTGCATTCACGCCTGGCTCTCTGTCTCTCGGGGGAATAGGATTCCGGGTCCTAACAGTCCAATTCTTTTTTCAATTTACCAAGAACTTGGACCACTCACAACCAAGAGGTGCTCAGACCTCCTAGACTGTATCACCAGTAGATGGAATTCTCTAGGGGTGGGGGCCGGGGGTCTGTGCCTCGCAACCTCACCAGTGACACCCACTAGCATTAAAGGTGAGATTCACTGCTTTAATGTTTCCTTCTTCCCTCCTTAGTACTGTATTGAGAATTGGCTAAGTTGCCCCAAGGTCTCCTACAGTTGGAGAGGCAGCACGTGGGGGCTGCAGGGCAGCAATGGTGTTGGAATCTGACAGAGGGGATCTCTCTCCTCTCTCCCCTGCTTGCACTGTGACCGTGAACTGGCTGTTCTGAGCCGCACATTCTTTTTCATCATCTAGAAATAATTGTAAACACTTTGTGGAATTATCATGAAGATTAGATGACATAATAAAATGTCCAGGCTTCGATGCAGAGAAGGAACTCAGCTCATTGTGGGCAAAGCACCATAGTAACTGTCGTCCTCATCTTCTTCAGTAGAGTGCTTGGGTGCATTGCAGACACTTGCTATGTTTCTGGTTTCCTGGGATCTTCTGAACACCATGCTAACTTTTGGAAATAACCAACTGTTTTGGTTAATTTGTATGTCAACTTGACCAGATTTATTATAGAACCCAGTTATTCAATCAAATGCTGATCTAGGTGTTACTGTGGAAGTGCTCTATAGATGTTGTAAACATCTGCAGTCAGCTAACTTTAAGTAAAAGAGATTATCTTTGATGGTATGGTGAGCCTCATTCAATCAGTTGAAAAGCTGTAAGACCGAAAACTGAGGTTCCCCCAAGGAAGGAAAATTCTGCCTCAAAACAATAGCTTTAGCTGAAAAGTTTCTAGCTTACTGGACTGTCCCAGGGGTTTCAGATATGCTAGCCCTCAAAATCACGTAAGTCAGTTCCTTAAACTAAGTCTTCTATACCAGGATATCCTCCCTATCCAGGATAGAACCCAGGAAGCTGGTTCCTCATCCTCCTTCACTGCTGGCACACAGGTACCTGACATGGTTTCCTACTTTGTGGTTCATCGTGTGAGATTTGATTTCAGAAATGAGCACCACAAAGGAGGCTATGTATAGAACCTTCCACAGGGTAGTGGCAGAGGCAGCTGATTTTTAAGGTCAGCTGTGGGTGCAAGGCCACTTCCTGGGGGAGGAGCAGCTTCAGTGGGGGTTTCCTCTAGTGCCGGACTGGTGGTGCCCTTCCCAGGTCAGCTCTGGAAGCTTAGCTTTGAGCATGGTCCTCCAGCATCCCAACACTTCTGTGAGCTTTGCCAATGTTTTCTACCACTTGAACCATGCCTACAGGCTTTTGTTGTTGTTGTTCTGGTTACTTTGAGCATCAGGTCTTACTTTTCACCCAGGCTGGCCTTGAATTATGATCCTCCTGATCTCAGCCTCCCAAGTAGCTAGGATTACAGGCATGAGCCACCAATGCCCAGTGCCAATATGTTCTTAATAAATTCCTTTCCTACTAGACTCAACTTCTCACCATCAGAAAATGGAATCCAGAAATTGAGAGCTGAAGTCATTGCCAACTGCAGAAGTTTGGGGAAGGACATAGGATCAGTTACCCGACCTAGGTGGAAGGGATGACGTGAAGACTGGACTAGCATTAAGGAATTCTCTGGCAGTCCAAGGCTTGAGTCTTGAAGTAACCAGAGTGAAGAGCACACTGAAGGCCAAGCTCAGGGGAGGGAGGGGGCTTCTCATGGTGCTGCCATCAAATGGTACAGAAATTATGAGGACCCAAGGCCTGTGGAGATAACTGGCTGCTCATGGAGGTGTCTGGGGGAATTGATTCTGAAGATTATAGACCAAGAAGGAAGGAAGATAACTTAGTTAGAACTGGATTTATCAGTTTGTGTGCTCTGACCAGATCCTGGGTTTAATATGCTCTCTTGACAGGTAGTTGCAGCTTTAATTACTCTAATTGATTGGCTAACTTAGTTGTGAATCAACGGCAGCTGACATTTCTAGAAATTCCATGGCCTGATGTAGAACAGCAGCTCTCAAACCCAGCTGCACACCAGAACCACCTAAGGAGTGTTCTCAAATACCGATGTCAAGGTCCCACCTGTGACCAGTTAAATCAGAATACTTGTGCATGGGGCAAGGCATTGGTACTTTTCCAAACTCCAGGTGATTGAAATGTGTACCCAATGTGTACGTAGAGGAGATATGAATGTTGGGCTGGATTAATAATATGAGAGCCGCTCACTCATTCCCTAAGTATGTCCCTTAAAAGTGGCCTGATGACGTTTTCTGTGCCAAAATATTGTGAATTACACTGATAGAGAATGTGGATCTTTGAAAAGTCATGCTGTAGCTCTCACAGGTTGGCTGTATTGGTGGGAAAGTCACAATGGGACAGCTTCCCTAGTGTCTGTGTGTGTGTGCGTATGTGTATGTGCACGTGAGATGACACTCAGAAGTACAGAGGCTGACTGGTGGCACTAGCTTCTAGAATATACTTCAGGGATACAGCAGTCAACAGAGAGGCTGGGGTGGCTCTCAAAATATTCTAACTCAGAGTATTTTGGAGCAGCCAATTTGTTATGGGACCATTTGGGCTAAACTCAACTGGCAGCCCACTGTTGTCCTACTCAGTCCTTAAAACCAGAAGCCTCTAGTTTGGCCAGTTGGACCTTAACTCCAGTCACTAGAGCCATTCCAAGATCTGAGTTATTTAGAAGATCCAAGGCCCCTTGATAACATGGTAACATCGAAAGTTTGAACATGAACTCTTATACCTAGCCTAGGATAAATTGAGTTCTTCTTATTGCACTGGACATCTTAGTGACAGAGGTACTCTGGGGAGGAATGTAGACTGGCTAGGGTGAAGTCCAGGCCAGCACTAAGGAATGCCCTAGCTGTTCACAGCTTTAGTCTTGAACTGACATTGGATGACATGGGCACATTGGAGACTTATCTCCCCAGGAACAGGAAATTTTCCATATTTGAAGAGCTTTTCATACCTTGTTTGAAGCTCAGTGTCACTCTCACTCAACGAACTTATTTTATGTGGGGAATCCAAACCTCTTCCATCCCACTCACCTTCTGCCACAACCACTGTCCCAAAGGGATCTGGGTCCATTCACCAGGGTAATCATGTTTTAGGGAGAAGAAAAAGAGACCATTTGGGGTGAGCTGGATGTCTGCTGTGAGAGATACATGCCACCATGGTCCTTTTGCACAAAAAGGAACTAGTTCACTTCAGTGATCCCACTGATATCTTTAACAACCATCCCCTAGCCCAAAGGGGTAATGTCTCAGCTCCTGCACACATAGTTGGAATAAACTTGTTAAGCAGGAAGAGCAATGTACACACCTGCCCTCTGACCTCAGATTAAAGGCAATTATAGGAGAGGGAATGGAAGAGTTTCTTTCCCATTCTAAAATTATGAACCAAAAGACAGTTCTCATCCATGAAGGAGTTCACAAAATTAATAAATTTTAAAAGCCTACTGAAGATAGTCAAAGATGTGGAAGAAACAGGAGTACTGACTTCTATCATAACTCCACTTAACTCACCATTTTGACACCTGAAGGATAAAAATGGGCGTTGGGTAATTGCAATAAATTATTACAAGCTTAATTAGGAGAAGCTCCCAGCTGCAACTGCTATTCAAATAGGCAAATCTACATGGTCTCTGGGATGGTAGTTATTCAATTTCTTTCCTCTAGCCTTAGAAGTGCAGAAACACTGGAAGCAGTGTGCTTTCACTGGACAGGAACAGCAGGACACCCCACCATTTTGCCCAGGGCTATGCTACCACTTACTGTGGGTCATAATTTACTTTACCGGGACCATGCTCATTTCACTGTCCCATAAGACTCCATATGCTACATTGATGATGTCATACTTACAGAATCCAAATAGCGGGAAGTAGCAGGCATTCATGGGGTCTTAGTAAGATACACGGATGCCAGAAGGTGAGAAAACTCCTATAAGGAAGGCATCCTAGTATCCTGGTGAAATTTCTGGAGATATAGTAACCTGGGAAATACTGTAGTAACTCCTTTCAAGTGAAAAAAAGAAGTAGTGTGCAACACTAAGACACAGTACTCATTGAAATTCTTTGTACTTAGGAGAAAGTATTGTGATATAGTTGGATGTGTTGCTCTAGCTTCTTAGTCAAGTTACTCAAAAGGCTAACAGCTTTGAGGATGGCCCAGGGCAAGAAGCAGCTCTCAGCTAGTCCAGGCTGGGGTGTTAGAAGCTCTTCTTTTGGTAGCTAACGACCCACAGCATCCAACAGTGCTCATACCATGTAAGTTGAACTAGGGTGATGAGTCAGGCACATAGAAAGTACCACAGAATAATTAGTGCAAGCCCATGGGATTACGAGAAGAGCTAAGTCTTCTTCCCAAAAAACCTCTCCTTTTCAGAACCAACTTGCATCTGATCTTTAGTAGAGATGGATTGCACAATCCAAGGACACCAAGGATCTATGAGATCTGAAGTTCCCAAGAATAATTGGACATTATCTGCTATACCAAGCCCTGAGATCAGGCAAGTGAAGTGAATGAGTACATCCCAGGTGGGGTGCGAGCAGTCTTGAGGTCACTGATGAGTTGCATGAACAGGATGCACACCATTTCCACTGTACCTGCTCCTGTTGAACTGACACTCATGGTTAATAGGTTGAATTAGTATTCAGAAATTTGAATGAAATCAACCTGAGTGTCCACCAATGGATAAATGATTTTAAAAATGTGGTCTGTGTATACACAGTGGAACACTATTCAATCCTAAAAAAATTCTATTATTTGTGACAATATGGATGAACTTGAAGGACATTATATTAAGTGAAATAAGCCAGGTACAGAAAGAAAAATACTGTATTGTCTCACTTATATGTGGAACTTTAAAAAGAACTCATAGAAGCAAGAATAGGATGATGGCTACTGGGACCTGGGAGGGTCTGGGGGGATTGGGTAGATGTTGGTCAAAGGATACAAAATTTCAGTTTTTTGGGAGTAATAAATTCAAGAGACATATTGTACAACTATTTGCTATAGTTAATAATAATACATTGTTTCAAAAAGAGAGATTTATGTAAGACATTACTGGAGGATTGGTATCAATGAAATTTGGGAAACAGGTATATGAATAGACCTTGTAAAATAGATATGAAATGTGGGACTATACTGTGTCCCATGTAAATATTTAGAAAAAGGGCCCTTCTGGGGCTAGAAAGTGGCTCAAGTGATACAGCACCTGCCTAGCAAGCATGAAGTTTCATGATTGAGTTCAAACCCCAGTACCACCAAAAAGGGGGCCTTCTGTGGAGTAGGTTTCAAACATGAGATGAACAGTCTGGCCATGGCTATCAATCACCTCTCTCATCCCCTGACTCTTGATCAAAGTGGCCATGGTAGCTCAGATAGAGATTATACATGAGCTTGATCGTAAGGACTCTCCTTTACCAAGCTGATCTGCCATTACTGTTCCCCCAATCTAGCTGCAAAGACCACTTGTATGGCACCCACATGGCACTTACTTCAGGAGAATAGCCAGCTACCTGGTGGCAGGTTATTTATTCAGGTCCCCTTCCATTTTGTAGGATACAATGGTTTGTCCTTAGATAATAGTAGAAGCCCACACTGGATTTGAATTTGGCCTCCCTGGCTGCCATGTTTCTTCCAGAAATATGTCCAGCATCGTGATATCCCATACTACATTGCTTCTCTGCAGAGAACTTATTTTAGAGTGAAAGAAGTAAGGAAGTGAGGAAAACCATATGATGGCCACTATATTACAGAACGTCAGAATGTCTAATAAGGACTCAGTAAACAGCCTTTGCTGAGACAAAACCCCTTGTAAGGTAGCTGCTGTACTACAGAACCAGAGACCAGTATTTGGCTCAGTGTCTCCCACAGAAAGAAATGGAATGGTAGCGCTCACTGTTACACAGGAACACTTGCAAATGCTTTCATTTCCTATTGATGTTGGTTATTTTCCATTGGTTCCCCAGCCCCATTCGCCCACTTCTCTGTCCTGAAGTATCCCCATAGACTGTTCCACTTGGGTACCACTTCTGTTTGGATCAGAAGATGGACAGCACCGGCAGGTAAGTGGAAGGAAGAGGAGAGAAAGAAAATTTCTTTTTCATTCTCTCCCTGCTTTGCATCTTTTCCAAGGGTTACTTCTTCCCATGGCTGTGGCTGCAGCTAGGTAGTTTCACCTCAGCTCCACTCTCATTAGCTCAGGAAACACCATTTCCTCCTCTTGCCCTCTCAAGCCTACGATGGTAATGGCTTCCTGTCTCTGCCAGTCTCTGGGGACCTCAGCATCCTGTTAGGGCCCTTAAACCACATTCCTATGTGTAGTCCCTCAGAAAAGTTTTTTCACTTGAATCAAATAAGCTGACTTCAGCCTCCTGCTGAGATCCGGACTGATTGATTATTTCTGCAACTCTGGGCTCTGCTGGCTTTGAGGACAAACATCCAAGAAAAGAGACAAAAGAATGTTTTCATTTTATTAAAAACTGAAGCTGCCACCTGTCATTGCAATATCATCATGCTCTTGATGAAGAGACATAGAGAGGATGAGAGGTAGGCTGGCTGATGTGTGCTGGGAACGATTCTATCCACACAGTAGGGAGTTAACACCTGGTTGTGTCAGATCCAAGGTTTAAAAACACAAAAGCTGATGGAAGACTTGTATAATTCCATGGACCCCTCCAAAGTCTGACTCTTCAAATAGCATGGCTTGGGGTACCTCACCGGGTCAAGAACTCTGTCCAGCTATGCTCCCCAAAGGGAAAGGGACCATCTAGGCTTGCAGGGTAGATGTCATAAACACCAACTAAGGCCATGTGGACGCAGAGGGCAGAACTGAAGGCAGAGTGTCTAACTACATTTTCCATGTAGTATTGTAGCCCTTTTCTTCTTTGTCTAGCCCCTTGCTGTTTGGATGATCTATTCCATGGGTAATAGTGTCAGAAGGGGACGTAGTAACTGAGGATAGTTCCAACTGATTCCTGACTCCTAGACTCCTTGTCATGATAAATATGATTTCCCTTATTCTTGAAGCCACCTGAAACTCAGAGAGTTCTTGAGCAGACATGACTTAACTCATCCATGTGTCCCCACCAAATAAATGCAGTGCTGGGCACATGGAGCCTCCTCACCGTGAACATTAATGTAGGGTGGTGTGGTCCCAGTTGCACAGTGGGAGAGGTCGGGGGGGGGGGGCTGCATTGCTCAGGGAAGCTTCTGGAGGGTGAACTTGGAGTAGGGTGATATTCAGCCTGGTCAAGGGGAAAGACGTGCTGTTGGGTAGACCTCTGTCTAAAGTCAAGGCAAAACCAACTGAATGTGGGGTAAGTGAGTGATGTAGGGTGTGCACCTCCGGGAGAGGAGGTGTGGACGGTGGGAGTGGAAAGTGTGTGGGTGGGGGAAGAATGAGTCTGTTGTGTTTATGCCTTGCATCTCCCTCAGTCACAGGGTTTGCCCCATTCATGGAAAAGTCAGATATGACGCAAGATGAGTGAGTTATGCCATGTTTGGTTTCCTCCTGCCTGTGGGACAGGTAGAAAATAATATGTTGCTATGAATAAGTGGCTTGATTTCACATACTTTCATCACTTTGGTCTTCCAGACAGATAAGAATGATGCTGGTGGTACCTGCAGTCAGTGTGCCACAAGCCCATTTACCTGGCCTGTGCGCTGTACCCCAGTGGCTGTTAGCTACTGTGGCTCACGGTTGTTCAGTCCTGCAGAGCTCTGCCCCCAGACTACCTCACCCAAAAAGTCCAGGGGTAGCACACAGCCAGGGATGAATGACACAAGATTGAAAGGCCAAAGGTCTTACCTCCAGTGGACAGTGGGTGCTTCTGAGTGACCCAGGGATTCAGGCTGAACCAGACTGTGGGGGAACTACATGTCTGCCCAGCTTCTTCCCTGCCCCATCCAGATCCTGTTGCCCCTGACTCACTCCCTAGGGGAGTTTTCAGTGTGAACTAGAAAGGAAAATAAACAATAGCAATGATTATGCATGTAGTGCAGTTCCAGAAGCTTTTTCCTATTAATCTAATCCTGGTTTTCCCTGTGAAGGTCCTCAGTAAATGCCCATCTCAGGGCTTTGTGCCTCTGGGGCTGTCAGAGGAGGGGAACTCTGCATAACAGAACAGGTACGTGGCATGGACCCTGGCCATTTACCCATCCCAGCCCTCCTGATTCTGCCTCATCTGCTCTGTGGACATTTGGGAGATGCTGGTGAGTTGCCAGTTCCATAATGAGACCTAGTGCCCAGAGGAGATCCAGAGCAAACCCGCCCACTGCCAGACTGAGCCCACTCTTCCATGAGCCTCTGGGGAAGCCAGGTGAGCTCATCCAATCTGTCCTTGCCACCTTCCAGCACAGCAGGTATTTTTAACTGCGTGGTACCTACTGTACCCCTGGGCACCTTGAATGAGGGTCTATGAGTCACCCACAAAGTTGGCAAGATATGCCAAAGGGCATCTTTGTTATATTTAGCCAGGACTGTTTTGGAAAGACTTAAGAGCTGAGAAGAAAAAAAAAATAGATTTCTTGGTTATAACTTATGCTATGCAACAGCCTGAGCCAAAATCCCAGAGGCTGGAGTGACCCAGCTGAGGCTGCTCCTGTTCTCCAACGGCTCCACTGAGGGCCCAGGCAGACACTAGGATGGGTGGAATGGGGAAGCCAAGTAGCTCCATGGTGGCTCCTAAGGAGTGAAGTCCTCAAAGTGAAGGGACTGTCCCCAGGGTGACCACAGTATGTGGGGGTAGAAGACCAGAGGGGGCTGCTGATAAGCATTCAGGTTCTGGCTTTGACCTTGACTAACTACATTTCTTCAAGCCAATTTCCCCCTTCTTTCTACCTGCTGTTGCTTTCTTAAGCGAGATTCATATCAATTGCAGGAACTCTGGGAATGTCGTGTCTGGGAATATGTGACGGCACTGTGTAAACTGTAAACTGCTGAACAGAATAGCAGTTGGTATGGGGAGACTGAAAGAAGGAATCAGAACCCCCCCCAAATTTTCTCTCCCACCCAGGCAGGGCTGGACAATCCAGGCCAGGCTGGGCAAGTCCCACAATGCCCTGGGAGGGAAAGGGCTTCATTCATGACTCCAGGCATCACTCGTTTTCTTGTTTCTCAGCATGGTTCCTTCATGCCACCTGTTTGGGTGTGGGGCCCTGTATGCTCAGACAGGATGGGCTGGTGGCAATCTATGTTTGATCATGGAAAATATTAAGTCTGCTCTGCTGTCAGTGTTTCCCTCCAAGACCTGACAGTCATAGATACTCTGCATCCTTGTCTGCAGCAAAAGAGGGGTGCTGGGGACCCCCATGTGCTTTGGTTTATACATTTGTTCAAGAGCAAAAACCCTTCTCAGCTATGCAAGGAGTACATGCAAATGTGTTTGCCTTTCTCAAGTCCTGTGACCCATACTAGGGAGCTAAACTCAGGCTATCGTTCTGTTTGGTGAGTTCTTAAAGAAAAGACCTTTGTGTCATCAGCAGACAAATGTTCAGTATCTTCAGGGGGCTGGCTTCCTGATCGGAGCCATGCAGGGTTTAAAAAGATGGCAGCCTCCACTTCCTGATTTACAAACCACTAGGGCCATGAGTGCTGGCCTTGAAACTACAGGATCCTGACTAAGGTACATAACCTTTCTGGGACTTGAGTTCCTCATCTATAAAATGGGAAGTCAAGCTCGGCACTGGTGGCTCACGCCTGTAATCCTAGCTACTCAGGAGGCAGAGATTGGGAGGATTGTGGTTTGAAGCCAGCCTTGGGCCAAATAGTTCATGAGACCCTAACTTGAAAAAAACCACCACAAAAAAAGGGCTGGTGGAGTGGCTCAAGGTGTAGGCTCTGAGTTCAAACCCCAGTATGGCAAAAAAAAAAGGAAGTCAAAAGATAGTTTTAAATTATGGAGTCTTACAGTTGGATTAGACCTTCGCTCCTACCTTGACAATTAACACACTGATTCTGCCAGAGCAAGGACTGAATGTTGCTTTATATCCCAGGCCCAAGATGGTATATGAGGGGGTACAGCAGGTATGCAGGAGAGGTTTGTTGAGTGAGTGAGTGAATGAATAAATGAAATATGGACAAAGAAACCAAGGTCTACATTGTAGAAGTGACTTGCTAAAGATTGCTCAGTAGCTGTTACAAAGTGAGGACTCAAGCCAGATCTTTAACCTCTATCCACACCAGAGAGCCTCACAGAAGCCTAAGATCAAACGTAACTGATGAAGAATAGGTTGCACACACTCACGAGCCAGGGTATTTTGTCTCCCTCACTGTGTGCTAGTTTATTCAGTAGGTATTGGAAGATTATACAGTGTTAGGTATTGCAGGAGCCTGATGACTTCAAAGGGGAACCCGTCCTCATATATCATGTATTTTCAAATTGGATTTGTGGTAGCAAATAACTACCTCCCCACCAAAAAAGCTAAGAGATTGAATTGTAGTAACAAAGAGACTCAGGAAATAAATGACACCATAAAAACCCAGAATGCAAGAAGCTGCTTCTGAGAAATAAAACATGTCCTTTTTTGGCAGTACTGGGGTTTGAACTCAGGGCTTCATGCTTGCTAGGCAAGTGCTCTAGCACTTGAGCCATGTCTCCAGCCCTTTTGCTCTGGTTATTTTGGAGATAGGGTCTCACTTTTTGCCCAGATCAACCTGATCCTTCTATTTTATACTTCCTGTGGTCACTGGGATGACAGGCAAGTACCACCATTCCCAGCGGTTCTCCATTGAGATGGGGGTCTCACAAAGTGTTTTGCTCAGGCTGCCCTGGGAGTGTGATCCTCCTGATCTTAGCCTCCCACCCAGCTTGGGATGACAGGCATTTGTTTGGGTATGGGGATACCCAACAATTGATTGAGATGGGGGGGGCGTCTCATGAACTTTTTGTCCAGGCTGGCCTGGAACCACAATCCTCCTGATCACAGCCTCCAAGATAGCTAGGATTATAGGGGTGAGCCACAGCCCCTGGCCCTAAAACATGTATCTTAAAGAAATGGAGAAAACATGGATTACTTTAGTGCCTAGTTGACTAATACAAGGAAGGATTTCAGGCTATAAGTAGGCAAATTCTCTCAGCCCTGAAAGGAACTTGTCCTGAGGGCGTCCAAGGGTATTGAACAGCAGGACAAATAGGGTCATCTATGTGAGTACTAATATGGTTCTCCCAGGATCCTTTAATATTTCAATGTTCAAGAAAAGCCAAAAGGGCTTTGAGCTCAGTTTAGAAACTAAAACTGTCCCTCCGCCTTTCCTCAACATCTCACTAAAAAGTCAGAAAAGATATGTGTATGTCTGTGCCATGTGTTTGTAGTGAAGGAGTGAAACTATAAATGAGCTAGAAAACAAGAATAGTAGCCTACAACTGACAGAACATTTGAGAGAATTCTGGAAGACAGAAAACAGATGAGTCTTGGTTGACTCAGCAAAGGGAAGCAGGACCATAACTACTCTCCCTCTTAATGCCAAAGGAAATGTCAAAAATAGTAAAAACAGATAAAGCAGGGAAATGTACCAGTACATCAGTAGCCAAGAGAATGATCTAATGGTGTAAGAATTGGAGGAATGATGGCAGAGGAAAAATAACTCAGAAGATGAAGGAGCACAGCATCCCTCTTGCCTACCCTGGCTCTGGCGAGTCCAGAGAATTCTTGGAACTCTACTCATGGCCCCTCTGGAGAAAGAGGACACTTTCTTCTCCTCTTTCTCTTGGGGTGGGAAGTGGGAGAGAGAGTAAGAGTGACTTCACCACTGAGAGATAAAGGTAAAGCTGGGGAGATAAGTTCTCAGGAGAAAGCAGCCCTGGGGACTCACAGTGAGGGGGGACATCCTCCCTGCCCCCGGCTCTCAGGCTACAGAAAAGTAGATAGAAAAGACTTACTCCCAGGGAAATGTGGTGAACGCCTGTAATCTCGTGTTGCCTCAGCATCCATTTTAAATATAAGTTGGACCATCTCACGCTGAAAACAGAGTTCATCCATCCTGGACATACTTTCCAGTATTTCCACTGCCATACCCACAGCTTCCCCCAGTCCCTCAACGATACCTGCTGTATGTAACTGCTCCCTGGTGACAGCTGACTCAGCCTGTCTGGCCACACTGATCCTCAAAGCCACTAAGATGTGTAGATATGTACAGCGACTAAGTCTCAGTCACTGCGACCTCATGGAACTCATGCTTCCTTACTTAATTATTATAATTATTTTTGGCAGTACCAGGACTTGAACTCAGAGCCTTGTGCTTGCTCAGCAGGTGCTCTACCTCTTGAGCCCCACCCCCAGCCTGGATGCCTGCTTGCTTTAAGCCCGCCAATGGAAGCTCCTCATGGGAAACCTGTTTGGGTAATGTCCTGGACCCAAGGAAGGCACTGGTCCACAAATTCCTTTCTTTCTCTTTGCCTGCATTATTTGACCTCTGTGTGTGTGACCTGAAAGTAATAAAACCTCTATTTCCATTTCATATCTGTCCTAATCAATGGAGAGTTGATTAGGTTTTTACCTTAAAACAGGAAACTTCTCACACAATATAGTCTGTATGGGTATAGTTATCCATAGTCAACTTGACCGAGTCAACAGAAACATCATGGTAACTCTGAAAACATGCTACAATAAAGAAAAAGAAAGACAAGAACAAAGTATTCAAAAGATACTTGAAGACCATTCTAGCTGGGTGGTGTGGTTCACACCTGTAATCCCAACTACTTAGGAGATAGAGTCAGGAGGATCATGGTCCAAGGCCAGCCTCAGAAAAGCAAGAGACTCTATCTGAAAAACAAACTAAGAGCAAAAGGACTTGGGGTGTGGCTCAAGGTAGGGTGCCTGCCAAGTAAGCACAAGGCTCTGAGTTCAACCCCTAGTACCATCCTGAGTTTAATCCCCAATATCACCACACACACACAAACAAAAAAAAATGAATAAAAAGAAGAAAACATAACTTAAGAACAAAAGAAAATTTCACATGTGTGCTGCTTCTAAAAACCCCATGTATTTAATAAGCCAAGAGTTGAAAGGTGAGTTAATAAATCAGAACACTGAAATAAAAAATCTTTCAGAATGAAAAAAAAAATTGAGGACCAAAGGATGACCACTAAAGAATTAATTAAAAATATTACAAACAGTAAGAAACAGAAAACTGAAAGTTCAAAATCAATTTGCTCTCATAATCCTAATGATGCAAAGGAAAAACACAAAGGTATTAATGCAATTAGAGAAAATATATTACAGGCAAAGAGCCAACAAAAAGAAAACTGAAGAACCTGAAGAAAAGAAGGCAACCATTTAAGCGTCCTGAAACTGTTTGACTAAAAAATGCTTTAACATGCTACACACACAATCTCTTTTATAGCAATGAAATAGTTGGCAAGAAAATAAAGTAAGGGAAACTGTGATTCAGAAGATCAGTAGGAACGCCAGCCTTTGAAGGTAGATGGGAATCAAAAAGCATTTCCCAGCTTGAGGTCATCTTTAGAGAGAATTTAATTGGAGCTTCCCCAGGGGAGGCAGATTGGGGGTGCTGGGGGCAGGGGCAGGAAATCAAGCCTTAGACCTGAGCAGTAACACAAGCCCAGAGCAGCAAAACCTTGCATAAATCTGGGACTTAGAGGGGTTTCTACCCTGAGAAAAAAGGATGAAGTTGAAGAAATCCTTCCAACTGGAGTGCGACTGCAAAAACCAATTCTGGTGGAGGGAAAGAGAGAGAGGAAATAAAGGCCTCCCCTGAAATTTCAAGGTCACTAGCCAGTCTTCCTATAGTGTGAGGTGTGAATGCTGATGTATACCCAAAAATTAGCAGGGTCTCATTGTATGGCCTAGGCTGGGCTTGAACTCGAGATTCCAGGTCCTCACGCACGCTAGGCAAGCACTCTACCACTGACCTACATCTCCAGCCCCAAATAAAAATTTTAATTTAGCAGAATCAAGTCTATAGTAGCCAAATTCCTGTCAGGCAAGCATGTGTCCTCAGCCCAGGCCTCATGAAATTTCATTGTTGAGAAGGCCTCACCACCTAGGAGCTCACAACATAAAGCCAGAAAAGGTCCCATCTAAGCCAGCTATCATGAACGAGAGGCAGGAAAAAAGGTAGATTTTATCCATAAATATTAGACATTTTAGAATGATCAAATATAAAATATTAATTGAACATGATTAAGTAAATAACGGATTTAAAAGCGAGTCAAAAGCAAGAAATTATAAAAATAAACTGATGTATTTTTATAAAAGAATCAAAACGTCTATAAATGAATACAGTAGGAATCAAACTATTTGTAAAAGTCTTGGGAAGCAAAGTAGACACAGCTGAAGAGAGAATTAGTCACTTCAAGTACAAATCTGGCTTGGTGTGGTGGCTTGTTTCTGTAATCCCAGCACTCAGGCTGAGGCAGCAGGATCTTGAGTTAGAGGACAGACTGGGCTATGAGACCCTGTCTTAAAAAATATTTGGATCCAAAGAAATTATACAGAATGTAGATCAGAGAGACACAAGTGCGGGAAATTCTGGTTAAGAAAATTGAAAGACAGGGCTGAGAGTATGGCTCAAGTGATAGAGACCTGTCTAGTAAGTGTGAGGCCCTGAGTTCAAATCCTAGTACCATGAAAAAAAAAAAAAACAGAAAGAAAATCGAGAGATGTAGAGGGTCCGACATATATTTAATCAGGTTACTTGAGCAGATAATAGAGAGGGAGGTAAAATTCAAAGGGATAATAGTTGAGGATTTTGTAATTTGGGTAAAGATATGAACTTCCATATTTAGAAAGTTCAAAAAAATCTCAAACAGCATACATCATATGGGAGCCAAAGGTAAAGAGACGATGTTAAAAGAAGCCTGAAAAAAATACCAATTCCCAAAAAAGGAATTAAGTTAGATCAACCCTTGATCAAACATGAATGTCAGAAGACCAGAGTAAGGCAGCAATTTCTTTTTTTTCTTTCTTTTGGTGGGACAGGGGTTGAACTCAGGGCTTTGTGTTTACTAGGCAGAAACCCTACCACTTGAGCCACACCTCCAGTCCAAGAAAACCAGGGTAACATCTTCAAGGAGGTGAGAGAAATAACCATCAATTAGATTTACAAGCCCAGTAAAAATGTATTTGGAGAATGAATTAAATAGAGACATTTTCAATAATATAAACATTGACCAAATTTACCACCAACAAATTCTCACTAAAGAAACTTCTACAGTAGACGTGGTGGCTCACGCCTGCAAGCTCAGCTCCCAGGGAGGCAGAGGTGGGAGGATCAGGGTACAAGGCCAGCCTGGGCACTAAAAGAAGTTAGCAAGGGCCTACCTCAAAAAGCCATAATCCCAGCCACTTGGAAGGCGTAGGGAAGAGGATTGTGATCCAAAGCCGCCCCTGGGCAAAAGCAAGACCCAATGTGAAAAATCAATTTAAAAGGGCTGGGCATGGCTCAAGTAGTAGAGTACCTGCCTGGCAAGCTCGAGGTCTGAGTTCAAATCCCAGTACTGCCAAAAGAAAAAGAAACTTCTAAGGAGCGGACTTCAGAAAGAAACAAGATAACCCAGAATGAAAGCCTCGGACGAAAGAAGGAGTACACTTACAGAGAAAGGCAATTTTTCCCCACCCCACTGAATCCTCCCTGATTCATGACTTCCTTCTTCCACGTAAGATGCCCTTGCATATCCTAGTTATGAACCCCTTCCTAGGCCCCTGGTTAGATCTGAGACCTCTTTCCTTCGAACCCCACAGAACTTCCTACAAACATTTGCTTCCCCTTTCTACACTGCAAGCTCCTTAAGAGATTTGGGGACTGATGACTGTATCCTCAAGGTAGATTTCATTAGTACAATGATCACTCCTTGGTCATGGGAACTTTACATTGATAAATGCATTATTCTCTAGAGAAAGAAAAATATCAAAAAGGATTTTGAAAATGGGACAGAGAGAACAGTAGTCTTAAATACCACAGGTAAAAGTAGCCATTACCATGGTTACCGGGGAGCAGTTTCCATGTTGGAATTAACAATACCACTCAGGTGCAGGCCCAGGTGCAGTCATCAGGACCACCTCAAAACAGCTGGGCTTCCCTGTCCCCTTTTGTGTCCTTATTCCTGTTCGAGGAGCACATGACATCTGTGGCTTCCTCCTGATCAAAGAAGAGGAGGTCACCCTCCTGAGCGACCCGAGGGCCAGGCGGTGGGGACTGGAGCACCAGGCAGTTTGAAGTCTCAGAATTCAAGCCAGGCACTGGGCAGAGGTGGGAGCTCATCCTAGGGCTCCCACTGCCAGGTCACAGCTCTTGTCTCCCCAGCGCTGTGGCCCCTTCTAAGTCCTCTCTCTGTGCTCACAGCACCAGGGCCTGAGAAAGAGATGACAGGCAAGAGGGAGGGCCATGCCAAGCTGAAGGATGAGGGAGCTTTCTGTGATCACAACCAAGGGTGGAGTGGCAGCAAAATTCACTATGATACTGAGTGTGGCACCAAACAGAAAAAGTGAAGAAAGTGACATTGCCTCTACCCAAGATCGTGGGGCAATCCCACTCCTTTTCATGGGAAACGTTTTTACAGAACTGAAAGGGAGATTCAGGAAGTAGTACCAGCCTGGTACACCCCTCGGCCTCCACATCCCCAGCTGCTGAAAGAGAGAAAGGAAACATGTGACCAGGAAGATAACCACTGAAAGATGGACACTCTGCCACCCTGGGGATGAAACTGAACATCAGAAAGGGTGACGGCAGTGCCCTTTCATTTTACATCCTTCTAGTAGCCCAATTTTGTCTTGATCAAATGTATATCTATCTCTTTGTTTCTCGGCAGTACTGGGGTTGAACTCTTGGCTTTGTACTTGCTAGGCAGGCACTCTGCTACTTGAGCCACACCTCCAGCCCTTTTTGATTTTAGTTACTTTTCAGATAGGGTCTTGTGTTTTGTTTTTCCCCCACTGACCTCAGACTTCAATTCTCCTATCCATACCTCCTGCAGAGCTAGAATTATAGATGTGAACCACCATGTCTAGCTTATTTGTTGAGATGGGGATCTCCATAACTTTTTTGGCCAGCTGGCTTCAAACAGTGATACTCCCAATCTCCACCTCCCGAGTAGCTGAGATTATAGATTTGAGTCACTGTGCCCAGCCTGTATATTTCTATAATAACTATAATAATAATAATTTGGCAAATTATTTAAAACAAAAAATAAGTGGTGTCCTCGTTAACAGGTACCTGTTAAATGAATCAGTTTACCCAGCCAATGGACTACTATGCAGCACTGAAAAGGGAAAGTAGTGTGTATAGAAATAGAAAGGGATCTGTGTAGTCACATTCATGAGAACATTTTAAAAACTAAGTTGACCAACTGGGTGTCAAGATGCCAAGTATGGTTTTTTTAAATCTTTGTGAATCTAAGTGTCATTCAACACCAATCATTTTTTTATTACATGTGCCAGAAACTCTTGGATTTAAACAGAAAAGGAAATGAATTCGTTCCTACAAGTGTAGTGTCTGGGATCTGATCTGGCACTTTAGCCACAGGTGATCCAGGGTTTCAAACAGCTCCAGGCTCATGTCCTCCAGCTTAGCAACTCCACAGAAAAGAAAGCACTTAGACCCTTAAGACCCCAAGAGTTCTGGGTTGGAGAAGGTGGCCCCACTAAAATATGGGCTGAGTGAGAGTCGCGCTCCTGTGGGCATGACTGTCCCCTCAATTGAGCCTCCCAGGCTAAGTAAAAATGTGAGCTAGGGAGGGTCACCAAAGGGGACAATTGCTTAGTTTCTTCCAGGAGTTTGAGTGGATTAACTCAGTCAATGTCCACCACAAACACACATGTAACATGATTCTCTACGGCCAGGGAAAGGTCTGGCAGGACTTATGTTTGGGGTCCATGGGGGAAAAGCAAGTTCACTTTCTGAGCAATTTACATAAGCCTAAGGGCTCACTTGTCACCACCCCCAAGGCTGCTTCTCTCCAGGGTCAGTTGTCATAAAACTTTGTCTCATTCAACAGCACTTCAGCTACAGTGGCAAAAAAAATCCACTCGAATGGGCTGAAGTGGAAAGGGGGCAGAGGGGCTAGAAGGTTCAAGGGTGTCACAAAATGCTCAGCCTATGGAAGAGAACCTTCTGTCTTCTGCTCAGATGCCAAGGACAGCCTGGTCTTGAAGGACCAGGAGCCCAGGACTCTGCCACAGTTATCTGTTTGTTTTTTAAAATCAATTTTATTGAGCTAAGTCTACATGCAATAAAATACCTATGTTAAACTCCAATCATTCAACGATGCTTGATAGCACAAGTATCTTCCCCGAAGACATGGGCAGAGGGGCCCTTGGCCTGGAAGGCACAGAGCAGAACATTCCTGTCACCCATCTACAGTGGGAGCCTCTGGATTGTTGGGTGAACCTTGCAGTGGCCTCCCAGAACACTGGAATGAGCCAGCCACAGAATGCACCCCAACATCAAATCCACTGAGGTCTGGAGAAGTCCTTTCAGACGCTCTTAATGCTGGGGAGGCTGCTGGAGGCAGCAAGGGGTTTGACCTATCTGACATAGGCTGCTCTGGTTGGCAACCATGAGCCAACAAAGCCCACCTCCCCAGGGTCTCTGGAAGGTGGTAGAAAACACGCTGGCTCTCTCCCCTTGCTTCGAGGGCAGGAGGCATTGACTCCACCCTGATGCTGACACTTACTGGTAGTGTAGCCCTGGGTGAGGGCTCCATGCCTCAGTTTCCCTACCTGCGAATAGGGAAACTATTCCTATAGGAAGCGATTCTACCCTGTAGGCTATAGGCTATCTGTAGCCTGCAGGGCAGTTGTAAAGAGGGGTAAAATGTCTTTAAATTGCTAAGCACGGTGCCTAGACATAGGAGGTGCTCACTGGAGGATGGCTACAGCCTCTGACCCCAAAGTGTCCCCAAATATATAACTGAAGGGAGGACGGGTAACGGTAACCATAAAGAAGGATCAGTCACGGTGGAGTAACTCCCCAGAGAGCTATGCCACCGTTACTGGATGAGGAGGAGGAGGCGGAGGAGAAGTTTGAAAACTATTAAGTAATTTTTTTTTTCTGGTGGGACTGGGATTTGAACTCAGATGTTCACCACTTGAGCCACACCTCCAGTCCATTTTGCTCTGGTTATTTTGTTAACTTTTTTCTTTTTTTTTGGCAGTACTGGGGTTTGAACTCAGGACCTCACACTTGCTAGGCAGGCTCTTTACACCTGAGCCACTCCGTCGACTGCTCTGGTTATTTCGAACATGGGATCTTATGAACAATTTTCCCAGGGCTGTCTCCTAACTGTGATCCTTACAATCTCAGCCTCCCAAGTAGCTAGGATAACAGGCAGAAGCCATCCTCTCCTGGCTCATTGTTAAGTAATTTAGAAAAATGCTCAGAATAGCAAAAGTCACACATACACTTGTACGTTAGATTAGGCCTATGACAACATAAAAGTAGGAAAGACATCTAAATGGTTTTAGTGGTAGAATAGGGGAGTGTGATTTTGGATTATTTAAAAACTTTTCTGCAATGGGGGTTATTATTTTTATGGATAACTTGAATTCCCAAGTCCTCAAACTAGACAAGTAGGTTGAGGGTCACAGCAGCAGTAGCAAGGTACTTTGGTGATTGCTAGCACCCACTTGGAGAACTCCTTCTTGATGTGTTTTAAAATCCCGCTGAATCTCAGAGGCACAGAGTGCTGAAGCCCATTTACAGCGTCTGCCCTGGGAGCAGAAGTGGAAGACGCAGTGTATGAATTTTGTATTTGCATTTCGGTTTTGTATTTGCATGGCTTAGGATTTTTTAAATCAAGGCATAATTAGCACACAGCAAGGTGCAGTGATTCTACATGTTGAGTTTGGTGGATTGAGCAAATATCTACACCCCTGGAAGTACCACCCAGAACAAGATGTAGAACATTTTCACCCTTCTAGAAAGTTCCCTTGAAGTCTCTTCTACTCGCCTGCCCCATTCCCAACCACATTCCAAATCCTGCCACCAAAGATGAAGTGCTTACTGCTCTTCGATGGCCTGGGAATAAATGTGGACACTTACCTGGTTTCTTTGGCTCACGCAATTCTATGAGATCCGTTCATCCAGTTGTACATATTCATTTGCATTCCGCAGTCTATTTTGCTGAATGTTTTTCTCTGTATGGAGAATTTATCCTTTTTCCTGTGGATGGACATTTGGATTGTTTTCAGCTTGGGGCTGTTATAAACAAAGTTGCTGAAGAAGATTCATATACTATACAAACCATTTTGTGGGCATGTGTTTTTATTCGTCTTTGGTGACTAAGAAAGAACAGAATTACTGGATCACAAGGTAGATGTATGTATGCTTAATTTCATAACAAACTGTTGAACTTTTTCCCCAAGTGGTTACCAACATCCCAGTAGCATGAAATGGTATTTTATTGCAGCTTTAATTTTCCCTTCCCCGATGGCTAAAAGCTGGAGGCCTGTTTTGTATGTTTTGCAGTCACTTGGATAGCTTCTTTTGTTAAGTGTTCCCATGTGTTATTTATTGAGTATTAAAATAGCTTTATCCTTAAAAGGAAGTGTATGGAAAGCTCCTCCGTAGACCAGGATCTGACTTCCATATCAAGATTCTTTTATTGGCATTTTGTTGCTGCTGAATTCATAACTGTCTAACTGTCTGGCTTTCTCACCTGTAATAACTGGGTGCTTTTTCTTTCTGTATTTTTGGCTCTTTGAGTCCCTGTACCAGAATCCTTGCTTGCCATCCTGCCACAAGCTCCTGGTTGCCCTGCCCTTCTGAGCTGGTGGGCCTGTTGCTTGGTTACCGTCTCACAGACCCAGCTCTGGCTGGTCCAGTCCTGCCTCACCCCTCCAGAGCCAGGCATCTGGAAGTGTCTGCTCTGGGAAGGCTGTGGGTTCAATGGTATTGATTCAACACCCATTAAAAGCAGCTGGTGAGGAGACAGTGAGCCAGTCGTCTGGCTGTCAGGCTTGTTTTTTTCCCTGAGTTAAGTACTTTTCTGGTTACTATCTCCCAAATGAGAAAAAGAAAAAGAAAACTATTTGTCATAACTCTACATGGGAAAGAAAGATGCGGAGCAATTTGAGCAGACAGAACTGTCATTGTGTCCTCTCCTTACAGAGGCCTGTTGTCCCCACATCCTCCTGTTTCTCTCCCCCACTCTGCCTAGGCATCACTTCTTAATTAAAATCAATATTTGAGTCATAGAGGCACCTTAATGATGGGAACAGACCTTGGGTCTCTCACTGTGTTTCCCATTAACAGCATGTCTTCCCGCTGAGTGGTTCACAGGCAAAAAATAAAAATAGGTTAATAACCAAACTTTTTCTGCCATGCACCCAGAACCCTGGCATATCCAAGTTGGAAAGACAGGGGACACAGCAGTCAGAGTACCAAGGGCCAAAGCCATGGGGGCTTTGCAGCAAATATGTTTGGTGACCTGCTTCCAGGATGCACAGGACACTGGGAGTGATGTGATCCAGACTTGGACTCAGCTACATCATAAACTCACTACGATTTGGGCTGAACCTTACTCTCACTGCCTCTGTAAAATGGGATTTCTTTTTTTTTGGTGGCCTTGGGGTTTGAACTCACAGCCTCCTACTTGCTAGGCATGTGCTCTACCACTTGAGCCATTCCATCAGCCCTTGCCTCTGTAAAATGGGAATAACAGTGTCTGCCTTGCCCATTAATGCATTAAGCTAACAAACCTATGGCGTGCTGGGTACAGACCACTTTTAGATTCATGGAGCTCTGTGGCTGGGGAGGCAGACATTAGAATCTGTAATATATGATGGGTTTTTTGATGGTGAAGGTACAGGGAACTATGGAAGCTCAAAGGCAGGGAGGGCCAAAGATCTGGCTATCTAAGCAGATCCCCCAAAGAAAAACAGGAAAGAGTTGGATAAGGAGATCCCAGAAGAGAATTCTACACTGGGAAGAGCATGTATGGAAGACTTCTGTGAGGGAAAATGCTAGAAGACTTTCAGAAATTGGAAGTCTTGGCTGGCAGAGGTGGCTCAAGCAGTAGAACTCACCTGCCTAGCAAGCATGTATGGAAGACTTCTGTGAGGGAAAATGCTAGAAGACTTTCAGAAATTGGAAGTCTTGGCTGGCAGAGGTGGCTCAAGCAGTAGAACTCACCTGCCTAGCAAGCATGAAGCCCTGAGTTCAAATCCCAGTACCACCAAAAAAAATAATAATAAAGAGAGAAACTGGAAGGCTGGAGAACGCTAAGCAGGGGCCAGGTCACATGGCTGTTGAGACCTTTGGGGAGATGGTGCATGTCAGAAATGCTCACAGATCACAGATTACTGTACGAATGTGAGGGGTTACGGTGGGCAGCACCCAAATGGGCCCCCAGGGAGCCAGGGACACCTGTGTAGTTCCTTCTGATTCTGAATCAATGTGATTAATGGACTATGGCAGGAGCAGAAGGGTGGAAATTTTGAGGCTAGGTCATAAAAGCTCCTTGATCACTTGGCTTCCTCACCCTGGGGAATGCCAAACACCATGTGGTGGAGAGTGAGGGAGAACCCCAGCAATCTGTGCAGACGCCCAGGTGGAGAGGCATGGAGACCTGCCACCAGTGCTCAGTACCAACGGGCACCTGGGATTGAACCTGCAGTTGACCTCCACCCCGACTGCAGTCTCAATGGAGACACTGAGCCAGAATCAGCTGGCAAGCTGCGCATCCAATTCCTGGTCCATAGAACCGTAAGAGATGGCTTGGGAAAGGTGGTACTTGGCTGGGTGGGAGCCCAGCCACTGGATGATTAGCTTACCTGTTCTTGGCTCAGAAAGCAAGCCGAGACTGACCAGCAGCTCAGAACCTCACTGAAGTCCCTCAGAGAGGAGCTGGGAATCCGGCAGCTCCTGGTCCAACCTGCTATGGCCTCTTGAGTCCCACCTCGCTCAGGACAAACATGGCTACTCCCCATAGGCATGGAGGGAGTTCTCAGAAAAGAGGCGACTCTGGCTGTGCCATAATCCTGAAGCATCTTTTACAGAAGCCAAGGATGTGGATGAACCTGCAATGTTCCAGAGCTCCCAAGATGCAAGGCCCCAAGCACTCCTCTCTGTCAAAGCTCCTCTCACCCACTGTGAAGAGAATGACTTGCCCATTTAAGAGA
Source organism: Castor canadensis (assembly GCF_047511655.1). Classification (NCBI taxonomy): domain Eukaryota; kingdom Metazoa; phylum Chordata; class Mammalia; order Rodentia; family Castoridae; genus Castor; species Castor canadensis. The sequence continues at coordinate 46,063,699 of NC_133402.1, read as the reverse complement.
GAATGCCTTATTCGCTTTTGCTTGTTAACTCCTAGTTTAATGTCCCCAGTGAGCTATCTCTGGGATGCAAAATAAATATCCATAACCTTGGCCTGAACTGTTTGGGGGCTTTCTGGGTTCCTGAGGATGTCTTAGCATTAGGAACATAACATGTAGAGAAGAATTTTGGTTGTAAATCTGATAGCACTTCATCTAGGTCAGTGACCAGTGACCAGGGGCCATTACAGAGCTCAGTTCCCACAGCCCTTTCCCCCAGGAGTCCTCATGCAATGCAGCCACCGCTGTCACACGGCTTCCTACATTTCCTCTCTGAAATGCCATCCTCCCTTCATTACCATCCTCAAGCACTTACCTTGGACCTTGGTTCCAAGGTCAATAACAGAAAGAGCTATAGCAGTGTGTAGACGTAGAAGGGAAAGGACATTGAATGGCCTTAGAATACCAGAACCAGGATGGAAGGGTTCTTAGATTTCTCATGATCTCAGAAGCAACATAGGATTGCATTCAAGAACTGTCCCTAATAACTGGTACTCACCCTTACTCCTACAGACCTCCCATGGCCTGTGCTAATGCACATGAATCACTCCCCTGTTGTGAGAATTCATAGTCAATCTGCAGGGCATAGGGAGACCTGGGCCCTACATTCCAGCTTTGTTAGTCTCGCACAAGGTGACCAGGGAGACACTGTTGCATCAATAGTGTTTCCAAGAGCAAACATTGCAGGGGACTACAATGGGTATAAGTAGTAGGTTCTATCTGTCCAGAATGATGGCAACAATATTTTCAGGCCCACGTCTTTAGGACTTTGTCACCCACCCTATTGCTTTCCCCTCACCTGGACCTTTGAAAAGCCTTTCAGGTGGCCTTGATGAAGAGAATAGTGTGAAAGTGACACTGTATGGCCACAGAGGTGGGATTAGAAAAGGCCTCCACCTAGTTTGCTCCCATGGGACCCTCTGTGCTGGACCCCAGCCACAGTGCTAGGAGGAGGCCCTCTCCCTTTGGAGAGACCATATGTAGGTGTCTGTGCAATAGTTCCAGCTAAGGTCTCAGCCAACAGCTAGCATCATCTGCCAGACACATGAGTGAGCAAGCCTTCAGCCGTGCAGCGCCTGCCGGTGTTAGGTCACCCCCACCTTCCAGTCTGCCAGTAAGGCAGGGAAACAGCAAAGAACAAATGGTGCCCACTGTGTCCTGTTCAAATTCTTGGCCCACAGACTCTAAGAGAATCATAACAATTGTCACATGTGCCATGAGGCTTTGGGGTGATCTGTTACCCAACAATAGGAACTAGGGATATTAGTGACTTTAATAAGCCCAGAGGATTTATACAGAGCAATGGAACAGCTGTACCTTGAAACTGTGGCATTCCTCCTCCCCTGTGGTCCCGAGATTCCTAGCAGTGTTCCACAGGCACGTCATACCTAGAGAAGCATGGTGCAGACACGAATTTTAATCTTAGTTGCTGTCTCTCCCAAAATTTTAAAGAGATTCAACTTAGGCCTTAACAACTCATTGCAATCTCTGCTCTCCATTCTGCAGCTCCTGAAACTCCGACCATGTTTTACTTCCCTCTTCTGTTCTGACGTAATTCCCCGTGCATGCCACCTTTCCCATCTTGGTCCCTTGGTGCAGGAATATTCTTCCCCACAGCACAATCCTTTGACATTGCCTAGATCTCTCGTAGGAGTTCCTGCCACACTGGCCTGGCCATCACTTGATAATCACCCTGTGTATTTCTTCTTTGGATCTTTAAAGCAAGAGAAGGGGTAGAAATGACCTCAGAAGAAACAAAATCCGAACAGTCCTATATCTATATGATAACTGAACTTATAATTTAAAAAACTATCGCAAAGAAAATCCCAGGCTCTCTGCTGAATTCTATTAAAACTTTAAGGAAGAAATAATATGAATTTTACATGTTTCAAAAAATAGAAAGGAGAAATTTCATTTTATGAGATTAGCATATCCCTAATATTAAAACCTGACAAAAGACATTGCAAAAAATATGTAGACCAAAATACCTCATGAACCTAGACACAAAATCTTTACCAAAATATTAGTAAGTCAGCCAGGCACCAGTGGTTCATATCTGTAATCCTAGCTACTCGCGAGGCAGAGATCAGGATCGCTGTTCAAAGCCAGCCCCAGGAAAATAGGTCACAACACCTATATTGAAAACATTCAAAAACAAAAAAACAAAACAGGGCTAGTGGAGTGGCTGAAGTGGTAGAGTGCATGCCTAGCAAGTGTGAAGCCCTGAGTTCAAACCCCAATACTGCCAAAAAAAAAAAGTAACCAATGAATGTATTATCTATTTAGTATGAGTTTAGTATCTATTTAGTATGAATGCCCAAATTTAGTATCCTAAAGCAACAAACGTTTATTACTTCAATGTTTCTGTGGGTGAGGAATCCAGGTGCTGCCTACCTGGGCTCTTTGGCACAGGGAGGCTCATCCACAGTGTTAGTGAAGGTGGTAGTCACATCGGAAGACTTGAGTGAAGGAGGATCTGCTTCTAGGATCACTGAATCGTGTTGATAAGATTCAGTTCCTTGTGGCTGTTGGGTTGAGGCCCTCAGTCCTCCTCTGGATACTGGCTAAAGGCCTTCCTCAGGTCCTCAGCTAGGTTTGCATTACTAAAACAAAATATCTGAGATAATCAACTTAAAAAGAAGAAAGTTTTGCCGGACTTGGTTTTGGAGACTTCTTCCCATGGTCACTTGGACCCATTACTTTGGAGCCTATGATGAGGCCTGGGGACCATCTTGGAGTCTGCCAACCACATTGCAATTCAGTTCATTAACAGGAAAGGAGGAATGTGATCACCTCCTTAATGAAGGAAAAGTCTGACAAAATTTAACACCCACTCATAATAAAAATGTTAGTAAACATGAGAAGCAGGCAACTTTCTCAACCAGATAAAGAGGCATGCATGGAAACCTAAAGCTAGGATCACACAGAGTGAAGAATGAATGTTTTCCCCTAAAAGCAGGAACAAGGCAAGGATGTGTGGCCCACACCTGTGCATCCCTTTCCTATAGGTCGCAAGTCAATAAATGAAAGTCAAAAATATTGGACAGGAAGAAGTAAAATCACTTCTGTTAGTAGACAATATGATTTTACATAGAAAATCCTAAGGAATTTCTTTTTTTAAAAATTAACTGCTAGATGAAGTTAGTGAAATCACCAAGTACAAATCATATGTAAAAATCAGCTGAGGTGGCAATGCAACTCAAGTGGTAGAACCCTTACCTGGTAAGCACGAGACCCTGAATTCACTCCCCAGTACCACAATTAATAAATAATAATAGTAAATAAGTAAAAATAGAATAAATAAATAAAATTAATGGACTAAAGGAGAGAAGTAGTCATTTCTATAAAGGCAGGAAAAGTCATTCAACAAATTTTACCTCCTGTCTTTGATTAAAAATTAATTTTTTTTTAGAAAAATGGAGTAAAAGGGAGCCTCTTTAAATATAGCTAACAAAAACATAGTAAGTGTTCAGTTATCTGTGTCTGCATGTCTGGGTGATAAATCACCCTAATGTGTAGTGGTTTAAAACCACAATTTCCATTTTGCATGATTCTGTGTTGTGAATTTGGATGGTGTTAAAAGCTGGGCGATTTTTCTGCAGCACTGGTTGGGGTCACTCACCTGCATTCTCGTGGCAGCTGGACTGGGCAGGAAGGTTCTAGAAGGGTTCACTTGTGTGCACCTCAGGCTTCTGCATATGGCCCATCTCTTCTTGACAGCAGGTGCAGGCTACTAAAGGCTGGCTCTGGAACTGGCAGAACACCACTTCCACCTTCCTTCTGTTGGTCAAAGCAATATAAGTGCAGGAGAAAACCAACCCCAGCTCTTGACCGGAAGAGTGGCTCGCATGCCAGGGCACAGGAGTTGATGAGTCACCTTTGAAAGTTGTCTACCATGATTAGTGGACAAATAATAAATGAATAGATGAGTGATCACCTTCCTTCTGATTCCCCTATTGGTGAAAGAAACAAGGAAATGAAAGTACACATTCTTGCATCCTTATAGCCTGTCTTTTCTTTAAGCAGAGCATAAACGGTGATGGGTTTTCTTATGTATTTCCCAGTAGTATGGCTCCAGTATGGTGTTAGCTGAATACAAAACAGCTGACAAACCATTATATCTTTCCTCAATGTCCTTTTGGGTTCTCTAGTCCCCTCCTATTATCTTCTTCCATGCAGTTTCTTCCTGCCCTCTCTCTCAAATCCAGACCTAAGACTAGAATCTCTCATTGGCAAGTGAAAAGACCATTTCCATTCTGCCTACCTTACAGAACCCAAAGAAATGAACCTAGGGGCAGGACCACCACTGAGATCCCACATCTGTACAGGTACCAACATGCACCACCAACTCGAGAGAACAGAAGCAAGGGTTGAGCCTGGCAAAGCTGTGGAGTCAACCAAAGCCTTGGGGACCCAACCTCTGCTCGGGTGTGCCCAGGAGGTAGCATGTGGAGTCAAAGATGTTTCTGGAGTCTTTTTTTTTTTTTCTTTTGACAGTACTGGGGTTTGAACTCAGGGCCTCACACCTGCTAGACAGATGCTCTACCATTGAGTCACTCCACCAGCCCCATTTCGTGTTGCATATTTTCAAGATAGGGTCTCCTGAACTGTGTGTCTGGGCTGGCTTTGAACTGCAATCCTCCTGATCTCTGTCTCCTGAGTAGCATAAATCATCCTACAAAAACTGTCTGTATGACCCCTGCCCCGACACCCCCCCCCCGCCTTTTTTTTTTTTTTTTGGTGGGACTGTGGCTTGAACTCAGGGCTCTGAGCTTGCAAAACAGGTGCTCCACTGCTTTAGCCATACCTCCTGTGATCCCCTTTTTATGACACACAAAAGCAGGCACACTGAGCTACGTTGTCACAGCTCAGTGGGACTACCCTGGTGGGGAGGGACAGGAAGGAGGTGGAGGGAGCTGCAGGAGGGCCAGCCATGTTCTGTCTTCTTTATCTGGGTTGCATGGGTTCACTTCCGAGAATGTGAGCTTTGATCAAAAGCTTAAAAATTGCATCAGCTGCCAGGCACCGATGGCTCACACCTGTAATCCTACTACTTGGGAGGCTAAGGTCAGTAGGATCACAGTCCAAGACCAGCCCAGGCAAAATAAAAGTTCACAAGACCCCATCTCACCCAACAGCTGGGCTTGGTAGCACACACCTGTCATCCTAGCTATGGTTGACAGCATAAAATAGGAGGATCACGGTGCAGGCCAGCCTGGGCAAAAAGACCCTGTCTCCAAATTAACCAGACAAAATGGCTAGGTAATGTGTTCTCATCAAACAAGAGGGAGCCTTCCATCTCTCCCGCAGCCCAGCATGAGACCTGGCCTTCCTGGCCATTGATGGAAAGATATTCGGGAAAGGTCTCAGGCTTCCCCGGAGGTTTCTCTAGGCCCAGACAAACGTGGTGTCTCTGGGGGCTCCCACCTCCCCCGGTGTCAAGTCCTCTGGCGACGTCCTGAACAGACATTTCCCCAAGGAAAATACCGTGAGCATCTGCCACGGGGTGAGGGCTGGTGCTCCTGTAGTGCGTGTCTGTCATCCAGCTGAGGAGCAGGTAGGAGTTCACACACACACACACACGCACACACACGCACACACACGCGCAACCACACACGCACACACACGCACACACACGCACACGCACTCACACTCACACACACGCACGCGCACTCTCACTCACACACACACACACACACACACACGCATGCGCACTCACACACCCCACCACACACACACATACACACACACACACACACACACACACGCGCACTTGTGTGCTCCATCTGTGCCTCCGCCCTCGGCCCGCACAGACAGAAAGGCCCACTCAACCTGTCTTTGTTTGCTGCATTCTTCAGGCCCCAGAACACAGAGAGTGATAAAAATAATTCCTTTTAGCATGGTAATTTATTGCCACAGCCCGCTCCTTCTCAGCACTGTTTGCCAAATTACCCTTTCAGGAAACATGAGCAACCGCACTGGCAGAATCCAGCGCTGCCTCTGTGGAGCCGGCTGGGGGAGGGGGCGGCAGGGCTGTCTGCGCACCTCGAGCCAGCTCTAGATCTTCCATATCTTGCCAAAGGACATGAGCAGACCCTCGACAAATCTACAACGTTCTCCCTGACCTCGTCCCACACATTCTCCAAGAGAGTCTGGGTAGAGTCTGGAATGGTGTCCCACCTGGAAGGCCCAGCGCTGTGGACTAGGGTCTGGGGCTGGGAACCTGATGGACCTGGGTTCAAATCCCAGCTTCTGTGCCTACTGATACGGTGTTCCTGGCCAGGTGTCTCTCAATTTCTTGCCTCCTTGCCCACAAGTTGAGAATGAAAGTAGCTCCTGGGGATGCTGGGAACAAAGCAGTTGCCACATGGGTGTGGCTGGTGGGGCGTGGCACAAGCCTTGGTGATGAATGTTGTCATTATTACATAGGAGTGTAAGACAGAGTGGATGTCTACAGTCCCTGGGTTCCAGGGTCATAGCCACCTAGCTGTGTGACTGTGGACAAGCTGCCTAACCTCTCTAAACTTGGAGCCCTTGTCTGCATAGCAAATACCTACAATGCAGATCAATCTTGAGGCCAAGGACTCTGCATGGTCAGTGGACACTGGTGCCCCGCCCAGAGGTTCTGAGATGTTGTTTGCTGTTTCTGCATGACCTCCCCACCAGCAGCAGGCTTTTGCTTTTTTGCCTCCAATCTCCATCCTTGCCACTCTTTTGGGAAGAACCACAAGAACCTGCCTTCATATGATGAGACCATATATGCCATCTGCTTTTCTTCCCACCCCCAGCCAGGGCAGCCCCAAGTGTGGTGACTCCCACCTGTAATCCCAGCTACCTGGGAGATGGAGATAGGAGGATCCAGGTCTGAGGCAGCCAGTAAGAAGCTCAAGACCCTTTCTGAAAAACCCTATGTTGTTTAAGTGGTACAGTTCCTACCTAACAAGTATGAGACACTAGGTTCAATCACTAGTACCACCAAAAAAAGAAAAGAAAGGGAGGAAGGGAGGGAGGGAGGGAGAAAGGGAGAGAGAGAAAAAAAAAAAAACAGAAGGAAGGAAGGAAGTACGGAAAAAAATACTTGCCTCAGACAAAGCACCTGCTCCAGGAGAACCTGCCCCAGGACAGTGAGAAGTATCCCGTGTTTCCCATGTGGTTTCTTGGACACCCCACAGCTCCTCATACCAGATGTGTCCAGACTAGTATTGTCCTCCCACCCTTCTTCCCATGGTCCCATGTCAGCTCCCCAGCTCCCATAGTCATGCAGAACCCTGTGTCACCATCACCTCCTCAACTGACTCATCAGATCTCCAACTTGTCTCTTCCACCACTGCCAGTCTAAGCCCTCTGCCCCACTTCTTTACCCCATCTGGATCCACTCCTGTCCACACCCCAGCTTCAGTCTCCTTATCTCACTCTTCTCCTGCCTATACCCTCACTTTTCACTATAAAAAGTGCTTCTTAGCTCAGTGATGAAAGACTAATTATCCACTTCCTGATTTTCATCTTGTCCCTCGCCCCTCACCCCTCTCAATCTGTGCACCCCTCTTGTGCCCCACTCTGATTTCAATAGTTACCTGCTCATGCTCCACAGCCCCCTGTACCTGTCACCTTCACTGCCTTTCCAAGCGTTTGTGAATCCCTTCTGTTGACTTGTTTGGGTGTTGATAAATCTGTGAGTTCCCTAAGAGGGGCGCACAGCTTCTCACTGATCTCTGTCCCATCTCTGTGCCTGGTACAGAGCAGCCACTCAGTAGGAACTAGTGGAACAGATGACATATGAAAAATTTCTTCTGCAGCAGAGCTTAAGAGTCTACCACTGTCCTCTCTTGCCCTGTGGTCAGCACATCTTGAACACACGTTACCAGTGATCTCTACTTGCCTGCTCCTCAGAGACACACGAAAGCAGGTGCAAGCCAGAACACTCACATTTATGATTTGCATATGATTTGCCTACATTTTGCGTATAATTGGCTTCTGCCTGCAGAATCTAATCTCTGCCTATTTGATTTTAATGCTGAGGCCATATTATTGGGACACATCAGAGACTACCCCTCTCCCTCCATAGTTCTCTACACCCTCCCTTCTAGACAGGAGGTCTGGGTACCTCAAGGAATTGCCCTGGTGGGTGTATCCGAGGTCTCTGAGGGGTGAGCACAAGCTACACGGAGGGGAATTTTGTTGGGAATGGGGTGTATGCCTTGCTTTTATTTCATAAGGAGTATTGTAAGAATAAAGGATCCTGACCAGGCTGAGGCAAAAATGTCCTTGTGAAGCCCAAGGCTCTGCTGAACTAGGTCTGGAAGTTCACTCTACCCAAGCCTTGAGCTTGTGGGGCTTTATGGGTAAGAGGATACGAGGGCCGGGCCAGGTGCAGGGGATGTCCTAGGAGAAACACGACAGCACAGAGCAGATCCCGCAGGTACCGGACCAGAGGCAGTCAGGAGAGGCGCACCCCCGAGAATACCCAGACATATGCGAGGGACATCAGTTTGCCTATCATACGTGGGACAGGTTCTCAGGGCAATTTTCATAAACCCCAAATGGAAAAATTGATACTAGCACAAAGAAGTACTGGAGGGGCCTCCATGAGTTACAGATTGACCCATGAATTACAGAAAATGTTCCAAGCTACGGATTCTCCATTTAGCTGGTGGCACCTTCCTTCCTAGCGCTGCCTCCTGCCTGTCACCTTGTCCTCTCTGGGGCCATCCAGAGCCTCCCTTGTCTGCCATAGTTGTAACAAAGGCAGCCTCTGGCTGCATGGCTCAGCCTCTGGGCTCAGGCCTACAATCTGGGATGGAGTTTGGAGTCTGCAGCAGCCCATGGAGGCTGACAAAACAGAAATGTTCTAATGCACAAATTAGCAGAGAGCAGGACATCCTAGCTGGTGTTCACTGCACTACAAATAGAAAACACCATGAACTGCTGGCTGCTTCGCACTTTGTTTCGCCAGCCTACAGGGTGCCAGACAGATTTGAGCATGGCACTAAAGACAAGCCTAAACTCTCCTGTACTTGGCTTAAATTTTCTGTCTGGCATCGAGAAGGTGTCTTGCAAATCAAGCCTCTTGAAGGTGACACTGGTGAAGTCCCAGAGGTACCACTGCAGAGCAGTTGTGCTCAGAAGTAACTAAACAACGCTCACAAAACAATATTTTCAGTTTTCTGTAATTCCCTAACACCAGTAAAAATGGCATTAAGAATCACGTTGATCGCTATTTAAAAATAGATGCCAGGTCTTGGTCCCCAGAGACCAAGAAGCTTAGGTGAGAGCTGAGATCAGCATCACCAGAAAGTGATGTAGGTGATTCTGATCTGCAGCCAAGAAGTCCACAGCTTTAACCAGTGTCACAAAGACAAAGTCTGCACACTGGGGCTGTTGCTCCCCAGAGACCAGAAGCACCAGGCAAGGACCTCTGCACACAAGACCTGAAGTAGAGAAGGGCTGTGCATCTGTTCAAACAACTAACGCTGTAAAGTGATGTCTTTGGTGGGTAGCAATTGAACACTCTATTTATGACATAACCACTTAGCTTCCTTACTGTAAGAATTTTTTTGGTACTGGGATTTGAACTCAGGGCCTCATGCTTGCCAGGCAGGCACTCTGCCACTTGAGCCACTCCGCCAACCCTATTTTGTGTTGCGTATTTTTGAGATAGGGTCTTAAGAACTATTTGCCTGGGCTGAATTCGAACCATGATCCTCCTGATCTCTGCCTCCTGGGTAACTAAGATTACAGGTGTGAGCCATCGATGCCTAGCTTACTGTAAGATGTTTTGGCAGACTAAATTCTCCCAAAACTAATGAACCAATAAAGAAATGGGCAAGTGAACTAAACAGAACTTTCTCAAAAGAAGAAATTCAAATGGCCAAAAAACACATGAAAAAATGCTCACCATCTCTAGCAACAAAGGAAATGCAAATTAAAACCACACTAAGATTCTACCTCACCCCTGTTAGAATGGCCATAATTAGCAACACCACCAACAACAGGTGTTGGCAAGGATGCAGGGAAAAAGGAACCCTCTTACATTGCTGGTGGGAATGTAAACTAGTACAACCACTCTGGAAAAAAATTTGGAGGCTACTTAAAAATCTAAACATTGATCTACCATTTGATCCAGCAATACCACTCTTGGGGATATACCCAAAAGACTGTGACACAGGTTACTCCAGAGGCACCTGCACACCCATGTTTATTGCAGCACTATTCACAATAGCCAAGTTACGGAAACAGCCAAGATGCCCCACCACTGATGAATGGATCAAGAAAATGTGGTATCTATACACAGTGGAATTTTATGCAGCCATGAAGAAGAACGAAATGTTATCATTCGCTGGTAAATGGATGGAATTGGAGAACATCATTCTGAGTGAGGTTAGCCTGGCCCAAAAGACCAAAAAATCGTTTGTTCTCCCTCATATGTGGACATTAGATCACAGGCAAACACAAGGGGATTGGACTTTGAGCACATGATAAAAGCGAGTGCACACAAGGGAGATATGAGGATAGGTAAGACACCTAAAAAATTAGCTAGCATTTGTTGCCCTCAATGCAGAGAAATTAAAGCAGATAACTTAAAAGCAACTGAGGCCAACAGGAGAAGGGGACCAGGAACTAGAGAAAAGGTGAGATCAAAAAGAATTAACCTAGAAGGTAACACACATGCACAGGAAATCAATGCGAGTCAACTCCCTGTATAGCTATCCTTATCTCAACTAGCAAAAACCCTTGGTCCTTCCTATTATTGCTTATACTCTCTCTTCAACAAAATTAGAGATAAGGGCAAAATAGTTTCTGCCAGGTATCGAGGGGGTGGGGAGAAGAGGGAGGGGGCGGAGTGGGTGGTAAGGGAGGGGGTGGGGGCAGGGGGGAGAAATGACCCAAGTGTTGTATGCACATATGAATAATAAAAAAATTTTTTAAAAAGATGTTTTGGCAGAAAATTCTGACCACCCCAACCTAGTCATTTAGGCATTTGATTTGCTGTTGTATCACCTCATCAACTTTCATTAAAGGAGGCTGGTGGTACAGGATAATTTATGTTTATTCTTGCCAACATGGATATGCAGTAGGTTTTAGAAGACCTAAGGCACAGGTCAAATTCCTCAGGAAGCTATAAGAGGAGAAGTGAACATTTTGTGTTTTATTTTAGACATCCAGGCCTCCTTGCCATTGGGTAGAATGCCCTGCTCCATTCAAAGGTTACCGATCTTGGCTGGTGTGGGCCCAGTTTAATTAACACCTACCCTTCCATCCCCAAGGTCCCCTTCAAATGCCGGCTTTCTGCCCAGACAGACTTTCCCACCTGTCTCAGCAATTCCAAGAGCCGCTTTGAAGTGCCTTTTCAAAATCCCCTGTTAATGATCTGGTAATTATTGTGGTGACTTCTCGATAAGGTGTGAAGCACTCAGCTAGCTGTCAAACAAGAAAATTCCAAGGCACTTGGGAAGAGGGACACAGCAAAGAAGGGGGAAAAAATAAACCAGAGCCTGGGTCAGCTTCCTAAGTCAAAACAGACCCCTGTGGCAGGGAAGAAGACTTTCCAGAGGCTGGCACAGTCACCAAGAGACCCTGCTGGCAGATGAGATTTCTCTCAAGTCCTGGGACCAGTCCAACTACAGAATCTGGGGAAACCAATGGCCCCTAAATTACCAGCAGTACCGTAACAGGCAATGTCAAGTCCCAAGGCTGGCTCCCAGTGGAGCGACACTCCTGTACATAGAACGCAATATTGTCCTCAGTCCCCTCCCAGCTGAGGCCTCTGTACCCTCATACTTGGACTTCCAGACACAAGAGCTGTTGGTGCTTTTCTCCTAGTGCTCTCACCTTCGCATCCGTTATGCAGCTGGCTATGTTGGGCACCCCAACATCTGGAAGCCAAGTATGCCACCCATCTCCACCAACCTCAACAAAGTAAGAAGAGCACCACTGGGAGGGGTATGGGGTGTTGGATCTCTGTCTAGCACTCATAACCACGGAGGCTGCAAAACACACCAGGACATTATAAAAGGCATAGATTCACAAAACCTCTAAGCTGGTTCTCTCTTCCCAGACCCCGAGAAAGACAATTTTCTTCTTTCTTTTCTTTTCTTTGTGGTACTGGACATTAACTCACCCTTGCTAGGCAGGTGCTCTTCCACTTGAGCCATGCCCCAGTCCTTTTTCTTATAGTTTATTTTTCAGATAGGGTCTCACACTTTTGCCCAGGCTGGCCTGGGACTGCAATCCTCCTACCTCTGCCTCCCAAGTAGTTGGGATTACAGGTGAGCACCACCACTCCCAGCCCCAAAAGACAGTCCTAATGGAGAAGGAGTGCCCATTTATCTTTGGAGTCTTATGTGACAGAGGACATTATCTTCTGCAGGCCCCTTGCCTTACCAATTAGAAACCCCCAAGAAGTCGGTGACCCACTCAAGGACAAAGCCTCACCAACTGATGTCCTGAAGGGGAGTAAAAGCAGGGTTTGGGGCAGGGATGGGTCAACTGACCTCTGCCATTGTACTGACCATTCTATCTCCCCATCCTGGCTTCTGCCCCCCTCCCCATCCTCCTCTCCCAACAAGTCCAATCCTGTCCCAATGTGGGCACCTTCTCTGTTTTGAAAACCATGAACTAACCCTAGTTAGTTGCTGGAAATTCTCTCTCTTTCTCTCTCTCTCTCTCTCTCTCTCTCTCTCTCTCTCCCCCGAGCTACCCTCAAACTGGAGACTTCCCTACCTCAGCCTCCCAAATGCTGGGATTGCAGGCATGCACTGCCACCCTTGACTTTTTAAGTGTCCATGGTTAAGTGAACACAGCAGAAGGTTGGTCTGGGAATCCCTTCTCCCTTTGTGTGGAGAAACTGTGAAGCAAATATATATTTCTATATAACTTTGATCTTGCAATAATGATAATGAAATGTGATCAGATAGAGAAAACACTATCCTTCCCAGGAATGGAACCTTCTTTGTGTCCAGAAGAAATAAGCTAACTGGTGGTTCTTGAAGTGATATCCCTACATCTGGGACACCTGGGGATCACCTGGAACTTGTTCGAGATGCAGATTTTTGGATCCCACCCGACCTACTGAAACAGGGGATGGGGATAGCACCTGTGCTCTCCATGGCCCTCCAGGGAATTCTGGTTCATTTAGGTCTGAGAGACATCTACAGTGAAGGTTGGAGAACCTCACAGGACATGTCCAGCAACCAAACCCAGCAAGGAGGAAGGATCTGGCCATCTGGGTGGTTCTGGCCAGGGAGGCAGGAGCTTGGAGACAACTGGACCTCTCTCCATGACTAAAGGAAAGGACTTTGGAGGACCTTGAGAAAGCCACAAGGGAGGACAGCGAAGACAGCAAGGCTGGTGTGGGACAAGACGAGAGAGAGGGAGAGCCCACGGCAGGCTATTGCAAAGCACTTGGACATCCAGGGACAAGATGGAGGGACTCAGTGGATGGCTTGCTCCATGCAATGTGAGCTCTCCCTGAAAGATAGAAATTGTCACTAAAGATCACACAATCACATAGGGCTATGCTCCTGCGGACCCCATGAGGGCCTAAATCCTATATGGTGACCTCAGTGCAGAAAACTCAACAATATAACTATAATGGCTGCCTAGCATTTTATAATGTGAACAAACCTGTACTGATCTAACCATTCCCTTATTGCAGGACATTTGGTTTGTTTCAGTTTCTTACCATCATAAACGACACACGATAAACATCTTGGAGCTAAAACCTTTTTCTTTATTTATGATTAGGACCTTGGAAAACAGAGTCACAAAAGTCGAGGGGTTTGGTTCAAATGCTAAGTACTACAGAGAACAGAATTTCACTTGAGCTTGAACAGGGGAAGGAGGTGTTAGCCGCAGGCAGCATCATAAATGTCATTTCTTTGTTGCTTTTTCAGAGTTGTAGGGGTTCAAAGAGAAGAGCTGGGTAAGCTCTGAGAGTATGAGTGGAGGAAGCAGATGGGCCCTTCAGTAAAGGTGCAAGTGTTAGAGGGGAAGACTTTTTTTGTGACAACCAGAGGGTTGACATCAACCAGAGGCTCCCAGGATCTGGTAAAGAGGTGTTTTGTTTGGTGTCTTAGAATTACAATTCAAGGAGCACACATTGGTGTGGAAACCAGAATGTGCCCTGTTAGGCAAGGGCTTGGAAGATCTTTCTAAGGGTACAAGGGGGGAGTTTCAGTGGGTGACACAGGTCATTTGTCAAGAATTATGATCAGGGCTGAGGATGTGTCTAGTATGTGAAAGGCCCTAGTTTCAATTCCCAGCACCATAAAACAAAAATTATGTTTGGAAGAAAAATTTACTCTATAACTCTTTGGTCCTGCACAGACTATACCATTGTTATTGGAAATAATTCAGTTTATACAGTCCTCAGGATGTTCCTTTTCAGCAAATAACTGTCTTTTGGTATGTCAGCAAGTTCACAGAGCAGTCTCCACAGCACAAGATGGAGTCTGAGTTACAAAATGGAGTTGTTACTGTCAACTCTCACATTTGCATGAATTGGTTGCAGGCATCTAAGACTACATTCAAACTAGCTTAAGTGAATTTTTTTTTTGTAGTACTGGGGTTTTGAACTCAGGGCCTAACATAGGCAGACCCACACCCCAAACCTTTTTGCTTTGGTTATTTTTGGGATCGGGCCTCACATTTTTGCTGGAGGTGGGAGGTGCTGGCCTGGATTGCAGTCCTCCTATTTGTGCTTCCTAAGTAGGTGGGATGACAGGTGCATGCCACCACCCTCAGCTTTTTTGGTTAAGATGGAACTTCCTGGCCTCAAACTGTGATCCTCTGAATCTCCACCATCCAGGTAGGTGGGATTATGGATATGAGCCACTGTTCCCAGCTGAAATGATATTTTCAAGCTCACAGTCTGGTTACAATGGGAGGTGGTGCAGTCTTCAAGAGCACCTGGATCTAGGGCTTCAAGTGATGACCCAGGCTTTTCTCTATCTCTCAGCTTCCACTGTTGGCCTTATCCTTCCTACTGCACACAGGCTATCTGTGTGGAGGGAGAGGAATAATGAGCATACAGTGGGGAGAGAAGTGGGCAGCCCCACAAACTGCTCCAGCCTCACTTCATCCTGGCTAGTGATTCCAGAGGAAGGAGCCACCTTCTTGTTTCTGGCTTCTTGTCCAGGAAGATCTCCAGTTGGTTGGCTTGGGTCACATGCTTATCTGCTGGGCCAATCACTGTGGTCATTTGGTTGGGGCACCATGATTGGCTAGGTTTTGGTCACATGTCCATCACTGAACTAGGGTAGCAGGTTCTCTAATTGGTAGCCCCACCAGAACCACATGGAATTAGTGAGCAGCGTGTAACCAAGAGAAAGGTACTTCCTTTCCAGAAGAAAGTACAAAAGGGATGTAGAGCCATAAACCACGGGTGTTCACTGCTGCCTGTATTTCTTTGTACCCTAGCAGTAACTGTCGATAGATAAAGATAGATAAAGCCTTGGGACCCACCCACCCCCTTTTTTTACAGCTTTATTGAAGAATAACTGATATTCAAATAACTGTGTATTTAAACATGTCCAGTTGAGTTTGGACACATCCATATATACACCCATGATTCCATCACCACAGTGAAGGTAATGAACACATCCTTCTCCTCCAAAAGCTCCTTTTCAATCTCTCTCTTAACAAATTTCAAGTGCCCAGTGCTATATTGTTAAGTATTGAATTTATCTTTTATAACTGTATATCCATTGAACAATTCCCCACTTTCTCCTTTCCTATCCCCTGGCAACCGCTATTCTATTTTCTGCTTCTACGAGCATGACTATTTTAGATACCTTGTATAAGTGGGATCCTGCAGTCTTTGTCTTTCTGTGACTGATATATTTCACTTAGGATAATGTCTTGTAGGTTAATCCATGTTGTCACAAATGATAGGCTTCCTTTTATAAAAAAGAAAAATCCGTTGTACATATCTAACACATTTTCTTTATCCATTTGTCTGTTGATGGACAGTTGGGTGTTTCCATATCGTGGTTAGTGTGAATAATGCTGCAATGAACTTGAGAGTACAGATGTCTCTTCAAGACCCTGATTTCAGTATATATCACCCCAGGAATGGGGTTGCTACATCATGTGGTAGTTTCTATTTTTAATTTTTTTGAGAAACCACCATGCTGTCTTCCCTAGGAGCTGTGTCATTTACATTCCCGCCAACAATGAGCAAGTGTTCTAATTTCTCAGAATCCACCTCTCCTTTCTTTATGTAACCCAGGCTGGTCTGGAACTTGCGATCCTCCTGCCTCACCATGCCTGGCTCAGAATCCTTTTTTTTTTTTTTTTTTTTTTTTTTTTTTTTTCCATTTTTCTTTTATTATTCATATGTGCATACAAGGCTTGGTTCATTTCTCCCCCCTGCCCCCACCCCCTCCCTTACCACCCACTCCACCCCCTCCCGCTCCCCCCCTCAATACCCAGCAGAAACTATTTTGCCCTTATCTCTAATTTTGTTGTAGAGAGAGTATAAGCAATAATAGGAAGGAACAAGGGGTTTTGCTGGTTGAGATAAGGATAGCTATACAGGGCATTGACTCACATTGATTTCCTGTGGGTGTTACCTTCTAGGTTAATTCTTTTTGATCTAACCTTTTCTCTAGTTCCTGGTCCCCTTTTCCTATTGGCCTCAGTTGCTTTAAGGTATCTGCTTTAGTTTCTCTGCGTTAAGGGCAACAAATGCTAGCTAGTTTTTTAGGTGTCTTACCTATCCTCACCCCTCCCTTGTGTGCTCTCGCTTTTATCATGTGCTCATAGTCCAATCCCCTTGTTGTGTTTGCCCTTGATCTAATGTCCACATATGAGGGAGAACATACGATTTTTGGTCTTTTGAGCCAGGCTAACCTCACTCAGAATGATGTTCTCCAATTCCATCCATTTACCAGCGAATGATAACATTTCGTTCTTCTTCATGGCTGCATAAAATTCCATTGTGTATAGATACCACATTTTCTTAATCCATTCGTCAGTGCTGGGACATCTTGGCTGTTTCCATAACTTGGCTATTGTGAATAGTGCCGCAATAAACATGGATGTGCAGGTGCCTCTGGAGTAACAGTCTTTTGGGTATATCCCCAAGAGTGGTATTGCTGGATCAAATGGTAGATCGATGTCCATCTTTTTAAGTAGCCTCCAAATTTTTTTCCAGAGTGGTTGTACTAGTCTACATTCCCACCAACAGTGTAAAAGGGTTCCTTTTTCCCCGCATCCTCGCCAACACCTGTTGTTGGTGGTGTTGCTGATGATGGCTATTCTAACAGGGGTGAGGTGGAATCTTAGTGTGGTTTTAATTTGCATTTCCTTTATTGCTAGAGATGGTGAGCATTTTTTCATGTGTTTTCTGGCCATTTGAATTTCTTCTTTTGAGAAAGTTCTGTTTAGTTCACATGCCCATTTCTTTATTGGTTCATTAGTTTTGGGAGAATTTAGTTTTTTAAGTTCCCTGTATATTCTGGTTATCAGTCCTTTGTCTGATGTATAATTGGCAAATATTTTCTCCCACTCTGTGGTTGTTCTCTTCAGTTTAGAGACCATTTCTTTTGATGAACAGAAGCTTTTTAGTTTTATGAGGTCCCATTTATCTATGCTATCTCTTAGTTGCTGTGCTGCTGGGGTTTCATTGAGAAAGTTCTTACCTATACCTACTAACTCCAGAGTATTTCCTACTCTTTCTTGTATCAACTTAAGAGTTTGGGGTCTGATATTAAGATCCTTGATCCATTTTGAGTTAATCTTGGTATAGGGTGATATACATGGGTCTAGTTTCAGTTTTTTGCAGACTGCTAACCAGTTTTCCCAGCAGTTTTTGTTGAAGAGGCTGCTATTTCTCCATCGTATATTTTTAGCTCCTTTGTCAAAGATAAGTTGCTCATAGTCGTGTGGCTTCATATCTGGATCCTCTATTCTGTTCCACTGGTCTTCATGTCTGTTTTTGTGCCAGTACCATGCTGTTTTTATTATTATTGCTTTGTAATATAGTTTGAAGTCAGGTATTGTGATACCTCCTGCATTGTTCTTTTGACTGAGTATTGCCTTGGCTATTCGTGGCCTCTTGTGTTTCCATATAAATTTCACAGTAGATTTTTCAATCTCTTTAATGAATGTCATTGGAATTTTGATGGGAATTGCATTAAACATGTAGATTACTTTGGGGAGTATTGACATTTTTACTATGTTGATTCTACCAATCCATGAGCATGGGAGATCTCTCCACTTTCTATAGTCTTCCTCAATCTCTTTCTTCAGAAGTGTATAGTTTTCCTTGTAGAGGTCTTTCACATCTTTTGTTAGGTTTACACCTAGGTATTTGATTTTTTTTGAGGCTATTGTAAATGGAATTGTTTTCATACATTCTTTTTCCGTTTGCTCATTGTTAGTGTATAGAAATGCTAATGATTTTTCTATGTTGATTTTATATCCTGCTACTTTGCTATAGCTATTGATGATGTCTAGAAGCTTCTGAGTAGAGTTTTTTGGGTCTTTAAGGTATAGGATCATGTCGTCTGCAAATAGGGATATTTTGACAGTTTCTTTACCTATTTGTATTCCTTTTATTCCTTCTTCTTGCCTAATTGCTCTGGCTAGGAATTCCAGTACTATGTTGAATAGGAGTGGAGATAGTGGGCATCCTTGTCTGGTTCCTGATTTTAGAGGGAATGGTTTTAATTTTTCTCCGTTAAGTATAATGCTGGCTGTAGGTTTGTCATATATAGCTTTTATAATGTTGAGGAACTTTCCTTCTATTCCTAGTTTTCTTAGAGCTTTTATCATGAAATGATGTTGGATCTTATCAAAGGCTTTTTCTGCATCTATTGAGATGATCAAGTGGTTTTTGTCTTTGCTTCTGTTAATGTGGTTTATTACGTTTATTGATTTTCGTATGTTGAACCACCCCTGCATCCCTGGGATGAAGCCTACCTGGTCGTGGTGGATAATCTTTTTGATGTGTTGCTGAATTCGGTTTGCCATTATTTTGTTGAGGATAGAATCCTTAACACAGTACTCAGACAACCACTTCCAGCCAATCCAAATTAGCCTAGAAGATCAAAGCAACTTGCCATTTTGGGAGCATAAAACAAGATACCAGCCGGTTGATGGTGGCTTGTGCCTATAATACTAGCTACTCAGAAGGCTGGTTCAAGGCCAGCTGGGCAAATAGTTCACGAGACCTCCATCTCCAAAAATAACCAGAGTAAAATGGGCTACAGGATGGCTCAAGTGGTAGAGCTCCTGCTTTGCAATTGTGGAGCCCTAAATCCAAACCCCAGTCCTACCAAAAAAAAAAAAAAAAAAAAACAGATACATATTGTTGGTGTGCAAGAAAGTAAAGTAGATCAGATCTAAGGAAGGACTAGGTCGTGGGAAGGGAGTACAGTTCAAAACCCTCATGGGCCCCTCGGGAGGATGGAGATGCTCCCTCCTGGGAGTGTAGGTCACTGAGGTGGGGTATCTTTGTGGACAGTGAGTTGGTTGGACTTTCGTGGAGGTGAGACATTGTGATCTCTGTGTTTTTGCCTTCAGGAGGCCAAATAATGTGCTTTCTTTCCATTTTCATCACTCAAGAGTAAGTCATGAGTTGGCAGCTCAGGAGATCGTTGGGCTTTGTTCATCTAAATTTCCACTGGGGCGTGGCTTCAGAAGAGTCTGATGCCCACCCTCCCCACACACCTGTGTGCTCTATCTGTTGGTCATGGCGAGCTAGAGTGAGTGGACCATGCTAAATACAGGGGGCTCAGCCCCTGGTCGACACTAGATCCTTCTGTGGAGAGGCTCGTGGCACACAGCTCCAAAGTGCAGAACAAACCCAGGTACCACCAGAGTGGAAACTGCCATTGAGGTGCCAACCTAGGTGGCAGGAACAGGACACAGTAGGGCCTGGGTGCTCCAGACGTATGCTGGAAGCAGGTGGTCACCCAGGGATACTGTCTGAGGGATTATAGGAAGCATGACCCTGGATTGGATCAAGGTGATAGCAGGGGCTGGCAGAAGGAAGAGCAAGGGAGACAGGGTCCCACCCTCCTTGAACAAGATGTGGTATTGAGGCAGGCTCAATCCTACCAGGGGAGGAAGATGAACAAGTGGCAGGGTCTGACATCTCAGTGGCCAGAGACAGAAGTCTCCAGCTTACAGTTTCTGTGGGTCTCCAGGGATTCAGCTAACTTATTTACTTATTTAACACTTACTGCATACTTACTATGTGCATGTGCAGTTCCAAGGGCTTTAAAAATGTTAACTCATTTCATCCTTACCATGCTATGAGGTGAGTACCCCATTGTGTCAGTCAGCTTTTGGTACTATAACAAATACCTGAGATAATCAGTTTATAAAGTGAAAAGGTTTACTTTGGTTCATGATTTCAGAGTTTCCAGTCCATGATGACATGGCCTATTGCTTATAGTGAGGCAGCACATCATGGCAGGGGCAGATGGCAGAGCAAAACCTCTTACCTCAAGGCTAGGAAGCAAAAGGGAGAAAGAAGAAAAGACCAGAATTCCACAATCCCCTGCAAGGGAACACCCCCAATGACCTAAACACCTCACACAAGGCCTCACCTCTTCAAGGTTCTACCACCTCCCAGTAGTGACAAGCTAGGGACCAAGCTTGTCACATATGGCCTTTGGGGGACAACTCCTATTATCTCCATTTTGCCCTTGAGGAAACTAAGGCTCAGAGTGGTGAGTATGGAGCCTAAGGCCATACAGCTTGTGGGTGATTCAAACTCCCAGGACAATGTGGTAATTCTAGACCCGGTCTTCACTAGCCCACCGTCTGGGTAGGCCAGTCAAGAAGACCCCACCACCAATTATCCAGAATCTTCTGGAGTCTGTGACCAGAGGCCTTTTTGGTTAGAATCACCACTCTCCACTGCTCAGCCTAGCGATGGCCCCAGGGACTCCACTTGGCACAGGAGCTCCAAGCCTTCGCCTCTCCCCATGGGCTTCTTCAGAAGATGGGGCAGGGGTTGGTCCAGCATGGGCACCACCTCACATCTGGGTATTCTGAGGCCTGGCCCAGGTTCCTCAGCAGAGCCGGAAGGAGCAAGGCTAGCTTGCATCAGAATGGAGATTGTGGAGTACACAGACACGCTTAGCCCAGCAATCAATCCTCTGCCCTCAAACTGAGATACAAGTGTGATTCCAGCAATTATGAAACCCATCATTTCCCTCTTCTTCCCTAAATAAATTAGAAAGGCTCTTTGCTCTCCCTTTGCAACCGGACCTCATTTTTCAAGTGCAGCTGTGAAAGTACACCAAGGACAGTACTCAGGAAGGACCGTGTCTGATGCCCAAGTGGCCACGGGCAGATTTTCTTCTTTGGCAAGATCAGTACCCCTCTCTGGGTCTCAGTTTTCCACACATATAAAATTGGGGGGCTTGTAGGACCCCTTCCAACTCTCGTGATGACTGCATCCCTGGTTTGCTTGACTACCAGGGATGCATCCATGTGTCCCCTTGTTTCCCACCTACAGTGAGGAATTCCTGCTGGTGAAAACAGACCAATGTCCCAGCCATGTAAGGACAGAGAAGGAGCCACATGACTGTGTCCCTAGAAAGAGTGCTTTCTAGACTAAAAGTGCTAGTCACAATTAAATACCTACCCTGTGCAGGCCCTGAACTGATTGTTTACACAGTGATCTCATCTAGTACTCACAAAAGTGCAGCTATAAGCCCATTTCACAGACAAGACAACTGAGATGTGGCAGGGTAGAACAGTGCATGGGAGGCTCCAAAGGCCATGCTCACAGTCACATGACTAAAGCTGTCATGGGGACTATAGTAGAAAAAGCGAGAAGGAGACACTGAGTGGTGACCTTAACACAAAGAGAACTCTAGGCAAGACACCGGCATGAACAAGCACAACTGGGCAAATCCCAAGCATCCTGCAAGCCAGGAGCAGCAGGGCTTCAGTCAGAGGCACGTGAAGCTTGATAATGTGGTCCTGTGCTCCAGGTTTTCTCAAAATGGGCTCTGGCTTCACCCATCTCTTCCTCCCCTCGGTAAATGGAATGCCAGTTCTTTCACTGGAAGGGAATGTGGCACAGTTTTGAGCTGCGTGCAGTAAATTTTTATGACTCGTGTTGTGCTAAGGGGGAACATTCCATTGCTTTGGCTTTGATATCCAGCTCTGTCTCCCAGGTGTGTCACACTGAAATCCTCAGAATTCGCAATTACAAATGCTAAATGACAGTTGAATTTGCTATCAAGTGGATGCAAGAACCACAAGATATCACTTCCTTAAAGAGATGTCGTTCCAAAAACTTTGCTTTATAAGTAGCACGTGGACTGAGAGAAATGCATATTCCTGTATTGCAGAAAAAATTAGGAATAAATTCAGATTCATCTGATAAACATTAGCCCTAGAAAAAAAAGTGTTTAGCATAAGCAATTGTCACAGAAACCATGTCAGTGTGGTTTACTCAATGTCCCCAGTCTCTCTACCCCTCCCCCATCTGTCTGTCTGTTTTTCTTTCTCTGGCAGTACTAGAATTTGAACTCAGGGCCTCACATTTGCTAGGCAGGCACTCTATCACTTGAACCACTCCACCAGCCTTGTTTTGTGTTAGATATATTCAAGATAGGTCTCACAAACTATTTGCCTGGGCTTCTCCTCTCTTTCTTCAATATCTCTTCAAGTGATTTGTAAACTCATTATTTTATTTTATGTTATTTTTCCTCGTTTTTTATTGTGCTGGGTGGGGGCACATTGTGGCATTTACAAAAGTTCTTACAATATATCAAATAGATCATACTTGAATTCAACCCCCTCCATCATTCTCCTTTACCCACTCTCATCCCCTGTAAATTCATTATTTTGAAACACATCAATGGCATAACTGAAAGCGCTCAGGTATGTTGGAAGCTCCAGGCTGGTTCTGTGCCATGCTAAGTGGTCCCTGCTGAATCTTGGTTCCTGACCAGCACTAATTGAACACCTACTCTGTACCAGCTGCATGACTGGGTTAGTTTTATGTTGCTATAACAAAATACTTGCAATAATTAACTTATAAAGAAAAAAAGCCTTATTTTGTCTCACAATTTTGGAGAAGTTGAAATCCAAGTTTTACACACCAGGTCCAAATTCCTGGGATTCCACATGTCAAGTCTGATCACACACCCCTATGTGCCAAATAAAGAGACATGATGATTCAAACCCTAGTACCACCAAAAAAAAAAAAAAAAGAGAGAGAAAGAGATGATGATGATGATGATGAAGGTGCAGAGAAAAGAGATTTACTGGTGGCATGGGCAGCCAGACAGCACCTCAATTTGTCTTTGGACATCTTCAGGGTATAGACATAAGCTTTAGGTTTAAACAGAGGAAGAACTGGGGCAGGGGGAGAGAGGTGTGCATAATTAAACAGTCCTGGTCAAAGTGCAGCCCAATTATCTCAGTTCTGGTTTTCTGAGGGTTCTGGAGAAGTTGTTATTGCTGTCATCACTCGAGGCAAGCAATCTGGTTCTCAAAAGATGATTACTCCCGCTCCAGGGTGCATTTGGTCTACCCTGCAAGGCTCCACTGTTCCATAGGGGTAGTTTGGTCCCTTGTCATAAAGATGTTATTGATCAGTCCTGTCCTTCCTGGAAGCCAAGTGAGTGCAAAGAGAATGGCTTAGAACAAATGAACAGATACAACATAGAAGCAGGAATGCCAGGCTTTTCTCCTGCTTTTAGTTAATTCATGGGCCCAAGTAAGAAGTTGGTGCTTTTCAGCAAAAGCAGTTTCAGTACCTGTTACAATTCCATCATGGTTAAGTGGACCCTTTGGACAAGAGCACCCTTTGGAAGCATATGGCAGAGAAAAGCCCCTCACCTCATCCCCACAAAGCAAAAGAGAGGAAGAGAAAGGGGATAGAGATTCCATAATCTTCTTCAAGGAGACACACTCAGTGGCCAAAGGACCTCCCACCAGGCCCAATCTCTTAAAGGTTCCACCACCTCCCAATAGCACCACCCTGGGAAACAAGCCTCCAAAACACGACCTTTGGGGGACACTTATCCAAACCATAGCAGTGACCCTGGCAGCAGAGTGGTGGACAGAGCTCAGACCTGTGGAGAGGCCAGTGGAGGAGACATAATCTAGAAGAGACATAATCTAGAGTTTCATCAGTAAGGATACCTTGGACTAGGAGATCATCCTTAAGCATTTCAGTGTTGGCAGAATTCATAAGCTAGGACCAAGTGCAGAGTAGACAGTTGAAAAGCTAAAAAGCTGCAGGTGAACCAGCCCTTGCCCAAGGCCCGGTCATACTGCCTCTGTTTCCTCATCTGTAAAATGGGAAGATGCTTCTATCCCCCAGACTGTTAGTGACAGTGAAGAGCATTTAGCAGAGCTGAGGTGAGGATCTTATTCCATTGCTGTATTCCTGTACTCGTGACTTGATTCCTCTAAGTCTCAGATTACTTCCTCTGTAAAGAGGGCACAGTCACTTCTTGTGAATTATGGTAAGGATGCATTTCAAGTGTTTGGCCCAACACCTGGCACACAGTACCTGTTGGTTAAGGGACAGCTTTTATCCAGTGAAGGTGCTAGAACCAGGCGAAGCCCAGAAGAGGTGCTCACCCACTGGGTGTTTCTCTCCTCTTCAAGTTCTTTGCCGAAGGCACAACTGGGCTTCCCCTCCTCCTCCTGGTTGTCTGTAAGACCCACTCTGCCTCTCCAGACTAGTAGGAGCTTTTTATTTCCTCAAAAAGGCCCAGCATGAAATTTTACCAGAGGTCCAGCATGAAAAGAAATGCAAACCCGGCTCAAGGTAGATCACCTGCCTTGCCTAGCAAGTGTGAGGCCCTGAGTTCAAACCCCAGTGTTGCCTCCCCCCGCCCCCCAAAAAATAGGAGTGGTTCAAGCAGTAGAGTACCTGCCTAGCAAGCCTAACAAGACTAGCAAGCATAAGGCCTTGAGTTCAAGCCCCAGTACTGCAAAAAAAAAAAAAAAAAAAAGAAAGGAAGAAAGAAAAGAAAAAAAGAAATGAAAGAAATGCAAGCACCAGCCCCTGTATACTATGCTACAGAGTATTCTCACTCAAACTGTAAAATGCATAGGGCAGAATTAAGTTTAAATAACAACTTAAGCTGGCAACAGTAGCCTTCACCCAAGGGTCCATGATTAGTTACTAAGTGAATTTTGCAGACTGTAATTGCTGCCAGAATTCTGTAGGGTGAATCTCCCTTCTGATCACAGTGGTCAGGGAGCATAGATGTTCAGGCCCTGGAGATCTGGCTAGGACACTGGGGACTCACTCAGTTGCTATACAGAAGCAGAGGCAAGAGACTGGCAAAGTCTAATCAGCCAAACCCTGGTGGTTTCCAGACCTCCTTCCCCTACCTGCCAACAGCTCAGGAAGACAGGTATGCAAAGCATCTTCCCTCACTCCTAATAAAAAATCTCCCCAGCCTCACACCCAGCACAAACACCACAGTCTCCACCAGTGGTTTTGATATGGTTAAACCACTGCTTTCTAACCTCTTCTTCTCTGTCCTATTTTTATGGCCCTTTCTTGGTCCTTGGTTATTTCTCAGTCTACAACATGGTAATATCTTAGTTCCACCCACATAACAGGAGAGAACTAACAAATGACTGTGGTACTCTGAGGTCCTTGGATGAAAGGAATTGAAATAACCCAGAGAGATCATTTTTTAAAAGTTATTACTTCAACAGGCAGTATAAGAAAAAATTATCTAATACCAGGGAGAGACATAGGAAATGAAGAGAAAGAAATTACTGTGCATCATTACTAATTATTTTCTTTAAGTTCTCAATTACTGTTTTCTAACAATACATTCCATGCAGACAAATTTGCCATCCCTGTTTGATGGACAAAGCAGAGATTCATCCAAGCTTTCCATTCAGTTTATAAAAGTTACAGAATTTGGGGCAATGAAGTGAGTCTCATTTGCCTTTCTTCCTTTAACCTGCTCTTAGGGGCTCTGTCCCTCTCCATTCTCTAAGCTGCTGGCCCACGCCCTGTCTGCTGGCTTTGCCCTGTCTATTGAATTCATTCACTCCTTCCTCAACTATTCCTTGACCCTCTACTGTGGGTGCCATGTACTGTTTTATTATTTACTTTGGCAGCACTGGGCCTCAACGCTTGCTAGGCAAGCATGCTTACCACTTAAGCCACTCCACCAGCCCTTTTTTGTGATGGTTTTTTTGTTAGTTTTTTTTTTTTTTTTTTTTGAAATAAGGTCTCATGTGAGAACTGTCTGCCCAAGCTGGCTTTGAACTGCAATTCTTCTGATTTCTGCCTCCTGAATAACTAGGATTACAGATGTGAGCCACTGATGGCTAGCTATACTGTTTTATTGAAAAAAACTGATAAATTCTTGCTTAAGGGAACAGACATTCAAATACAGGGAGAGACACTAAAGTAGAGAACGTGCAATAGGCCAGTCAACAGTAAGTTTCACTAAGTAGTGGACCAATGTGTGAGAGATGGGGAGCAATGTGGATGTCAGGATGAATGCTCTTGACAGCCAATGGCCAGAAAAGCCTTCAGCTGACAGCTGAGCAGAGATCTGAAGGAGGCAAGGAAGCAACCCAGACAGATGTCAGAAAGAACAGTGTCCCAGGCAGAAGAAATGGTGTAGGCAAAGGTCTTGAGTCTAGAACTCAAGGCTCCAGATGGACCAGCAAGGAAGCTAGTGTATCTGGAACAAAGCAGACAAAGGGAAGGGCAAGTGGCAGAAGATGGATGAGACAAGTGGCCAGGAACCATGAACGTATCTCAACGTATAGTTTGGGCAGAGTTCTTAACCAGTGGGCAGACTTGTGCAGTCAATGACTGCCATTAGGCACCTCTTGCCCCTGACTGGTCCTCCAGGTCCCTAGTGAGCTGAAGAACAGAGCACAAAGCAGTCATAGTTGAGAAAGGTAGCAGGACTTGAACATATAAATGTTTGCAGAAGTAGTATTTGCACATTTTAGAGAATATGAAAGTGCAGAAAAGAACAAATAATGTGAATACAGAAAAGTAAAGCTATCAGGTCAGTGGGATTAGAATTGTCTCTGTTTTCCAACTTTTGTGTAATGCTGTTAGGTTTATAATACATATATCCTTATTTATCAGGAAGTCGGATATTAGTAAAGAAAAAGTACCTTAAAAGTCAGCTCTTCTGGCTGGCTGCCAGGGATTCACTCACCTGTAATCCTAGCTACTTGGGAGGCAGAGATCAGGAGGATCTCAGTTCTAAGCCAGTTCAGGCAAATAATTTGAGAGACTCTATCTTGAAAATGCCCAACACAAAAAAGGGCTGACAGAGTGGCTCAAGTGGTACAGAACCTGCCTCCCAAGTATGAGGCCCTGTGTTCAAACCCCAGTACTGCCAAAAAAAGAGTCATCTGATATGTTATAACATTTCAAATGGATCAAAGTCTGGCAAAGATGTATGTAATACATACATCTCTAAGAAGAGACTCAGATGAAAATTTATTTTCTCAAAATGAAATAGAATTGTGCCATACTTGTTTAACTTATGCACAGGCTTTGGATCTCAATCTGTATAAGATGAGATGCCTCTAGTTTTTGTTGTCATTTTGTTTTGGCAGTACTGGGGATCCAACTCATGCCTTGCACTTGAGCCATGGCCCCTGTACTTTTATTCCTTCTCCTTCTTTTTAGTTTGTTTTTCAGATAGGATCTCGAGCTTTTCCCTGTGCCAGCCTCTGACCATGTCCTCCTACCCTCCACCTCCCAACCCTCTAATTCTTTTTTTATTTTATTCTATTTTTTTTTTTGTGCTGGAGCTTGAGCTCAGTGCCTCACACTTGCTAGGCAGATGCTCTACCATTTGAGCCACTCCACCAGCCCTTTTTTTGTTTTGAGTAGTTGTGAGATAGGGTCTTGTAAACTGTTTTCCCTGGAGCTAGCTTCAGAGATCTTCTTGATTTCTGTCTCCTGAGTAGCTAGGATTACAGGCATGAAACATCTGTCCCCAACCTAAGCCTCTACTTCTTTAAAAATCATGAATAAGACTCTCCTACTATTCTGGCTTGGCCTTTCAGGACAGGGAGACTTCAGGTGCGTTATTTTCCATCTCTGAGCCCCAGTTTTCTCTTGGTGAAACAGGTATCACACCCATGGTATTGTAGTGTGTATGAAACACCTGGTCCATGGAAAGAACTAAACAAATGGTAGCTGGTCAGAACTGTTAATATAAAAGGCAAACCTGTTCAATCAACAAGTATTTACTGAGCCTGTGCCCTATGCTAGGTACTTTTCCTGCTGCTAGGGACTATAGCAAACAAGGCAGAAAATAGTTGTTATCTGCTGTCCTCATATTCCAGTTGCCCAAAAAGACAGCTAGGAGCTGTGCAATTATCTGATAATTACGCCCTGAATGAGGGTGAGTGGTGGTTGTTGTCTCATGCTGAGAAGGTGGGGAGGATGCAGGTTGCTGGGACACAGGGTTAAAAGTGGCAGTGGCTTTTCAGAGAGCTGCTTAGCTCTCCAAACTAACCTCTATCTTCTCTGTATGGACAGACAAGGCAGCCTCAGGGAAGCTGCCTCTGGTTAAAGCCCCAGATCTGCAGCCACTGCCTGGCTTAAAATGCACCCCTTGAAGACCAGGCCTCTCTTAGCCCTCAGAATCACCTGATACCCCTATTTTTGGACATTCACCAGCCACAAGGCTCAGGTGAAAATAGTTCTTCCACATCAGGTGGTAGATTCTGTTCCTGAGATGCAAAGCTGAAAGAAGCTATTTTCAATAACAATATGGAAACTCGCTTTGTCCTCTCTGGTAGCACTTTTTTCAAGCCCCAAAGTGATGAAGATATAAACAAAAGGGGAGTCGTACCCCTCCTTGGGGGAGATTCACCCTTTCTGCAGAAACCAAGGATCTTCCGGACAGCCAACTTGGTGGGACTGCTAGGGACTACATAACCAGGAAAGCACCCCTGAAGACCAAGGGACAGACACTGGGTTTCAAGCATTCACTATCGCATCACCCCTGCAAGGCAGGGACCACCCACCCCACCATCAGCTGGGGAAAGCAGGCCAAGGCAGAAAAATGACTTGCCCAGCTGGCATAAGTGGAGGACCTATATTTTGACGCTGCTTCCCACATACACACACAATTTTCTTACTGTTTTTTTACTCATTGTTGGAAAACAACGGACAAAAGCTTCCAGAAATGTGCTTAGCCCCGGTGCCTGGCAACGACCATAGTTGTGTCCTATGCAGACCCTTCGGGACACTTAGCTGGTTTAGATAAGCGGGTCATTGGCTGCCTATTTCCTCCCTCCCAGACAGACTCGTGGAGTGTAATGGCTTCAAACCGCAGGGACATTCCCTTAAGAGGGGCCGGTGACATTTGTTTCTAAGTGTGAGAGGCCAAACTACTGGGAAACTGATTTTTAATCACTTTTAACGTAATTTTATCTTGACATGTTACTCTTGGCAGCCTCCCGCCGTGCCCCAGGGAGATCCTACAATATGCAAATTCTAATAAACATTTTCCCAAATGCGTGCTCACGCCACCTGAGGTGGCCTGCGAGGAAGAGCGGTCACTTCTAAGTGGGACACTCGCTAGGGACCCCTCAGAGCGGCGGAGCTGCAGGGCTCGCATTCCCACCAGCCTTCACCGCCCCCCCCCAGAACTCCGTAGTTTGGGGAGTTTTTCTCAAGGTTCACTTCCTGCGAGGAGGATGCCAAGTGGGTCCATTGTGTTGGAGGAGCATTAAAAACCAAACTGTCCAGATTTTTGAGATTTTAAACGACCTCGGTTGGAGAAAGAGCTCGCGACTCCGAGTTCTGTTTCTGACTGGTGGGGTGGCCTGTTTTTCCTGTGAAACAAGGCTGGGGGGACTCCTCGGGCGTGACAAAGGGGTGCCTCCAGAGAGGACGCAATCGTTTCGGAGCTCCGGGACGCCAGCGCACGTCCGCCGCCTCCACTCGCGCCCAGCCCACGCGCTCACCTGGGAGCACCACCCGCCCCCGGCCGCGCCCCGCCCCGGCCCCGCCCCGGCCCCGCCCCGGCCCCGCCCCGGCGCGTGGAACCCCGCCCTCTCCCGAATCCCCGGGCTGGCGGAGGGGGGCGGGGCGCACGGGGGGCGGAGCCGAGCCGGGGAATCCTGCTCCGGGCGCACCGCCTGCTCGCACAGCAGCCGGGCTGTCCGAGGGCCCCAGCGCCGGGGGCGGCGGCGGCGGGGAAGCCCGGGCGCAACGAATCAGGAGAGATCCCCGCGCCGAGCCGGCCGAGCCAGCCCAGCCAGCCGCCACCGCCTCCGCGCCGCCCCCGCGGGCTGCCGGGGGCCCGGCGCGCCCATCCTCCGCCCAGCCACCGGCTCCCGCGGCCCCGCCGTCCGCTCGCCGGTTCGTCGCCCGCGCGCCATGCAGCCGCCTCCACCGACCCCGCGCGCGTAGGCGCCCGCCGCAAGCCATGCTGCCCCTGCTCGCCGCGCTGCTGGCCGCCGCCTGTCCGCTGCCTCGGGCCCACGGCGGGGCGGCGGACGCGCTGGGCCTCCTCGGGGCGCCCTCCAACGCCACCGTGAACGCTTCGTCCGCCCCGCGGCTGCTGGCCTCGGCGGCCCCCGCGTCCCCCGAGCGCCCCGGCCCCGAGGAGGCGCCGGCGGCCGCGCCGTGCAACATCAGCGTGCAGCGGCAGATGCTGAGCTCGCTGCTCGTGCGCTGGGGCCGCCCGCGGGGCTTCCAGTGCGACCTGCTGCTCTTCTCCACCAACGCGCACGGCCGCGCCTTCTTCGCCGCCGCCTTCCACCGCGTCGGGCCGCCGCTGCTCATCGAGCACCTGGGGCTGGCGGCCGGCGGCGCCCAGCAGGACCTGCGCCTCTGCGTGGGCTGCGGCTGGGTGCGCGGCCGCCGCCCGGGTCGCCTCCGGCCCGCCGCAGCCGGCGCCACCGCCACCGCCACCGCCACCACCGGGGCACCCACGGCGCTGCCCGCCTACCCCGCGGCCGAGCCACCCGGGCCGCTGTGGCTGCAGGGCGAGCCGCTGCATTTTTGCTGCCTGGACTTCAGCTTGGAGGAGCTGCAGGGCGAGCCGGGCTGGCGGCTCAACCGCAAGCCCATCGAGTCCACGCTGGTGGCTTGCTTCATGACCCTGGTCATCGTCGTGTGGAGCGTGGCTGCCCTCATCTGGCCGGTGCCCATCATCGCCGGCTTCCTGCCCAACGGCATGGAGCAGCGCCGGACCACCGCCAGCGCCACCGCGGCCGCCCCCGCCGCCGTGCCCGCGGGGACCACCGCGGCCGCCGCCGCCGCTGCCGCCGCAGCCGCCGCCGCCGCCGCCGTCACCTCGGGGGTGACCACCAAGTGACCCGCTCCCCACCTCCCTGTGTCCGCCCCGTGTCCGCCCACGCTCGTGGGTGCCTTTCTCGCCGGGAGACTCGGCCGGTGTGCTTCGTGCTGTGGTTGTCCTTAGTTCTTTTCCGGGGAGGGGACACGAGAGGCCCCAGCGAGTTTGCAAATCCAAGTCTGTTGTTGTGCTTGTTCTTCCCAAAAGAGATGTGAGCCCTTGACCGCGAAGGGTGGGAACCAGGCTCTGAAGGCAGAAGGGAGGAAAAGGGCCCTTTCCCCACCTCGATTGCATCCCCTGCCCCCGTCCCCTCGTCCCCCCTGCGCCCACGTGCCCCTATTCATGGCAGAAAATGACCAGATCCTGTGTATTTGTTTTATATATTTAATAACTGTTTTAAATGAAAGTTTTAGTAAAAAAATATAAAACAAAAAGATTAAATTGCTATCGCTGTAGTAACAGAAGCTCTTTGTATTTGAACATAGCTGTATTTGAAGTTTGTTGTTTTTTAATTTATTTTAAAAGGGGGTGGGAGGGCAGGGAAAGGATTTGACACTGATTTATTGTTACTGTTGAAAATGAACTTTCTGAACCTTTTCCAAGTCGATCTATCCAGTGATGTGGCCTGGTGGGCGTTTCTTCTTGTACTTCTGTGGTTTTCTGGCTTTTAATACAGACATTTTCCTCCAGAGATGCGTAAGTCGCTTTTTCTTTATTTGCTTTAGGGAACGGTATCCAAGAAATGCAAGATGTTACCCTGCAACCTGAGGGAAGGAATTCCTGAAAAGTCAGAGAGGGACCCATTCTGTCTCCCTTACCTGAGAGGCAAGGTAGAGAAACTGTCACTTGCCCTAATGACAGTGCACTGTCTCACTGGCCCCCCAACCCACACTCACCCTCCCCTATATCAGGTGGCAGCCAGGGCTTTCTGTGAATTATCTTTTTACTCACTCTTGGCTCCAACGCTCTCCAAAACACCCAGAGAAGTGTCAAAGTGGTAAAATCAAACATTCCTCTGAGCCAGGTGTCTTTTACAGAAATGGCTCATTTTAAAATTCATACGGATTTCATCTTGCTATTAGTAAGCTGTAGCAGATGAGAACATTTCAGATGCTGGTTTTTAAACCTGAGATATTTGACATTACAGGTAAACTGTTGGGGAATAAATAGTTAATAATCCCAAGACTTTCTTCACTCTTGGTTCCCATCATATATAGTGAGTGCTATAGATTAGCCTCAGATTCCTTGGGTTTTCAGTTGAGTAAAAGTCCTTAAGCAACTTAATGTAAAGATAATTTTAAAGCCTTTAAGAAACATTTCAAAAACTGCTTTGCCGTGCTCTTTCTCCTCTCCACTTTTGAGTCATACTTGAGATTGTTCTAGAAATACAGTTCTCAAAGTGTGGGCCTCAGATCAGCAAGGTTGACATCGCCCTGTTAGAGATGCAAAATTTGGGCCCCACCCAGGCTCTGCAGAACCCTGAACTCTGGGCAAGGGCCAAGCCATCGATGCTTTAACAAGCCACCTAAGGAACCCTGAGCAAGTTCAAGTGTGAGATCTGTGTGCTAATGGAAGAGAGATGCCAACTCTTATGTTGCCTGTTTTCATCTTGAGATACCTCTATTATATCAAAGAAATGAGATGATTTTTTTCACAAGAATCTGAAAGAAAGGCTGGTTATTGCCCTATGGCTTCAGCTGTGCCTTTGGCTCTGACTTCAGAAGCCAGGCCCTGAGTGTTAGGGGTTGTCTTCCTCTGTCTCCTGCTCTGGATGTTGAAGATGTTCAGTGTTTGGTGTAAAGCAGATCTGCTGCCCTGCCAGTCACTGCAAATCTTTATATGCCACAAAGCAAGGTGGGTTGTGGACTTCACTGTTTCCAACCCTGTGGTAACTGGCAAAAGAAAAGCTTTGCCAATCCTGATTGATTTTAATTAATCACAGAATTTGTAATTCAGGAAGGCACATTTGGTATTCTCAGTACAATACACACACAAACACAGTCTTTTTTTTTTTTTCCA
Organism: Castor canadensis; assembly: GCF_047511655.1. NCBI lineage: Eukaryota > Metazoa > Chordata > Mammalia > Rodentia > Castoridae > Castor > Castor canadensis. The sequence continues at coordinate 46,030,388 of NC_133402.1, read as the reverse complement.
AGATAGAAACCAAAGCTCAGAGAAATTCCACATCCTGCCTACGATTACACAGCCACACACAGGACCTCTGCCTCCCTCAATGGTATTTTTCATTGCTAGAGACAAGGGAGCCAGCCACTCAACATCTGCTCTTTGCTGACTAACCCCAGCCACAGTCTGATTTGTGCAGCTACAAACCCAAAAGAGCTAGGTCACTTTAATTTTAAATGGGCACTTAATAGGATTTTAAAAAATAATTTTAATTTTCATATAAACAAACATAAATTTATTAAATATAATGAGCCCTGATGAATATCTTTTCAGGAGGATTTGAAATATTAACATCTACTGCTATAGTAATGCACCTTTGGAAAGGGAAGTAGTGAGAATTGTCAGTGGAGCCTGTGTATGCATATCTAAATCTATCTATATCTGTATTTTATATATCTGTATTTTATATATATATATATATATATATATATATATATATATAAAATCAAGGAACACCTTATCTTGAATTGGGGGCAGACCCCGAAGATCCCTTTTGGGCTTTGGTTGGATCACCCACTCCCACTGGAGAAGCAGTCAGACCCTGGCTGTGGGTCTGTACCTACTAGTCCATTGGATTTGAGTCATCTCCATCATGGTCTACTTTCCAAATATTGGATTTTACTAAGGATCAGTCAATAGCTATCAGACAGGAGGAAAGGAAGAGTGCCACAGCAGCCTATGGACACGTGCACGTGGAATCCCTGGGTTCCAGCCCATTCATGAGTTTCCTGGGGCAGCTTCAGTTGCCAATGACACAGCTAAGTCCCAGAGTGCTAAGTCATTGTTCTCAGTTATTTTCACATCTGAGAGGAAGTTTGGTCAATCTCTATCTGCTGCATAGTCTACATTTGCCATAGAGCTGCCCTGGCCCCAGGCCCTTGCCCGGTCTCTTCAGTTGAATACAGTCCCCAGGCCCAAAGACCCCCACACACACACACCGGCCTGGAGCACACATCCAGTGAATGACCAAGGTGGGGGGTTGCACAAAGACCCTCTTGCCTGAACTAGGGAGGACTCTGAGGGCCTCTGAGCCTCAGGACTTCCACAGAGACTGCCTGGAGGTTGCACCACTCCCTCTTTGCCTCCTTCCCCTGCACAGCTGGTAATCCAAGACATCTCCTTAATAAGCCTCCTGCACACTGACCTTAGTCTCCAGCCTGCTTCTTCTGGAACCCAGCCTTGACCTTCCAGAACTCACCTCATATGATGCAGATTTGTTGCAGTGCTATGACCAGCAGGCATGTATGAAGAGCAAGTCACATAGATGGGTATCATTTGCGTCCTCTTTATGTAGATCACCCATTTCTATTTTTTCTCTTCCATTTGGGTAGTTCTCTAGTAACCACAATAAGTATTGATAGGTGAAATGTCCCTTAGTGCCCTTTCTTATTTAATCATCACCCCTCCATGTGAAAAGAAAAAGTTTCTTGTCAGGATGTGATAAGCTATGCTGCAGTAACAAGCAACTCCAAATTCCCAGTAACTTAAACATAAAAAAGGCTTACTCCTTGCTCTTGCTATGCATACCCAAGGTTGGCGGGGGCTCTGCTCTTTGAGATCACTCTGGGACCCAGACTGAAGATGACTGTGACTCGATGCGGTAGGAGGAAGGAAACTCTGGAGGGTATCACACAGGCAAGTCTGCCCCAGCCAAGACATTCCATCATTTCTGCTCATTGATTAGAACTAGTCATGTGACCCCCACCCCATAAGGGATCCAAGGAGTTCCCATTTCCAGCTGCAGAGGGAAGAGCAGAAACTGACATTGGTGAGCGATGTGAATGACAACCACATTCCTGAGTGATCTGCAGGCTGCCCAGAAGAGTTCCAGAACTTTCTTCTGATGAGTTGACAAGGGATCCATCCTGGGCACATCCTCTGTAGACTCTCCTCCTGTGACCCCATATCACCTGTCCATGCCAAAAGCTACCTGCTACTTCTGGGGGATTCATGGGCAATGAGCAGGGTGGGTCATTGACCAGTTAGCTTCCCAAAGTGTGGGAAGTCCTGTCATCTGAGACTGTAAAGGAATGGGAGTAAAGCTAGAATCAAAATGGGGAATAAGGAGTGGAGGGGTCAGAACAGGCATCCTGGCTCTCCTGGCCCAGTTCCACCTCCAAGTCCATTAACACAGGTGGGTAAAGAGGGAAGTCTTCACTGTGCCAGCCAGCCTCTCACTGGGGTAAAGATGCTCCCTCTTCCCTACTAGGCTAAGAAGTTTCAAGCTACAAGAATTGGGAAAGGGAAGAGCAGTGTAAATGACATTCCCCTCATGGCTGGGCCTTTCCTTTGGAAAACCATAAGAGAAAGAATGAAGATGACAGAGGCTAACTGCCCAGACACCTGCAGATCCCTGGGGCTGGCTGCTTTTGTCTACGCCCTATCATGAGTGCTCAATGTGCCCATTCCCATCTCCCACCCCTGCCATGGTTTCAACCTTCTGTTGCTCACCCCTGGCCACCCCAGGATGGCCCTCCTCCTTAGACAGTGCCCTGGTCTTCCCTGGCTCCCTGCCTCTTTTCTAGGACATCTCTCCTGGGGAAGTACTTGGCTTATTCTGGGCTGGGAGTTCCAAACCACTTTTCCACATGTGAGGACTACTTGGCGAACAGCTTAGAACCCAAAACACAGCCTCTTACTGGGCTCAGTGTGGGCAGACCTTAGCAGGCATCACCTGTCCTCCTGAAGCTTGCCTGCTTGAGTCTTTGGTTTTAGGGCAAAATAGCCCCACAAAGCATCCTCACTTTAGGGGTCAGCAGACACCTGAGATCCTCAAGTCCCCCACACCAAGTCTCCATCCTCTTGTTTTCTCGTGCGTGGACTTCTTGGGTTCTTATGCCAATGACAAGTGTTCTTAGTGCCTACAGTAGCTGGCAGTTTTCAAGGCACTCCCTGTTCCAGACCTACAACCTCTTCTTCAACTGAGGAGTTTCTCCCTGGTGCCCCACCCAGAATCTCTGCCCCCACTTGTCCCACAGGGTCTCTGCAGCGAGCAGCACCACACCTTCCGAAGCTCTCTGTCTAGCTTTACAAGGAGCTGCCTTCTTCTCTCGCTGCACTTGCAGCCATCAGGCTCAACAACTCTCAGCCCACAGGTCCATCTTGTACACCTCCCTCTCCCCGCCAGCTCGCCATTCTGCAAGCCCATGCCAACACATGGGTGACGTCTGCCTGCCACACAACCCAGGACAAGTCCAGGTCCACAGTATCTGAGGCGGGCAGCAATCTCCTGTGGCCATGGACTGGTGGGAGACTGCTCACTCAGGACAAGTGCACCACTCTCTCCTGGTGTCACCCTCAGCATTTTCCTGGAATTCTTCCTGCCTGAGTATTCCGGAATTGAATTCCCACAGTCCCTCAGTGAGCTTCTGGACCCAAAAATCCCATTCTTTTGTGAGCTTTCATAAGCTCCATGATAAAAATCAAAATAATGTCATCTTGATAACACTCTGAGGCCTCACTCTAACTCATGTGACTTGCCTCCCAGCAGGCTGTTTTGACACTGCAGAAAATCACCTACCTTCAGGGGTGTCCCTCCGGACCTGCTTTGCTTAGGGATAAGAGTCCCTGCTATGCATCCTGGAGGTTCCATCTGACTTCTAGAAGTCAGTGGCCTTCAGAGGGAGGAGTGTTGACCACCGAACACCCCAGGCTGGACCCTTAGGCTGAAGGTTCAAATATTTGTTCAGGGCTGGAAGAGTGGCTCAAGCAATGACAGCCTGCCTAGCAAGCATATGAGGCCCCGAGTTCAGACCCCAATGCCACCAAAAAGAAAAAAGAAACTCGTTCAGAACCTACAACAGTCCCCCAAGTTCTCTTCTCAACGGCTGTATTCCAGGTACCTCTGAACACTCCCTAAGGCCTGGCAAGGCACTGATCTGACCCAGAGGACTTGTTTGGGAATTCCAGCCACCCTCTAGGGCTTTCTTCTATTCAACCCACTGTGGACTTAAATACATCATGACTCACACAGTGTCACGATCCAGAACTGTGGTTTTATGATTCCAGTACCGTGGAATCTTATTTCAGAATAGCTTACAATTGTGCTGACGGAGTGACTCAAGCAGTCAGAGTGCCTGCCTAGCAAGCTTGAGGCCCTGATTCAAATCCCAGTGCCAACAAAAAAAAATAGTAAATAAAATTAAAAAGTATATCTTATGATCATCAGGAATTCCCTGGTTCCAGCTAATTCCACAGATTCTTTGTTCACTGGCAAGGCAGATGCTGACTTCCTTCCATAAACTTCAGTGTTTCACCTGACTAAAGAAGAACTAGACTGGGAAATAGTGATTACAACTAACAATAGTTGTCATCTTATTTATTTATTTGTTTGGGCATTACTGGGATTTGAACTCAGGACCTCACACTTGCTAGGCAAGCACTCTACCACTTGAGCCACTCCACCAGCAATAGTTGTCATTTTAAAATGGACAAGAAAAGAAAAGCAAGAGACATAGAAGGAAAAATAGGAACTAAGAAAAGAGAAGGAAAAAAAAAAGAAATATCAGCTTTAAGAACAGATTGATGCACACAGAAAATATAAAAGACCAGAAGTCTTCCACACACAGACACAAAGGCCCAGAAGACATGGAGTGGAGGGTCTGGAGCTGTGGGAACAGAACATGGAAAGTACCTGTGCAAGTCGGGTATGATGGTGCACGCCGTGGCTGAAGCAGGAGAGTGCAAGTTCAAGGCCAGCCTGGACTACACAGAAAGACCTTGTAAAGAAAGGAAGGGAGGGAGGAAGGAAAAAAGAGGGAGGAAGGGAGGGAAGGAAGGAGGAAGGGAGGGAAGGAGGGAGGAAGGGAGGGAAGGAGGGAGGAAGGGAAGGAAGGGGGGAGGAAGAGAGGAAGGGGGGAGGAAGGGAAGGAAGGGGGGAGGAAGAGAGGAAGGGGGGAGGAAGAGAGGAAGGGGGAGGGGGAGGGGGAGCAGATGGAGGAGGGGGGAGGGGGAGGAAGAACATTTGGAGGCCTTGGTGGGAAAAGTTACTGTATTCGAGTAGGTCAAGTGCTAAAAGCCGGTTCTACTGGCCTCCTTCTTGCAAGACTGTCCCCAAAGGCACAAGCTCCAACACCTCTCCTCCACCCTGAAACAGGATTCTTCTTCAAATCCAAAATGTGCCTCACCCAGTCTGAGAGGCCTATCTTACCACTGCCACTGTGTCCCTGAGAGGGCATCTGCATTGGTTAACACCATTCAGGTCCGTTGGAGGTTGAAAAAAGGACACTCGTTGCATAGAGTCATCCTTTAACTCTAGTCTGAACACAGAGAAGGTATACTCATTGTGGAAGTAAATGTCTTTTTTTTTTTTTTTTGGCAGTACTGGGGTTTGAACTCAGGGCCTCACGCTTGCTAGGCAGGTGCTCTAAGCTTACTCCAGCCACTCTGCCAGCCCAGAAGTAAATATCTAAGCCACAAATAAGGTCTACAAACACTTTGGTGCACGCACTTCGGGGTTTGTTTTACATATATGTGTGCTCATGAGTATTTATATTAAAATGGAATTGTGTTATACATAACTGCTTTTTAAACTTTTCTTTCTCAATTATACCAGTGTTACATCATAGAAAAACCAGAAAACACCCTTCATAAAACAAATCAACATTGGCAATGATATCCCAGCACCCACAAGGGACCATGGTTCATGTTCATTGATGGATATTGAAATGCATAGATCACGCACATTTTTTTGTAGTACTGGGGTTTGAACTCAGAACTTCATGCTTGCTAGGCAGGTGCTCTACCACTTGTGCCACACCCACACCCACACACAGACCTTTTTGCACTAGTTCTTTTTCAGATAGGGTCTCACACTTTTGCCTGGGCTGGCCTTGGACCATGATCCTCCTATCTCCACCTCCTGAGTAGCTGGGATTACAGATGTGTACCACCATGCCCAGCCCAAATCATACACATTCGAATATGGGGGAGGGGCCTGCTTCTTAGCATCCCTTCAACAATTCTTCAGCAGTTGTTTCCTTCTGCAGAAGGTAGCATTGGGCTTCTCCCAAGGAGAGGGGTACAAAGGCATGTGGTCCGACATCAGCTGCACAGGACAGCAGAAGAGCCGGGGGAGGTGCAGGTGCAGGAGGGGATGTGCACTTTCCCACCCAGTGTGTTTCATCTCCAGATCCTCATCAAAGTTGGAGCAAGCTTCTATCCCTCCCAGCAGAAACTTCTCTGCTTTCAAATCTGATGTTTCAAAATGAGGCTGATAAGGAACAGAACACAGCTCTGGCGGATGAACGGTGTGATTCATCTCCTCAAGTAATAACCAGGGAGCCGCTTGTATTGTCTGAGTTTATTTGATGTCTTGGGTATGAAAATGAATTCTGAGATTCAATAACAGGAGGGATATTGCTGTCCAAAGATTTGTCACAACTCCATCTGGCCGAGTCACAGGCACAGGCCCCTGTTGCTGAGGTGGGTGCTGCAGGTGGGCACCCAGAGGCTCCCCCAGGACAGGAGGGTAATCAGGTCAGAGTGAGGGGATTGGCAAGCATGAGGGCCACCCATGGGCCCCCATCTTCCTTAATGGACGTTGGCTTAGGTGGGGCTCCTTAAAAACTGAGCAGAGTTTATCACAATGCATGAATGGAGGGGGTCTCTCAGGAAAAGGGGAGCAAGGAAAGCAGGATGGGCACAAGGCAAGGATGTCATCCTAGCTGCAGTGAGTTGAGCCATGGGAAACTCTGGAGAGTGGACTTACCCTGAGGCAAGGGCTGCTCTTTTGCATCCTGTTGACCAGTGCTGGGGGGAGGGGCTGCTCAGCCTTCCTGGCAGTTTCTACTTCTCTGGGCCCAGTTTTAGACAGGGGGTGAGGGGCAGCTGAGAGATGTGGGCAGCCTATACTCCCAGCAGTCATAAAGGGAATCTGGATAGGGTACCCCAGCACTCACCACACACCTCACACTGCTTTTTCATCTGATTCTATCATGATGGGGTGGGGAGAGCCAGGAGAGCGTGAAGCTCAACTGTGGCGGTTGATCAGATGCAGTGGTTCACATCTGTAATCCCAGCTACTCATGAATGGGCAACCAAGAGAATTGAGGCTTGCAGCCAGCCCAGGTAGTGAGTTCTCAAGACCCCATCTCAACCAATAAAAGCTGGGCAAGATGGTGCGTGTCTGTCATCCAGCTACTCAAGAAGTGTAAATAGGAGGGATCCAAGTCCAGGCAGGTCTGGATGTAAAAGTGAGACCCTATTTGAAAAGTACCTACAGCAAAGAGAGATGGGTATGGGACTCAACTGGTGGAGTACCTGCCAAGCAAGTAAGTACAAGGCCCTGAGTTCAAACCCAGTAAAGAAGAAGAAGGGGGAAGGGGGAGGGGGAGGAGAAGAAAAGAAGAAGAAAGTTCCCGTTGAAGCTTCAACTTCCTCTGCAACCAGCGTGCTGAGTAGGACCGGCCAGGACCGCTGGTCATGTCTCCCACTGGGGCCCACTGAGGTACCGCTGGCTCTGTCACACTGACTGTCCTGAGAGAAGTCAGTGGCCCCTGCCATTTGCCTCTTGGTCAAAGTCCTGGAATACTCACATGACAAGGGAAGCCCCACAGTATTAGGGAATTTGCTGAGGCCATCAGCAGACAGGTAAGGACACTGGACAGGGTACCAGGACATCTGCTATGGGAACTACCTTGCCATTAATGAGTGTTTGGCCATTGGGCAAAGCATGCCTTTGATCATCTGCAACCAAGTGAGCTGGGTCAGGTGAGACCTCAGCCCCTTCCAGGATGCAGAGTCCTGTTCTGGCTTTCCCCACCTTCTTCCAGGTCCATCAGACCACAGCAACCACAAATGAACGCCTCTCAATTATTGTTCCACCAGACAGACTGGAATAGCAGCCAGGGATACTTATTTTTCTGAATCATTTGCTAGGGAGGTGTACAAATAAAAAAAGAGAGAGAGAGAGAATTTTTAAAGATATCAGAATGGGCCCAGGTGCAGTGGCTCATGCCTGTAATCCCAGCTATGAGGGAGGCAGAGATCACAAGGATCACAGTTCAAGGCCAGCCTTGGCAAAAAGTTAGTGAGACCACCCCCCTCCCCATCTCAAAAAACATGCTGGGTGTGGTGGCAGTTACTTGAGAGGCCATAGGTAGAAGAGACCTTACTTGAAAAATAACTAAAGCAAAAAGTGCTGCAGGCATAACTCAGGTGGTAGAGCACCTGTCTAGCAAGTGCAAGGCCCTGAGTTCAAACCCCAGTGCTGAAAAATAATAATAATGCCAAGTGTGGTGATTCATGCCTGTAATTCCAGCTACTTGGGAGGCAGAGGTAGGAGGATCTCAATCTGAGGCCAGCTTGAGCAAATGTGCAAGACACTCTCTGAGAAACAAACTAAAAGCAAAAGGACTGGGGCATACCTCAACTGATGGCCCTAAATTCAATCCTCAATGTTGCCAAAAAAAAAAAAAAAAAACCCTAAAAACTATTCTTAGCTCACAGGTTGTACCCAAACAGGCCTGCATGCTGTTAGCTATAGTTTTGTACCCGCCCCACCTCAATCACCACTATGTTCAAGGTTCAGATGATTGAAGACTCACATCCCCAGGCAGAGCCAGAGCAGCGTGGAAAATATTGCTCTTTTCTGCCTCTGATAAGCAGCAGAGGTCAAGGGAAGGTCCTGAGCTTTCCTGGATGTCAGGTCACCCAGATGGAAGGAGGGAGAGTTCCCAGCTGGGTGTAGCTCAGTGTAGATCGAGTTCTTACCATGCACAAGGCCCTGGATTTGATCTCTAGCAAAAGAAAGAAAGGAAAGGAGGAAGAGAGGGAGAGGGAGGGAGGAAGGGAAGAAAAAGAGAAAGGAGGAAGGGAAGAAAGGAAGGAAGAAAAGAGAAAGAAAGAGAAAGGAAGGGAAGAAAGGAAGGAAGGAAGAAGGGAGGGAGGGGAAAAGGAAGGATGGAAGGAAAGAGAAATAAAGATGGAGAGAAGAAAGGAAAAGAAGAAAGAAAGGAGGTAGGTATAGAAGCAGTGTGTCCTTATTGGTGTATCTCTCTCACTCTCTCTCTCTCTCTCTCTCTCTCTCTCTCTCACACACACACACACACACACACACACACACACACACAGGGCAGTGCAGGCCTCTGTCCAGTGCACGTGGCAGCATCAGGATGGAGCGCGCCCACTGGTGATCAGCACAGAGCACTGAGGCAAGACCTAGTGCCAGCCGCACTGTCTTCTGGGTGATTTAATGGACAAAGCCAATAGCAGTTTGACAACACTGCTACCGAATCCTCAAACTCCTCCAGGGACACCTGTCTGACCACAGTGGAGAACGCCCTTCCCTTCCCAGGAATCTGAGGTTACCCAATGCTGCCTTTTTCAAAGAGGAAACTGTCTTTTAACGGTTTTAATTTCAAAATCATGCAAAATTTGCTATGCCACATCCTGTTTGGATTTTTTGTTGTTGTTTTGCTTGGTTTTAGTTTTCTGAGATAGGGTGTTGCTATGTAGCCCAGGCTAGCCTTGAACTGTGTGTGTGTGTGTGTGTGTGTGTGTGTGTGTGGTACTGGGGTTTGAACTCAGGGCCTACACCTTGAGCCACTCTACCAGCCCTTTTTTGTGATCGGTGTTTTTTGAGATAGTCTTGCAAACTATTTCCCCAGGCTGGTTTCAAACCAAGATCCTCCTAATCTCTGCCTCTGGGTAGCTAGGATTACAGGCATAAGCCACTAGTGCCTGGCTCTCTGTCACATTTCTTGTCCTCTCCTCCCAGCTTTTAAGTACAATCCCAGGGTTTGGCATTTTCTCAGAGAGCCAGGCATGGCCAGGGTTGGCACTATGGGCGGTAAGTTTGGAGCATCTCTGCTACATCAGCTGTTAAGGTCACCTTCTGAGCATCTGGTGACCCTCTGATGGGAATTTGGTTTCCCCATCTGGCATGTAAAATGTGGGGAAGTTGGAATCTCCTAAAAAGATGACGCTAAACCTGAATATGAGCAGAACATGGTGGCTCACACCTATAACCCTAGATATTCAGAGGACAGAGATCTGGAGGATCAAAGTTCAAGAGCAGCCCAGGTGAGGAGAAAAAAGTTAATGAGACCCCATCTTAACCAATAAGCTGGGTGTGGTGGCACATATCTGTGATCTTAGCTATGTGGGAGACATAGATAGGAGGATCAAAGTTCGAGGCCAGTCCCAGGCAAAAATGCAAGACCCTGTCAGAAAAATAACTAAAACAGAAAAGGTTAGGGTATGGCTCAAGTGTAGAGTGCCTGCCTATAGAGCATGAGGCCAAGTTCAAATCCCAGTGCAGAAAACAAAAAACCCTAATTGTAGGAAACATATGGAGGCCAACTGTTAGTTGTTCCAAAGAAACAAGCCCGAGAGCCTTCACTCCTGATGCTTTTGACAGATGACAGGTGATGTGGGGGAGGGACAGGCCTGGGAGGCACTGGGGAGGAACTAATCATGAAAATGGGCCCAGTTGGTTCTGGCCCAGAACAGGAGAAGTCTCGTCCCAGTAATTAGGTCGCACTACCCCATCTCCTGGAGTCTGTGACCCAGGAGGTTGGCTCTCCCCCTTGCCACATTGGACTCCAACGTCCTCTGGCTGCTTGGCAGAGGGTCACGATTCAGTGACTGGTGAGGGTGGGTGCCCTGGGGACACTGTGGACACAATGGGGATGGGGACCTAGCAGAAGATGCAGGTGCCATATTCCTGACAGGCCAGGAAGCTCACCTGGATGTCAGGGGAAAGGAAGGTGGTAGGGTTGGGACTGTGAGCTGCAGAGGTTTGTGGAAGGCTCATGGAAGGCTTGTGGAAGGCTAGGAGCATCTGAGTGGAGGGAGGGAGCAGCCTGCCAGACACAATCAATTTCTCCCCCTGAAGGAGTCCTTGGGTGGCTCTAGGACCCGGGCAGTAATGGACACCAAGGCAAGGCCAGGTGCTCCCCTCCCACTCTCCTCTCTACTGTCACCTGGTGCAGCCAGTGGTCATCATTCTGACAACTGAGCAGGCACCTTGCTAGTTCACAAAAATTCACTCACTGAGCTTTAAGACAGCCCTGCAAAACAGTTGTTATCTGGGATTTGAAGGTAAGGAAACTGAGGCACAGGATGGTTAAGTAACTTGCCCAGAGTCTAGTATATAAAGCCTGCTGGGAGTGGTGGTGCATACCTGTAATCCCAGCACTCAGGAGGCAGAGATAGGAGACTCATGAGTTCAAGGCCTGAATGGGTTATAAAGTGAAACCCTGCCTTAAAAACCTAAACATACAATACCCAGTTAAATTTGGATTTCAGATAAATGGAATAATTTTTATTAGTATAAGTATGTCCTGTGCAATACTGGGGACATACTTGAACTAACATAATTATTTGATATTTTTCTGAAATTGAAATATAACTGCCCACCCTGGATTTTATCTGGGAAATCTACTCTTAACTTCTTTTCCAAATGATTAAACTTAAGTGTAGCAATGGATTGAGGGCTGACTAAACAGCCAGCGCTGGGCTGTGTTCCTGGTCTATGTTGACCAGCCTCTCCTCCGCCCTGCGACAGGTATGTCTCCATCTGGAGGATGAGGATGAAGAGCCCTGAGACTTGACCTCGCTTGCTCAAGGTTACTGGGCTGGTAAAAAACAGAACCAGGAACAAGGCCAGGTCTGCTGCTCCACAGCCCACAGTGGGGCTTCGGGGAGGTAAGCTATCTGGGCTGGGAGAGTTCTGGAACTTTGCCATCTTGATCCCTGACTGGGTGCACCCAGGAGGCCCTCGAGGACTCTGTTGAATGGAATTGCTAACAAGAATTGTGAACTCCTAAGAAGAGAGGGGGTGAATTTGCTCAGAGCACGCTTACATATTTGTGGAATTATCACAACAAACACCTTTGTACTATGAATGTATGCCAATAAAAAAATGCAGAAAAAAAAAAAAAGAATTGCAAATTCCTGTGGTTTGCTTCCAGGCCTTTCAAGCCCAAGCCCAGAAACATTTGGTAGAATTCTTCAGTGGCTTGAATGACCTTCAGGGTATTTTAAGAATCCCTGAGGTCACTGTGGTAACTGGCATTTCTGTCACAAAGCCTGGGAAGCCTGCTGTGTGCGCTTGTCACCCCGATGCCACACCTTCCTCCCTCCCTGAACTCACCCACCAGCCAGCATCAACACGCAGGAAGACATGGCCACTCTGTGCTTTGCTTCCACAGGGGCTGAGGAGAGTTTTCATGTCCGTGGAGAAGGCCAAGAGGCAGTAGTTTGGACATCACAGGCCTAAGTTAGCATCCTCACTCTGCATTTCGCCTCTCTGGGCTTTACTTTCCTTATCTGTAAAATGGGAAGCCAATTCTTACCTGGCTGCAGGTAAGGAGGGTTAACTATGAGAAGTTCCCTACAGGCCTTCCTGCCCTCCCTGTGGACAGTGCTCAGGGCATGGAGTACACAATGAAATGCTTGGGATTAGAAGCATTTCAGTTTTCAGAGTTTTTCCAGATTTTGGAATATTTGCACATACATAAAGTGATACCTTGGAGATAAGACCCTAATCTAAACACAGAATTCATTTGTTTCCTACACACCTTCTACATGCAGCCTGAGGGGGATGCTATGCCATCCGGGCTGGGGGTGGGGTAGAGGATGTGATTTTATGCAGTACTTTGCATGTGCCTGCATGTTGACTGCAACCTATCACCTGAGGTCAGGTGTGGGATTTTCCACTTGTGGTATCCTATTGGTGCTCAAAGTTTCAGATTTTAGAGCATTTTGGATTTGGGGTTTTCGAATGAGGGAAGCTCAGCCTGTCCTGATATTTGGGGCTATTCAGAGTAGTTGTTCTTGACCCCCTCTCCTACAGCCTGGAGTCCGGTTCACCCTGGGACACCTAGGTGTGAAGGAGGGGTATCTTCAGGGCAGCCTCCTGGTAACCTTGATGAAATACAGTCCAGGCACTGAGACTTTGAGGCGGGAGGTGTGGGCTCTGTACTCTCCAGGTTCTTGTCACCTCAGTCTCTCTTTTGCCATGCAGAAGGCAGCAATTCCAGGAATGTCCCCACCCCAAATCCCTTCTGAACTCAGATCCACAATCAGCCCAGTGTCTGGGTTTAAAGGAGCCTGTGATTCTTATGATTCAGGAGCCCCAGGTCACAGTGACTCAGCCAGAGAAGGGGGCAGAATTCCTTCAGACTCATCTCACCTACCGGTGACATTTGGAGAGAAGCCAAAGCACCAGCACCATTGGACACTTTGGTTACGAAGTGACTGTGGCAGAAGAGAGTGAGAAATGGGACCCACCAGGAGGAGCAAAGTGGTGCCCAGCCTGACCGTTCAAGTTTCCAATACTGACCCTAATGCTGGCTAGGCCTCAGTTTCCCTGTCTGCAAAATGTGAATCGTTAGCAGGATCTTTCCCCATAAATATTGTAGTGAAGGGTTTTTAAGATAATATACCAGAGGGGTGCCTTCTCTACATTCTTTGAGGAGCACAGATCCAGCCAATGTCCTGGTTCTGCCATGTTTTACTGTACTACTAATGGATAGAGAGTTTCTGCCTATGATAACGGGTGAGGACATCACAGCATTGTGAATATTATTAATGCCACCAAATTGTACACTTCAAAGGAGTTAAGTGGTTTAAAACATGACGAATTATATGTAACTTATATTTTAACCACAGGAAAATATTGTTATTTACCATTTAGGTAAGAATAAGGGAAAGGCTAATATGACTCCAAAAAGAACAGAACCCAAGCCATCAAATTTGGGTCCCCTTTCCAGTGGAGTGACCTGGAAGGGCTCCCTACCTGTCCTGATGCGACATGATGGACTGGGTTCTCTGAGGTCACCAGGTCCCTGGTACAGCATGAGGGGCGGGGCCGAGTTCCTCTTTTCTTTGTCATCAGCACCAACAGATGTGGCTGAGGCATTCAGGAAAAAGAACAGAGCCTACCCCATGCTCCACCATGATACAGGCATGGGACCCTGGTTTTCCCACTCCCTGTGGACTGGCACAAATCAAAATCCCATGCAAATGGAGCCAAGTGAGGGAAAGAGTCTACAAACTCTTTCTCATTTCTGCTGATCCCTGCTTCTTTTCTTTCTGGTGTGAGTGGTGCAGATGAGGGATAAAGCCATTCCCTCCCCTCCCCTCCCCGAGAAGGATTCCCTTTTGTTCCAATGATCCTTGGGGCCTGGACACAGCCACAGGGCTTGGATGGCGTTCATTATTGGACACAGATTCAGGGCAGAACATAAAAGATTCAGCCTTGACATTTTATGGATGGAAAGAAATTTCTGCACAGTCATGTTCAGGGAGAGAGGTTTTTAATTCAGACACAGGAGGAAAACTCTACGACCTAGACGCTGATGGGAACAAGGCTACCACCTGCAAGAGGCCAGCAGATGGACTCCCACCTGTGACCTTCAACACTGGCTCTCACACTCCGGGAGCCTCAGTTTCCCTTCTATAAATGGGACAGCATGAAACACCCGCTGTAAGGCTGTTGGTGTCTAGCACTGTAGTGGTACCCAGCCTATCTGTACCCACTTCTAGCGTATCAGCTGTCACATGCTTCCAGGGAAGGGGTGGGCTTGACTGGACCAATCCATGTACACTGTTACAACTGGCTTATTTATTCAGATGTGACTACCATCTCACTCAGTTCTGAGGATTTGCAGCTATTCATATAGAAGACTTGGATGCTGCCCCTCCCCCAACACACACTTGCACCATCCCAACCTACCACTTCCATACATGTCGGCCCAACTTCCAAGTGGCATCTTTGCCAACCCTACCTTAGGCCTCTGTCCAGCTGCTGGAGCCCACAACGTCCAGATACCAAATAAGTCAGAATCCAAGCACACCAAAAGTGGGCCTCCATCACTCAGTGACTGATGGGAACCAACAGACATCCCTCAGGCAAGGCAAGGTAGCACAGAGGAGACTGAGCACCAGGCACCCTCTCCACAGCATCTGCTGGACAACTCATCCTTTCTGTACCCTCCCTCTGTCCCTTCCCAAGTGATTTCCCTTGGGATGGCCTCTGAAATAAATTGCTTACACCTACATTTCTTGGGACCTGCTTTTAAGACCCCAGACAGACCCTGCAAGATCTCATCATTCCTCACAAAGAACCCCAGGATGGAGATGCTTTGATCTCCCTTTTACTGGTAAGAAACGTAAATTTAGACATTTAGCAACTTGTCTAAGCTTACGCAGACACTAAGGATCAAAGCTCAGATTGTGGCACCTGGCTGCAGGGCCCCAGCTAAGCTGAGGAATGTCGTGCCCAGGGTAGCAGTGGCCAGGGATGGCTGAGGCTGAGGGTAGACTCTCATCTCCCATTTACCCTCCACTTCCCTTCCACACCAACAGAGGGGCTGGAATGAGGCAGAGAGCATGACCCCATACAACCCCACCACCAGGTGGCGCTCTTGCCCGAGGCACAGCCAAGAAGGACAAGTGTGACTCATGACCAGGACTGAGTTGTTTGGAAGACCAAAGTGTCCTCCTTCTGCCTTCTGCTTTCCTGCAGGAGACTGGACCCCCCCCACCCCCGTGGGGTGCAGGGGAGCACACACCTGGTGTGGGAAGCTCTCAGAGCTCCCAGGACAGTCATAGTCCTTGGCTATGAGCAGAAGGAGGACAGTACTTGCTCCTCTTCCTGAAGCTGCCAGAAAGCTAAGGGTTCTAGAACACTCTCTGTGCCCACTTAAGGTAGCAAATTAAACCACACCTCCTCCTTCAGCCCTCTGTGCTTGGACCCAGGCACCAACCTCTGCCTCCTGTCCCCACTTGGCTTGGGTGCATGGGTCTCAGGTGGCCTGGGTGAGGGTCAAGAGGAGCTGCCCCACGGTGCTAGCCTCAGCCCCTGTGCTCTACGGAAAGATAGCAGTGAGGGAAAGAGATGGCTGCTGTCATTCTCTGGGGTGATCTAGTTGCTTCAGGAGACCCTGGGGACCTGGCATCAATGTCCCCAGGAAACATAACATGACCATCTGTGGTTTAAATGGGTCCTGCTCCCATTTTTGTGCTGTTAAAAGTCCTGATTCCAGACTGTCAGGGGAATGATTCTGGTTTTTTTTTTTTTTTCCTTAATGCACTGTAACAGTCAGTCCTGAATTCCTGAACATAACCACAGAGCCCCCCTTTTTTTCCCAAAAATAAACATATCACTGTCTCAGGTAAGGCTTCCCAGAAGAGGCTCAGATGAGCTTTGGTTTACAAAGGACATGTCTCAGGAAACCAGGTCGGGGGCCATCTCAAGGAGGGTGACTTTGACCTGTTCCACAGAGATCTCTGCAGTGAAGGCAGCACTACAGGAGCCCACCTCCCACCCGGGCACACCCACTACACCCACACACTCTCACACCCACCCAGGGGAGGGCAAATTATCTGGCAGTGCCTCTCCTGATAGCCCAAGACTGGGTCACCAAAGAAGTCATAGGTGGTGGCTGTTGGAAATGGTGGTGGACACACACACACAACACACACAAACACATACACAACACACATAACACACACCACACATGCAACATGCAAAACACACCACACACCACAAACACATACAGCAAAACACCACACACACACACAGCCAAAGGGGAGCTGAGGGATTTCAGCAGAGCAATATTGTTCTACAAGCCATTCCACTGAGGAAGATGGAAATGGATCAAAGTCAGCGTGGGGAAAAGGTGAGACACTATTTCAAAAAACAAGCCAGGTTTGGTGGTGCACAACTCTTAATCTCAGCTATTTGGAAGGCGAAAGATCCAGGTACAAGGCCAGTGTGGGCAAAAGCACAAGACCCTATCTGAAAAACAAACTAAAGCCAAAAAGGACTTGGATGTGGTTCAAGTGAAAAAGTGCGTGCCTAAAAAGTGAAAGGCCCTGAGTTCAAACCCAGGAATGCCAAAAAATTAAATTAAAAAATAAATGTATCCATAAGAAAACTTGATTAACTAAAATTTTTCTGTATAAGAATTTTATTAAACTTCCTAGGAGCAAAGGCAAAGAGGGAAAATTAACTGAATGTAAGATTTTTGATGCCCCCAGGGTTTAGACCCTCTTGGTGGTTCCAGAGGTAAGAATGTTCTAAATGCTAAATCCCTATACAAGAATCTAACTCAATTGCACGGTAGAAATATAATGCACACCACAAGTGTGCTTTAAACTGGCGACTGGACACATTCAGAAAAGAAAACAGGCCAGATGCAGGTGGCTCACACCTATAATCCTTGGGAGGCTGAGATTGGTAGGATCACGATTTGAGACTATTTGGGACAAATAGTTTTCAAGACCCCATTTCAAAATAACCAGAGCAAAATAGACTAGCGGCATGGCTCAAGTGGTAGAGCACCTGCTTTACAAGCATCAAGCCTTGAGTTCAAACCTCAGTCCCGCAAATACAAAAAAAAAACAGACACAGGCTAGAAACCCCCCACAATGATGGAGGCTGGTCAAGGGGGAACTGGAGCAACTGAGAGAGCTTCCCACGGCCAAAGCTGGAACAACTGGAGCATCCAAGTAAATAAAGGAGATTATAATCCAAGTAGTAAATAAATAGCTACAAGTCCATAATGATATAAATAAATGATTGAATAAATCAGTATATGGAGGGAAGAGGCAAATATCTTGTGCAGAAGAATTCCAAAACATACGTGCAGGTGGTCTGCTCTCAAGGATGTGGAGCGGGGGTCTTTACTTAATAACTTGTAAAGGATGCTGGAGGGCAGGGAACATAGTGCCTTCCAGTGAAGACACCCAACAAATACCGCCATTAGGCCATCAGAGTTCACATCAACAGTGACATGTCATGTTGATAGTATAGTTCTCAGTGTTTTGTGCTAAAAAAGGGATTTTTACCTCTGTGGGCTCCCCCATCCCAAGTCCATAGTCCCTAATTGTGAAAAACAAAATCATCAAATTCAAATTCAAATTGAGGGATACTCTACAAAGTACCTGACCAGTACTCCTCACAACTGTCAAGGTCGCCAAAATCAAAAAAAGCCTAAGAAACTGTCCCAGTCAAGGGGAGCCTGAGGAGACAGAAAAGTAAATGCAATGTGACCTTTTGGGTGGGAACACTGAACAGTGGATGGGCTCTGGTCATTAATAATTATCAATATTATTGTTGGTTGTGATAAGATGTTAATATAAGGTAACCTAGGTATCAGACACATGGAACCTCTCCACACTATCTCCTCAAGTTTATCTGTAATTCTAAAATTATTCTAAATTAAAATCTTATTTTAAAAAGAAGTGAAATTATTTGATCCTATGTATCCTTAATATTATCATTGTAATGTGATCACCATAAAGTATTTATTGATGAGATAGCTTGTATTTTTTTATGCTAAGTCTTTGAGGTCCAGAGTGTATTTTGTATTTATATCACATCTCAGTGTGGATGCTAAATTTTGTCAGGTATATCTATCTATATTTAAGGTCATAAAACTTATAGTTAAAAAAGAAATTCACATTTCCGAGTTGTTCCAAACATACTTGCAAATTTTCCAACAAGTGACATTTCCAAATATCAGTTTTTAAATTTAAATAAATTAAAATGGAAGTAAATTTCAAATTCCCATTCCTCAGTCCCGTTAGATCAACAGCCACCCCACCTGTGGCAGCCATATTGAACAACTTTGGTATGAAAAGTCTTGATTCCAAACATTCTTTCCCATTATACCTTAAATACACGTGGTCTTGTCAAACTGGGCTTAGATGATTATGGAAAAGTACAGTTACTGAATGTGAAGAGTGGCCCAGCATCCCAGCATGCACTGGGAGAGCTGGTATGGACCTGCCTTCACCAGCGCCTCAGACAAGAGGTTCTGCCGTGCCTTGTCTTCCCTGGGTCCAAAGGAAGGGAATAATCCCTCCTCCCACCCTCAATGAGACCCCCAAAACCGCAAGACCAACAGAGGCCTCCACAGCAAATTCAGCATTACAGATCCCAAGCCTTAAGAAGGTTTGTAACCAAGATGTTCTGTGAGTTTAACGCATGGAAAGGCACACTGAGATCCGTGAGCAAGCACTATTCCAACAGATGGGTCTAATGGAAAGCAAACTGAACAGAACCTAAATGCCCAGTGGTTAAATAAATGATGGGGCACTTGTCCGATAAATGTTATGCAGCCATTAAAAATAAGAGTTGGGCTGGTGGAGTGGCTGAAGTGGTGGAGTGCCTCCCTAGCAAGTGAATAGCCCTGAGTTCAAACCCCAGACCCCCCTCCTCCTCCCCCCACCACAAAAGACTACAAATAACAGAGTTGGGAAGTCAGGTGTGGTGAAGTCAGGTGTGGTGGTGCATGACTGTAATCCTGGCTACAAGAGAAGCATAGGTAGGAGGACTACAGTCTCAGGCCAGCCCAGGCAAAAAGTGAGACCTAGACTCTATCTAAAAAGTACCCTAAAAGAGAAAAAAAAAAAAAGGATTAGAGGCATGACTCAAGTGGCAGAGAGCTTATCTAGCAAGTGCATGGTCCTGAGTTCAAACAGCAGTACTGAAAATATACACACACATAAAAATTGGTGTTGAATAAAATTTAATAATTCACAAAATGCCCATGAAATGATGTTAAGAGAAAAAGTGTCGGCCTGGAGAAGCAGCTCAAGTGGCAAAAGCACCTGCCCAGCAAGTGTGAGGCCTTGAGTTCAAACCCCACTGCTGCCCCTCAACAAAAAAGAGAGAGAGAGAGAGAGTATGTCAATATTATTGGTCAAAATAGTTGAGAGAAAGGGAAGCTATAGAGGGGGGGATATAACTAAGTAGTAGAGCACTTGCTGAAAGAGAGAGACAAAGGGAGAGAAGAGAGAGGGAGGGAGGGAGGGAGGGAAAGGAAGCTGAAAAAAGTGGGAGTCTAACAGACAGGGCTCTAAAGTGCAAAAAACGTCTAGAATAAATGTCATTTGGGACAAAGATAAGGACTAAAAAAGCCAAAATCGCCGATTAGCTAAACCTGGCCATCTGAGCAGTGCCTGAGCCATTGTTCATCTGTGCAACCACAGGCGAGGTGGAGCTGCCTGAGCTCAGACATCACGCCCTGGGGAGCGAGAGAAACCGGACTAAGAGAGCAGTGGAAGAAGAGAGCAGAACCCATCTGGGCACTTGGGCAGCCGCCGTGGGGTAAGTCCTACTAGCTGACATATTCCATCTCCATTTTCAGGCATTTAAAGCACATGAGGAATCAGTGTATTAGAGAGGCATAATTGAACTTTAGGGTAGTTTAATTTGTCACACTCAGGGCTTAAACATTTGGGGAAACCTGTTTGTGAACTCCTTGTGTTTTCTATTTAATGGTCTTGAGTACTGTAAATATTATAATCTTTGATTAATAAACATTAAAAGTAGCATGTGGATATCCTTTCCACAAAGTGCCTAGAACATTAAAAAAAATCTTGTCAACAAATAACTTTCACAAATGACAATCACAATAACACACACATAATAGAAAAGACTGACAGGGCCAGGCATGGCAGCTCACACCTGTAATACCGGTTACTTAGGAGGCAGAGATTGGGAGGATCTCAGCTTGAAGCCAGCCTAGGCAAAAAGTTATCAAGACCTCAACTCAACCAACAAGACAGGCAGAGGCAGGAGGAACACGGTCCATGGCTGGCCCTGGGCAAAAATGCAAGACCCTATCTGAAAAATAACTAAAGCGAAAAAGGGCTGGAGCCTGACTCAAGTGATAGAGTACCTGCCTAGCAAGTGTGAGGCTCTGAGTTCAAACTCCAATACCACCAAAAAACAAATAAGCAAATAAAAAACACTGGAAGGAAAAAACCCAAGATGTTAATGGTGGTCATTTATGATCAGTGAAATGACTGGTTTATTTTTACCTCCTTCTGTATGGCATTTTCCTCTAGGTTTGCTAAATGAAATGATATTACCACAATAGTGAAAACAATAAAATGTTAACACATTTTGCTCATAGAAGTCATGAGTATCGTGTGAGGGTCAGATTTGCTCAGACCAAACGCATGCTGGTGACAAAACACGACTGTCAGTACACTAACCCATAGGGCCCCATTTCTATAGCAGCTAATGGAACTCTTGATCTTACTGTCATGGTATCTAAGCCTCTTGTGGTTTAAAACCATCTCCTCTGGGGGAATGGCCGAGCCCTCGGTCTCTTCACCACCGAAAGGGTTTCCTTTCCCCTCTTCACTCCAACATGCACCTGGATGCAAGAGAAGCTTACTCACGTTCGGGTCTTGTCCACGGGGCACAGTTGCAAGTTGCCTGTAAGGCTGGAGGTGCTGCCATGGCCTTGTCTGGCTCTCACGTGACTCCAGGTCCCCAGGATCTGCATAGGAAAGTCATCGCATCCCCGGTTTTGAGGTCTACCCTGCAGTTCTGTTATACTGTTACTTTGCCTTCTGTCACAATGATGTCTTAGGAACTCACCAGTTAGTTTGGGGACAGTCACTCATGTGGTCCTCCCCCCATGACACATAGAAACTTCTGGATAGCCTCCCCATCTCCATGCAAACCCATATATTACAAACTAGAGGTGTGGTCTTGGGCCTAAGCCATTTCTACTATGCAGCGTGAGCTCCATATTGGGCACAGTGTCTGACTGACTCAAAGTCTCCTCTGAAAGACTGAAAGAGCCCTCAGGCTACACCCTGTGATGCTCTCAGAGTCCTTAAAACCCGGTGTTTCTATCCTCCCTCACACCCGGGGTGCTGATCCTAATGGGTGGGGTGGAAAAACCCAGCCTGCTCTCAAGTGCCCCTGGCCTGTCTTTTCTTGCCTCGTTTCTCAACTTGTTGCCCAAGTCTCAAAACAGCTGCTCTGCTTCCGGTGGGGTAGGAACTCCCCTCTGTCACATCTGCCTTCTTCCCTCCGCTGTGATTCAATCTGTGATCACTCGGTTTCTGCCTCTGGAAAGTCTTGCTTTGGAGGCCAGGTGTGGAGGTTCATGCCTACAATCCCAGCTATGCAGGAGGCAAAGGTAGAAGGATCAAAGTCCAAGACTAGTCAGGGCAAAAAAATGCCAAGACCCTATCTGAAAAACACCTAAAGCAAAAAATGTCTGGGACATGGCTCAAGTGGCATAGCACTTGCCTAACAAGTGCAAGACCCTCAGCTCAAACAACCCTCCCTTCACAAAAAAAGAAGGTCTATGAGATCTTCAGTCTACTTCACAACTCAAAACAGAGAAGTGGCTCCTTTCACTCATGCTGTTTGCCGCCCTTCTCTCTCTTAAAGAGGTTCACCTCTGCTTCCTGTCCTGGCTTAATAGTACAAAGGCCATAAGGAGAGGAAAGAATGAACTATGGAGAAAGAAGTGTGTCTCGGGTAATATTGAAAACATTATCCCCCTGCTTTATTAAAAATAGATAGAAGTGCAAACAAAACCCAACAGCAAATATAATTTCATATCTGTCAAATTAGCAGAACCTTTGTATCTTTAAAATCTTAACTGTCTTATGCTAGCAAGGATGCATCAAGGCCGGCACTGGGAAAAATGCAGAGAATAAACTTGTGAGAGCAAATTGTAATGCGATTTGACAATGTATCACCACCAAGCCCCTCCAAGCAGAACAAATACCTTTTGCAGGAATGGAGGCCCCTGGGAAATAGGCCTTGACACCCTCATTGTCAGGGAGAACATTTGGGAAAGTTCTGGACCACACCTTCTACCTAGAGAGTAGGCAGGTAGGTAGCCAGCCTCCAAACCATTCAAGGTGAGGGCTGTAAGAGAAGGGCTAAAGCCACTCACCTCGCCTGTGAGAATGAACCCTTGCTGTGAGGTTAGCATCATTCTTGTGGGGGACATGGGGACCTGAGAAGTTTCCACAGCCATCATCAGTAGAGACTGTATTTCCTCTGCTGATGTCTGTTGCATCTTTCTGCCTGCACATTGCTTCCTGCAGGGACAGCCAGACCACAATGGCTTCTTGAGGCAGACTCCCAGAAAGGTTCTCTCAGCTGTTCCTGGAAGGTTGTGCTTCTATAATCATTCAAGTCACCATTATCTAGAACGGTGATCATGGGGGAAAAACATTGAAACTAGGCTACCCTGCCCCCAAACAACTTCATCCACTTTCCCAACAAACGCCTGAGTCTGTGTTGGCTCTTGGGAGAGTTCCCAGAAATGTTTCATCCTCCTCATAAAATAAATCAGCACCCCAGGCAATAGCTCCTGGGCACTTGGCGAATAGACCTAGTGTTAGTGGGGTGCATTTGAATAACAGCTGGATTCTCATAGAGAAGGGACATATAGCTGATCAGTGGTGTGTGCTTGGTAGAAAGGGGCTGATCGTTTAGAGCCTGTCTTACAAGGCTGTTCTGTGCCATATGGACCCAGATTCCATGGCACGCCCCCCAGCCAGACTCTTTCTATACCCGGGATGGTAACAGTTGGCCAGCTGGGAAATCTAGGATCCTGAATCCAAAGAGCAGAGCCTGGATTCTGAGTGGACTGTCATATACACACACACGTACACACACACACACAGAGTAGCCCTTATATGCTCTTTGGGAGGAGTTGGTGGTTTTCAAATCACAAGAAGGTCCCTTTCAGGAAAATTGGGGTTCAGGATGTTCATTAGAGAGGTAAACACGAAAAAGGAGTGGGCTGAATCCCCCAGCAGGACCATCACTGTGCAATGTGACCCATGCATTATTACAACATCCACACATTCGTTTTAATTGCTTTGTTGCTTGTAATAATATACACCGGGCAAAAAGAATGACTTTGAGACTGGCTGCAAAAGGGGAAAAATGCTCAGGAACTAGAAAAAAGAGAAAGACCTGACTATACACCAGCAGAGTCTAAACCGTTTCTGTCACAACACAGGTTGGGTATGATGACCCCCCCCCACTGTAGAGTTCCCATGAGCAATCAGAGCTTCAGAGAGGGGAGGTGACATGAGCAAAGTGTTGAACTGGGTGGCAACATAGGCAGAATTCACACTTGGGTCTGAGTTTTACCTCCTCTGGCTAGAATTTCTGTGAAGACTCCAACGTACGTGCATAAAAAGGACAAGTCCCCAAGGGATCAAGGGAGCATGGTATGATGAAGTGCCATGAAGGGTGGCAACCTTAGCATGACCTTGGGGGAACCAGGCAGGTACACAGACAGGTCTCCGTGGCTGGAGCCTCCATGCCACCCCATGAGCCTTCCTTTCTACAGTTGTACACCAATGCTGTCTTCCTGCTGTCCTGCCTCCAGTGGCCCCATTTGGGGCTTTCTTTCTAGATTCTTCTCCTGAATAGATTCTCTTTCCTGTGGATTAAAAAATAAATAAATAAGGCCTTGATTCTAAGCCTGTTGCCCACGATTATCCTTAACTAGGCTGTGTGATGATTAGTGATGACTCACTTATCGGGCGACTTGGGAGTGTCCTTACACACCTGCAGGCTAGAAAATACTCAGGGAGAGACTTTCCTTGTCTTAGAGTCTATTTATCTTCGAGTTTTCTTCTTCCGGCTTCTCCCCAACCCTCATACTCGCTTTGTCCTCCATATCCACCCACCCCCAGTGTAATGAAGGATCTCATTACTGGTGTGATGGATGCGCATAGACTTAGGGACGTTTCAGTCAGTCACCGTGCCAGAGCCACCTTGTGTCTTTGTCAGAGTGTTGATGGATTTCTGTACTATCTTCTCTCATAGACTGTTATCTGGAAGCCTTTTTAGGAAAGGGCGCCGGAGAGGCTTTTGTCTACATATTAATAAATAGAGTTCATTAGGAAGAGATAAAGCCACAGATCGAAGGGCTGGGTTGGGAAGAACTGGAGTTTAAAGCAGATAGAACAGGTGGCTGAGTTCTGAGCAGGAAGGAACAGAGGCACAGATCAAGGTCATCTTGAAGGAGTCTGGCTTTGGAGGAAGGCTTGGAAGGATGACTTTGCCTTGCATGGAAGGAGTGGTTGTTCTATTTTACAGACTGACACAATAACACTCCCCATGCTATTCTACAAACTTATGCTACCCCATGAGGTGGTGGAGTCGAATTCACCTCCCCTTGACTCTGGACAGACTTTGGTGGCTGTTTCAATTAATGGTGCACCATTGGGCTGGGGGAGGGGGAAGCTAGGCCATAAAAGGTCATCCAGATTCCACCTGATCCCTGTAATCCTCACTTCTGAAGTCATCAGCCCTGTGTGAGCACTCTGATTGCCCCAAGGCCATCAGTGTGAGAAAACCTGAACTGGACTTGTCCACGTGGAGAGGCCACACAGAGGCCCAGAAACCACACAAAGAAACAGGGATGCCTGGTCAGCCACAGTGGTTTTGGCAAAGTTTATACCATTGGCCCTCCATGTCTATGGGTTCCACACCCATGGAGTCAACCAACCATGGATCAAAAATAACCAGAAAAAAATTGTGTCTACACTAAACGTGTAGAAACATTTTTTCTTGTCATTATTTCCTAAAAAATATTATATCACAACTATTTATACAGCACTTCATTGCATTAGGTTGTAAGTAATCTAGAGGAGATTAGAGGATGTGCATAGGTGCTATGCAAATACTATGCAAATATTATATGGGACTTGAGCATCCTCAGATCTGGGTATCCAAGGGGAGTCCCAGAACCAACCCCCGCTGGATACTGAAGGCCAACTGAATTAAGTGAGAAAATGAAGTGGAGAATTGAAGTCATTGCATACTATTTGAGAAAAAAACATGTTTTCCTCCTTTTCTGCATTTTTTTTTGTGCCAACGTGTTTTGAATTAAATTGACAGCCGCCTCGCCAGTCTATGACCATCGTTCCTTATTAAAACCAGAAGGTAAAGACTCACCTCCCACACCAGCTCCATCACAGGCCACAGCAACCCTATGTTCAAGCTACCATTTTTCTGAGTCCCATTGGGCCTCACACATAAGGCAGTTTCTACCTCTCCTCTGCCCCATGTCCTTCCACAGCTTCTCCTCCTCCTGACTGGGACCATCGCCCATGAGACCATTTGCTGGAACTCTCCCACCACCATACCATCCATGGTTCGGGGACTGAGGCAGGAGACCAGTCAGTTTTCCCCATAACCAGTGCTCCATGCTGCTTTCTGGCCGAACATGATTGTGCCTGAACCCAGAGGCTCAAAGAATCTCACTCGAGCTCTTTTAGCATGTAATCTTTTTCTCCATTATGGTGCAAAGAACAGATCCCATAGCATTCTCTTGTTTCTTCCAGCTCTTCTTCAAATAAAACTCACCCCTCCTGCCCTCATTACAGATCAGAAGTTCCATGTAGATAAACAGATGCTGTGGCAGGGTGTGGGGAGAGCAGAATATTTATTACACATCAGGCCCTGCTCAGTCTACCAAAAACGCCCTCTTAACTGGAATCACTCAGCCAACAGCCTCATCTCCACAATGGAACGAGTTGGAATTTAGGAACTCTTTAAATTGCATTTCAGAGTAATGGGGGTAAGAGAATAGAAATACACAACTTTTGGCAATAAAAAAAATCTTTCAGATATGAGAATCTTTCCTGGTGGAGGCTGAGAGAGCGTCATTGTAAGTTTCATTATAGACTTGAGCAGACACGGGCACCATTATGGAAACCTATCACAAGACAGAGTTATTTGAAAACCACTTTGTTTCTTAAAATGCACTTAAATTATGCAATACACACTGAGATGACTTTATACCATACAGCTGAAATCAGCTAGGAGCCGGATGGCCCACGTCCTGGCTACGTGATTAGTTGGATACATTAGCAGAGGGCTATTTCCTTCGAGGCACTGGAAGTCTGCAAGGACAACTACGGCTATATGGAACACTTTGTACAACCACATAGAACAGGATCCGAGCTGAAATCCACAGCTGTTTCCCTACTTGAGTGTCTAGACAGACACTAGGCTGAGGAAATTATTTCTTGAGACCTTATGAAAACTAGATAGAAATGGAAAGCAAAGAGATCACTTTTAAAGACTCCGATACAAGGAAGAACATTTTGGTGTTACAGAAAGTCGATGCAAAGGAAATTGGAGTGGGATGTTGACGTAGAAAGCATTGTCGCTGCAAACTAAAAATGGCTCTCATCAGAGACTCTCCCAAGGTGAGGAGCAGCATATTCAAACAGCATATACTCATGGCCACCACGCTGAATAAGACGTCCCCAGCTGCTACCTGCTCTGAGGTTTTCCGGAAATGATGAAAACCATCCTCCACTAACATTACTTTGCCCCCAGCTTAGTGCTTGGTCTGGACCACCATGTTCTACTCCCCCATTAGGGAATGGATCCTATTCTTGGCTCCATGCTCTCCTTCTCCTCTGTTGCCCACTACTCACAGTTCAATTAATTCAGTCTCACTGTAGCAGATACATGACCACCACTCAGTCACTGTCCAACGAAACTCCAATTTTGTTCTGTATCTACCCTGCTCCACAGCATTGAGCCCAGCCTCATCCCCAAGGATCCTAACTAGTGAAAGGCAATGGTGGTGGAACCACAACCCTTGTCTGTGATTGGCTTACGTGGGAACATACAATACAATTCTGGCCAGTGAGGTAAAAGTGACAATTTATGGGGAGATTTGAGAACCATTGTTTTTTTGGTGATAAAAAGAAACACAAAAAATTTGATGCTTCTCAATTTTTTCATTAGACATTGTTGAGTCTTCTGGTGCTAAAACTGCGGTCACCAATACAAGACTAAGAGAAGCCAAGCTAATGATAGAAGATTAAAAGATGGAAAGAGCCTAGGCTTTCCATAATGGCATTGAGGTGCCAAACTATCATCCTTAGAGACATCCAAGCTTGGGTATTTTTATTTCTTGATTCAGTTTCTATTGGTATTTGTCCAGTAAGGGAGAGGAGGTGCTCTCTCTCTTTCTTTTCTCTTTCCTTTTTAACTTCTTTTGAAAATGCAAAGATAGCTCTAATAATTGCTGATAGATTTAAGAGACAGCTCAACCTTGCATTCGTGTCATGGAAATGGAGATCCTCACATTTTAAAATGAAAAGGGACATCCAATGCCAAAGCAAGGGTCCAATTTTCAGAAGTCACAGATCCCTTTGAAAATCTGATTTTCAAGATTGAGTTTGTTTTTTTAAGTTCTGACACTCCTCTCTTCTCTCTCTGGAATTTCTCACCCAAAGATCTGTACTCACAAGGAATAAGAAACTAAATGGAAAATAAAATACTCTAAAGACAAATGCAGAGCCCAGTAAACAAGATGACCACGTGCACTGGTTCGCTTGACACATGCCCAGTTTACCCGTTTTCCCAGTTTCTGTATTGATAACTTCAAGATGGCTAGTTTACATGGAACATCCAAACCTACTGAGAACCCAGTGCAGAGCTCAGGCACAGATGGTTTGCAGAAGGTTTCCATTCAGGTGGGAAGCCCACGTAGAGACTTGATCCTTGCTCACCACCCCTGCTTCCCCTGAACATCAACCTTCAGCCTTAGGTGGAGAAAGTAGACGAGAAAGACAAGCAGGTCTTGCCAGGTGTGCACAAAGCATGGAACAGAAAGAGAAAGATGGAAGAATGGTGAATCTTCCCTGAGAAAACGTGTTTTGCTTAGTCATACTTTCCACTGGGGAATGAGAAGGTTCTATGTTACCCGCTTTTCCTCCCCTAGGAGAAGCTGAAGATGAAAAAGAGCCTGAAAAGCCCCTTTCCCTCTGACAGGCACAGAATTTTCTAGAGTCCTCCAAATGTCCACCAGACAGGTTCACAAGACCAGGAGCACCTACGGTGTGGCCCATCAATGACTCATCTTTCCATTCTTTTACAGATTTAAAAGCTCTTGATGATGCTGTATCTATTTGGCTATGTTACTTCACTTTACAGACACCAAGTAGCTCAGTGGAGGAGGGATGGCGTGAGCAAAATGACAATGATACAAAGTGCCAAGTGGTAAGAGGCATAAAGGAGATGTAGATGATGCTAAAGGTACTTAGAAGAGGAGACTCTGCCTTAATAAATCTGGGAAGACTTTCTGAAGGATGGAAGGGTCCAGTGAGACTTTAATAGAGGGTGGGGCTTCACTCTGTGGAAGAGTAAGAAGGTGTGTGCTCCAGACAGACTGCTTTGGTAGCAAGAGGGAAAAACTCAGACCATTTCACAGTAAAGTGTTTTCCTATAGGGAAGGACATGGACTACACTGAACTCATGAGACTTGGTCACTGAAACAAGTCCAGGGTCCTGACCTCTCCTCCATTGTTTTCTTCTCTTTGCAGGTTTTCTCCAGTTCCCTCTCTGATCCTTTCCCCGCTCCCACTCTGCCATAGAGTATGCTGTGATCTTTCCTTTCCTTTTTATTTATTTTTTTTGGCAGCACTGGGGTTTGAACTCAGGGCCTCACACTAGCTAGGGAGGTGCTCCAATTGAGCCACTCCACCAGCCCTGTTTTGTGTTGGTTTTTTTCAAGATAGGGTCTCTTAAACTATTTGCCTGGGGCTGGCTTTAAACTGTGATCCTCCTGATCTCTGCCTCCTGTAGCTGGAATTACAGGCATGAGCCATCAGTGCTCAGCCTTTCCTTCTTTCTTTCCTTCCTTCCTTCCTTGCTTCCTTTCTTCCTCCCTCTCCTCCTCCTGCACTTCTTGTTCTTCCTCCTCCTTTTTCCTTTTTTCCTATCTCCCTATCTCATTCTGTCTCTCTCCCTCAGACTATGAACTATGCACTGGGTATTATTCTAAGGGCTTTAAACAATATCAATCCATGTAACCTTCTTAATAACCCTGTGACATAGGAACTATTGTGATTCCCATTAAGAAAGGGGGAACAGACAGGTTACAGGACCCAACAACACTAAGTAGCCCACCTCCAGAGCCTGCTTGTGCAGTTCCAGGGGCTCTACTGCTTCCTGCTTTGTCCAGCAGGTCGATGCACAGTCTGGTCAGTAGTCCAGGATGTGGTCTGATGGAAAAACCCCTTCTCAGAATTAACAGTTATAAGTTGTGCCCATCACATTTCCAAGCTCTAAGTGTGGACAGAAAAGGCCAATCTGTGGAGAGAAGAAAAGAGGGGAGGCCCACAGCGAGTACCCTGATCTGGAGTGGAGAGGCCCCAGCTCCTCCTGTTGCGGTCCCAGAAGTGTTGTATATGATTCCAACCTTGGAAGACTTACTTCTGTGGCTTTCCATGACTGGATCTTCAGCTTCCCTGCCTTCCTGAGCATGTGAATCTTGCAGAAAGTGTCCTCACTCTTAGTTGTAATTTGAAGGAGTTTAGTTTTCTTGAAAGCCAGAGAGCCATACCTCGACTCCCTACCCTGTAGGGCCCAGAGGGACCACTCATCCTGGTTTGGTTACTCACCAGGGAACCAGGCAAGTTGCTTCTGTTTCCTCTCTGCCTGGTCTGCTGTAGCTGCACAAATGCAAAGATTTTTGTGTATGGTTAACTGGAATGGGATGCAGGTGGAAGGGCAGGCCAAGCATTGCAACATCTCTAGCATGTGAACATCATGAAGATCAAAGAGACAATCATAAGGACTGTGGACTTGGGTGGGTGCTGCTAAATGCCATTCATGCTTTGAAAAAAAAGAAAATAATAGACTGAGGATAAACGATCATCAGTTCAACAGGAATGCCCAGGGGCTTCCTTACCAATGGTTTGGAACACTCATTTCTTATAGCCTGAGGGCAGAATGAACTGAGAAGCAGCCTAGGGACCAAATTGTAAGAGTAGCAGAGTAGCCATCTCAGTATGCAGCCACAATACACAGTCAGTTCAGCTTCTTCCAGATCTGAGCCCATTGTCACACCCAGCACTCACCAAGTGAAGGGATAGCAGATTCCCATGAGGAAGAATCTTTTCAAGCCATGTCAACTGAATCCATTAGTGATCTCATTAGTGAGTCTTCTTGGGAAGCCAAGAAGAGCCTGGCATCTTTATATTCAGATGATTAGATATGTTGGTACCAAGAGCCACCATGTTTCCTCTATCAGATTGAGACATGTGGGGTCAGGTAATGTGCCCTGTAGCCCAGGTTCATGTCACAGCGCTACACCTGGACCCACTTGAGGCACAGCTGGGGAAGCCAAGGAGGGCTGCACCAGAATTTAGGGAGACCGAGGGCATCCCTAGGCAGATAAGCCCTTTGCTCCCTCACCTCAGTCGTAAGCAGTTAAAAGTTACTACACGGTCCTCTGAATGCCTGGTTTACAGCCTTTCCCCACCAGAAATCCTAGCTCATCACTCTTAACTCCTGCCTTCCACAAAGCCCTAGTGCATGTACACAACACAGCCCGGTTCTTTGCAACTGTGTTACAGAGGTGGCCTCTCCTCCCATTCCCAGTAAGACATTCCATCTGTGACCCCAACAGAATGGTCTGTACCCTCCATATTTCTATCAACATTCTGTAATCTCCAAGAAATTCTAGACTTTTCCTTGTCTCCTGAGCCCTCACCAGAATTGCCCTTGATGATCTATTTATGACACTTTTCTTTTCTTCTTCCCTTTCTTTCATCTTCTTTTGTTTGTATGTTTATTTGTTTTTGCAGTACTGGGGTTTTGAACTCAGGGTCTTGCACTTGCTAGGTAGGCACTCTACCATTTGAGTCACACCTCCAGTCCTTTTTACTTTAGTTGTTTTTCAAAAGGATCTTGAGTTTGTGCCTGAGCTGGCACAAATGATGTTCCCATTTACAGTTCCCACTTAGCTGGGATGACAGGCACACACCACCACACCCAGCTTTTAATTGTTGAAATGGGGGTCTTGATAACTTTTTGCTCAGGCTGGTCTTGAACCAGGATCCTCCTGGTCTCTGCGTCCCACACTGCTAGCATTACAGGTGTGAGCTACAGTGCCTGGCTAACATGGTAGACTTTTTCTAACCTGCTCTTCCCGCCTCTGTGAATCAGCTTTAAGGCCACATCCCCGTTTTGGGTATT
Organism: Castor canadensis; assembly: GCF_047511655.1. NCBI lineage: Eukaryota > Metazoa > Chordata > Mammalia > Rodentia > Castoridae > Castor > Castor canadensis. The sequence continues at coordinate 45,998,602 of NC_133402.1, read as the reverse complement.
ATTATAGAAACACCCCACACATACCGTTTGCCTGTCCTAGTCCATTTTCTCTTAAAGAGAGGGCAAAATACACTCTCAAACAAAACAAAAATGTCCTGTTGCAAACGATGTCAGTGTTTGGAATCATTCTGAAGCTCTAAGTGCAATCACTCCAGGCATCCTTAGACCACGCTTAAATTTCAGGCATGAAGAGAAGGGCCTTCATCATAGGGTGAAGGGACCTTGCACACCTCTCTCTTCCCCTTCTGGAAGCTACTCCTTACAAACATCCCACACTGTCCCCATTGCTTTTTGTTAAAAATAAAGTCAGTGGTGGTCCATTTTCAGGGAAAACCCTGGCTTGCATATCAGCTTGCTGATACTGGAGGAGGGCCAACTGATAAGGGAGCTTAAACTGGGAGGGGTAAATCACGATACAATGAGGAAATGGGTAAAAATTGTACGTGCCAGGAAGCACAAATCATAGGGAGACCTTCCTGCCACAAAGGGAGATGAATACAGCTTAGAGCCGGGCTTCTAAAATGTGACCAATCCCAAGAGAGGCATGTTTTCAAATAACCCAATAGGAAATTTAGGTGACGTGGGGGAGTATGCATACCCCACAGTAGTCAGCCAATGAGGAACCAGGGGAGAGACACACACACTAGAGAATAGAATGCTTGAACTGCTTTGCAAGTCTCTGCTCACCAGGCACCCGATCTTGACAGATCACCAATAAATTCTTGCTTTCCTTGTGTTCCATGTGTCTCTGAGTCCATTCTTGGAATTTGGACAGGTGAGAGTATTTCTCACACTTTCTACTGGCACAGCCACACTGGCTTGGTGTTCCATCTCCCCTGCATTTTTGTTCCCCATGATTGTAACTGAGAAAGTAAGAATCTGTCCATATTATTAAGACAAATGGTCATTGAATATGCTCATCTAAGAGGGAAAATGAGCTAGTACCATCTAGAAAGTGGAGGTGGGCAACTCAGGTCATCATCTTAACTGCAGCTCCTCACTTTTGAAGTGGGCTGAGCCCCAGCACTGGTCAGAGCTTACCTGAGGGTTCCTTCTCCACCTGAGCGCCCCAAAGACCCTTTCTGCTTCTATTTATCTCTTTCCCTACACAGCAGGACGATGCTTTGGAGCCCTGTAGGCACTGGACATTAGCTAATTAGTGAGTTGAGCCAGCCAGAGCTATTGCACTCAGCAATAATTACAGAGCTAAAGACTGGGTGTTATTTCTGCTGCGGCCCACCAGCTGTGGATCATTCTTTAAAATGAGGACAGAAAATTATTGTGTGCTTCCAGGGGTGAGGAAATGTCTGGAAAAATGCCCATATTGTGGAGTTAAATTCCACAATGTTCTGAAACAGTAACTTGTGTGTCTATGACTTAGTTTCCTCAAATGCACCTAGAAGAGTACAGAGTAGGAGTCCCAGGATCCTGGCTGTCATTTTCCTGGAAGGTAGAGGAGAGCTAATGACAGAGAGAGCCCTGGTACCTGGTTCCTGGCATACTCAGATCCATGTCACCCCAAGAATTTGGGACAACTCCATCCTTCCTATGTTCCTGGGAGGACTAGAAGCCTCCAAGGTGGCCAGAAACCTGTCCACAGTTTCCAGATGCTACAAACCAGAATATACCCTGTCCCATCTGCTCACTGGAGCCGGGGCTCTGTTCCCACCGTTTTGATTTGGGCATAAAAAAACAGTTTGTAGTTCTGTCACTTGTATCCCTCATAAGCTCTGGTTTGGGCGTTGTTTCTTTTCCTCTCCTTCCAAACAGGTGAATCCCATCCAGGGCCCCTCCTGAAGAAGAACTGACTCTCCTCTTCTTCCCCAGCAGAGAACTGGGACTCTATTTAAAAGAAAAACTGGGCATTCTTGGGGCTGATGAGAAGACTGACTTTGGTACTTCCATAATGAAGGGTAGGAGTACAGTGCAAGACAGATGTTCCTGACTCCAAACCAAGTAGGGTCATTCTGCCTGGCACCCGGTGGATTCACCTGTTTTGGAGGTGGCTCTGAGTGGCATCCTAGGACTGGCTGCAGGGAGGCCTCCCCTGGCTTGGCTTCTGTTCCAATGGGCCTCCATCAGAATGTCCAACCATCAAGGAGCAGGGAGAAGGGACTGATGCCTGCACACAGCAATGGGGAGACAATGGGATTCCCCAACCCAGGTCCCCAGCAGTGGTTCCAGTAACCTACCCAGGCCACCTAGCTGAGGCAGAGTGTTATTGTAGGCAGCTAGACAGACATGAGTAGGAACAAAGAAATGCCCAGGCTATAAAATCCCATTGTAAAATCCAGATGGCCCACACCCTGGCCCAAGGATTGACATAAGGCCCTATATCATCCTTGTGGAGCCCACTCTCCATATCAAGGGGTGAGTTGAGGGTGTAATGACTGATAAATGACCTTCCACTGGAAGTACAGAAATGGGAAGAGCAAAAGAGAATCAAGTGGGAAGGGCAAAGAGGATCAAATGGATGGGTTTATACTTTCCACACTTGGGCAGTCTTGGAAGCCATTGTTTTTTGTTTTTTGTTTGTGGCAGCCCTGAGTTTGAACTCAAGGCCTCATGCTAGCTAGGTAAGCACTCCTACTAGTTGAGCTACTCTGCCAGCCATTGCAAGCCATTGCACAGTCATCAAACCATTCAGGGAAGGGTCACAAGGAGAGGGCCTCACTTTCTCTCTACCTAGTAACCCCACCCTATTGGATAATGTCCCAAGCACTGACAGCTTGGGTCCCTACCAGAACTGCCCACCTCAAACTTCAAGGGGTACTTTCGCTTTGCTAGTATTTCAGTCTTGTCTTCCTACTTCTTGTGGGTTTTTTGCTGTACCTGGGGCAGTGTCCTAATCTTAGACATTGTACCCGAGAACCAAGAAACACCTGAAACACCCCAACCACCAGTAGCAGAGCTGGAAGCTCCTGTGAAAGGGGACAATGGAAGCCATCTCAGCAGATGTCATCTAAGACAAATCCAAAACTAAGAACTTCGTGGCCCAAGTGTCTGGGGTGGCAGATACCCTGGTGGTCCCAAATCCAGCTTCTAGTCCAGGACCTGCACTAGACAGGTCTTCAATACTTGGAATATGTGGTAGAAAGTCAGGATGAAGAGGCCTTAAACTTTGTGGCTGGGGATCTGACTCTCACATGTCATCTTTCTCCTTGCACATTCCCAGCCCCCTGCACTGGCTTCACCCAGGGACAACCTGGGACGAGTCAGCACATTCCTGCCTGGCAGACTCATCCTGCTGCCTGGGACCAGAGTCAGCCAGCGCCCATCCCAAACGCAGTGGTTATACCTGCCAACCACCACCCAGCTCAGCCTTTAAGAGAGGCTCCTGGCTTGCTGTTCGGCAGAGGCCATACTCCCTCTGAAGCTTGAACCCTCCACCCAAGCCCAGAAACTTTTTTTTTTTTTTCAAATGCTGATTTTACTCATTTCTGCCATGTTCTGTGCTTGGATTTTTATTTTTTTATTTTATTTTTTCTTTTTTTTTTCATTTTTCTTTTATTATTCATATGTGCATACAAGGCTTGGTTCATTTCTCCCCCCTGCCCCCACCCCCTCCCTTACCACCCACTCCACCCCCTCCCGCTCCCCCCCTCAATACCCAGCAGAAACTATTTTGCCCTTATCTCTAATTTTGTTGTAGAGAGAGTATAAGCAATAATAGGAAGGAACAAGGGGTTTTGCTGGTTGAGATAAGGATAGCTATACAGGGCATTGACTCACATTGATTTCCTGTGCGTGGGTGTTACCTTCTAGGTTAATTCTTTTTGATCTAACCTTTTCTCTAGTTCCTGGTCCCCTTTTCCTATTGGCCTCAGTTGCTTTAAGGTATCTGCTTTAGTTTCTCTGCATTAAGGGCAACAAATGCTAGCTAGTTTTTTAGGTGTCTTTCCTATCCTCACCCCTCCCTTGTGTGCTCTCGCTTTTATCATGTGCTCATAGTCCAATCCCATTGTTGTGTTTGCCCTTGATCTAATGTCCACATATGAGGGAGAACATACGATTTTTGGTCTTTTGAGCCAGGCTAACCTCACTCAGAATGATGTTCTCCAATTCCATCCATTTACCAGCGAATGATAACATTTCGTTCTTCTTCATGGCTGCATAAAATTCCATTGTGTATAGATACCACATTTTCTTAATCCATTCATCAGTGGTGGGGCATCTTGGCTGTTTCCATAACTTGGCTATTGTGAATAGTGCCGCAATAAACATGGATGTGCAGGTGCCTCTGGAGTAACAGTCTTTTGGGCATATCCCCAAGAGTAGTATTGCTGGATCAAATGGTAGATCGATGTCCATCTTTTTAAGTAGCCTCCAAATTTTTTTCCAGAGTGGTTGTACTAGTCTACATTCCCACCAACAGTGTAAAAGGGTTCCTTTTTCCCCGCATCCTCGCCAACACCTGTTGTTGGTGGTGTTGCTGATGATGGCTATTCTAACAGGGGTGAGGTGGAATCTTAGTGTGGTTTTAATTTGCATTTCCTTTATTGCTAGAGATGGTGAGCATTTTTTCATGTGTTTTCTGGCCATTTGAATTTCTTCTTTTGAGAAAGTTCTGTTTAGTTCACATGCCCATTTCTTTATTGGTTCATTAGTTTTGGGAGAATTTAGTTTTTTAAGTTCCCTGTATATTCTGGTTATCAGTCCTTTGTCTGATGTATAATTGGCAAATATTTTCTCCCACTCTGTGGGTGTTCTCTTCAGTTTAGAGACCATTTCTTTTGATGAACAGAAGCTTTTTAGTTTTATGAGGTCCCATTTATCTATGCTATCTCTTAGTTGCTGTGCTGCTGGGGTTTCATTGAGAAAGTTCTTACCTATACCTACTAACTCCAGAGTATTTCCTACTCTTTCTTGTATCAACTTAAGAGTTTGCCAAGCCCAGAAACTTAAAAGCACCAGATAGGCACCTCCAGCTCTCAGGAGTCAGGTAAGTGAAGACTAGTCTGTACTCTGCATCCTTCTGGAAGGACTGGAGGCTGCTGTTTACAGAAGAAACAAAGAGAAAGTCCACTATTAAGGTCTGGAATGAAAGAATAACAACAATGTGATGATGTCCACATGGGTTTGTTTGCTTGGCAGGGACTGGACATTCTTATGTTAGGACTGCAATTTACACAAAAATCTTGCTCTGAGCCTCCTAGCAGGCAAGGGGAAAAGTGATTTATACCATTCTCATCATCGAATAAAATATAACTCTATCGTTTGAGGGACTTTAGCAATTGTTTCTATACCAGAGAGGAGCCCTGTTGCGGGGGGAATGAAGGAGAGAAAGAAAAGCAAACTTACTCCCAACTTTGATGTTTTGATTACTAGTTAATTATCACCTGGACAGAGCATCAAATAACCATTTTTCTCCACAGCAATTTCAACTGTGGAGCCTACAAAAAATGTAAATTGTTAATCCTAATCCCAGACCTATAGAATTGCGATCTGTGGGGAGAAGGACAGGAATCAGCATTTTCCCTTATATTCCTCATGGAATTTTGGGGCTCCCTAAAATTGGAGAATTGATTTAGAACTTGATCACACTTGGAAATCATATTCCAAGTAGCTTCTCTTGCCGTCCCTACTGCGTCTTTGAACAAAGAAGTCCTCAAGCCACTTGTGATGAAACTTGGTATTCACAAGGCAAGCCTGCTTGCACCACACCCAGTCCTCCACCTTGCTCTGTATTATTATTCCAAGTCCCCTGAGAGAAAGTCACACATACTAGACCACTATTAGTGGTCAAGACCAACATGTAAGAAAGGATTAGCCATGCAGAGATTTTCTTCAAGGAGACTTGTGCTTGCAGCAAGGAAGAGGGGACGAGGTTGCTGTCGTGTGAGTCTGGCCCCAACTAGGGTCATCAGATTTAGCAAATAAATTAACCCAGATACCCAGGTAAATATGAGTTTCAGATAAACAACGAATAATTTTTTTGGCATAAGTATGGCCCATACACTATTTGGGACTTACTTACACTAGGAACCGCTGAAATTCACATTCCCCTGGTGTCCTGTATTTTAGGTGGTAACTCTGACTCTGAGCGCAGGAGAGCAGGAGGTTGATAGAAGCATTCTAGACAGCTTTGCTGTCCAAGGAAGGCTCGGTGAAGCCGTGCTTGGCTCAGGTGTGTCCTGGAGTCAAAGGTAGGGATATCCAAGGAGCCTCTATCTCCAAAGAGTGGGCCAGCTTAAATCCCTGCTGCTTTCAGTCTTAGCAGGGCAATGGCAGGTGTGGCCTCTGCACAAAACTGGAATTGGATTTAAGCCAGGGGTGGGGCCCTCAGCCAGGTGTGCTTCCTGTAGCTGGAGGCCCATGAGGCGTACACTCATTCTGCCACCCCCACTACCACACCGGGAGTGGCAGAAGAGTCAGCGGTGGATGTCACTAGATACCTGTATTCTAACCTCAGATCAATCTCCTTGAAATGAGAAGAGACTTTTCTGCCCCAGGTTTCCCAGATGCCTCCCAGATACACTAGAAAGATCAAGAGGTGCTGAGGGTCCAGGTGCAGGGGATCACGCCTGTAACGCCGGCTACTTGGGAGGCAGAGGATTGGGAGGATCACAGTTTGAGGCTAGTCCAGGTAAAAAATTATCAAGACTCCCTCCTGCCCCAACCAATAAGCTGGGCCCTGTTATCCCAAGCTGCATGGGAAGCATAGGTAGGATGACTGAGGTCTCAGTTCAGTCCCAGGAAAAGAGACAACCCCCAACATCACTTGGCAGGTGTGGCCCCACCCTTGGAATCCCCCTCCCCTAAATGGGAAATCCCAAGGGCCCAAGCCCCACAGGTCTCTGAGCTTCTCATCTGTCCTGGGGAAAAGGGACCGAGATGCCCAGAGAAGCAGAGCTGCCACTGTCGCCAGGCATGTTCTGGTGCGGTCACCCTGGGGAACTTGGGCTTGCCATAGGAGTTGAGAGACCAGCTGAGCCCCCACACATCCTGCCACAGACCTGCTCCCCCAAAGCCACATTCTTGGTAGCACAGGGCACCTGGCTGCCTCATTGCTTGGGAGATGTTTCTACTTGTTTGCTTCTTAAACTCAAAAACACAGACCCACTTATCCTGTTACCACCATAGTCACGTGCATTCCACACAAGGGGAAAGCATGTGTGCCCTCGCCACCCTCTGCCAGAGCCCTGAGTAGGGCAGAGCACTGGAGCCAGCACCCCCCACCCCATCTCCCTCTATGGTAGTGCTTAGTTATGGCTTGTGGTGATGGTAGAGACTAGGACACTTTGCCCTGAGGCCCCATAGGGCCGATCAGCACACTTCCAAAGGAAGCCACAAGTTCCAGCTCGCACACTCCCTGGAAGGCAGCCTGGCAGGACTCGGGGCCCTAAGCCATGCCTAGGGCCCCGAGTCCTGCCAGGCTGGAAGCATCCTCGCCTTCCCTGGTTCATGAAGGCCAGCCTGAGGACTCAGGATCAGGTTGGGAAATCCTACATCCTGGGCTCCGCTCCTAAATGTCCTGCTAAACAAATGTGTGGATGGCCTGTTACTCAACTTTTCCTTGGTGTTCTTCTCTGTAAAATGTAACCAGAGACACCTCAGAAGGCTGTTATGAGCCAGGTGCCAGTGGTTCACACCTGTTATCCTAGCTACCTGGGAGACTGAGATCGGGAAGATTGTGGTTTGAGACCAGCCCAGGCATATAGTTTGCGAGACCCCATCTCCAAAATAATCAGAGCAAAAGGGAATGGAGGAGTGGCTCAAGCAGTAGCGCCCCTGCCTTGCAAGTATGAAACCCTGAGTTCAAACCCCAGTCCCACCAAAAAAGGAAGATTAAAAAACAAAAAGGATATGTAATGTCAAGTGCTTAGCGGAGGGTCTGGAAATAATGAACAAGGATCTGTATATCTATCTATCTACCTATCCTGAACAACCTATTTTTCTCACTATGAGAACTGGTGCCAAGAAAGAGGCAGACAGAGCTAGGATTGCAGAGGCAGTTTATTGAGAACCTGCTGACAGAAACATGATCTTGGGCCACAGCAGGACCCAGTGAGATGGCTGTGACTTGGGTCAGAAGCATGGGGATTATAAGGATAACAGGACAAAAGTGACTTGGTCAAACTGGAATGGACCTGGTTTATCTTAAGCTAAGATCAAGGACATCAGACACATTCCTGGAGCAGGGTCTGGATTGTGAAACTTCACATATCACCCTAATGGTTTTGTTTACGCTGGGAAACTATTCAGGGAAACCAACCAGGGTAGTCAGGGGCAATGTGGCTCAAGATGACTTCAGTCATGTCAAGCTGAGTCCCAGCGCCATCTACCTCTTCTCATAAAATTCTTTGGGCCAGGTACCATCCCAGGGTCTCGAGATCCTGGCATAGCTGTGACAGAGACAGGGACCCAAGACACAGTGAAGACTCTTCCTGCTGGATTTTTCATTGATGAGGATACTCACCTGTGCCTCGCTAGAGTAGTGGAATGTAGTCTGCAAGATAATGTAGTGGTGTGTGGAGTTGGACACTCAGACTGCTTCCATCTGAGAATGCGGGGTTCAAATCCCAGCCCCTCTTTCTCCAGCTGAGTGACTTGGGGGAAATTTCCCATTTACTTCCCAAGACTGTTGAAAAGATCAAAAGGGCTTTGATGACTAGCCTAAAGCAATTAGGAGATGTTTGTGTGACAGAGACTTCCCAGAGTCATTGCTGCAAAGGATGGTTTTTTGTTTTTTTAGTGGTACTAGGAGTTGAACTCATGACCTCACACTTGCTAGGCAGGTGCTCTACCACTTGAGCCACTCCCCCGTCTCTTTTTTATTTTAGTTATTTTTGAGATAGGGTCTCACTTAATGCCTGGGCAGGCCTAGACCACGATCCTCCAATTTGTGCTTCTCTAGGTAGATGGGATGGTAGGTGAATGCTACTATACTCAGACATTGGTTGAGATGGGGGTCTCATAAACTTTTCACTGGGTTGGCCTAGACCTCCATCCTCCTTATCCCAGCCTCTCAAGTAGCTGGGATTGCAGGTGTGAATCACTGTGCCCAGCCAGGGATGTTTTTTTAAACCCCCATCTTTTTTTGGTGGCCCTGGGGTTTGAATCTAGGCCTCACACTTTCAAGGCAGGTGCTCTTACCACTGGAGCCAGTCCGCCAGCCCTTTTTTTGTGATGCTTTTTTTTTTTCAAGATAGGGTCTCACAACTATTTGCCTGGGGCTGGCTTTGTGGAACTGTGATCCTCCTGATGTCTGCCTCCTGAGTAGCTAGGATTACAGGCGTGAGTCACCGGAGCCCAGCATGGGTTAGTTTTTAATGATGGGATTTCAAGCACACGTAGACTGGAGGAAGGGCTGCATTTGGAGGTGGGGACTTCTCAGTGAGCTGCAAAGTCAAGTCCTAAGGACTCAACAGTCCCACAGGAAGCTGCTGTTGGGTACAGCCAAAGATCTGTCAGTTCTAGAGGGAAGGAGCTCTACAGAAAGACAGAGTTCTGGAGAAAATAAATCTTCCATCCAGGAAAAGCTGGGTGTGGAACTACACCAGGCACATCCATGTAGTAAAGCAACCCCACTTATTTATACCTAGAGCAACTCTGCAAAGCAAAGGTGAGGCTTCACAGATGAGACAGCTGTGAAGCTCCTTGGGTAACCTGCCCAAGGATTCACACACTCCACAATTGGCAGTCCCAGGATTGGAGCCCAGAGCAGTTGGTTCCAAAATCCAGGGTCTCCCGTGCAACCCATTCTCCCTCCCAAGAAGAGCTTCCAGGTAGCTTTGGACAGCATTCATTTCTCACCACTCCACCCTACAGTGGCAGAAAGAACTGTCACAAAAGTCTTGGTGTTGAGACCTTAGGTGATTTGTGTACTGGGTTTTCCTTCCTACCTTGAGCAATATTTACTGTCTGTAAAGTGTATGTGCAGAGCTGCTCATTCCCAGCCCATGGTCGTGAAATTTCACCTCACTTTTACAAACATCCCAACATCTAGCCCAGAGTCCAGCACTATTTTCCAATAGACAGACAGTATCAGCAGGCAGAAGTTTCCTCTGTGGGTCACACGTTCACCACGTGTAATTAGCTCAACAGAGAGAACATCATGGACCAGTGCATTCTCCAGAACAATACCCACTTCACAGCGTAAAAAGATGAATGGAGGGTTACGTTTATAATTCTAGAAGAAAGGCACAACTTGGCGGAGAAAAAAATTGGGGATCCTAAAGTCATTTGCAATAATTGGGACAGATAACTTTGAATAACAGTCTTCATCTTCACGTCAGTAGGGTGCCACAAGCTGGGTCCGTCTTTCTCCTTCCTCATTAAGCCATTGGATGGATGCGATCAACGTTCCATACTCTGTTCAATATTATTACATGTACAAAGGGATTAACAGAAAAGCAATCATAGAGAATGCTCAGCTGTTCCCACTGATACACCAGCTCTTAGGTCTAAGAGGCCTGGGAATACTTCAGTGATCATAAATTTGGAAAATAAAGGCTATGGATACAAAAATAAAAAAATAAATGAGGGAGTCAATGGTTTTTAAATGGGTAAGTTAAAAACTGTAATTCATTGCATTTTACTTCATCTTCTATAACTTATTTGACAACAACCTCTAGAGCAACAAATGGATCCCTGGCCCAGGACCACTCACAATGGGTCCATCCATGGAACAGATTGGGAGTCATTTCCCAGTCCGCAAATATATGATGTATATAGATACACTTGGGAGCAAGGTCCTCTCATTGGGCCAGGTGCTGGTGGCTCACGCCTGTAATCCTAGCAACACAGGAGGCAGTGATCAGGATGATCAAGGTTCAAGGCCAGCCCAGACAAATAGTTCTCAAGACCCTATCTCGAAAATACCCAACAGGAAAAAGAGGGCTGGGGGTGTGGATCAGGAGGTAGAGCACCTGCCTAGCAAGTGTGAGATCCTGAGTTCAAACCCCAGTATCAAAAAAAAAAAAAGGAAAAGGAAAAAAAAGTTCTTCTCATTGGTTCCTTGGCCTGTGGGATGGAAGCTACCATAGTAGAGTCAAATGGAAGCCCCTGAAGCCACCTCCACCCCCTGCACATATCCCCTCTTTGGGAATGGCAGAGATTAGCACTGCCCCCACCCCTTCAGTACCCTGAAAGATCCAAAATGGCGGTCTCTTACCAAACCCAGATCCAGGAGAAAGACAGTGAATTATTCAAAATAACCAAATAGTGGGCTCGATTGCCACTGCCAAATGAATTGTCTGCTACAGCAGGCTAACGAGGCTCAGTTCATGGCAGGTAGCCACAACCTGGCAGGTGCAGGTTCCTTGTTTCTGTCCTTATAAGGAAAAGAGGTCTGAAACCACTCACTCTCAGTTGGGATAGATGGCAGTCTACACTAGCCCTCCTGCCCTGGGTCATCGTGAGGGGACCTAGCTCACCTGGTTGTCTCTTGGTGCACCCCTGGGCCACTGCATGGAGGGGATCTTGTCATTGGAAAAGAGGGTAGAGAGTGACAGCATTTTAGAGACGTTAGAAGATCTGTGCATTACAGGAGTGGGAGATTTCTATAGGGACACAGGTACCCACCCTGCAGGGCAAGTGTGGCCTGGGCATGCCAGAACCCACCTTTGGAGTACAGCTCACATTGTGGTTTCCTGTGCCTCCCTCTAAGGAGGAAGTACAAATCCTGGGTCTTCCCAGCAGCAGCCTATTCCTCACTCAGGACACTGCTTGATCTGGGTACTCAGGGCAGCTCCTCTGAGTGGGGCTCTGAGCAGAAGGGGGCCCTGCTGCAGACCCGGGTCCAGGCAAGGGGCCTGGCCACAGCAGACCTTTTGGTGTTAGAGGTATCAGTGGTGGAAAACAGCCTTGTTTGGTGTTTACAACAAGCCCCCGCCATGGAGGCGACTAGGGTTCTGGCACAAGGCCATGCCATCTGTGATGGAGATTATGTGCTTTAGGAAAAAACAGGTCCCAGCAAGTTCCAGGGCCCTGGCCGATGTGGAATGCCCGGCCATGGGACTTAAGGGGATAATACAGCTGAAGGAGTTAAGGACATGTCACCCCCAAATGTCCGTCTCTGGCATATTGACTATTTTGAGTTAAAGACACTTGAAAAACAGCAGCCATGAGATCACTCTGACCTTCACACTGTTTCTTAAAAGCAGGAGATGAAATCCCCGTGTGAGATGCTCTCCCTGTACCAGTCATATCCTGATTACCAAAGACCTGAAGTTCAAGTTCAGACCTTGCTACAATAACCCCGATCTTTTAGCCTCCCCACATAAATGAGGGACTGTTTCACAACTCTCTATTCTTTGTTCAGCTCAGTACGGAAATGTTCACTCCTAACAGCATCTTTGCTCTGCATTTCCTTAGGAAGGCTCTCATGCCTTGGTAATAAATTTGTATTCTTTTCTCCTGTCCATCTGTCTTATGTCAATTAACTTCTCTGGCCTGGCCAAAAACCCTTCAAGAGCCAGGCATGGTGGTACAGGCCTGTAATACCAGCACTTGGGAGGCTGAGGCAGAAGGACTGCAAATTCAAGGTCAGCCTCGGTACACTGTGAGTTTCAGGCCAGCTTGGGCTACAGAGCAAGACCCTGTCTCAGAAACAAAACCAAAGTGAGGGACAATGGCTCACAGCTGAAATCCTTGCCACTGAGGAGGCAGAACAAAAACCCTGGGAGGGTAGCAGTAAAATCTTGCTTCCCCTACACTGTGAAAGCTGCCATCATGAGTTCTGTCACATGTGGGCAGAAGACAAGACCCAATAGTAGGCCATAACAAAAGGGACTCCCCCAAGATCAAGCCTAAGCAGGGCCAGAGGACACAGTCACCTGCATGAGCAGATGGTCCAGCCCCCAGGTCACCTGCCCACCCTGGCTCAAGGATCCCCACCAACCACACAAATGGGGAGTTGGGGAAGACTGCATTTGGTTCACAGTTCAGCTTAATATGTGGGCAATGACCAAATTTGACCACCTCCCCAGTTAGGGGCAACTGCAAAGGCAGCAATAAAAGAAGCCTTCTCTGCAGTAGTAGAAGTGATCAGAGATTAAAATCCACACAGGTGCCTGGGCAGCAGAGAGTGGCCGGGTGGCTTCCTCGTGGGCCTGGAGGAGGGTGGGACAGGACTGAGCAGGTCTGGGAAAAAGGCACACGATGGGCCTAAGGGAATGGCTGAGTTGAATCACCTGGGAATGTTCACCACAGAGCACCTATCACAGAAGAGGCAGCACAGCTAGGAGTCAGAGTGACTTTCTCAGCCTCTGTCACTGGCCACAGAGGGCAGACAAATGGATCGGTCACAGTGGCAAGGATGGAGAACCGTACATAGACCCAACAGCTTAGGCTTCCATTTCCCAAGGATGGTCCACCTACCACGGTTATCAAATGTCTAACCTCACAGTCACAGAGACCAACACAGACACTCCCAAACTGCAGTATCCCTCTTGGTGGCTAGTTAGCCACCTAGGGAGGGGACTCACCTGGGCATGGTATATTCACCTTTCCTGCCCACAGACCTTAGCCTGCACTTACAGGATGTGTGGTCCAACAATATAGGATCCCATATGGCATCATGTCACACACACCAAGGGACCTACTGTACATGTGGGGTCCCTGGCAATACCACATACTTCTCACCCAGAGGCTGCCTGTCTGACAGTGACAGAATGACCCCCTGGAAGGGAAGCTGAGGTGTCAGCTGGAGAGGGTCCCCTGAGAGGATGGGGTGCCATCCTCCAAGAGCCATGTGTACCCTGGTACCCTAAATCAACGGGCGTGGTATGGGGCTGTGTCTGCAGGAGGGGATAAGTAGTCTGTAAATGCGGGTGTGAGAGCCTGAGTGACCCCACTGTCCTGTAACTCATCAGAATAGTTTCAGTGTCCCAGCCCTACAAGTCTGTGGCTTTGAAACTCTGGTCCCCAGAGGAGGAATCACTCCCCCAGGGACACAGTGGTGATTCTAGTAAGCCCCATGATACAAATGCTGCCCAGGTGTTTTTCAGTCCTTATGCTGAGAGCAGCAGGACGGGACACGAGTCACTTTCCTGACTCGGGTAACGAACCCTGGCTATCAGGAGAAAGTGGGGGTGCCGACGCACAGCAGAGACAGGCAAGAATACATTTGGCACCCAGCTGGTCTCCCAGGACATCGTTTGGTACTCTTGGCCCCAATTTTGACAAGAGGGCTGGTGGAGTGGCTCAAGTGGCAGAGTGCCTACCTAGCAATCATGAGACCCTGAGTTCAAACCCCAGTACCACCGAAGGGGAAAAAAAAAAAGATCCAATTTTGACAAGAGACAGACGATGGTAACCTGGTCCAGACCTCCCAGTGATGAGGGTGTCTGTCAGTCACTTCACCAGCCAAGCCACTCGTACTCACAGAGGTCCAGCAAGAATGGCCATGGAGGGATGGGGCAGGGAGAATGAATTATGCACTGAAAACGTGCCACAGAAAGGATGTAGAACCTCCAGCCTCCTCTGAAGCACCCTCCCAGTAAACAGGTCCAGGAGAATCAGGGGAGGGAAAGGGGAGGAAGCTGCTTCCAGATGTTTCCCATGACCTAGTGAAGCCAAGAGCTGAATCCCCGGAGAGATTCCTCTCTCCCACCTGCCAATGGCTCACGCCTAGTTCCTCTCTGGGACTTGCCCTTAGCCACAGGGAGCCCCATGGCCCAAGGGGGCAGCCTACATTCAATGGATGGTCACTATGTGACTAGACAGCCTGACACCCCCTTCCCTGTTCAGGTCAACATGGGAGAACCAGGAAGAATCCAGAGCCCTTCACAGGGTAGACAGTGGCCTTGGTCACACAGAACCTGCTCCAACTCTCCCTCTAGCTGGACCTGCTGTCTTCACTCCCCTAGAGGCCTTGCCTCAAAGAACTCCCTAGAAACCTCCCTCACACACATCTATGCCCACTCTGTTCCCCAGTAACTGACCTAAGACAGGGGCCCTTGTCCAACCGGCTGAAAACTTTTGAGTATGGCTCTCCCCAAACTCAGGTGAGCCAAAAACTAGATTTTCATCTTTTGATAACCCAACCCAACTTACAAGGAAGCCTCATGTTTCTGAGTTGGTGGATGCTTCCCTTGGCATGTCGTCCATATTTGGTGGCTCACCCTCAACCAAGGCCTCTCAAGAACCCTCCAGAAGTTTGCAACAGTAAATTTCCCACCAAGATCAACCACTGATGTAAGCAAGCCTTCAGATGAATCCACCCCAGAACTTCTAGCTGTCCCAGCTGACACCAGAGGTGAGCAAAATAAAGGTGATGGCTGTTTCAGCCCCCATGTTCTGGAATGTTTGCTGTAGGTGGCTGGAGGCTCCTCAGAACACAGACTCCAGAACTTTTAGCTCAGCACAGGAGCTGAACATTCTACATGCTCCTTGGCTGCCAGATGTTTATTCTGTTGTTTTCTGATGGTGGTCCTGAGCTGTAGACACAGAGAGAAATGGCCTTACCATCCAGGCAGGGACATGAAGGAAATTCTTAGAGAAAAGGGCTTTTGGCCACACCCTGGAGGGTAATGAGAGAGAATTTCAAGGACAAAGGCCAGTACCAATCACAAGGTGTCACAGGGCCCTCTGGTTAATTCCAGCATCCATGGTGAAGGATTGGTGTGACCCCCATAATTCAGGTCTCCCAGTTCCTACTCTGGCGTGTGTCCCCTCTTCAGGCTCCCCTCAGCCTGGGAACCTATAACTACAGCTCTCCTCAACCTCTCCTGCCCTGGTATGAGGGATCTGATGTTGGTCCAGCAGAGTTGGTCTGTAGACAGTTTTATGAGTATGCTGAGATGTATGTTTGCCTTCCTTGCCTCTCCTGCCCCACCTCCACCCTTACAAGGCCCAACAATGCCTTTTTACCCACTTACTGCTAGATCAGCACTGGTCTCAAGTAGTCAGCCCTCATCCGTCCCTCATAATGACCCCTCCCTCTTATTCTGCTGCCAATGTCTGGCCTTCTCTGTTACCAACTTCCCATAAAGACTTTTTATGTCCTTCAAATTACAGATGCAAGGTAAATACTTTCCAGAAAATGCTAGAAAAATCAAGAAAAAAAAAAAACTACCCCCAATCCCACCTCCATACTCTACCCCCAGTCACCATTCTTTGGGTATGTTTCCCAAAACCTTTAGAATTCACTGGAAACCTGTTTGCATCACACTTTGCATTTTGTTGTGAATGCTGAGTTTTCTATTTACTGTCACAGTCCATGCTTCTTGTCACTGTCTTTCTTAATGAGCACATAGTGGCACAAAGTGGCTGGGCCACATGTCATTTAATCGTTACTATACTGTTAGGCATTCAGATGGATTCCAGGATATGTTTTTGTTTTCCTGTCTAGAGTTTTCTCTGAAAGTAGAATTACTTCTTCGGAACAGATTCCTAAGAGACATGACTGGATCAGAAGTTGGGTATATTATATATTAATGGTTCTGGATATATATCCCTTGTCAAATTATTGAGCAATTTGTTTTAGAATTACAATTCTTAGAGTGACACTGTTGTTGTTATGGAAGTATTAGATGACCAGTATGGAAAAATTTGGAAACATTGGGAAAAATTAATAAAAATCACTCATATCACCATTATTGGTTTTATGTAGCTTTTTTTTTTCTTTAGTACTGAGATTTGAACTCAGGGCCTACACCTTGAGCCACTCTGCCAGTAGTTTTTTGGAGATAGGGTCTCTCAAACTATTTGCCCAGGCTGGCTTTGAACTGTGATCCTTCTGACCTCTGCCTCCTGAGTAGCTAGGATTACAGGCATGAGCCACCAGGGCCCAGCTTATAGTTTTTTATGTAAGTGTTTTTGTTTGTTTCAGTACATGTGCAAATTCTCATAATTATGATGATACTCTAAATAAATTACAGCTCATAATTTTCCTTGAGCATAACAGCTGAACATCTTCCACTTTATTACAAACTCTTCATAAACACCAGATTTAAGAAGTGCCCATATCTTATTTTGGAGACACTTAAACTGATTCTAAATATTTGCTTTAAAAAACATTTGGCATGAATCAATGTAGAAGTTATGGCTTAAAAAGCAATTTGTCAGTTGGGTAAATAGAAAAATTATGAAAACTTATAATGGAAGAGTTGACTAATTGGTCTTGATCGTGGGAAAACCTGATTTCAAAACACTCCTAAACTAGAACTGAAAGAACCAAGTGTGGTTTTGCTTTGTTGCATTTTTTGGACAGCACAAACCCTGGGGAAAGAGTACTCATCACAAGTCCTGACACCTGGTTCTGGGATGGCTTTGCCTTTTTCTGTGTGACCTTAGGCACGTCACAGAGCCCCCATCCATTTGACTAGATTGTGTGAGCCCCAAGCCTCAGGGCTCCCTGGCTGGTCCTTCCACCCATCCACACTCCACAAACAGCGCCTTCATTAACCAGTGTTCAGTTGCTTCATACAAGTGGCCACCTGCTTCCTGCCTCCCCACCCAGACTGCCAAGTTCTACGGTCTGGGGCCTTTGTGGGCTGGCTGGCAGCTGGCAGAGCAGAAGACAGGTGCTTACCCACCGCGTGCTATTAAACACCAGCCTTGTTGCTTCCTATGTACAGGGATACACCTGAGGCTTAACTTGCTGGAAAAACAAAACAGCCACCAAACGAACCAACCAAATGTCCTGGGGCAAAACAAGGTACTAGGATGCTGTCATTTGTTTAAAAATAAGACAGAGAGGCAGAGAGCCTACTGCAGATAAAGGAGAGAGAGGAAAAGAGAACGGAGGAAAGGGAAGAGGAGAAGGGAGAGGAAAAAGGAAAGTACCCACCAGCAGTCACAGAGTGGGTACTTCCTGTTCCTCAGAAAATTACTATTTTATACACGGTCTCTCTCACTGCAGAGACAGCCCATAAATGACGGAGACTGGAGGTGGGGTGAGCCCATGTCCCCAGCACCTCCTGCCCCAGGCTCCAGCCCCACCCTGCCCATCCCCACCAACAGGCAGCCAGGCAGACACCCTCGGAAACTGTAGGAAACTGCAGGAAAGAGCAGAGAGAGAACAGGGAGAGAATGGCCTGAGAGAGGAGGTGTCACAAGAGGGCTCAGACAGAGACTGACAGGGCACCAAAGCTTTCAAGAAGCAAGTCTATTAGGCAGGCCGGCAGCAACACGGCAGACTCGAGTCCAAAGGCTGAGCCCCGAGAACAAAGGGGGCCTTCCTTGTATACCATTTAGAGCAGGTTACAGAAATGGGGTGTGGGGCGGGGGACAGCTTGTCCCATACATAGTCACATGCTATTTCATTGGCTGCTTTAACCTCTGGGGCGAGGGCACCCTTCTCTGGTCTCCAGGTAACATTCCCCAACTCTGGTTTTTCTTTGTTTCACTGTAGCACTCATCATCTCCCTTCCCCCTCCTTCCTGCCACCGAGGGACACTGGCCATCCTTTGAACACCCAGGAAGGTTTTGATGTGTTTTGATGACACATCCCTCGGGACAGGCTTTTGATGTTTCTGTTCTCTCTCCAAACGCAGTGCCTCTCAGGACTCAGAGGGGAGGCTGCTGCTGCCTGGTGGCTCACTGCCCGGGACAGAGCCTGCCTACAATGGAACCTGAGAACCCGGTTGGTCTGACTTCTAGTCCCAGCACCATCCTTCTAAGTGGCCATGTCTTGTGGCTGGTACTGTGCAGCCTCGGGAGGGGCTTGGTACAGGAGCCCGCTAGCTCTCCCATGGAGGGGGCCTCTCCAGATTGCTGGCAAGGCTTTGGAGCAGAGTCACTGACAATCCTGAGCCCTGGGAGAAAGATTAGAAGTGACCAGGCTTACATTTTTCAGATGTCTTTTTCTTATCTGTCAGGATTCTTCTTTGCTGACAGAGATATTAAGCTAGACAGAACACGTGGAGAAAATGAATATGAAGCAGAAGTTCTGAATAATAAGAAAAGGCGAGGACTGTGGGGAGAACAAGGAGCAGACAGGACAGGAGGAAATAAGGCCTTGGAGGGCCAGTCAGTCTCCTGGGATCTGGACTCCATGCCTTGGACTCTTCTGCCACCCTTGTCACCAGCTCTTCTACTCAAAGGCTGGGTTGGGGAAGGGGGCCCCTTTCTTGCTTTCTCCTCCCACTTTCTGCCTAGGGTCAGTGAAACCCACCGAGGCAGGTCTGACCATAGGGCCTGAGCCACTATAGAAACTTCTTTGCTGCCCCCATCCACAGTCCCTGCCAACATTAGGGACGGAGCCATTAGTCACTTTTACTCCTGAAGAAGGACTTAGGACCCAGGAAACAGAGTTAAAAAAACATTGTTTTCTTAGTATTGGTTAGTCCTTTAGAGAATGGTAAAGACCACATACCAGGCTCCATCTGAAGTCAGCCAGTCTTCCAGATGTACCCATAGGACAGCAATAGCTCTCATTTGTAATAAAGCCAGTTGAAGGATGGCTTCCATCCCCAGCCAGTGGGGACTGGTTAATCCATCAGTGGTCAGCCCACTCACTCACGGGTGGGGAATGCTGGCTTTGGGAGCCCTGTGACTCAAACCTCCGAGGGAAGTACGCCTTCAAGTGAGTAGGGGGCAAGGATGTTCCTCCAGCACTGTGGCGGTCTCCTCTTGCCTGAGTGTTAGAATCGCCCAAGGATTTTGAAACACTTATACATGCCCAGACTCCTCATCTACCCACCCCCCACCCCACTTAAATCCTGTTCAGATGAGACTAGTGGGCAGCCAAAGTTGAGAACCACTTCTGGGCAGAAATGTCCTGTGGGACTTCGAGACCAAGGGAGTGTTGCTTTGACATAAATTTTGGGGTGTGGAGTGGGATGGATAACAGCTGTAAGGCCCTGTCAATCTGTTACTCTTTGGTGTGAATTAGTTTGGGTCTCAATTCTTTTGTGGTGGCTGAGATCCAAGCATGGAAGGAAGGAGAGTTTTATGGCAAAGAAAGGAGAGAATGCATTGCTGGGAGGGCTGCAAAAGGGCCAGGCTGGTGTGCGACCAGTGGGCCTGAAACCTAACGTGCTTTCCAGCTTGCTCCCAAGTTGGCCCCACTGGCTGTCCCATTATGGAAGCGCTGCAGCTCTGAGTCAGACAGTGTCAGGATCCATGCACTGCCTCCTCGGGTCCTCATCGTGTCCTCTTTTCACAGCACTCACAGAAGGCCCTCTCCACTCCTGATTGTCTCTCTTGCTAGACAGATCATTCTTGAACTAAGCTGAAAGTCTCTTCCTAGAACTAAGCTGAAAGTCTCTTCCTGTAAGAAGAGACTTCCTATAAGAGTCAACCGGAAGCAAGACTTCAGAAAGAAGATTCTAGAGAAAACTGAATCTGGGGAGGAATGCAAGAGTCTGTCTGACCCTTAAAAAGAAATGCAAGTGTTTGTCAAGGACAAGGGCATAGTGACTTCTCCGAAGATTCTGGTATGGAAAAGGTAGAGAAAGCCCCCAGGAAACTCTACCTCAGCCACACCATCAAGAACAGTGATAAGTCATAGTGACAGATGTAATGAAAATATCATTTGACCTCTGCAATCTTCCTCCCCAAAGCCTGTATCTAGCCATAAGAAAAACATCAGGCGAACTCCAACAGAGGACATCCCTGACCAGCATTCAGCACTGTCAAGGTCACCAAAATGAGGTTAGTCTGAGACACTGCCCCAGGAAAAGCCATCTATGGAGACACAGCCACTGAACGCAACTTGAATGAGATCCCAGAACAGAAAATGGACATTTGGTGAAAACCAAGGAACTCTGAACACAGACTTCAGTTACTAATAACAGATTAGTGTCGGTTCATGAACTGTAACACATGTGTCATGCTAATGTGACAGGCTGATTTTCAGATAACTACAGAGAGGGGTGAGCGTGTGTGGGGATTTTCTGTACTACATGCTCAATATTTCAATAAATCTGAAGCTCTTCTAAAAAGCAAAGACTATTAGCAGAGAATAGAAAGGTGGTGGTCAGGGCTGAGTGAGAAGGCAGTTGGGAGGCAATGTCAGCCATCCAAGTTTTAACAATTCAAAAAGCAAGGTGAGTAAATTCTGAAGACGTTAATACAGGGTAAGACATATCTAACAGTATCTTACGCTGAAACCTTGCCAAGATCTTGTATGAAGTGCTCTTACCACAAAATAAAAATAACAGTAACAACAATGAGGTTATGTGTGTTTATTAGTCAAGTGGAAAAGAAAGAAGAACCACTGTCATCACAGTTGGACATCTCAACTGGGCTAGGAACTGCTACAGAAATGGGAAAATCCAATCAGCGTTTTAAGAGAAGAGGATCAGTTGGTCTTTCAAATATTTATTTCAACTAGACCTTGTTCCTGGCAATTGTACAAATATACATTGATGGGCTGTTGGCTTCATTCATAGAACAAATAGTTTTTTTGTTGTTTTAGTTTTTTGAGACAGGTCTCACTATGTAAGCCCAGGCTGGCCTCAAATTCCCAATCCTTCTACTTCAGTCTCCCAAGTGCTGAGATTACAGGTGTGCACAACCATGCCCAGCTTAACAAATAGTTTTGAAATACAGTCATCACTTAGTATAGGAAGGAGATTGGTTCCAGGACCCTCTGTGGATACCCAAAAATGACTGCTGCTCAAGTCCTTTACATGAAATGGCACAATATTTGCATTTATCCTAGGCACATTTAAATTGCCTCCAGATGAGTTATAATATCCAACACAATGTCAATGCTGTATAAATAGCTGTCATGCTGCATTGTTCAGGGAATAGTGACTAGAACAAATGCCTGCTCACTTTCAGTACAGATGTGACCATCCTTGGTCTAACTGCATAGTTCCCATGTAGGATGGGAGATGATCTGGAGAACCAGAGGGCCTGTGAGCCGGCAGGAGGCCAAACACCACTTCACTGACGTGAACTCAGCCTGGGGCTCAGCACACAGTAAATTCAAGTTTTGATTGTGTGAGCTTTCCAGAATTTTCTTCCTGAACACTTTTGATCTGAGGCTAGATGAATCCATGGATTTGGAATTTGTGGGTAAGGCCCAGCTTCACTGTATAAACTTGGAGCTAAGTTTTTCTTTTTTGGGGGAGGGGGAGTTACACAGATCAGTAGAATGGGACTTTTGCCAACCACGTATCCAGAAATCCTGCATTTCATTGATTTTAAGACACACATTGGCCAGGCACCAGTGGCTTATGCTTATAATCCCAGCTACTCAGGAGGAAGAGATCAGGAGGATTGTAGTTCGAAGCCAGCCCAGGTAAATAGTTCTCAAGACCCTATCTCAAAAAAAACCATCACAAAAAAAGGCTGGTGGAGTGGCTCGAGTTCAAGCCCCAGTACCACACCAAAAAAAAAAAAAAAAAGACACACGTTGGAAAAGCTGCCACATCTCTGAAACTGGAGAGCACCTTACAGTTGGCCAGGACTGCTCATGTTGGCACCCTCAGGGGAGAGGTGGAGGACTGTTCTACAGAAATGGCCCTTAATTTCCACTTACATATCCTCAAAAAGATTATAATACAATTCAGTATGGAAACAAAAGACAGTGTGTATGCAGAACAGCACTGGAAATGAGGCGGTGGTATAAATTTGGTAGTAGTACAACAAATACTTGTGTTTAGAAAAATGGCAGCTTTTTTGTAAATATGAAATCATTCCAAAATTAAGTTTATTTTGCTAAAAGACATCCCAAGCAATTTTTTTTTTGTGGGACTGGGCCTTGAACTCAGGACTTTAGTACTTGCAAAGCAGGTGCTCTGCCACTGAGACACACCTCCAGTCCATTTTGCTCTGGTTATTTTGGAGATGGGGGCCTCATGAACTATTTGCCCAACTAGTCTTGAACCAAGATTCTCACATTCTCTGTCTCCCAAGTAGCTAGGATTTTAAGCATGAGCCACCAGCACCTGGCTTTTTTTTTTTTTTTTTGAGATACTGGGGTTTGATCTCAGGGCTTACACTTTGAGTCACTCCACCAGTCCTTCTTTTGTGATGGTTTTTTTTTCGAGATGGGATCTTGTGAACTATTTGCCTGGACTGAGTTTGAACTTCTATCCTCCTAATTTCAGCCTCCTGAGTAGCTAGGATTACAGGAGCCTGGCTCTTTATTTGGCTCTTGATTCAACTAATTTCAAAATGATGATGGAGGGCTAGCACAGTGGCTTGTGCCTGTAATCCCAGACACTCAGGAGGCAGAGATTGGGAGGATCAAAATTCGATGTGAGCCTGGTCAAAAAGTTAGCAAGACCCCTACTTCAAACAATAAGCCGAGCATGGTGGAACACAGCTGTGATTCAGGAGGGGTAGCTAGGAGGCTCCTGGTCTGAAGCCAGCCTTGGGCAAAAAATTTGAGGCCCTATCCAAAAACAAACTAAAGCAAACAGGACTGGGGGGTGTGGTTTGAGTAGTAGAGACCCTGCCTAGCAAGCTCAGGACTGAACACTCGATGCTATTAAGGAGACATCACTTATCTGCACCTGCAAGGATGGCATCGTAGTTTTGCTTTTTAAAAAGGTACACATAGGTGCCTCAAAAAAAATGAAACACGGATCCGGGCATGGCGGCTCATACCTACAATCCCAGCACTCAGGAGGCTGAGGCAGGGGACTTGCAAGTTCAAAGCCAGTCTGAGCTACATAGTGAGACCCTATCTCAAAAATAAATAAATAAATAAAAGTTAAACATGGAATTATCATGGAGCCCAGGAACCTCACCCCACTCTGAGTGTATACACAAAAGAATTAAAAACAGGGTCTCAAAGAGCTTTTTGCCCACGCTTGCTCATAGTCCAAATGCCCATCGGCATTTGGCAGAACACACCCCCACCCTTCCACACACTGGGATATTATTCAACTTTAGGAATGAAGAGAATTCTGACACAGGCTACAACCTGGATGAACCGTGAGGACATTCTGCTTAGGGAAATAAGCCAGTGACAAAATGGGAAATACTGGAGGGGGAGGAGGAGGGAAGGGTGGACTGGGGGAGAAATGGCCAAACAATGTATACACATGTGAATAAATGAATAAACAATAAAAATGATCTGTGCATCTGAGGTCCCTAGAACAGACAAGTTCACCGAGACTGATGGGGATGGGGACACAGCTGCATAAATGTGCTGAACACCCACCGCTGCATTGTACACAGAGCACAACGTGTAAGGGTCACATGGTACATTTTACATTGTGTGTGTTCTGCTGTGATAAAATACAGTCCCAATCTTTTAGAGACACATGCTGAGGTACCCTGCAGATGACATCTGTGAAATGCACTTTAGAATTACCAGAAAGTGGGAGAGGTGGATGGGGGTGAAGACAAGATAGGACTGGCTCTGAGCTGATGAGATGACTGTGGGAGCTGGATAATGGGGACCTGGGGGTTCACAATCCTATTCCTCTATTTTTGTGTATATTCAAAGTTTTGTTTGGGGATTTTTTTTTTTTTTTTGGTGGCACTGGGGTTTGAACTCAGGGTCTCACACTTGCTAGGCAGGCGCTCTACCACCTTTTGCGATGGGTTTTTTGGAGATTAGGTCTCATGACCTATTTGCCTAGGCTGGCTTCAAATCATGATCCTCTTGATCTCTGCCTCCTGAGTAGCTAGGATTACAGGTGTGAGCCACTGGTGCTGGCCTGGGTTTTTGGTGGTGGTGTTGTTTCTATTTATATTCAAGGGCTCGAACTTGCTAGGCAGGTGCTCTACCATTTGAGCCATTCCCCCAGATCTTTTTTGCTTTGTTATTTTTCAGGCAAAATCTCACATCTTTGCCTGGGTCTACCTGGACTGTGATCCTCCTACCTATGCCTCTTGAGTAGCTGGGATTACAGACATGAACCACTATACCCAGCTTGTTTTTTGAAATGGGATCTTGATAACTTTTTGCCTGGCTGGCCTTGAACTCAGTCCTATCAATCTCCATCTTCCAAATAGCTGCAATTACAGGTACAACCACTGCAAAGTTTTGCATAAGAAAATCACATTTGGTCTGGTGGAGTGGCTCAAGTGGTAAACCACCTGCCTACCAAGCATGAGGCCTTGTGTTAAAACCCCAGTACCACCAAAAAGAAAAAGAAAAGAAAATCACAGTAACAAAGGAGATGAAGTCAGCCTCAGTTTCCCCACTGAACCTGACTCAAGGAGCTTACGCATTTCCAGGGATAGCAAGGTGAGTTTGCCCATGACTGTGTGGCAAGCACCCTGGCACATCAAGGAGGGACAGAACCACAGAACAGAGAGAGCAACCTACGCAGAGGAGCACATCTGAGTCACCCAAACACATGGATTGGAATCTTCGCCCAGTAAGTGGATTGGGGTGGGGGGAGGGAAACCTCCAGGCAGAGGAAGTGACCCTTGGCCCCAGCATTGCTGAGTTACCCCATCTTTGTCCATTATCTTCCCTGATCTCCCCCTCATTTTGAAGCCACTTTCTTGTCGCTGGTCTCCACAGCAAGTTGAGCAAGGTGGGCGGGGGGGGGGAAGGAATGTTGACCATTCTGGAGAAAAAGGTGCAGCTGGGGAATGGGGTGTGGGGTGGTGAGAATGGGGTGTTCACAAAGACGCTGGCCAGCCCAACATCCAGTAGAACTGGGGCCAGGATATTCTAAGAAGGAACATTCAAGCACTGCTGAATGGACACCTGGCTTCTGCTCTGGAGGTCACTTGCGGTGACTCGGCTGTGCCACTCTCTCTCCAAGCCTACATCCAAGGGAAAGATGACAACCAGATGAGACCCAGGGCTTGTAGTTCTTTGACTCCATTCCCTCTCTTCCAGGAAGAAAATTCCTGAAACCACTACACACAAAAAGCTCCTTTCCTTCCAAACCCCAAGGAGAGGCAGAAAAGAAAGGAGCAAGGCTGGCAGGCCAGGGCCTGATGCAGGGATGGGTCACATCCGAGGGTGGTGTAGCCTGGCCCCGGGGATGGGCAGGCCTGGCTCTCTACCCCGGGGGAAGTGACTCGCTAAGAGCCAGCTGCACAAGCTCAAGCAGGGAGAAGAGCCTGCCTTGTCTCCAGCTCCACTTTTCCTTTTTGTCCCCTGACCTTGAACATTGACCTCTTGAATGGGGCCTTTTGGGGAGTGTGGATCCCTGGGTTCTGGATTACTTTGGGGTGATCTCAGAAGGTGCTCAGCTACCTGCTGTGGGGTTCCTGAGTCATAGAATGAGTCCACTCTGGCCCCAACCTGTGGCAGTGTGACTAGCTGCTCTGTGAGGATTTTTCTTATTTGTCTTACTCATCCTGGTTACCCCTCAGGAAAATTACTTGGCAAAATAAGTGATTCCAAGGAACGTCTCTCTGTTTAATGCTGAGATGGTGGTTCCTCTGTTTTGATGCTCACAAAGGGGCATTTGCCCAAACGGTGACTGGCTTTCTCCCCTGAAACTGTAGGTGGCATTTGCCATGATGCTAAGAGCTGTCTGAATACTAAAAGAATCTCAATTCTGAGGGCTGAGCATGGTGGCTCATGCTTGTAATCCCAACTACTTTAGAGATCAGGAAGATCATAGTCCAAGGCTACCCCAGGCAAAAAGTTAGCAAGACCCATCTCAACAAACAAGATACTCTGGATGCATAGGTAGTAGGAAACGGTCCCAAGACAGCCCTGGGCAAAAACAAAAGAACTTATCTGAAAAATAACTAAAGGAACAAGGTGGGGGAAACTGGAAGTGTGGCTTAAGTGGTAGAGTACCTGCCTTGCAAGTTTGAGGCCCTGAGTTCAAGTCTCAGTTTTATGAACTACCTGCAAAGCAAAGCCTCAGAAAAGCTCCATGAGTCAGACAGTTGTTCCTTCTTCTCTTTGTTCAAACCAGATAAAGTCCTGGCCAAGCAGACTCCAATCAGTCCCATGATGTCAGTCATGGTCAGAACCTGGTGTGGCCCCACATGGCCTCATTTTGGAGCCAGGAGCCCTGTCCTCTTTTTTTTCTTTTTCTTTTTTTTTTTTGGGAGTCACTAGGACTCAAACCCAGGGCCCCACCCATGCTGGGCAAGTGCTCTACCCCTGAGTGGCACTCCGGCTCCTGTCTCTTCTTAAAATGAACAGTGCAGTCATCCTTCAGGGTCACAAGGTTCAAGGACTTCTGGGGTTGGGGTGCCAGGTTAGCAGGGCAACCCATGTGTTCCTCAGCCAGGTGAGGTTATTAATTCCACAACTGTTTATGAACACAGGCTGTGTCCATGCCCCCTCTCCAACACCAGGGACATGGAATGAATTGAACAGCTGGCACTCTCAGGTTTGAATGAGATTGTGAACAAGCTCACTTCAGACTTCTCCTTCCAAAACGCTCCCCACCATCTCCATGGCTTCCACCCCCACCGCGGTGATACCCACTCCTGTCCTGCCAACCCCGCCTATGGCAAAGGCAATCTCAGCTCTTTACTGTGCCTAGCACTACGCTAAATGAGCTATGTAGACTGATGGTATTGGTGTTTTCAGCACCCTCGGAAGGACACCCTCTCACAACCCCAGCTCACAGGTGAGGAAACTGAGGCACATGGATGAAGGGGGTTGCACAAGCTAGCAAGTTGCAGAGCCAGTACCTGAATGTAGGACACCTGGCTGCAAAAATCCACATTAGTAACTGCTGGCCATTCCATCTCACTCATCTAGGTCAGGTTCATTTGCCAGTGAATTACCTTGGTCTGCTCTTCCTTACAAATTCTATAGCATTGAACACACCTCCTATGCTTGCCTTAGGGTGAAATTCAGTTCCAAGTGACTGGAGGCTTTTTTAAAAAGTAAGGTGTGGTGGCACCTGTCATCCCAGATGTACAGAAGGTGGCTATTGGAAAGATTGCAGTTTGAGGCCAGCCAAGGCAAAAAAGTTATTGAGACCCCCATCTCAACAGAAAAAGCTGGGCATGGTGGTACATGACTGTCATCCCAGCTACTGTGGGAAATGTAAATAGGAGGATTATGAAGCAGACCAGCCCAAGGGAAAAAAGCAAGACCCTATCTCAAAAATAACCAATGCAGAAAGGGCTGGAGGCATAGCAAGGGCAAAGCCCTGAGTTCAAAACCCAAAACCACCAGAGAGAGAGAGAGAGAGAGGGGGAGGGAGAGAGAGAGAGAAAGAGAGAGAGAGAAGCTCATTGCCTGCTCAGTTGCAAATCCAGGTGGGTATCCAGGGACTGGTCTGTCACCCCATGCAGGCTCCTTCTCCAATCTGCTCAGCTCAGCTGTGGGTGATTCCACTGCACCTGGAAAGCACAGGTACACCCGGCTCTGGAGCATGCCTGTGTCAGCCAAGTACTATTATTATTTGGGGCTTTCATCACTAGAAGCAATGGCTCCATGTGATTTTACTCCACCCTCTGCTCCCTCAGGAGGGAAGGTGACCACAGACTTCCGAGCCTCCACTGTCTAGTAGACCATATATTTTATGACTCAATCGTCTAGATGCTGGGCTCTGTAAGTCTGTACCCATCACTCTGGGAGTCCCTTGCCTCTCATTTGGGCTGGACCTCTCTTTCCTGTGTCCATACACTAAGAAACCAGGAAAGCTAAAACATCACTGGGCTGGCCCCTTCCAAAGGCTGGGCTCCCCCAATCCTGTGTCTTTGTAACTTGCAGATGTGCGTACATATTTCAACTGCAAAAAAAAGTTCTCTCCATTACACTTTCCCCTGTGCACTCAGCATTGAGTGGTTGTTGGGCTAAGGGACTTGCATCAAAGTGTGGTGGGAAATATTTATGTAATTCACAATTATGTTCACATATAGTTAAGTTGTTGTTTGTCCTTCACCTTGTAGTAATGACTTTGATAAATTCTCTTTCCGCCCACCGGGCTGACTCACCAGGTGAGGTGACCGGAAGGAGCAAGACAGAGATGGAATCACTTGAACCTGTCCTACAGTGGCCCATGCCAAAAGGAGTGAGGAAAGGCATAAAATTGGAAGTGTGCAGAGCCAGAAGAGGATAGTTTGTGGGAAATTCTTCCATAAAATAATATCAATGCACTGAATCGTTTTGATATTTATATTTAATAGAAATCACACAAGTTGAATTTGTAAGGATTCCTAAATTTGTAGGCAAATGAATGGAATGGCTCTATGAACGGTGAGGGTTTCTGTGTGAATCCACATTGTATGCACCCCAACAAATCACTTGTGTCTTACCTGATACAATCTTGCAAAATGACCAGAAGAAAGGAATGAAATACAACCATACCAGGCAGTTAATGGGAAAGATATTATGTTAATCTGTCTGGATTTTATGACATTTTTGATTTCAATGTTTTTTCAAATTTGTAATTTGTTGCAATTTCTTTTCTCATTCCAAATAATCACTTTCATACCCAATCGTTTTTACTTGTAACTTTGTATTCTTTCTCTTCAAGTGGATTAAGGTCAGCCCCTGCAAACCTGTATTCACTCCTCCCTGTGTTTGGTATATTTCTTGTTTTGGTTTTTCTTTTTTTTTTGGCAGAGGGATGGGTATTGGAATTTGAATTCAGGGCCTTCACCTTGAGCCACTCCACCAGTCCTTTTTTGTGATGGGTATTTTTTTTGATAGGGTCTCGTGAACTATTTGCCCAGGCTGGCTTTGAACCTCGATCCTCCTGATCTCTGCTTCCTGAGTAGCTAGCATTACAGGCATGAGCCACCAGCACCTGGTGTATTTCTTGTTTTAATGGAATACATCCCCAATATTTGCCAGAGAAAAGGTGTATGGGAGTCTTTAATTTTTTTTTTTTAGCAGCTCTGGGATTTGAACTCATGGTCTCACACTTGCTAGGCAGGTGCTCTTACCACTTGAGTCACTCTGCCAACCTTTAAATTTCTTATAGGTCTTGGATTTCTAAAAGTGTCCTTTTCCTACCTTATCACTAAATTAGTATCTTCGCTGAGTATAGAATTCTAAGTTGGAAGTTGGCTTTCTCCAGAATTTTGAAGATATTGTTTCATTGTCTTCTACTTTCCAGTGTTTGCTCTTAAGAAATCCAAAGTTGTTTTGATTTTCTTTTCTTTTTTTCCTTTTGGCATCACTGGGGTTTGAACTCAGGGCTTCACACTTGCCAGGCAGGCATTCTACCATTTGAGCCACTTTGCCAGCCCTTATTTTCCTGTCTGTGAGACCCATTTGGAAGCTATGGAATCTTCCCTTGTTCATAGATATATGAAATGTCACCACAATGTGGCTTGGTGTGAGCCTATTGCTCAGGGCACTCCATGAGACTTCAGATTTGGAAACTCATGTCATTACTGCCTGGAAAATTTCTTGAATGATGTCATTGAAGACATCATTGTTTCTGCTGCTCTCTCTCTTTTTAAGGAACATAGCATTCACGATGTGTCAAAGCTTCTAAATTGTCCCGCCAATTTTCTTTTTTCCTCGTCCTCCTCTTCCTTCCTTGTTTGTTTTTATGGTTTTTGAGACAGGGTCTTGCTGTGTCACTCAGTCTGGCCTGGAACTTGCTGTGTACCCCAGGTTGGCCTCAAACTCATGATCCTACAGCCTCCTGAGTGCTAGGATTATAGGTATGTACCACCATGCCTGGCCTCTCTTTCTCTTTATCTGTCTGTTTATTTTACTTTTTGGCACTCTCAACACTTCTATTTATTCATTTGTTTATTTTGGAGATTAAACCTAGGATTTTGCACATGCACTCTACCACTGTCACACTTTTTCTTTTCTCTCTCTCTCTCTCTTTTTTTTTTTTTTTGGTGGCACTGGGGGTTGAACTCAGGGCCTCACACTGAACTCAGCACCTAGGCAAGTGCTTTACCACTTGAGCCACTCTACCAGCCCTTTTTTGTGATAGGGTTTTTCGAGATAGGGTCTCGTGAACTATTGAACTATTTGCCTGGGCTGGCTTCGAACCTCAATCCTCCTGATCTCTGTCTCCTGAGTAGGTAGTGTTACAGGCATAAGTCACCCTCACCTAGCTCCTCTTTTTTTTTTTTTAAGTACTTACTATCACTAAATTTTCTCCCAAAACTTGCGTATTTCCCTGAGTGTTAATTTTTCATTACATCCTGCTCCTGCTTCATAGACACAACTCTGTCTTCTATATCTAAGAAATTCTATATCTAAGAAGTTACTAATTATTTTTGTGTGACTTTGCTTTTTTTTTCTTTCCTCCTTTTGTATAGTCTCTTTCCTCCACATTACTTTTTTGTTTGACTGGTTTTTTGTTGTTGTTATTGCTTTTTTTTTTCCTTTTTCCTTTTTTTTTTTTTTGTGGTTCTAGGATTTGAACTCAGGGCCTACACCTTGAGCCGCTTCAACAGCTGTTTTTGTGCTGAGTATTTTTGAGATAGAGTCGCAACTACTATTTGCCTGGGCTGGCTTCCAACCAAAATCCTCCTGATCTCTGCTTCCTGCATAGCTAGGATTACAGGCGTGAGCCACTGGCATCCAGTGTCTGAGGTCAGATTTAAAAGTGAGAGTTGAAATGGCTGTGTTGGTAGGCTTATCAGCCAGGAGGCCTGTGGTGGACAGGCCTCAGCCTATTGATACAGGTCAGGGTCTTCCCTCTTGGCTACTCAGAACCCCCTGCTGCCCCCCAGGAGGATTCTCCCATGGCCAGTGTGGATGATGAAGCGCCTTTGTCCCATTCTGGGAGACAGGTTGGGCAGGCAGCTGGGGCTCTCAGCATTCAGAATGCATCTCCTCCCTGTAGCTACCTATTTTCTGAATGTTGCCTATGGTATTGGTCCTGGGTTCCATCCCCAGCACCCAAACAAACAAATGAGTAAATAGAAATGTTGGAAGCACTCCCAGAAGGCATAGCCCTCAGCCCAGCTCCCTGGGCTTCAGTATCTCCAGGAAACAACACTCAGACTTCTGCCAGGGCAGGAGGGGCAGTGCCCAACCAGGAAGGAGGCAGAAGGGCCCAAGGATCTAACAACAGCACTTCTCAAGCCACTTTCTCCCAACCTGCCTTGTTTCAGCTTCTCCAGTGAAAATCCCCTCCAGTTCCAGAACTGGAATTACCATTTCCTGAGGGCTTTTTTTTTTTTTAAGGGCTCCATGGTGTCAATCACGTTATTTCAAACTCTCTCTGCTGCAGTAGAGTTAAGATGACTCTACACTCATCCATCTGCTTTCTAGATTCCAAGATGCCTTTGTTCTTGTCTTCTCTGATCTCCCCCCCCGTGTGGCCTAATGCACTTTTTTTTTTTCAATGCTGTGGATCAAATCCAGGGCTTTGGACATATTAGACTCTACCACTGAGCGATTGCTCTGTACTTTTCTTTTTCTTTTTGTGGTACTGGGGTTTGAACTCAGGGCCTTCACCTCGAGCCACTCCACCAGCTCTTTTTCAGTGAAGTTTCTTCTTCCGAGATAGGGTTGCATGAACTCTTTCCCCAGGCTGGGCTTTGAATTTCGATCTTCCTGATCTCTGCTTCCTGAGTAGCTAAGATTACAGGCCTGAGCCATTAGCACCTGGCTTCTTATACACTTTTTAAATTCCTATTTTGTAGCCTTTATAAAATGGTTTCATGAGAAATCAAAAAGTCTATGCTAAAACTCACCTGTTAGCCCAGCACAGTGGCTCACACCTGTAATCCTAGCTACTCAGGAGGTGGAGATCTGGAGGATCAAAGTTCAAGGCTTACCTGGCAAACAGTTCTCAAGACCCCATCTCAACTGATGGCTGGGCATAGTAGAGCATGCCTCTTATCCCAGCTGTGCTGGAGGCGTAAATAGGGAGGTAATAGTCGAGGCCAACAGGGGCATAAAGAGAGACACTGTCTCAAAATACCCAACACACTAAGGATGTAGTTTAGAGCACTTGCCTATCATGTGCAAGGCCCTAGGTTGGGTCCTCAGTACTCCAATGATAATAATAATAACACTGTAAAAAAATGCAAAAGGGGTGTGGGAGTGGCTCAAGTGCCTACTAAACACAAGGCCCTGAGTTCAAACCCCAGTACTAAAAAAAAAAACAAAACCTCACCTCTGATTTTGTCATTCTTCTCTGGCAACAGATTATAGGTGCCTGGATTTCCTTCCAGATCAGAAATGAGCTTTCAACTCACTCCTCCTGGTCAGTCATGTTTGTGAAGACAACACTTTCTCCATCCCTTAACAAAGCTTTGATCATGCTCCACTCCCAGACCAGGATGGCTGAGGACATCTTGTCTGCAGCGCAAAGGATGCCAAAATGCTTCCATTATTCTCAGCTCTGTGTCTTTGCTGCCATTGTCTGGACATCGCGCATATTTCACATCTCATTCTCATGCCATTTTCAGAAAGTCAGTGTCAACTAGCCCAAGGAAGCCAGTTAAGCAGTCTGGAGAAACGAGATGGCAATGAGATACTGTGTCCCTTGGGCTTCACTTGTCAAGCAATAGTTCAGATAATTTGAATTCAGCACACTACTCTTTTCTTATTGTGGTGGCAGTGATTGTTGCCTATGTGGAAACAGTGGTGCTATGGATGCTAGGGAGAGCTGCTGAGATACAAGCATCTCCTTAGAAGAAAAGACAAAAATCTATATTTGTCCTTTGGTCAGCCCATTTTTTTTTTCGGTGGTAATGGGATTTGAACTCAGGGTGTCACACTTGCTAGGCAAGTCCTCTACTACTTGAGCCATGCCCCAGCTCTTTTTTTGTGTTGGATATTTTGGAGACAAGGTCTCAAGAACTGTTTGCCAGAGCTGGTTTCAAACCTGGATTCTCCTGATCTCTGCCTGAATAGCTAGGATTATAGGCGTGAGCCACTGGTGACCATTAGCATGAACATTTTTAAAGGGTGTTTAGATTTTTCTCTAGACATTTTGATTTGCCCTCAATTCAATGGGAATAAGCAAGGCCCTCCCTACTTTTCTCAGTCTCTAGACCTCAGTTTTCCATAGATCTGCTTGATGGAAGTGGACTAGAACTTGTAGTCTGGAGGGGACCCTCTAGGTAAGGCTGTAGGTGGAGTCACACCCCAGAGTGCACATCTCTGTTCCCCTGGATGGGCTGGGGGCTCCCAGAGGGTGGGGTTTGCTTTATTCTCCTCACTGAAGACAAAGAGAAGAAAGAGGGATGGAGCTCCCAAGGTATGACTTCTCACCTGTTGATAATAAGGGGTAGAGCCATGCAGAGAGGCTCGGTTTTCCTAGAAATTAAAGAGAAGTTGGGTTACACTGTAGACGGATGCTGACACATGTGCCTTGGTGCCCATCCCAGGCCTCCCAGGTTGTTCTGGGTGATGCTGGCCCAGCCTCTGGCTACCCATGGGCACAGGTAGCCCCAAGGGGTCACAGAGTCATTTTGGCTGAACTGTGGTCTGCCAGCCAGGAGCTCGTGAACCATCCACCATCTTTCCCTGTGGCCCAAGACTTTTTGGATGGCCTAAAGGATGGAAGGAAAACCATGGGACTTCTGAAGCCAGAGGCAGGGAGCACCACTGCAGCTGGGGGTAGGAATGGCGCCCAGTGCTGTGGACTTTGCAGACTATCATGTGACTTGAATGTCTCACACCCAGGGTGCACACACTCCATCCCATACTCATTCCATTCACAGCTCAACAAGGGGCATGCACTATTCACAGCTCATTGCGTAGGCACACACTGCTCCCTCCTCACAGCTCAACTAAAGGGCCAATGGGTCTGTTTAGGTTTCTTCTCTTGCCCCTTTCCAGTTGCATGCATTCATTCACTCTCATTGTTCTTCAAAAACTCAACACCCTGCACTTGGTGGTGCAGCTCAGTGGTAGAGCGCTTGCTCAGCAAGTACAAGTCCCCAGCATCAAAGTAAATTAAAATTCAACAGAGTAACTCGGTTGGTGGCTGCAGGCTCACAGTCTGGAGAGGAGCAACCTCAGCGCTGCTTTATTATTTTGTTTTGTTTTATTTCCTGACAGTACTAGGATTTGAACTCAGGGACTCACGCTTGCATTTGAGCCATACTCCCAGCCCTTTTTTGCTTTCGCTATTTTTCAGGTAGGATCTGACTTTTTTTTTGCCTGGGCTGGCCTGGATCGGGATCCTTCTGCTAATGGCCTTCTGCATAGCTGGGAGGAAACCCACTGTGCCACCACGGCCCCAGCTAGGTGGTGATCCTCCTGTTCTCTGCCTTCCGAGAGGCTGGGATTATAGCATGACTCTCTGCGCCTGATCCAGCACTGGCTTTAAAATCCAGCAACACTCAGCCCAAGGCAAGCAAGCAAAGCAAGCAAAGGAAGCAATGGCTTAGGGACCTTCAAATATGACTCTCCTCCAGAACGAGGCACACCTAGATGCAAAGGGAAGTCGGATTGGTTTCCCCTTGTCTTCTTCTTGGGAAGGAGAACTAAAGCCCGGGAAGTGGGGAACAAGCCCGCCCCAAGGCCGCAGCGGTTAGCAAGCGAACCCAGCACCCCCGCCCGGGGTGCTCCCTTGGGCGGGAGAAGTGGTGGCCTAGGCAGGAAGGGGAGGAGGACAGGGAGGAAGCAGCCGCCAGGTCAGCGCTCTCCAGCTGCGCAGGGCGGGGCCTGGCTGTCGCCTGCGCGCAGGTGAGCGAGCTGGGGCGGAGTGCAGCTCACCTGGTGCCCGGCTGGGCGCCCACAGCCGCTGCTCCGAGCACCCGCCACAGTCGCTTTCCCCACCCCGAGGCCGAGGCGCCCTATAGCCATGGCCGGCCTGAGCTGCAGGGTCACAGTGGCACTGCTGGGGGCCCTGCTGCTGGGTGCCGCGCGTCTGCCGCGTGGGACAGGTAAGTGCGGGGCTCAGCGTGCGGGTGGCGCCCAGTGGAGGAGGTGGCTCGCCAGCCCGCGCCGAGCGGCTAGGGTGCGGAGGGACTCCGGGTGCGGAGGTTGTACAATGGAGTGTCGCAGTTGGGATGCTTCGGGGACACGGCGTCCCCAGGACAGCGAGGCTTCTGCGCGCGCCTTGTCGGGCGCAGTTGCCAGTGTCCTTCTGGATTGGAGCAACCCGCCCTGGCTGGGCACAGCTCGTGGCACGTGGGAGTGTCCCCACCTGGCGCCTCGCGGTTCCCAAGGACAAGATGACGGAAAAGGAGGAAAAAACACTCTGCTTTCGAGTCCCAGGGGACCTTCGCGCCCCAGAGCTCGCTTTGCTGGGATTCTCGGGGTCACCCAGGCAGCTGGTGAAGATAGCTTCCCTTCCAGGCTCACCCCTACCTGGGCTGGGAAACGGCAAGAAATCTGGTTGGATGTCCCGATTTCCTGCCAAACCACCTTGTTACCGGTCCCCACGCTCCTTTCCCCTCTCTGAAGTTCTGGATCTTTAATTCAAAATGAAAGCGCCAGGTAGACATGTCTGCGTCCCGGAGGTGGACATTTCCCCACCCCTTGCACCTCTGGGTAGTGGACTTTGACTGCTGGAGGGGTAGTTCCGAGAATTGTGTCAATTTCCAGAAGTTCCGGATGGGAGGAGGGCCAGGTCCCAGAAACCTGAGAGCCAGTGGGGACGTGCCCTGTAGGCCCTGAAGGAATTGAGACGTGGTAAATAACTGTTGTCTTCATGTAAGAACTTGATGTGAGGCCTTTTTGAGACTAGATCAGATTTTCATGTTTTAAAAATAGAGCTATCTAGGAAATGGTTTGGGTCTTCGTTGTCATTTTTGCACCTAAAGGGGAGTAGGTAGATGAATTGTGGTAGATTAAATCAAGGAAGAAAACCAAACGGATGAGGTGCAGGGCGTCAACATGACAGCCATCATTATAAATACATGGCAGGAATGCTTCCTGGTTCCTTTTTTGCAAGGAGGTGACATTGCTGCACAGTAGACAGAAAACTTAATACCTCATTTAAGACGCTATCTGTATCTTTACTGTGCTTTCTTAGTACTGAATTTTCAGAATTCTTTTTGAAGAAAGAAAAATCAGTTTAAGAATTTAAAAATTGAGCTGTACATAGTGGCTCATGCCTATAATCCTAGTTACTCAGGGAGGTAGACATCAGGAGGCTCTCTGTTCAAAACCAACCGCACGTAAAAAAGTTCGAGACACCCCATCTCAACCAATAAAAGCAGGGCGTGTTTGTGCATGCCTGTCATTCCAGCGATGCAGGAAGCATAAATATGAGTCCAGGGGCACCTGGACATAAAAGTGAGATTTTTTTTGGAAAAGTAACTAAAGCTAAAAGGTCTGGGGGTGTGGCTCAAGTGGTAGAGTGCCTGAGCACAAGGCCCTGAGTTCAAACCCCAGTCCTGCAAAAAAAAAGAAAGAAAGTGGTTTAGTGAGACTGTGTGGGAAAAGTGTGTGCCTTCCACTGCTGGAGCTGCACTGAAACTCTGGAAAATGTTTTGAGATGTTTCTGGTTTTCTGTGATAACAGTCCAGAACTTCCCCAGTGAGAATATGGTGTCAATCATGATGGGAAAGACAGCCCATCCTGAACTGGCTTCTGTGACACATCTGGGTTTCCGTGTGACCCTGGGAGGCTGCCGTTTTGGTCTGCAGTAGCTCCTCTAGAATCCCTTCCTTTTGGGAAGTTCTCAAATGGCCAACCTCTGTGTCATGGTTCGCTGTATAAATACCAGGAACTTTCCTGACTCACTTTCTTATTCTGTGACCTGTCAACGTGGTGGGGCCAAACCGAGGGCTTTTGTGGTTGGAGCAGAATTCAGCAGTGCACCTGAAGTTTTGAGCTCTATCTGATTAGTAAAGTCACTTTTGTCTGTCCTGAAAAGATGGACAGAACCAGAGCCCTGGCAGAGTCAGTGTGTTTGATAAATCTTTCAACTTCCTTAAGAAAGACTTGGCAGAGTGGAAATGAACTTGGTGTCACCACAGAGCAAAGAGTACAGCTTGCATTTTAGTGGGGTGTGTAGACACTTCTGTATTCCCACCAGCTCCCGTTTCCAGGAGTGAAGTACTGGTTAGATTAGAATCTGGTTAAAAAGTCAAGTTGGTTGGTTTCCAAGAACCCACCCAGATACTGGACCAGTGCCCCCATTCCTGTGCCATTGTTTCTCCCAACAGTGGGAACAGACGGATCAAATGATGTGTTGCTCACCTCCGTGAGTGTGTGCATTCGTCACTCCGGATTCGGGGAGAGCTGGCGGCTGTTGTCTGGAATGTGTAACTGGCGGGGCCCTGAGCCCCACCGGCCCTGCCCCGCAGCCCGCAGGGTGGCCTGAGCTGAGTCAGAGGAGCTGGCTCTTCTGCCTGTCTCAGAGGTGTGCTTGGGGCTCCCCGCTCAGCCCCAGGGTTCACCCTGGGTGCTGCCATGCTGGCTGTGATGGCTGAACCCCATCTACATACATGTTTCTGGGGGTTCTCTCTGGCTAGCAATGTAAGGGAAGGAAATTAAAACTAATAATGTGAAATAACATAGAGTTATTGTTGAAAAAATGGTCGTATATATAACCGAAATATTCAGTGTGTGTGTGTGTGTGTGTGTGTGTGTGTGTGTGTGTGTGTGTGTAAATAAATCAAAATAGCTTTGGCTAGTCCCCTGTTGTTGGATACTTAGGGTGCTTCTAGTTTTTCCTGTTAAAAAATAGAACATGCTCAACAATTGGGGATTGCTCACACTAAGTTTGGTAAGTCTGTTCAGTAAACAGGTATTAAGAATTACGTAGTGAGACTGGGTACAGTGGCTCACATCTGTAATCCCAGCTACTTGGCTACTCGAAATTCAAAGAGTTTGAGGCCAGCTTGGGGAAAAAGTTAGCAAGATCCCACCTCAAACAGTAGTTGGGCACAGTGGCGTGCATCTATGTGGGAGGCATAAATAAGAGGATCAAAGTTCAGAGCATCCTGGGCAAAAAGTGAGACCCTATCGCAAGACAACTAAAATCTGTAAAGCAAAAGGATGAGCTGGGCACCGGTGGCTCATGACTGTAATCCAGGCTACTCAGGAGGCAGAGATCAGGAGGATCTCGGTTCGAAGCCACCTGGGCAAAAGGTTCACGAGACCCTATCTAGAAAAACCCCTTACAAAAATAGGGCTGGTAGAGTGGCTCAAGGTAAAGGCCCTGAGTTCAAGCCCCAGCGCCACCAAAAAAAAAAAGGATCAGAGTCATGCCTCAAGTGGTAGAGCGCCTGCCTAACAAGTGCAAAGCCCTGAGTTTCAACTACAGAACAGCCAAAAGCAAAGCAAAATAAAAACAAAAAGCAAAAGAATTACTAGTACAGGGAGCACTCTCTCTTGGAATCCCCTCCAAGAAGCCCCTCTGGGGGTTCTGCTCTCCCACTTCACACTTTTTCATCTCAGTAAACTCTCCCCCCTCCAAAAAAGAAAAAAGAAAAAGTTACCTAAATGCAAACAAAGTATGGTGGTATGTGTCTGTAATCACAGCACTCAAGAAGACTGATTGCAGGAGGATAGCAAGTTCAAAGCCAGCCTGGGCTACATAGCAAAAAAATCCTGACTTAAAACCAAAACATATCAATAAAACAAGGAATGGAGTCGTGTCTCAAGTGGTAGAGTGCCTGCCCAGCAAAAAAAAAAAAAATAGTGCAGGTGACATGATGACAGGAACCAATGCTACCATCATATGGTCAGGCTATAAAATCGTATAAACTGAATTACCCCATTCGGATCTGTCTGAGAATGAGCTCTCCTGGCTGTGATGTTCTGCACATTTGTGACAGTACAGTTGCTGAGATGCAGACTGGAGGGATTTTGGGGCTTTGGATGCAGATTCACAGTTGCTTGCTGGTGGAGGACCTGCTTCTCACACCCTTTCCAGTGCCCACCCTTGCCTCAACATGGTTTCTTCCTTCCCGTTGTTCCACAAACACCCTGAAAAGGTGTCGCAGATCACTGGGGGTCTCAGAGGCGCCCCATACCTGGATGGTACCATTAGCCCCGAAGTGCCTGTTTGCACTGAGAGCTGAGACCCTTTGCTCAGATCATAAGCCTCACCTGCATTTTTGCCTAGTGGGGCTCACCAGGGTTTTTGGGGAGTTGGGGTGGGAAGGAAGTGTGAGGCAGAGATGGGGGAGCAGAGCTTACTGGTCAGACAAACGCTGAGTGAGGTCAGGGTAGATGGAGCAGCGGGGGGTAAGCCCCCTGATTGTGGGGGACCTGTGGCTATGTTCTCAGCCTAGATGGTTAAGAAAAGTTCAGACCCTTTAATTACCATTCTGAATTATAAAAATTATCCCACAATCAAACTGTTTCAAACCACTTACCACAACCCTGTAATTAGCTCAACGCCTTGTCCCAGGCAGCTGGCAGCATTCTAGACAACCGGGCAAGAGCCAAGATCCCTGCCTCACCTCTCTGCAGCCTTGGGTTTGTATCTGATCCATCGGTTTCTAAAATTACTGCCTATAGCTGCTCCTCTTTCTAGCCGCTGTGTGTGAGCACTTTCTGTGCCCGCCTCTCTTCTGTTTTATAGATAGGCATCCGTAATCCCTTCCAAAACCCAGACATTCTGCATGAAAACACTAATGCCCGACGTCTCGTTATTCCCTGTGGCTCAGCAATGCAAAACCCCCAACTGTTTCTGAAAGTGCAGTGGAACAGAGGAAGATAACCATGTGTAATTACCAACCAAACTGATTAAATGTAAATGTGACATCTCTAAGGGCCAGTCCCTTTATGAGACTATTCATAGACAGTCGCTTTGTGTGCAGTCACCCACTGCACCTCCTCCTGTGGAGTCCGGGGTGTCTCCTCTTGCTCCTGACACTCGATCCTCTGGCATATAGAGTGCAAGTTGAGACTTTCTGCACATCACTTCGCTTAAAGCATGTTTGGAAAGGTAAATATACGTTTCCAAAACAGACATTGGTCATAGTAATTTTGATGGGTGAGTAAGTTCTACAATGTTTGA
This sequence comes from Castor canadensis, assembly GCF_047511655.1. NCBI lineage: Eukaryota > Metazoa > Chordata > Mammalia > Rodentia > Castoridae > Castor > Castor canadensis. The sequence continues at coordinate 45,958,049 of NC_133402.1, read as the reverse complement.
GTAATAGAAATAAAGCCAGTTTTTTGTTTGTTGTTTGCGGCATGGAGGTTTGAACTCAGGGCCTCACGTTTGCTAGGCAGGTGCTCTCCCCCTTGAACCATTCCACCAGCCCCGAAGCTGATTTCCTCTGAGCAAACACAGGAAGATGGAGGAGGAGTTCTTCATGGACCTGCTTGTCATTCACCCTCTGTTCTCAGCAAGTACTGCCACTATGCTCTGTTAAGGAGGCAGGCACAAAGAGGTGAAGTGACTTGCCCAGGGCTACCCAACTGAGGTGGAGTCTGACCCCAGAACCCAGCTCCCAACACAGGGCATGGTGCCCCATGAATGGTGGGCCTTGGAAGACACTGACTGCCCTCTAAAACTATTCTTTCATCTAAAAAAAGCAGCCAGGCACTGTGCTCACACCTGTAATCCTAGCTACTCAGGAGTCGGAGATCAAGAGGATCATGGTTTGAGGCCAGCCTGAGTAAAAACTTCACGAGAGCCCATCTTGACCAGTAAAAACTGGGTGTGGTGGTGCACGCTTATCATCCCAGCTATGTGGGGAAGCCTAAATAGGAGGCGTATGGTCCAGGCCAGCTCAGGCAAAAAGAGAGACCCTATCTCAAAAATGACCAGAGCAAAAGAGGGCTTGGGGCACGGCTCAAGCAGAACGCCAGTGCCACCAGCCTCCCGAGAAAAAGCGTGAACAGCTCGTGACACTGGACAATGAAAAGAAACAACTGTGGTACTTGTGAGTTACTATACTTTACGTTCTGTCTTTATTTTAGAGTGCATTCCTTCTGCTTATCTCCCGTAAAGCACTCTGCTGTTACCCTGGCGGCCGCCTCACATAGCTCGTGTTACAGCATCTCTCAACTGTGTTGAGAGGCCATGTTGAGGCCAGATGCGGTGGGTTGCAAACATAGGAAGATCAAGGGCCAAGGCCAGTCAGGGCAAGACCCTACCTCAAAACACAGACTGGGCATGGTGGTCCACATCTGTGGTCCCAGCTATTTGGGAGGCATAGGTAGGAGGATCAAGGTTTGAGGCTGGCCGGAGCAAGAGCATAAGACCCTATATTAAAAACAAATGAAAGTAAAAAGGACGGGGGGCATGGATCAAGTGGTAGAGCACCTGCCTATCAAGTGCAAGGTCCTGAGTTCAAACCCCAGCATCACCAAAAAAAAAAAAAAAGAAGACTGAATTCAGGCCTGGCCTCCTGTGGCTCATTTACACTACTGAGTGATTAACTCTCACTAACTTTTTGCACTGAGTTTAAGAGTTAAGTTGTAACACACCTTGAGCTCTTATAACACACAAACCCCAGTGTATGAGTTCACACACAATACATGTTGAACCTCAGAGGCTCTCCTCAAGCATGTAGGAGGACCAGGCTCCTTCTACCTTCTTGCACTGTCACTTTCAACATTTGTCATCTGTGTTCATCTACGCATAGAAAAAAAGGAAGAAAAAAAACAAACAATCAGAGCAGGAGGACTCTGACAAGGGAGGTTTCCATGGACTGGGAATGGAAGTTGCTTGTGTCACTTCTGTTAACGTTCTGTTGGCTAGAAATGGGTGGCCAGGCCCCACCCAGCTGGAAGGGAGGCTGGAAGGTGTAGTTCAGTTTGGAGCCCAAGAAGAAACCAGCAATATCCGGTTCACAAGGCAGCAGGCAGAAGAGAAGGAACACCAGTCCTAAGAGTCAGGACCCTGGTTCGAACCTCACATCTTGTCAACTGTTAGCGTTATGGCTTTGGAAAAGTTGCTTCACCTCTCTGGGCTCAGTTTTCTGATCTTCTTCGAATCTTTAATTTAGAAGCTGGGGTCACACATAGGAATTAAATCAAAGCTAATTTGTAGATTTCCTGGGGACCCCTGACCCTGTGAACCAGCTATGCCTGGCCACAGAAGCACTTGTAAATAAATAAACACATGAATAACCCAGGAGTCTTTCTGAGGGTCTCACAGAAGCTAGGTAACTTGTGTTTGTTTGTCTGCTTGCTTTTGGAGGTACTGGGGTTTGAACTCAGAGTCTCACACTTGCTATGCAGGCACTGTACCACTTTAGCCACTCCGCCATCCCACTAGGTAACTTCTTCAGGTCACCCTGTGAGAAGATTAAATAGCGGTAAATTCTAGCCACCAGCCTTGGCTGGAGGTATGGCTGAGTGGTAGCACGCCTGCTATAAGCACAAGGCCCTGAGTTCAAGCCCCAGTACTGCCAAAAAATAGAATAAAATAAAATAATACCCAGTCTTCTTGCTCCAATGCTGATGTGAATCAGAAGAGGAAGAAGGGAGGGGAGACAATGTCAGAGGCTGTAGAGATGACTCAAATCCTGGGACAACTAGAAAGTAGAAACAAGTCAGATGGGACAAGTGTACTGTGTCCCTGCAGCGGGTGGGGGGGACTGCCCCGTGGGCCTTGCTCTCTGCCTCTCACCAGCACTGGGCATCATTGTTGTCTAGAAAATGCCTATAGTCTCACTGGTCCCTTTCAATACGTGTCTAGGAGGGAGAGGCCAGGGGTCTGGGTGGGTTGGCAGGAATGCAGTCCCCCTCCAGAAACCTACCAGGGGAAGAACCAGAAGACAGCGGGGTCCTGCTGATGAGACAGTGTAAAATGCAGTGTGTGTGGACAGTGTGGATATCAGTGCTGTGCTGTCGTCTGTCTGAATCTCAAGGAGCTTAGGAAAAAGACTGGAAGGGAGTAGCTAAGCCCAGAGCTCTGGTTCAATGTGTAGCTCAGCAGGATCCCCATGGGGAAAGACAGGTTACCGTAGCAGTGCTGATTAACAAGAGCTCAGTATTATCCTGCATGGTCCCCCCACACTGCAACTGCAGCACTCCCTGATATCCCAGCGCACTTGCTTTTGTCTTCTGAATATAACAATACTGAATTAATGATAGAAGACGGTAGAAAATCAGAGCCTGGCATGGTGGTACATACCTGTAATCCCAGCACCCAGGAGGTCGGGCAGGAGGATTGTGAGTTCAAGTCCAGCCTGGACTACATAGTGAGACTCCATCTTAAAAAAGAAAAAAAAAAGGAAGAGAGGGAAAGAGGGAGGGAGAAAGAATATGGTAAAAAGAACTCAGACTTTGCATCATAGACATTCAGTTGACAAGGGGTTTTTTTTGGTTTTTGTTTTGTTTTGCAGTACTGGAGGTTAAACTCAGGGCCTTGCACTTGCTAGGCAGGTACTCTACCACTTGACCGATGCTGCCAGCCCTTTTTCTGTAGTTATTTTTTGAATAGGGTCTCATGTTTATGCCCTGGCCAACCTGGTCTGTGATCCTCCTACGTATACTTCTTATGTAGCTGGGATTACAGGCACATGCACCGCACCCAGGTTTTGTTGGTTGAGATGGGGTCTTGTGAACTCTCCCCCGCACCGCAGGCTAATCTCGAACTGTGATTCTCCCATTCTCCACCTCCTGAGTAGCTGGAATCGCAGGTGTGAGTCACTAGCACTTGACCCCTGGTTGACAAGCCTTTATGAAACTAAAAGTTCTTTCTTCAGTTACTGCACTTGAACAAATAATATGCATGTTTCAGTCTTTCCTGGGTGGAGCCTAAGCCAAGGCAATGTCTGAGAGTCTTTTTGGTCTGACTATGCAGGGAATGGGCTGCCTCTTCCGTCCATCCTGGCTGGGTAGAAACACAGCTTGGTAATAGGACAGCAAAGCTGGTAAACGCTTCACCTCAAGGTTTGAACATCCTTAAATAATAAATTTGGGAGTGTCTTAGAAAATTAACATATTTTCATGAGCACAGATGGTGTAAAAGTTTTTAAAGTTTTTAGACGAAGCACAAACATTGCTCCCCTCGATGACAGATCAAAGTGTTCGGGGACAAATGTGCCATGTCTCCAAAAATGCATGATATGACAATCTGCTGCCTGTGCCTTTGTACAACGGAGACAGTCTCCAGAAATAAGAGTTTCGTCAACTTTCCGAATCCCACCACCACATGGAGTTGAAGTTGGACTTCCCGTCTTTGTCTTTGGGTCTGCCCACTTGCTTGTCCACCTGCCATATCACAAAACACTGGGAACCATGAGAAGGCTTCTGCAGTTGCTGACAGTGTATAGTGCGGCTGGGAGCTGAGCTAGCAAGGTGCGTGACCACATTCATCCAAACAGACACCTTATCTTCTGTTACTGATCTGGAGGCAGAAACATGGGGCTGTTGCAACCAAGAGTGTTTTGCTAGAACATTCATCTTATAAACACTTGGTGTGCAGATCCAGGATGCCACAGAGGATGCGTGGTGATGAAATGACACCCCTGCTTTTGAAGGGTGTATGGCATCTCCGGGAGCCAGGAAGATCCTATGTAGAGTGACACACCAGCCACGGTAGAGAGCTGTGTTGAGATTCAACCAGCTGCCGTTCATGCTGGAAATCTGTGTTCTGGCATCTCCAGGCCATGGTGTCTCTGTCTCTCGAGGGTTCCGCCTGTGGTGATGGAGCACCTGCCCACTGCCTGGCTGACAGGTGTCACTCACCGTCTCCAGCTTCTATGGGTTGCTACTATATTTGCATCTGGGTTCTTGCTCGATACTCAGTTTCCAGCTCCTTGGACCACACGCTCTAGAGGGCCCAGATTCTGGGCTGGAATCAGACAGGGAGAGGAGGCAGAGAAACGGGAGTCCCAGGGCTCACAGTTACCTTTCTAGCTTTCTAGAAACAACCTCGCTCATCAGATAAGCTTTGGAACTGGGCACAGCTGGGTTCAAATCCTGACTCCACCACTTATTTGCTAGGTGGGTTGGACAAGTTACTTAATCTCTTTAAGACTCTGACCTTAGTTACAAAATAGAGTGAGCAGTAAGTTACAAAACAAGGAGGCTGGGGGTGGTGGAGTGGCTCAAGGGGTAAGAGTTCATTTCTAGCAAGTCTGAGGTTCTGAGTTCAAAGCCCAGTTCCACCAAAAAAAAAAAGACAAACACAGAGGTTGGCTAGCAGTCCCAGGAAAAGGATATATGGAAGTCACTCAGGTCTTCTGGCTTACAACGCATCCCTCTGTTACCTAGAATTGCTGTGGCTCTGGTCATTTGAGTTGAGCCCAGAACAACATTTAGAATTCATTGGCAATGTCCTGGCTTATGCACATATACTAAAATTCGAATTTCAATGGCAGGTTATCACATCTGTGAAACCAGCTCCCATTGGGAGATGCTTGCTACAACATGCCATGCTTTGGCCATTGTCCCGTAAGGTCACCTTTGGACACCTATAAGATTTTGTGGGTGCAATCCTTAAACATGAAGCTTTGAGTCAAAAGCTGTGAGCAGTTGTTTTTCAATGATATTAGAACCAGTTCTTAAACATTGTTTGCAAGCGAGAGCGCCTACACACACCTGAATTTCCTGTTAGCCAAGGGACCTATCAGACAGGTTGAGCCAACTTGAATTTCATGCTCAGTTGCACAGGAAATGTGGATGGGAACGCCCTGAAGGCCCTGAGGATTGTGGCTGTCCTTGGGCCCAAGCACCATACACAGAGGCTGTGCCCACGTGTGAAAGCAGAACTAGCTCTGTGGAGTGGAGGCGGGCAGGGCCCGGTGGCCTTTTTGTCCCTGCTGAGAGATGCAGAATTCCTCCAGAACCTGCCTGGAAGTTGCTGGCGATCTTATCAGGCACTCAGCCTTGGGTTAAATCTGTCAGAGGCAAGTTCTTATCTTGTCAGAACACAGAGGACATTTTTTAAATATACACAATGCTTAGCGCCTCCTTCAGAAACTGAGCTTGTAGCTCAGTGATAAAGTGCTTGCTAAGCATACATGAGGCCCTGGGTTTGATCCCCAGCACTACAAAGGAAAAAAAAGAAAACAAACAAACAAACAAACAAAAAAACGAATTCTTTTAGAGCTTACCTACCAGATGTCTACCAATGCAGCTTAATCTTAAAATAACATCTTCCATCCTCCGGGCTTGTGCCTCTGGACATGGTGGTACACATCTCTAATCCCTGCTACATAGGAGGCAGAAATGGGAGGATCACAGTCTGAAGCTTGCTGGGCAAAAGCACAAGACTCTCTGAAAAGAGCTAACAAAAAAAGGACTGGCAGTGTGGCTCGAGCAGTAGAGAGCTTGCCTAGCAAGCGCTCACACACACACACACACACACACACACCCACCCAAAGAAGTCAAATAGATGAATTATGCTCCATCCAATGCAACATCAGGCAACCATTTACAAGAATGAGGTAGCGCTCTGTAAGCTGCTGTGGAGTTTCCCAAGATACATTGTGGTGAGGAAAACTCAAGCTTCTCTGCAATGGTCCTGACATCGACCATTTGGCAAAATAAATTAAAGGTGGTAATTTATATAGGTATACACTTACATATTACAGATTGCCTCCAGAAGTACACTCTCAAAACTGTTAGCAGTGGTGCCCCTGGGGACATTGCCAGATTGAAGGGTAAGAGAAAGATGTTGTACTAATCAAGTCTAATTTTATTTTATGCCTCATGTTTTATTTATCTAAATGTAAAAAAAAAAAAAATTTTCAGCTCTCTTGAGGTATAAGGCAGTACCATAAGATCCACCAATCTCAACTGTGCAATTCACTTGGTTCTATCTATCAAGTACATGCTATGACATTCCCATCTCCCCACAAGTTCCTCCTGACCTCTTTGCAATCAGGCCACTATTGATCTGTCTTCTGTCACCATAGTTTTGCCTTTAAAATGTTTCCAAATTAAAAACTTCAAAGTCAAGTATGAATATAGAAACCAATAGTTTTATTGCCTTAAAATCAGTTTCTCAAGTATCTGTCAGTCCTGTCTTCAAAAAGTCTGATGTTGCTTTCTGCAAGAATTTGATTGTGAAGTCAAGCATGGTGGTACTTGCCTATAATCCCAGCATTTGGGAGGCTGAGGATCACAAGTTTGAAGCCAGCATAGGCTATATAGGAAACCTTGTCTCAAAAAACAGACAAATAAGTGAAAAAGAACTATGACTATGTATTCCTTCTTTTTTTTTTTTTTTGGCTGCATGGGAGCTTGAACTCAGGGCTTCATGGTTGCTTTTTTATTTGTTTGTTTTGGTACTGGGGATCAAACCCAGGACCTTGCACTTGCTAGGTAAGCGCTCTGCCACTGAACCACACCCACAGTCCTCACGCTTGCTTAGCAGGTGCTCTTACCTCTTGAGCCACTCTGCCAGCCCTGATTATGTACAAAGAAAAGAGTAGAATTATTAAGTCAGCAGGAATCCAGAGACATGACCAAAGCTGTCCTCCCCACTTAGAGTACCTTTTCTTGAAGAGCAGCTTGCTGCATTTTGTTTTGTTTCCTTATCTGCTTTTAGGGACTCACACTGAGGAGGCCTAGTGAGTTTGATTTTGACTAGATTATCTTCAAAAGATCCAGCCGGGGTCATTTTGATAACAAATTCCATCCATTCTGCAGATGTCTGAGGCCTCCTGTGCATCTAGCTCTGTCTACCCCCATTCTTGGCCTTCAAAGGCTCATCATCTCAAAGGGATTCAAACACATAACCAGAAGTACATTGAAAAAGACAGTATTACAAATTTTCTGGTAGAGTATGCACCCTCTAATTCAACAGATATCCTTTCCCTAGTTTGCCTTTTGTATTTGAGTTTGTGGCATTGTCCAATGTGATAAGGACTGCAAAAGATATATGCATAAGAATAGCAGTAACCATTGCAGTAAAGCTTATGTAGGAAATGAAAAGGAAGACAAGATAATCTGATGTCCGAAGCCTGTGGGACACCAGACATCAGAAGGTGGCCCTTGCAGGGGCGCTGTAAGGAAGGAATGTAGCTCATGACCCTCAAAACCCTAAGACTGGCCCTCCCGCAGAAGAATGGCTTCGTTACTAATTATCAATAATCCTGTAGCATTCTTCTGATATCTGGAAGGCATCTCCCACCCTGGCCAAAATGGTGACTTGATGAATCATCCATTATCTGGAAAAATGTACTTCACAGTCAATCTTTCAGTGTCTGATTTATAAGCGAAGACAAAGCAGAGAGTTTTTGAATAAGGATTAGATATTTACTCCATGAGTCCAAATTTGCTAGCTGGTTGTGTTCCCTTCTTTCTCTTCCTTCTTTGGCAGTAGCTCTTGCAGGGGCGCCACCTTCTGCTGTAAGGAAGGAATGTAGCTCATGACCCACAATGATGGCCTTCCGGAATGGTGGCTCTTCGTGACATGACATCTTGTCACGTTACCAGCTTCTGAGGCCACATTTCCCATCCCGGCCATCCTCATTGACATAACCCTTTCTGGAGGCTGCCCTGGTCCTCCGGGCCAAGAAAGTATGTGGCTGTCTGGCTCCAGTGATCTCCTGAGTGTTCTGCCTTCCTTCGCCCTGAGCTGCCTGGTTTGCCAGAAGAACCCCTTCTTTGGATATGGCCCATGGCCTTTTGTAAAGGCTTCCTTTAAAAATTTCTTTCTGCCAGGTGCCATGACTCATGCGATGATTTGCTCCCAGCTACTCACGAAGTGGAGATCGAGAGGATCGCCATCTGAGGCTAGTCCCTGGCAAAAAATGAAACCCTACCTGAAAAATAACTAAACCAAAATACAGCAGGATGTGTGGCTCAAGAGATAGAGCACCTGCTTAGTAAGCGCGAGGTCTTGAATTCAAACCCCAGTACCACCAAAAGAAAAAAAAAGTTTATTTCCCATCTCAAGCTGTAAGGAATTTCTATCCCCCCTACTTTAAGGTTATTGGACACAACTACTACCACAACAAAAATGCTAACCCTTTGTCCCTAAGGCAGGAGGTTTAAACTGAAAGGTGTGTGTTTGGTTGGCTGCCCTGGTCCCTGGGATGGTGGCACACACACACTCTCCATTTGTCTGAGTGGTCAAGAGGCTGGGCCTTAGTCCGTTGCTGGTGGCTCACGCCTGTAATCCTAGCTACTCAGGAGGCAGAGATGAGGGGGATCAAGATTCAAAGCCATCCCTGGGCAAATCATTTTCGAGACCCTATCTCGGAAAAAACCATCACAAAAAGAGGAGTGACACAAGGAGTAGGCACCAAGTTCAAATCCCAGTACCACCAAAAAAAAAGAGGCTGGGCCTTTGCAATGGACAAACAGAAACAACTAGAGACCAGAGGCCTCCAAAACGCCAGCTTCCCCTTCTCTCTCAGCTGATACTCAGAGCCTCTTGTGCCCTGGTTTCCAGGCACAGCAAGGATGAGGCCAAGGTTAGTTAGCCAGTAGTCATCCTGCAGGCACGGGTGAAGGCAGAGATTCCATTGCTGCCCAAGTATGGGAAACAGAGGCAGCAAGGACATCAGAGATGGGATGAGCAGATATCATTCCTGGTGGCCTGGGATTTTTGTTAATGAGGAAGAGTACTCTGAGAGGCCAGGGACAGAGTCTTGTCCTGGATGGATAGCCTCCCTCCTAGGTACAGAACATATCCTGGGGTCACAGGTCTCCACAGTAGGGTCAAGACCCTGATAGTCAGAGTGTCTGGGGAAGAAACACTAGCTCCTTCTTGTGTTGAGTGGAATAAGCTGAAATGAATCTGTCAGGGCAAACACTTAGGCTCAGGCAGCCCAGCCACCTGTGACCTTGAGGGTGGACATCAGCAAGTAGGAGAAGGCACTTGGACTTTAGAGTCAGGCAGTCCTGGGTTTGAATCTAGCTCTGTGCCCTCCCAGCTGGGAATGTGGAGGAAGTGCATGGCACATGGCAGATGCTGAAGAAACAAGAACGAAATTGTCATCAGCGTTTCTTGATACCCCTCTCCACCAGCCTTAAGCCCTGGCCAGTCCCCACACAGCCTGCTGCTTCTGGGATCTGGATTTTAGAGCCAGGCTCCCCACTGGATGGCTCTCTGATTTCCGCTCTTACTCTTGCTCAGCCTGCTGGATCACACTGCATCACCACCTGTTTTTTCCTTTTGCAGCACTGGGGTTTGAACTCAGAGCTTCATGCTTGCTAGGCAGGTGCTCTACCACTTGAGCCACTCCTCCAGCCCTTTATATAGTTGAGTATTCTTCAAGATAGGGTCTCACAAACTATTTGCCCAGACTGGCTTTGAGATCAGAGATCTTCCTAATCTCTGCCTCCCAAGTAGCTAAGATTACAAGGCGTGAGCCACCAGCACCCAGCCAGATCACCTTCTCTTGGGTTCATTCACAGGCCCCCCCACCCAGTCACCGTCCAGCATGTAGACACTGAAGTTTTGTAGCAATCACTGTGTTAGATGGTCCTTGTTTGTTGTCTTCGTAAAGGCTGTCTCCATTTACATGACACCTTCCATCTCAGTAATGCAGCTCAGAAGGGCAGCCTCTATATCCTCAATGGTACCTTGGATTTGTCCAACTTTTTCCTTGAACAGTTTAGCAGGTCTTATACCACCCATCTTTTCTGCCTGGTACCTGGTCACAAGTTCTGTTGCCTCATGACAAATTGTCACAAACTTGGTGGCTTAAAACAACAGATCTGGAGTACCAAAGCCGAGGTACATACTATGTGGGCCAAGTTCCAGGCCAGCCCGAGCTACATGGTGAGACCCTGTCTCAAAAAATAGGAGGAGCCTGGGCACTGGTGGTTCACACCTATAATCCTAGCTACTTGGGAAGCTAAGATAGGGAGGATCAGGATTCAAGGTTAACCTGGACAAATAGTTCAAGAGACCCCCATCTCCAAAGTAACCAGAGCAAAAATGGACTGGAGGCGAGTCTCGAGCAGTAGAGCACTTGCTGTGCAAGTGTGAAGCCCTGAGTTCAAATCCCAATCCCCCAGGGGGTACAGGGGGAAGAAAGAAAAAGCAAAGGAGCTGGAAATCTAACTTCTAAATGTTTAGTGGGTGGGGAAGGGCACCTTGTGCCCTCAGTTGTGTGATTCCTTGAGCATACGAACAGATGACCTGTTGAATCTACTCCTCTGATTCTTTCTGACTGTGCTTGTGATCCTCAGTGACTTTCACAACCCACACTTCAGGGTGTGACTGGTGAATCTCTTTTTAACATTTCATCAGGTGTTGATGTGACTTAAAGTGACCTGGGGTCATCCTGGCCTACTGTCAAGAATTACGTGCACTGGTCAGAGACTGAGGTATGTTTCTGTTTGGCTCTGCAGCGCTCGTGTTCAGTCTGTTACACAAAGCATTCTCACCTCGAATGTCGTCCTCTTTGACATCACTTCTTCACCCGTTGTGGTTTGGTTCAGTCTGGAGTGAAGTGTTGCAGTCCACATCCAGGTTGGGAAGGAGCCTGAACAAGACCACAGGCCTGGAGAAATACGCCATCGACACTCTATCTGTAGCAGACTGGGCACATGATCTCTAATATGGCCTGTGTCCTTGACCATGAAAGTGTAGAGTCTCACAGAGAGGTCTGGATGGGCCCACACAAACCTTTCAATACTTTACGAAATGATTTAAATCACAAGCCTGCAGACAGCTGATCACTTCTGTTGATTTTGGAAAATGGTTCAGTAACTGTAGAAGGTGAATGACCTGCATCATTTTGCATGTCATTTTCCTGCTAAGGAGGAATTGGGGGCGGAAGAGGGGACTAAACAAATACATAGTCCCATTTTGATAAACTCTACGAGGAGTGCATATGGGTTCCTTTTAACATAACCTGGGAACTTTAGATACTGTCTTCTATTACTGTCCTAAGAGTTATGGGAACAATAAACTACTTTAAAGGAACTGTGGCCACTTGATGTCCCTTGAGCCCTGAGGTTCCTGGATGTGATTCTGGAAGTTGAGGCCCTCCAGCTTTGATCAGCTTTGTATTTCAGTTCCCTGGCCCAGACAGCAGATTGTAGCAAAAATACTTTTGGGTGTAGGCTTGTGTAGTCTTTGATCAGAAGATTCCCAGATTCTTTGTGTCAAGCATGGAAAACTCCAGGCAGGTCACGTGGCTGAAGTAAGGTGGGTGATGGAGTTTATTAGAGGTAAAGGAAAGGCTTACAACTGACCAGATGGAATGAAGAAGCAGGAAGCATGGGAAGGGGGGAGCTCTGTTTCAAAACGTTTTAAATTGCCAGTAACCTGAGTGAGAGGAGGGGTTTGGTGGCACCTGGGCTAGGGCGACGGATCACTCTGCATACACTTATGCTAATTCTCAGGTACCCTAACTTCAAGCAGATGTAAGTTTCAGTCATTTTTTGCCTAGCTCTGCAGCTGGCAGATGATTTGCAGTTGGCGAGGAGACTCAGAGGAGTGAGGGAAGGTGTCTTATCTGCAATGCTCCAGGCTAAGTTATATGATGCCTGCCTGAATCCCAACCATTTCCCCTATTTCTAGTCTGCCTTACTGAGTGATGTGGTCACTTTTGGCCTTCATCAGCTCTGTTACACCAGGTTGCTTGGGTTTTCTGCTTCCACTGTGCAGTGGAAGGCCCAGAGAGTGCAGGCTCCCTGGGCCTCCTCCCTGCCTTGGCCACCTTGGGCAGTCCTGTGTCCCAGCCCCAGGCTCAGGTGGAGGCTGCACTTGATTGCTCCCCAGTCCCTTTGTGTGTAACTGTGGGCTATGTCCAGTCCTTCCTGGGGTATTGGAAGTGTTCAGAATCTAACTGAATGCAGTGGGTTTGCATCTTGGTGAGTGCAAAGCCAAAAATGAGCATGGCTGAGAAATGAAAGAGTAGAGAAAGACTTACTACCTGCAGCAGGTGAGAACATAGGAGTTATTTCCAAAGTCATGCCCTCCCCAAACAAAGGAAACATTGGAGAGCCTAGACATATTTATATAGGAAAACGCCTTCTTGAGCATGCTTGCTCAAGATCGTATTCAAAAGGTTAAAAATGGTGGACAGAAACACTTTGGGGCATGGTCAGCTGCATCATAAAGATGGCAGATAGGAAAGCCTTTGGACATGTTCAGTCTGTCCAAAAAGTCTTAGCTGAAACAAAGACATTTTGAAGGTGTATAAATATGGGAGTTTCCTTAAAAAGGTGCCCACCAAGAGTATAGGTTTAAAATACGGCCCTTTCCTTTGGAGAGCTGGTGTGGCTGCAATAGTGAAATGACAGGCAAGTTCTTGTACCTACCTGTGGCACAGTTGGGAGCTGGGGAATGGGGTGGTCACCTGCCCTGCCATCCTCTTCTTCCTCTCCTTCCTCCAGACTGCCAACAGTAACCCAAAGCATTCCCTCTCTGGACTGACAGTCACATCTTGTCCCAGCTTCTTCCTGGCAATGACTGGTAGGCAGCCATCAGCCCATATCCCTGTGCTACTGAGAAAAAGAATGAGCGATTTACCCTGCCGCCTCAATTGGCTGCTTTTCCAAAAATGAGCTCTGGGAATAAGGTGGGGGATGATTAGCTGGGCTCATCAGGTCCTGAGCGGCTTCCAACCAATGAATGTGGGGGCTTCATGACTCAGCTGCCCAGGACAAGTGGGGTCTGTATTCCAGGAAAAGGCAGAGCTAGGCCACACCAGAGGCCTGATGGAACTTCCATCACCTCAGTTAAAGAGGAAGGAGGCTGGTGTTTGGAGATCAGGGGAGTGCTCCTCCACTTGGGTCTGATTTCACCCATGAGTCTTCTTATCTTGAGAAATGAGCCCTGAGCCCAGCTTCTGTGTGTTTTTCTGCCAGAGCCCAACCTTAGTGCTTCATCGCCAGTGCTAGCTCTAGAACCATGGCCACTTTTCTTTCTTTCAAATATAGCAGGATTATAGGCATGAGCCACCAGTTTAGCCATATTAATCTCACATGTCTAGCTGGGCGCCAGTGGCTCACACCTGCAATCCTAGCTACTCAGGAGGCAGAGATCGGGAGGATCACAGTTCCAAGCCAGCCTGGGAAAATAGTTCACGAGACCCTATGTCGAAAAACCCTTCACACACACAAAAAATAAGGCTGGTAGAGTGGCTCAAGGTGAAGGCCCTAAATTTAAGCCCCAGTACTGAAAAAAAAAAAACTCCCATGCCTGCCAACCCCCCCCCCACAAAGCTGTGAAGCTCTCAATACCTGCATCGCACCAGCTACCTTCTCCTAGAACCTTCCACCTGGACATTGCCCAAAAAGTACGCAAGAGAACACCATGCTCTAAACAGTTCAAATTCCAGGGAACTTGAAATCTTAGATTTAAATTCAAGCTACACTTTGAAGTGATTTTGAAATGAAGAAAGATTTGCATCGGTGCATTGTGCCCACTGGACCATTTTAAACAGGCATCTTTCCCTGACCAAGTCAGTGGCTTGGAAATTTTTCTTCTGTCCTGATTTACCTTGTTGGTGGGAACAAACCATTCTCTTTCTTTTTTTTCTGGTGGCACTGGGGCCTCGTGCTTGCTAGGCTTGCTAGGCAGGCGCTCTACCACTTGAGCCATGCCGCCAGTCCTGGCACAAACCATTCACATCAAAAAGTTCCTGGTTGTGTGTGGCATTCCTGGGGCAGGATTAGATCTGCCCAGGACTCATTTATTATACCCTGGGCTTGGGGTCAGACCTTAGGCACAGAAGCCTGTGCAACTCAGTTGGCCTGTCTGAGCCTCAATTTCTTCATGTGCAGGCTTAGCATGACAGCCTGTGCTTGGGGGCGGATGTGGGGGTTTATAAATGCTTATCACATGTAAGAGTAGTTCCTGACACACACTGAGCGTTTATTAAGTGCTCACTGTCACTGAGGAAGCCTGGGGTCTAGATTCCCAAGGGTTCCCATTCAAGAAGACTGGTCCTTGAAATGACAACTGGTGTTCTCTTTCTTTCTTTTTTTTTCTTTGCAGTACTTGAGGTTGAGCTCAGGGCCTCTCATTGCCAGGCAAGCATCACTCTACCACTTTTGTCACACTTTTAATCCTTTAGCTTTTTAGTTTTTCAGATAGGGTTTCATGCTTTTGCCTGGACTGACCTGAGACCAAGATCCTTCTTCCTTTGCCTCCTGAGTAAGTGGGATTATAAGTATGCACCACCATGCCTGGCCCTCTAGCTTTTCCTTAAATGAAGGTAGAAATTAACTCTTTCTGGGTAGGCAGATCATGGTCTTCTCATTGGATGTGAGACTTGCACCTCAGATTATCAGTCCATAAATGGATCAGCCAAGTCAGTGGCAAGTGGATTGAGGGTGTCTAAGCCAGTTGTCCCTCCTCTGCCTTCTTGCCTGGTGCCTAAGGTCCACTGGATTGGAAAGACCATGGGCTTGGTGACAGGACAGTCTGGCCCCTCTCCCACAGCAGACCCTGCTTAAATGGGTCGTGTTGATGCTGACCCCAGCCCCTGTTCACCCAGTGACTCTGCCCACTTACTAAGAACATCAGTACCTCCTCCTCTGCCAGGTGGCCCGACCAGCCTTGTCTGTATTCATGTGGCAGCTCAGTGTCATGCCCTATGGGGGTGCAGTGGACAGATGGCTATGGTTGAACCAGGCTGTCCCAGCTGCCTCTGGAGCTCAGCACACTTGGGGATGGAAGGTCGAATCTATGAGTCCTAGTGGGTCTGGAGTCACATGAGTCAGCAGGAATTAAAGGGACTTAATAGCCAGTGAGCAGGGCAGGGCAGGACAGGGCAGGGCCAGGGCCAAGGTGAGCAACAGGCATGCAGAACTGAAGTTGGCGCTCACGCTTGCACAGCCTGGGAGTGAACACCTGCTCAGGGTTTGCCCTTCAGGTGCCTTCATTGCCTCGCCCAGGCCCTGCCCAGCCAGCCAGTTCTCTGGACTCAGTCAAGCTGATGCGAGACTTGTCCCAGAACTCCCTTAACTGGTACCCATCACTAGTACTGGCAGCTGTAACATGCCCTCATTAACAATATCTACAGCTGGGTGCCAGTGGCTCACACCTGTAATCCTAGCTAGTCAGGAGGCAGAGATCAGGAGGATCTGATCTCTGATCTGATCTCAAAGCCAGGCCCAGCAAATAGTTCTCGAGGCCCTATCTCAAAACAAAACAAAACAAAACAGGGCTGGTGAACAGGCCACTTGAACAGCGGTTCAAGGTATAGGCCCTGAGTTCAAACCCCAGTACAATAATAATAATAATATCTACAATAACAACAGCTTAATATTATTGGCTCCCTGGAAGCAATCTCAGCACTGTTTAACTCATTCAGGCCTCACAAGAATTCCATCACTATCTCTGTTCGTTGTTGAGGATATCGAGGCCCAGAGACTCTAAGGACTTTATCCAAGCAGACATGGCTGGTGAGCGAGTAGCAGAGCCAGAATTGATTTTTTTGAGATAGGGTCTCACAAACTGTTTTCCCAAGCTTTTGAACTCTGCCTCCTCAGTAGTTAGGATTACAGGCATGAGCTAAATGCAATGTATTTTATAAACCCAACTTCTAGAGGCAAATCCCTACTTTACCTGGGCTCAACTTGGATCGAATGCATGGAAGCAGTCAACAGTGGCTGGTGGGCCCGTTGGGTGAGCAGATTGATCTGCAGTGTGACATCTTTCTCGGAGGGGATAGAGCTGTTTTGGCTCTCAACAATCTTCCTCTTTTGTGCTAGCTCTGGAATCTGACTCCCACACAAGCTGAGACTCATCAGCCACACTGATTCACACTTGCCCTTCAGCACCCTGTTTGTGCCTCCTGGTGCCCAGGCTCAGACCCCCTGTTCATCATCGATGAGGATGGAAGGTGAAAAGGAGCCAAGTCCCTCAGGAGACCATACCCAGCATACAGGCCCTGGTTCTGACACAGCTAAAAATGCTGAAGTGGCTGGCATCAAGCTTTTAAGCTGTATTGGACGTTACAGTTGTCAGATTGGTGGATCCTAGTGTTTATCTGGTAAAATCTCCTTTGCATTCATCGTATGCTATAAACAAGAATTGCAAAGAAACAGGAGAGCAGAACTGTTTGTAGAATAACCTGTGACACAGTGAATGATGAAGGGTGAATAATGAATGGTGATTGAAACCATGGAAATTCCCGCCTGAGAAGGGACTGGTGAGGCGGGATGAGTGAAGATGTCCTAATAAGGCAAGATGGGGTGGTTAGGGGAGCTGGAGAGACAGACAGAGAGAGTTGTGACTCAGAAATCCATCTCAGTGCCTCCCAAGCTTTCCCCATGGCCTCAAGCCTGGCAGTCCATGCTCTGGAGAGAGTCAATGTGGGTTTCTTTAAGCCTGGAGGAACTCAGTCAGGAGCACTGGCTGGGATTCTCTGAACTGGAGTCACAGATCTGAAATATTAGACCAAAGAAATATACAATTCCTGGGGCAGATTAAAGGGGTGCAGAAGAAGAAAACACTCAAGCCACTTCCTTTAAACTACAGTCTATTTGTCAAGGGCTCAGCTATGCCAGGCCCCACGGCAGGAGGGCAGGGAGAAGCTGAGATTTTATTCTGCTGTTTTGGCATTTCCAAGTTCGAGGTATACTGAAGGGTGGTGAGTGGGGAAGAGGGAAACCTGTGCAAGCAAAATGTTCTCGAACGCGAAGCATTTGTGATCACATGAGCTCCCAAGAGATTTTACACAAGCAGTAGTGTGGGATATGTATTTGTATCTGTCTGTCTTTCCCTCTATTACAGTATGGAGTTGGGGGGGACCCATATTTCAAGCATGTACAAGGTGGAATTCTTACCTCTTACCCCCACTCTCCATCTCCAGCTGACTTATGTATGACTCAGGATGAGAGGGCAGTTACAAATGGTGGCCATGGGGGTGCAGTGTCCCTGAATGTGACCCTGCTTGAAATGCAAATCCTGTCTTCCTGCTGCGAAGGTGGGTAGGACTGTTCTTACTGACCATGTGTCCTCAGCTCAGTGTGTTCGATGACTCTGAGTTGGAAGCCAGGGGGCCACATCGTTTTAACCCTTGCAAAGTTTCTTCATCCTTCTTTGCCAAATGAGGTTGCATTAGTAATTACTAATGTGGTTGCATTAGTAATTCATGCAGGAAGGATTGCTGTATTCAGTCATTAGAGTTAGTGTACTGGCTCTCCATATGGAAAAAAATAATAAAGTGAATCTCTACTTTCCACCATAGAGCAAAAAACATGCTTCCAGTACAGATTTCCTGGTCTCATGGCAGACCTCCTGAGACTTTATTATTTTTTTAATGGATAAATTAGACTCCCTGAGGGAAGGGACCCTGGACATTTTTGTCATTAAATCATTTGTACCAAGTAGGGTCCCTGGAATATATTATGACTGTCCCCCTGTGCTCCCTCCTCTCACCCTCCAGCCTCAGGCCATTGCTGATCTGCCTTGTGTCTGCCAATTAAAATCATGAAAATAATGTAAGAATAATAACTTCAAAATAAAGCTTTGGCCAAAGGTGGAAATGAGAACGAGAAAGACACTGGTGGTGCAGCTAGCCTGGCTGCAGCTGGAAACTGAATGCAGGTGTTCCTGACATTGAAGTAGCCCAATGTGAATACCCAGAGGAGAGCAGGCCAAACCTCCGGACAAGGATGCCCCAAGGATCTTTTATAAGAAACATGTTAAGACATTTTTATAACTGCAGAAAAAGAATACAATATGCAACTCAGCTACAAATGTGACAATCTGGATTTTTTTTTTTTTCTTTTTTTTGCCGCCTTGGGGTTGAACTCAGAGCCTCACACTTGCTATGAAGGCACTCTTACCACCTGAGCCACTCTGCCAGCCCTTGGGTTTTTGGTTTTTTCGTTTTTTTTTTTTTTTTTAATACTGGGGTTTGACCTCAAAGCTTTGCACTCGCTAGGCAGGTGCTCTACCTTAAGCCATACTTCCCGTCCTTTTGCTTTTAGTTTGCCTGGGTTGGCTTCGAACCTGCAATCCTGTAGGCGCTCACATTCCAGTCACAGGAGGAGGGGACAAATGGACAAATGACACTAATCCCATGCAGAAACCAGAGCAGGGAGCAGAACTGGGGTGGGGGTGGGAGAAGCACTTCCAGTAGGTTGACCAAAGAAGGCTGCTCTATGGAGGGCACTTGAGCTGAGACTTAAATGGCAAAAAAACACCAGCTCTTTCTAAAGAAAGAGCATTTTAGGAATCAGGGGCAGCACATACAAAGGCCCTGAGGTAGAAAGATGTTGGTGTGTTCAAGAAAGAAAGCAAGGGTGACTCAGAGCACAATGACCAAAATGGAGAGTCAGTCACACAATCAGAGAGGCTGAAGAGGTAAGAAGTTTTGCTCCAAAAATGGAAACCTAAACCCTCTTGAGAACAAAGTCATGCAGCCCCCTGTGGTGGTGCCCCAACACTCTAAGAGCTGTGTTGCTGGTGGGCAGAGGTTGGGAATCCTTATAGTTACAGAGTCACTTTTTCCTATGTAGGCAGCTGCTGATCACAGACTCCAAGCTAGCAAGAAAAGGAATGTAGAGTTATTCTAGTCCAACCCCTTGTTTTCCAAGTGAAGGAACAGAGCCCAAAGAGGGCAAAGTCTTTACCTGAAAAGGCACTGTGGGTAAGGTGAAAAGACAGGTGATAAGCTGGGGAAATTCTTGCTGGTCCCTTTCACAGTTTGGGGGAGCAGTTTCTGTGCTGTATAATCCACTAGCAGGTGGATCGAGTGTGCAAGGAGAAGGAAGGAACAAGAAGAGGTTGCCAGCATGTGCTCAGGGTGGCTGTAGTACTCTGGGGACAAAGCATTCAGTGCTTATTCACTGAGCATGCATCTAGGCTCTTGGCCAGCCAGCAGTTCTGCTGCAATTAGAGCTCACGGCCGTCAAAAGCTGGAAAGAGAGCTGGGACACGGCTCAAGTGCTAGAATGCCTGCCTAGCAAGCGCCAGGCTCTGAGTTCAAAACCAAGGAGTATCCAAAAAAAAAAAAGCTGGAAAGAACTCAGATATCAGTCTGAGTAGGTGCACGGACAAATAAATCATGGTCTATTCTGACAATGTAATGCTACTCAGCCACACAGAAGGGAAGAAACTTCTTTTTTTTTATGGTTTCTTTTTCAAGATAGTCTTGTTCGAATTATCTGCCCAGGCTGGCTTTGAACCGTGATCCTCCTGATCTCTGCCTCCCAAGTAACTAGGATTACAGGTATAAGCCACCAGCGCCCAGCCAGAAAGAAAATTCTGATCCAAGCAGCAATGTGGATGAATCTCACAAACATACCGAGCAAAAGAAGCTAGAGACAAAACAGAATAGACTGGCTGGGTGGTTCACGCCTATAATCCTAGCTACGTGGGAAGCTGAGATGGGGAGGAGGCCAGCCTGGGCAAAAAAGTTTGCAAGATCCCATCTCAGTGGGAAAAAGCTGGGCATGGTGACACATATCTGTCATCCCAGCAATGGCAGAAAGAGTAATACACAAGGAGCAACCCAGGCCAGCCTGGGCAAAAAGCGAGACCCTACCTTGAAAATAACCAGAGCATAAAGGGCTAGAGACGTGACTCACAGTGGTAGAGCACCTGCTTAGCAAGCATAAAGTCCTGAGTTCAAACCACTCATCTTCCTGGGAGCATTTTCTCAAATGTTTTTCCTGATCCCCAATCTGAGGTCATAGCACTGTTTTGCTCTTAACTTTCAAATTCATGGACTAAAATAAAATGTTGGCTTCTATTTTCTGTAAATGTCTTCCTACTATGTAAGAATGTTTGTTCTGGACACAGAAAGCACCTAGGGCAGGAGGCAGCAGCTCTTGGTCATAAACATGTCTCTCCTCTACCCGTGGATGACTTCTTTGTCCTATTGAGAAGGAATGTGATAATGTCTCTGGTTGTTACTTAATACTGCACAAGTAAGTGTCTGAAAACACACTATTCAAGATATCTGGGATGTGCTATAGTGGCTTTTAAGTTTTAAAAAATAAATAATCCAAACAAAAGACAGGTGCCAGTGCCCAGCCAGCTGTGTCCTGGTTCTTTGTCCTCATGAAGGTCAGCACTGTCACTTTACCTCCTGCCCCTTCTCAGCCCAGGAGGGAAGGGACAAAGGGGTCTGAGAAAGCAAGGGGTCTGAGAACGCATCCTCCCTGAAACCAGTTGGTGGGAGAACCACAGCAGGTGGGCTGACCTGATCATCCAGCTCATGTCACTTTCCTTTTTTCCTTCAGATGCTTCTGAGATTGTCCTGCCACCAGGGAGCAGCATTACAGTTCTCATAAAGCAGGGGACCCCAGATCTGCCTGCAAAACCCTGTTACATTGTCGTGTCTAGAAGACATTTGACTGTGCTGTTCATCAAAGCTGGAGAGAAAGTGGTTGTTACCTTCACCTGCCAGAATCCAGAGAAGCATTTTGTCCTAGAGATCCAGAAAAATATCGGTGAGTTTGCACCAGGAGCTGTTGGCAGCGTCTCAGGCCCCTCTCTGCCTTTCTTGCCTCTCCTCACACCAGTGGTCCCAGCTATGCAGAAGGCATACGTTGGAGAATCGAGGTCTGAGGCTAACCCTTGGCAAACACATGACATTTTATCCAAAAAATAACTAAAGCAAAAAAGGACTAGGTACATGGCTCAGACTGCCTAGCACGTCTGAGGCCCTGAGTTCAAACCCCAGTGCTGCCAAGAAAGAAAAAGAGCCCTAGACAGAAAGTGGCTTGAGATGGTACAGCCAATAAGTAACAGACTAGAAGACAAGCCCAGGGGCTCTGGCTTCGGGGTCTGTCCTTAACCACTATGTCACACGGTCCCTTCAAGGAGCCCAAGAGAGGCCATGAGCTACAGATCTTCCAGTCTGTGATGCTTTTCTGTCTCGTGGAAGTCAAGGGCGTTTGCCTTGGTCCTTTGTGCTGTTATACCAGAATACCTGAGACTGGGTAATTTATAGAGAACTGAAATTTATTTTCTCTCAGTTCTGGACTCTGGGAAGTCCAAAGTCAAGGTACAGAAGGCAGAAGGGCAAGATGGCCAGAGAGCTCGCCAACCTCGAGCCCTTTTATAAGGGCCTTAATCTCACCCAGAGGAGTCTGTCCTCTGGACTTAGTGACCACCCCTCATACTGTCACGTGGAGGACTGGGTTTTAACCTACGGGTTTTGGAGGGAACAGCAAAGAGGGCTGAGGAGGTAAGAGTGGGGCATTGACAAAGCACACTAGGTTGAGCCCTAGCTTTGGGGAAGGAAGAGCTGGCTGTGGCTTCCTGACCCTATGACTCGATCAGGAGTCTTCACATGAAGTACTTCACGGCTTTGCGCCTTAGTTTTGTAGTTTATAAAATTAAAGTCATTGTTTCAAAAATCAGGGTTGTTATAAAAATGCAATAAAATAATGAATTAGAAATGTATGACACATAAGAATTCAACAAACGAGGGCTGGAAGACATGGTTCAAGTAGTAGAGCCCCTGCCCACCAAGAACGAGGTCTGAGTCCAAACTCAAGTACCTCCAAAAAAAGTTTTTTTTAAACTACAGATATTTGGTATTATTATTATTATTATTATTCAGAATTTGAGTTTGGAATAGGAGATTAGCAATGGAAGATAAAAATCTGGAAGAAAAAATTCACATTTATAGTTTCCCAAGCATTTTAAGATAGGCCAAAGTAATTAACAGATGTATTAATCACACAAGAACTCTATTGAGATTTGATCAATCCATCCATTAAGGGGAAGGAATTCATAAGTAAAAGAAGGAAATAAAGTATGAAAAAGCAGTTTTTAAAACTGCACTTGATGACTAGAGCCAAGACCTAATTCTCTGCAAAGACTAATTAGACAAATCTCTAAATAGTCTCTTGAAAAAAAAAAAAGACAGAAAGATAAAATGCAAACATATAGCATTTGAAAGCATAAAAACTGATCTATAAAATAACATAAAAATGACATGCACACTATTTGTAAAATTCTAAGAGGTTGTGTACAAAACGATAATTAAAATATGTGAAGATCTGAATGAGACGGGTAATTTTCCAGGACAATTTAATAGGCCACCTTGCCTCATGAAAGAAATGGGAACAAACAGCAAGACAAAAATCAGAAAGAAAGACTCAAAATAAAAAGACTCAAAATAGAGGAGGGCAGGGTTTGTGTCTGTTAGAGACGGTTTTGTAGAAAGGTGTACACAAAACGTCAGTGAGCACGTGTTTCTGTATCATTTCCTCCCTTCTAGAAGAGGCTTGGCGGAATTATCCAGACAAGGTCAGATGGTGAATGCCTAGGCCCGTGGCCAGGCCGGGTCCTCACAGCTGTTGCTGGCTCTGATGCTGTAGAGTGGAATGAGCCATTGCCATCGGTCAGGCTATCAGCAAGTGGGCGAGTCAGTTAGAGGGACCCTGCACTCCTGGGTCACAGGGAATGTGATCAGTACGAGATGTCCAAATGTTCGTAATAAAACACGTAGGGAGCCAGAAATAGAGCCACACTTTCTTAATCTAGCAAAGCATCTATCAAGAACTGATATCAGGGCTGGGGCGTAGCTCAGGTGTAGAGCACCTGCCTAGCAAGTTCAAACGCCAGTTCCACCAGGGTAAAAAAAGTAAAATTATGGAAACTTACAATTATTTTTAGAAACAAAGCTAGGAGGAGGAGGAAGTAAAAGAGGAGGGTAGCTGATATCTAGTGCCATTTTTAGCAATCACATAAAAGCATTAACAATAAAACTGAACAGAAGAATAGATATTGGTCACCACAATTCAGCATTTCCAGTAAATGTTTGTGTGGATAATATTAGTAAGTACATAAAGTATATTTGAAGCAAAATATAAACTTTTACCAAAAAATGGCACTTAAATAAATCGAGAGATATACTATGCTCCTTGATGAAGAGACTTAGTATTTTTAAAGGGTCAATTCTTACCAGGTGTCAGTGGCTTGAACCTGTAATTCTAGCTACTCAGGAGGCAGAGATCAGGAGGACTGAGTTTCAAGGCCAAAAAGGCAAATAGTTCAAGAGATGCTATCTCAAAAATTCCCAACACACAAAAAGGTTGGAGGAGTGGCTCAAGTGGTAGAGTGCCTGCCTAAGAAACATGAGGCCCTGAGTTCAAGCCCCAGCACCACAAAAATAAAGAAATAAAATAAAAAGCCAGTTCTCCCCAGAGTAATTTACAGTTTAAGTCAGTTACAATTAAAATAATAATTTTTATTGAGACTATTGATAGGCCCAAGAATCCAATGAAATGGTGTGCTGCTGTTAAAAGAATGAAGTAGATTTGTGTATTTGGCATGGAAAGATGTCCAGGATAGTTTTTTCCACTCCAAATCAGACAGCTGACAGCAGAATAGTTTGTATAGTTTGATCCCACCTTACTAAATATAGATACATAAGCCAGGTATGGTGGTACACACCTGTAATCCCAGCACTTGGGAGGCTGAGGCAAAAAGATCATGAGTTCTGGGCCAGTGTGGACTACAAGGCAAGAGCCTACCTCTAAATGAATAAGTAAATAAAATCACACATAATGTGCACACACGTGTGTAATCACAGAGTTCAAAGTCTGAAGGAATAAACACCAAAGTACTAACCCTGTACTATTTCTATAGTGGACAAGACAGGGAACAGGTGGCATTCCTTTTCTTTCTATTCTTCTCTACTGTCCTTTCTTTCAAGAAAAAAAAAAAAAGCTTATGTTACTTCTATAGTCCGTTAAGCCAGTCCAGTGACTTCCTTTATTAATTTTTTTATTTTATTTGTATTTATTTTTTGGTGGGACAGGGGTTTGAACTTAGGGCTTCAAGCTCACAAAGCAGGTGCTCTACCCCTTGAGCCACACTTCCAGTCTGTGATTTCCATTTTGAAAAGCATTTAAATGCATTTGATCTCAGCCCCAACATGCCCACATGGTTTACTATGTAGTAAAAATGCACACTCCCAACTTATGAAAATGTCAATTAAAGAAAGTAAATGTAGGCACTTGGATCAAACGCAGGGGTCTGCTGCCCCCTCGTTTCCTTTCCTGAATAAGCGCATGAAAGTGACACGTGAAGGCGGACATCTCTGTTGTCATCCTGTGTTCAATAGTTTCATGGAAAATAATGAAAGTAGAAATCAGGGAAAAAATGAGTCATGAATTGCTTCAGAAATGGCATTTTTCCCTCCTCTAGACAGGAGTCACTTTATAGCAAGTGTGAAGCCCTGAGTTCGAACCCCAGAACTGCCCCCCCAAAAAAAGAAAGAAAAAGTGGGTGGGGGAAAGGCCTGGTGGAGTGGCTCAAGTGGTAGAGTGCCTGCCTGGCAAGCATGAGGCTCTGAGTTCAAATCCCCAAAATCACAAAAAATAAAATAAAATTAGACAGGTGTCATTTTAGTTATTTGACATTTTTGCACTGGCTGGAATGCAGAAGATCTGGAGGCAGCCCACTGTTGAGATTACTCTTACCTCCATGTCCATCTTAAAATCAAAAATTCCTAACAACAAATAAAAATCCTATTCATATCCTACCTCTCCCAGTGCTGCGGGCAGTGGCAGAGCTGTGGCTGGGAGCCGGGGCTTCTTGATGCTGGGTTCTTGGTTTGGAATCAAAGTGGAATCCCTTGAGTGGCCCAAGCTTGTGTATTTTAGATCAACATATCTTTTTTTTTTTTTTTTTTTTTTTGGTGGCACTGAAGTTTGAACTCAGGGCCTCAAAGTTTGCCAGGTAGGTGCTCTATCACTTGAGCCAAGCCTCCAGCCGGCTTGTAAATTTTAAAAACGTCCTCTAGGAGGGGAGTATGCCCAGAAATCTAACAAGTGGTTGGTTTCCCATGAGCTCCTAAGATAGCTGTGATCATCACCAACACAAAGTCTGATCATTGTAGCCCTTTACCCTCCACTTTATCTAACCTGGTTTTATTGGCTTGGCTGTGCAGTGCCTGGCAAAAACACAGGTTGACCACACATGGCTGTCTTCTGCAAGTGGCCAGACACAAGTCGCCTTGACTCCAGGGCTGCTTTGCAAAAATGATAGTTTTGAATGGATAAACTCAGAGGTCCTACACCGCTCAGAAGTTCCTAATTCTATTTCAAGTCAACAGAACTTTCAAAGAGCCCAGTAGAGCAGGAGTGAAGATTCCAGATATGATTTCCTGAACACAAGACAACAAAACCCTAAAGTAACATTTCTGGCTTCTGTTACTCTTATCGTTCTTATTTCCCTCCTGATAGTAACATTTCTCACTTTGTTTTCAGGGGCTTAGGAAACAAACTACATCAAAGACTGTCATTAGTTGTTAGTCTTTCAAAAAAAAAAAATCCAACTGTTGTAGTAATGAAATACCAGCCCAAAAGCAACTGCCCATCGCTCCCAGCCATCTAGGGAATTGCACACTCCACTCCGGATGGACTTAGCAGGCTAATGACAGTGTTGGTTGATGGGAAAAGCAGATTTTAAAAGTGGAGCTTGGCAGGGTGTCATGACTCACAGCTGTAATCCCAGATACTTGGGAAGTAGAGATAGGAGGGTCGCAGTCCAGGGCAGCCTTAGCAAAAACACAAAACCCTATTCAAAAAATAACTAACATAAACAAGGCTGGGAGCATGGCTCAAGTGGTAGAGCTCCTGCCTAACAAGCGCAAGCCCCCGAGTTCAAACCTCAGTACCACCAAGAAAAGAAAAGAGGTAGAACTTGGTCCTGTGTCCTAAAAGTTGTGGAACCAGAACTCTCAGAATAGGGGAAGTGGGATATTATCCCAGAGCACAGGCTCCACTGCAAGTGGCCTCCTTCTGCTCCCAGGAAGGCCTGGCAGGAGGCCTACCAACTGGGCCTCCAGTACCTAAATCTAAAAAACACAGTTGTTAGATGTCTTGAGTCTGGTGCCCCAGAGGCAGAACTTGGGACAAGGACTTTTGTTTAAGTCATTTGCCCAGAAAGTGTCCCTAGAAGAAGCCTGACTGAGGGCAGCAGAAGAGAGCCAGGAGGAAGCTGAGCACAACTGTCGTCTCAGCTGAAGTGTAGCCTCAGCCTGATCCTACAGGAAGTGTGTCCCCTGGGCGGGTCCTGCCTCTCACAGCAAGGAGGTCAGGCTTTCTCACCATGGCAGTGACAGTGACCGTGGCCTGCAACTCCTGCCGGGGATGGGAGCCAGAGCGCTGCCAAACCTCCTAGGCTTTCCTGGTCCACGGTGGCTCCCTGGCTGAGGCACTTCCCAGGAGCAGATGCATCTGTGAGCCATTGCCACCAAGCCTGTCAGTGACTGGGGATCTGGGGATGGTGTGCCGGCCTGGCAAAGACCACCACAAGGGTCTACTACAGGGGAAGGGCAGTGTGTGGCCTTGTAGCATCTGTGACCCAAATTCTTCTCGTGACTATTTCAGACTGCGTGTCCAGCTCATGTCCCCTCGGGGAGATCCAGCTTCAGCCTTCGATATCAGCGTTGCCCACCCTCAACAGAACCTTCACCTGGGACGTGAAAGGCTCCAAGAGCATGGGCCTGGAACTGCAGTTCTCTGCACCTCGCCTGAGGCAGATCGGGCCTGGTGAGAGCTGCGAGGATGGGGTCACTCACTCCATCAGCGGCCACATCAACACCGCCCTGGTCAGGATCGGGACCTTCTGCAGAAACGGCACCGTGTCCCGGATCAAGATGCAGGAGGGAGTGAAGGTGGCCCTGCACTTGCCGTGGTTCTACCACAGAAACAGCTCCGGCTTCAGCATCGCAAACCACTCGTCTATAAAACGTGAGCACAGCCCTCCCCTCCCCCGGCCCGAGTAGGCGGAATCATCCAGAATCCCTATGATTCTAGGGCTGGAGTGGTGCAAGGTTGGCAAGTCTGTGCAATTCATCCTAAAACCCCAAAGGAAGATCCCACCTTCCAGAAAGCAATGTGGGTCACTCAGTCCTATGTGGGCCCCCTCTTCTCTATTAAGCAATTGGGGGTGACTCTTGCCTTTTTCTCTTTTCCTTAGTTCTTTTTCAGGACTGGGTTTGAACTCAGGGCCTGCACCCTGAGCCACTCTGCCAGTCCTTTTTTGCAATGGGGTTTTTTTCAAGATAAAGTCTCAAGAACTATTTGCCCAGGGCTGGCTTCAAACCTCGATCCTCCTGATCTCTACTTCCTGAGTAGCTAGGATTACAGATGTAAGCCACCAAAGCCCAGCTGTCACCCTGTCTTCTCCAATTCCCCCGCCCCTCAGCCATAGGCAGCTAGGATAGGTGTAATCGCCCCTTTTCTTTCTGGTTTGGGATCCCTCCCAACAGGCCTGTGCGTCATCGAATCCGAGTTTGAGGGCGAAGGCTCTGCAACACTGATGTCTGCCAACTATCCGGAAGGCTTCCCCGAGGACGAGCTGATGACATGGCAGTTTATTGTCCCCGCACATCTGCGAGCCAGTGTCTCCTTCCTCAGCTTCAATGTCTCCAACTGTGAGAAGAAGGAGGAGCGGGTTGAGTACTACATCCCGGGCTCCACCACCAACCCCGAGGTGTTCAAGCTGGAGGACAAGCAGCCCGGAAACATGGCCGGCAACTTCAACCTGTCACTGCAGGGCTGTGACCAAGATGCCCAAAGCCCAGGCATTCTGCGGCTGCAGTTCCAAGTTTTAGTCCAACACCCCCAAAACGAGAGCAGTAAGTAAGCCTGCTTTCCTCTCCCTCCTCCTTTTGCTCCTTCTTTGTTTCTCAGGGAGGCTGCCTGTTTGTCATACTTGGACTCTGGACCCTGTGTTAGTCTCAGGAAGTAGCTTGCTAGGCAGCAGGATGGCTCACTGGTGACCACCTGCCTGGCGTGCAGTTTCATTATAGCAAGCATGATCATGTATTCAGGTGCTAAATTGGGGCTTGGGTTTGTGTGTGTGTGGTACTTTGATTCGAACTCAGGACCTTGTGTTAGGCAGGCGCTCTACCACTTGATCTACGCACTCAGCCCTTTTTGCTTTAGTTATTTTTCCACTTTTATGCCCAGGCTGGCCCTGGACTGCGATTCTCCTATGTATGTCTCCCACATAGCTGGGATGACAGGCATGTGCCACCGTGTCCAACTTTTTACTGGTTGAGATGGTCTTATGAACTATTTGCCTAGGCTGGCCTTGAACTGAACCACAGTCATCCCAATCTCTGCCACCAAGCAGCTAAAATTACAGGTGTGAGCCACTACATCCAGCTTGAGGTGTTTCACTCAGGAGGCAGAGGTCAAGGGGGATTGCAGTTCAAAACCAGCCGGGGAAAATAGTTCGAGATACCCTATCTAGCAAAACCCGATCACAAAAATTAGGCTGGTGGAGTGGCTCAAGGTGAAAGCTCTAAGTTCAAGTCCCAGTACCACAAAAAAAAAAAATGAAGGCACCCAAGCAGGCAATGGTGGGAAGCAGAGATCAAGAGGATCATGGTTCCAAGCCAGCCCCAGGGAAATATTTCTCAAGACCCTATCTCAAAAAAAATCATCACAACAAAAGGGCTGGCAGAGTGGCTCAAGTGGTAGAGTGCCTGCTTAACAAGCATGAGGTCCTGAGTTCAAACCCCAGTGCCACCAAGAAAAAAATGCACCCACTCTTAGGGCTGTGAAAGAACCAGGTCGGCACCTGGGAGTGAGCTCCTCCTTCAACTTTGTGCTCTGGGCGCTTGCCTCACCTTGAGGGAGGAAAGCAGCTTGAGGGAGGAACTTAAGAGGGCCATTATGCTCCTTGGCGTAGCTGTCTGTCATTCTATCCCCACCCCTTTTTGGGGGGCCCTAGAAAAACCCCACTAGTTACTCCTTATTCATGGACAGCTTGTCTTAGAGGCAGCAGACTAAGGGCCAGGGCACTGACCGGGTGAGCTGTCTGTGTGGATTTGTACCGTGGTTTCATCTTGCTGTGGGTCACTAGGCTAGTCACTCCCCCTCTGTGTCACCCTGTTCTTGTCTGTAGAGTGGAAATGACAGCACTGATCTCGAAGGGGTGTTGTAAGGAAAACGTGAGGGGGCACTGGGCCTGGCAGGTCGTAAGCGCTCTTTCAATGCTGCCTTCCAGGGTTCTAACTCAAAATGAGGACGGAGGGTTGAAAGAGACACAGTGCATGTCCCCAGAAGTTTAAACTGTGACCCAGAAGAGAAGTGACTTGTTGGAAGTAGCAAGCCACTCCCAGAAGGAGTTCCAGTGGTGTGTGGTGGCCCAGAGGCAGCAGAGCAGACCTCAGGCTAGGAGGAGGCCCAGGAGGGGACTGGTGCAGAGTCCGGCCCTTCCCAAGCTGCCCAGGAGGCCCCACCTGTGCCAGTGGTGTACACCCTCACAGCCACAGGTTAGGGTTCCAGATGTCATTTTGCTTTGTTGCACCGGAGGGTTTTTTGTTTGGTTGTTTGGTTTTTTTTGTTTTGGTTTGGTTTTGGTGGTACTGGGGTTTGAACTCAGGGCCTCACACTTGCTAGGCAGGTGTCTACCTCTTGAACCTCCACCAGTCCCTCTTTGTGATGGCTTTTTTTAAGATAACGTCTCATGTACTATTTGCCTAGGCTGGTTTAGAATTGTGAGCCTCCTGATCTCTGCCTCCTGAGTAGCTAGGATTACAGGTGTGAACCACAGGTGCCAGGCTCAGGAATCTTGTCTTATTCCTATCTACTACAGTTCCTGGCACCTTCTAGGACCTCTGAAAAACCTTCTTGCATCAATCTCAGGGGGAGCATTAGAGCCAGGCACACTGTCAAGTGCATAGCCCATCTGAAGGGACAAGCAAATAGGATGGAGTACACCTGGGAGAGATGGACACTCAGAATGTCAAACAAGAGCAGGCATAGATCTGGGAAACCTTCCCAAGCCAAAGAGGGCTGCTACACAGCAACCTAGAAAACCAGAGGGAAGCCGGACATGGTGACACACGCCTGTAACCTCAGCACTCAGAAGACTGAGGAAGAAGGGTTGTGAGTTCAGGCCAGCCTGGGCTGCGAGACCCTGTCTCAAAAACCAGAACAAAACAAAAAAGGAAAACCAGAGGGAAATATTGGAGTCCCTCAACCCTCCCAGTCTTCTTGTCATCCACGGCAAGACCTGACCACAGTATGGAAAAAACAGCTATGAAAAAAACAGCTTCTGAATGTGGGCAGCAGGCAGATGTGAGCCTGAACTTTAATAAAGTTTAATAAATTTAAACTTTATTTAATAAATTCAATAAATTCCCCCCACTCCCAAAAAAACTGCTATCTGTTGATAGTAGTCTACTTTGCTGAAAAGTATCGGTTAAGTTCAAATATACCTGAGGGACCTCTGCAGGGAATGTCTTTCCATGGAGTGACCACAAACATTCTGTGTTTTTGAGATGAGGCATATTAAAACTGCCCAGGACTGAGGAACGATCGGTGTGACCGGCCATGACCACCAGAATGTGTAACCTAGGGAAATTCATGTTCACCTCCACCAAACCGCCCTGCTTTCCCTGCGTTTTTATTAGTGCATGCCAACTGTACAGCGTGGGAGGGTTCACTGTAGTATTTCCATTCATACATACCATTTGCTGTTTTTTCATTTTTTGGCAGTACTAGGGATTGAACTCGGCCTCACACTTGCTAAGCAGGTGCTTTACCACTCAAGTCACATCCCCAATCCTTTTTCCTTTAGTTTTCAGTTAGGGTCTTGCTTTTGGCTGGAATGACCTGGGACCACAAGCCTCCTATCTCTGCCTCCTGAGTTACTGGGATTACAGACATTCACTGCCATGCTTGGCTCTTCATATAACTTCTGAAGGATTCCAGTGGCTTTGTTGATAATGGCTATATGAATTAATAATATCCCTCCTATATGTCTTGTTCTCTTTAGAAGTCTACTAGACCACCGCTTTCTGTAACCTCCTCTTCTAGCTTTCTGTGAAAATACCAGGGTTTCTGGTCTCTGGTCCAATCAGGTGGATGGGTGCGAGGTCCTAGTGTGTTCTGCTTCCCTGAGCTGCTCTGGGTAAAAGCTAGGCTGGGGAAGCTTCGTTTTCAGTTTTCATAACCTCATAGAGCCTGTATCTAATTGCTGGTCTTGTTTTGCTTTTTGGCTCATTTTTTGTTGAGTTACTTACACTCCGTGAGTCTTAAGTTTGTCCTGCTGGAGTTAATGCACACTGGGGCCTTTCACTTATTCCCGTGGAGCCCTTTTTCTTTTTTTTTTTTCTTCTGTGTTTGTGTGATGCTGCAGATCAAAGTTGGACCTCACCACATATGCTAGGCAAGTAATCTACACTTAGCTAGGCCTCTAGCACCCCATTCTCATTTTAAAGGAAGAAGTTTCTGTCTACTGACACCACAGAAATGATTAGGGGATCTTTCTGAAACCAGTCAATGATTGCGCACCTTCAAATGTCCCCACTGTGGCTTTTAAAGCAGTGTCGATAAGTCCCAAATAGTGAGGGTGTATGTGAGTGTGTGTGTTACAGGGGTTTGAACTCAGGACCTACACCTTGAGCCACTCCATCAGCCTTTTTTGTGTGTGTGTGATGGTGTTTTTCAAGATGGGGTCTCACAAACTTTGTCCGGGCTGGCTTCAAACCACAATCCTCCTGATCTCTGCCTCTTGAGTAGCCAGTATTACAGGCTTGAGCTACCGGCACCTGGCTAGAAAATGTTTCTTAAGCAGCGTGTAAATTTACTGCATCTACCTCTGAATAATTTTGAGATCCAACCAAAATAAGTATGGGAAGGAAGTGTGTGAAATGACCAGTGGATGGTACTTGTATACAAAGTAGATAGTGGAACAAGTGTGTGATCACAAAGAGCCACAGGCCACCTGCCTCCCAACACTCCTGTCATAAGAGGTCTGTGTCACCCCAGAATCCAGACAATGGTTCCCAGTGGTCTGCACTCTGGGTTCCACTGCTGGGAGTCTCATCAAGCCTAAGGCAAGAAAAGCTGTAAAACCTTCACACTGCTCACTGCAGTGGCTCGAGTAGAAAGGCCGGCAGCCTCCGGCCACGGAGAGAAAGTGGAGCCCCCAGGCCTGCAGTGGGAACATGAAACGATGTGGCCGTTCACAGGATGGCCCGGCAGTTTCTTTTGGGTTTTGTTTTTCTTTTTGTTTTTTAGTTTTTTTGGGGGGTGGGATGGAGGGGAGCAGTACTGAGTTTGAACTCTGGTCTCATGCTTGCTAGGCAGGAGCTCTACTACTCGAGCCACATTCCCAGCCCTTTTTCTTTAGTTATTTTTCAGGTAGGATCTCACATTTTTGCCCGGAGCCAGCCTGGATTTTGATCCTCCTACCTGTAAGCCTCTCTCACAGCTGGACTCACAGGCATGAATCTCCATTCCCTGCTTATTTGGCATCTCACTAACTTTTTGCCTGAACTGGGCTCAAATCTTGATCCTCCTGATCTCTGCCTCCTGAGTAGCTAGGATTACAGGTAGGAGTGACCGCACCCACCTGCCTCTTCTTAAACACCACAATAATGGGTTTCAAGACAGTGTTAAGAGCACTATCAATATTTTTAAGTATGTTTAATATCTATTAAACATGAAGCTCAATGAAAAAGAGATGGAAAGCCGGGTGGTGGTAGCTCACACCTGTAATTCTAGCTATTTAGGAGGCAGAGATCCAGAGGATTGAGGCTCGAAGCCAGCCAGGCAAATGGTTCGAGAGACCCTATCTCAAAAAAACCCATTACAAAAATAGGGCTGCTGGAGTGACTCAAGGTGTAGGCCCTGATATTAGCAGGTCACCCCCAAATCTGAGGCTAAGAGTGGAGGAAGTCCCAAGAGTGCCAGCCCTCTCTGACAAGAGGCCGCCAGGCTGCAGTGCTCTTCACCAGCTGACAGAAGCTTGTCCTCAGGAGAAGGGAAGACAGTCACTGAAGCAAAGCTCCCAGTCCCTCTGAAGGCAGAGGGACCATGCTGAAGATCGGACATGAGTCAAAGCTGACGTCCTAACCATTGAGGCTCCCTCCTCCTTCCTTTGCTGGTGGCCATGTGTACGTGTTCTCCACCCATGCACAGGAAATCCCACCAGCCCAGAGAAGAGACCCAAAGACACTGGTGGTGTGGGTTTCCTGGGAATTGTCCCAGCTGGGTCACCCAAGGAAAAGCCCAGTCAACAAGCAAAGGTGTCCACGTAGCTTTCAGCGCTGGCTTTGGGGAGTTGTTTTGTTTGAGTGTTTGTTGTGCAGTGCTAGGGATGGAACCCAGCGTCTCACACGTGCCAGGCAAGCAGGTTGTCATTTTTTGAAAGTTTTCAGAGTGCCAAAAGAGGCTCTAGGAGATTAAAACTGTGAGAAATGAAAGATTCAAAAGCATTGAAAAGTCAAGATGAGGAAATCTCCCAGAAAGTAGAATTAAGGAAAAAGAAGGAAAGGGCTGGGAGTGTGGCTAGAGTGGTAGAGCACCTGCCTAGCAAGTGCAAGACCCTGAGTTCAAATCCACCAAAAAAAATAAAAAGAGTAACCCCTTTAGATCAGAGTAGCTGAGAAGGTGCCACAGAGATTTCTTTAGAACAATGAGGCTGAGAAATACCTAATGTTTTAATGCTTTGAAAGGAGGTTTATAGAAGGGGGGAGTTGGGATATCAAATTATGAAAAAGTACACAGAAACTGAAGAGGTGATAAAAATGCCAATAATTACCTCCTGGAAAGATGGACTCTTGTACAGGAAAGAAAGTGTGATAATCACAGGGTGCAGAGTAGTCGGCCTGGGTAAACACTGTGTGACTGTGTGTTGACATAGTCACAATGCAAACACAGAATAATGGTGTCACTAAAAGTAGGAGGGTAAGTATAGGGAGGGTGGGTGGATGAGAAAAGGAAGTGTGTATGTCTTACTGCATATATCGTTCTACAACTTGCTGTATGCTCAATATCTAGGAGGATTTCAGATTGGTACATTTAGATCGTCTACTTTCTTTTTTAACTGCTGTGTAATATTCCATCTGTGAATGTCCCAAAGCTTATTGAACTATCCCAGTGTTAGGTGGCTTCTAGTTTTCACAACACTGTGGTAAAACCGTGGGCACGCATCACCATGCCACACTGCTGAGCTCCCAGGGCTGCAGGATTTTCATTTATACGGAATCCCAAGTGACTATAGTAAGCTGTTGCAGGCTCCCCATCAGCTCCATGAAGCAATGAAGACCTATTTTCCCCACAGCCTCCCCAGCACTCGGGGCTGCCAGACACTTAGGATTCCCCATGTGAGCAGGGGGAAGCACTTGGTTTTAATTTGCTTTTCTCTGATTACAAGTAACGTTAACTTTTCAGCCGGGCACCGTGGCTCACATCTGTAATCCAAGCTACTTGGGAAGCAGAGATCAGGAAGATGGCAGTTAGAAGCCAGCACTGGACAAATAGTTCACAAGACCTTACCTTGAAAAAACCATCCTAAAAAAGGTCTGGTGGAGTGAATCAAGTGGTAAAGGCCATGAGTTCAAAACCCAGTGCCACCAAAAAAAAAAAAAAAACCTTTTCTTATTTTGAGGAGTTTTTTTTGTCCCCAGTTGAACTCAGGGCTCCCGCATGCTAGGCAAGCACTCTACCACTTGAGCCACGCTCCCAGCCCTTTTTTATATTTTATTTTTGAGCCAGGGTTAGTCTCGCTAACTTTACCTGGGATGGCCTGGAACTCATGGTCCTCTGACCTCTGCCACCTGAGTATCTGGGATTACAGTCATGCACCACAATACCCAATACCCAACTTTTGAATATTTAGACACTTATGTCTCCTTTGCTGTGCTGTGCTCAGTCGTTCTATATTGCAAACCTGTTCTCCCAGTGTGTCCCTTGTCCTTAAAAATCCTTGTGGCACCTATTATTGGGCAGATGTTTCAACCTTTTTTTTGTTTTTGCTTTGATACTTTGTATTTATGCTACATTTCTAATGATAATCTCTTTTATTGGATGAAGTCTGTTCCTTTTAACTTTCTTCCAAGTCATTACAGTGTTACCTTAATTTAAAAAAAAAATTTTTTTCCAACAGTCCCTATGCCATTTTCTTCCTCTGAAAGATTGTCTTCTAATTTCTGCCATCTCCCATGGCTGCTGTGGCCCCATCCTTCACGCCTCATATCTATTTGTGGTTTCAGATAAAACCTACGTGGTCGACCTGAGTCAGGAACGAACCATGTCACTCACCATCGAGCCACGGCCTGTGAAACAGAGCCGCAAGTTTGTTCCTGGCTGCTTCGTGTGTCTTGAGTCTCGGACCTGCAGTTCCAATGTCACCCTGACAGCTGGCTCCAAACACAAGCTGTCCTTCCTTTGCGATGACCTGACCCGCCTGTGGGTGAACGCAGAGAAAACCATAAGTACGCCCTTCCCCGGCGAGTGCGTCTGGGGCTGGGTGACTCTCCCTCCGTGCCCTCTGTTCTTCGCGGGGCTTGCTGGCAAGGGTGTATATCGTACGATCTGAAATGCCCACCCAAGAGCAGGTGAGCAGGGACAACGAGAGGAACACAGCAGGTATCAGTGCGCCGCCTTTAGGCCCGGCCTCACGTGGAAAGTACACGCCTGGGAAGTTCTTTGCATTTCCCCACGTTCATGCTTAGGTCTGGACACTGTTCACCTGCCAGTGTCCCAGATGAAATCTTCTGCACCTCAGCTTAGGCTTCCCCAACCTGTCCTGTCCCCGCCCCTCCATCTTCTAGTCATTCAGCAAATGACCCATAGTCACCTTCCTTCCTAGCCACCTTTTTTTTGGTGGTGGCAGGACTGGGGATTGCACTCAAGGCCTCATGCTTGCTAGACAAACATTCTAGCACTTGAGCTACAGCTCCAGTCCTTTCACGTTCAGCTTGTGTTTCAGATAGGGTCTTAAGCTCTTCCCCAGCCAGCCGTGGACCATGATCCTCGTACCTCCACCTCCACCTCCCATGTAACTGGGATTACATACATGCACCACCACACCCTGCCCACCACTATGATTTTTGATGTGGGTGCTCTTCATAGTGTCTACACTGCAGAAGCTAAGGCCACTAGAGGCAAAGTAGCCTTTTGAAGGTCACTCTGTTAGGAATTGGCAGAGTAAAACCAGAGCTCATACGTGCACAATACCAATCACAGATCATAACTGCTATACACTGAAGGGTCACTGGGTGACAGGTCGGGGCAAAGACCCAAGCCCTGTCCACGTGACACCTAGCATCCCAGACACAGGTACAAGCAAGAAGAGAATTTCAATCCTAAGAACTTGCTGAAGTTTGTCTGCCAGGTTAGCGATAGTAAGACCATGAGAGAAGAAGAGGGAAAGGTACAAAGGGAGCCAGAAGCAGCGAGGAATGGAGGGGAGAGTGGGAGAAGAAAGACCAAAGGGAAAAGCAGGGCAGCTTGGGGACATCCAGCCTCAGGAGGGTGGCTTCTGGTCTCCTCTGCACACGGGTACCATGCACCCTTTCTTCTAGGCTGTGTGGACTATCGGTACTGCCACAGAAAGACCTACCCACTGCAGGTGCCCAGTGACATCCTCCAGCTGCCTGTGCAACTGCATGACTTCTCCTGGAAGCTTCTGGTACCCAAGGACAGGCTTAGCTTGGTCCTGGTGCCAGCCCAGAAGCTGCAGCAACACACGCACGAGAGGGCCTGCAACACCAGCTTCAGCTACCTGGTGACCAGCAGCGCGCCCAGCCATGATCTGTACTTTGGCGCTTTCTGCCCCGGAGGCTCCGTAGAGCAGATCCAGCTGAAGCAGAACAGTTCGGTGACGCTCCGCACCTTTGCCCCCAGCTTCCAGCAAGAAGCCTCCAGGCAGGGCCTGACCGTGTCCTTCATACCGTATTTCAAAGGTAAGGGGACCCCATCGCCCTCTCCCCACCTCTGCACCCCCTTGCCTTCCTTGTTTGCATTTTGTGAGCCCTTTAATTACATTGCAGTTTGGAGAGAAGAATAGATAGATGACAGAAGATGGATGGATGGATGCATGGATGGATGATAGATGAGTGAGTGGATGGATGGGTAGATGGATGGATGGAAAGATGAGTGGGTGGGTGAATGGGTGGGTAGGTGGGTGGGTGGGTGGATGGATGAATGGGTAGATGGATAGGTGGATGGGTAGCTCATGGGTCTCACACAAGAAATTTGAAAGATTGTGAGCAAGTCCTAATCCTGACTTTCCCATCTACCTAACGTGGAAAATTCCAGAGGTTAGAAATCAGCAAACTGTTTCTGACAATGGCTGAAAGATAACAGAACAAGTAACCAGGTCTTCTTTGGAAGCAGGCAGGGCGTAAATGAGAAACAGCCAAATAGTCCCCAGTCCTAGACTTTTAAGGTGCTGAGATAATGAATTTATAAGGAAGAAAGATTTTTTTTGACTTACAGTCTCCCTGGCCAGTAGGCATAGTTGCTTTTGGGCCAGTGGTGAGGCAGCATATCATGGCAGGAGCACATGGTGGAAGAAACTGCTCACTTCATGACAGCCAGGAAGCAGAGAGAGAGAGAGAGAGAGAGAGAGAATTTGTGTGTGTGAGAGAGAGAAAGGGGTAGGGTGTCAAAATCCCCTTCAAGGACACACCCTCCCAATGACCTAACTTCCTCCCACTAGGCCCTGCCTCTTAAAGATTCCATCGCCAATCAGCAGCACCATGGGCTGGTGACCAAGCCTTTAACACATGGCCTTTTGGGGGCACATTTCAGCACTCCATCACAAAGGGCACATTTCAAGAGCTCAGTGACACACGTGCCTATGGCAGTTCTTTCAAATAGTGCCAATACAGAGCACTTCCATCATGGCAGAAAGTTCTACTGGTCCACATCATCCCCTCCACTACTCTTTTTTCTCTCCATTTTGATGGTGTGAAAACATCTGTCTGGATCCCCTTTCCCTTTCCTACAGAGGAAGGCATTTTCACGGTGACCCCAGACACAACAAGCAAGGTGTACCTGAGAACTCCTAACTGGGACCGGGGCCTGCCAGCCCTCTCCTCCGTGTCCTGGAACATCAGTGTGCCCAGTGACCAGGTGGCCTGCCTGACCTTCTTTAAGGAGCGCACAGGCGTGGTCTGCCAGTCGGGGCGTGCGTTCATGATCATCCAGGAGCAGCGGAGCCGAGCCGAGGCGATCTTCAGTCTGGAGGAGGAGGTTCTTCCCCAGCCAAGCTTCCACCGTCACAACTTCTGGGTCAACATCTCCAACTGCAGCCCCGCGAGTGGCAAGCAGCTGGACTTGCTTTTCTGGGTGACTCTTACCCCAAGGACCACAGGTAAGGACCCTCAGGATCTTTCAGAGTTGCCAAAGGAGAGAAAAGTGACATCTGAGGGACCAGGAGCAAGCCTGGGAGGCAAGTCAGAAGACACAGAATGAGGCCAGGCTGTCCATGTATCAATAATGGTCTTGCAGCTGGGCATGATAGTACCCATCTGTAATCACAACTACTCAGGAGGCAGAGAAGGAGGATCTCTAGTTCAAGGCCAGCCCAAGTAAAGTTAGCACCAAGACCCTATGTCAAAAGCAGCACACAAGACTGGGGGTGTGGCTCAAATGGCAGTGCACCTGCCTAACAAGCAAGAAGCCCTGACTTCAAACCCTAGTTCCACCAAAAAAGAAGCAAAGAAAATTGGGCTGGTGGCATGGCTCAAGAGGCAGAGCACCTGCCTCGCAAGCACAAGGCCCTGTATTTAAACCTCAGAACAACCAGACAACCACAACAGCAAAATACATACAAACAAAAGGCTTATAGAGCCGGGAGCCAGTGGCTCACGCCTGTAATCCTAGCTACTCAGGAGGCAGAGATCATGAGGATCGAGGTTTGAAGCCAGCCTGGGCAAATAGTTCTCAAGATCCTATCTTGAAAAAAACCCAACACAAAAATAGGGATGGTGGAGTGGCTCCAGGTGTAGGCTCAGAGTTCAGGGCCCAGTACCAGAAAAAGAAAATGCTAAGGGCTTGACTCAAGTGGCAGAGTGTGCTTGCCTAGCTACATGAGTGCAATTCCCAGTACTGCAAAAAAATAATAATAATAATTGTCATTATTACAGTAATAGTAGTAATTTTCTTGCATCAATAACTCCACATAGCCAATCACCCCAGAACTTACTGGCTTTAAACAGCCATTTCTTAGTTCAGGTCTGAACTGGGCTTGGTGAGCTCACTCATTTCTGCATCTTCAGGCAGGTTCCGTTCACCTAGAGGACTCTGCAAATCCTGACTGGGCACGCTCTTATGCACAGAGCCCAGCCAAGATCACCTGACACAGCCGGGCTTGCTCAGCTCTCCTCCAGCTGTCCTCTTATCCTCCAGCTGGGCCTGCTCCTGTGGCAGAGGCAGAGAGACCACAAGAGACAGAAGTGTGCAAGGTCTCTTGATGCTGGGGTTAGAAACTCATGGGCCGCTCCTTCTACCACATTCTTTCAGCACAGCTGGCCTCTTCTAATGGATCTACCACTGTTCTTTATCTTGATCTTATGTAGGGTGGAGGGCTCTTCACTTAGGATCTTCCTCATCCATACAGTCAATAATGAAGTATCCCAGGGACTCAGGATCATGGATTAAATTGTGGGGACCTGGAAAGTGTGACAGAGATACAGGACACTGTTGTTTTTATTCCGTCCCAGTGAAATGTTGGCATCCATGAAATCCCATCAGTGGCAGGCCTCAGAGCAGGACAAGGAGTTTGCCTTTATTCCTCGAAGTCACAGAACCCTCTGAAGGGCTTCAAACAAGGAAATGTGTGTACGGCAAGGCGATGTACCCTCCAGTCAGCAATGGCCTCAGAGTATCACAGTGTTGGAGCCATGATTGTTTTTTTGTGTGCGTGGTACTCGGATTTGAACTCAAGGCCTTGTGCTTGCTAGGCAGGCACTCTGCCACTTGAGCTATGCCCCCAGTCCACAGTGTTGGAATGAGAGGAAGTGGGCATGGGGGATGTTTCTGGTAGCCCTTCCCTGTCTGGCAGTCACAGTGTTTGTACATCCACCCAAAGGCACACATCTGGTTAGCAACCGGAGCACTGGTGAGACCCTCAGGTATGGCTGAGTGGCAGAGGTACCACTGGCCTAGTGTGTGTGAGTGACTGGGTTCCACTCGCAGTGCACAGAGAGAAACTGGTAGGAGCAAAAGCCATCAGTGAGACGCTCTTCCACCCTCGGGGTCACTTCCTGTGTTTTTGTCCTCTCTGATTTTCCTTTTCTGTCATGTATTTCCATTCCTGTTTCTCTGAGTCCCACCTTTTATTTTCTTGGTGAACAGGAAAGAAATTCTAAACCCCTGTTTGGTGCAGGGCTTCCTCTCAGATTTATGTTCTTTTTCCTTTGTGCAGCTGTGGGAAGGAAGCAACCCTGTCCTTCGCTCCATCACTCTGACTCCCTGCTCTCTCCTACACTCTTCTCCAAGACAGCCTGG
Source organism: Castor canadensis (assembly GCF_047511655.1). Lineage (NCBI taxonomy): Eukaryota > Metazoa > Chordata > Mammalia > Rodentia > Castoridae > Castor > Castor canadensis. The sequence goes on along the minus strand of NC_133402.1, from coordinate 45,917,181 downwards.
TAACTGGGGGACACACCTGGTATAGGCCAGAGGTAGTCTTTGGGGTAGATCTGGTAGGTCCACCCAGTTTGTTTCACTTACCTAGTGCTAAATACAAGCTAGTCCAAAATTAAGTGGCTTAGATATGGCCATTTTGTTTGCTTACTATTTGCAGCTCAGGACTGACAGGGCTCAGCAGGGTAGCTGTGCACCTGAAGCTCCAGACAGATGCCCTGGACAGCCATTGGATGGCGGATGGTTCAACTGCAGGCCTATTTCTAGGACCTTGGTTCTTACTTGTGGTTGGGTTGGTTTTTTATGCCCATTGATCTCCACATAGCTAGCTTGGGCTTCCTCACAGCATGGTGGTCTCAGCATAGTCAGACATCTTACCCAGTAGTCGGCCTCTCACAGAGGAAGTAGCAAGCAAACAGTCCTCTTAAGATCAGTCCCAGAACTGACACACCACCTTCTGTCAACAGCCCAGATTCAGGAGGAAGGAAACAGGCTACTCAATATGAGGAGCAGCCTATACACAAGCAGAAGGAAAGGAGCTGGAGAGGGCCATTTTGGAGACCACCCGAGTTCATGCCATGTCTCATCTGTCTCCCTATGTCTCTGCTCACAGACCTGCCTGTTGTCATCATCGCTGTGGTGGGAGGTGGAGCCCTGTTGCTGTTTGCCCTCGGACTCATCATTTACTTGGTGAAAAAGAAGTAGGTTGCATCTCTGTAACTGTCCTTAGCTGGTTTGATGCCTCCTCAGATCACACAGACCAGACATATTGTCATTTATTAATTCTGTTTTGATTCCCATATTCTCCCAAAGGTCAGTGTTTAATATCACCAGATGTGAACTGTAGTTTCGGTGGCGGGCGGGGGCGGGGGGTATCCCATATCTGGGGAGAAAGGAAACAGATACACACACATTGTGACATTCTGGCCTGCACCCTATGCAACACAAGTCCCCCGGGAGGCATTCTGTTTGCTTATTTGACCTGGGGTCCTAGGGGTGATCTTGAGGTTGCTGGCTTGGTCTCACACAGCTTCTTAAATGAACTCTCTGCTGTTTGCTTGTGTATTAGACAATTATCAAAAGGGAAGCCCTGTGGATGAGAGGAAGGAGGACCAGGGAACTGCTTTGTCTCACCTTCCCCCTCCAGACGGCAGCGCAGTTTCGTGACAGGAAAGATGACATTTTTAGACAGAGACCACACTGCCACCAGATTTGATCAATTCTGCTCATTTCTGATTAAAGCCACCAGTAACGGAAGGCATCTGTTTTCCTTAGTGTAATTTGACCTTTCAAAAAGCCAATCAAAAGAGGTTTTTTTAATTTACTGTGGCCCTGAGCAAACAATTAAAATTCCCAATCTTCAGTAAGACTGTCTAAAAATGCCCCCATCGATGAGGAAAGCCTGACTCGCAGCATGTCCAGGGAGAGAACTTTCTCCATGGAATGCGGTTTTACAGCTACAGACTGAAGAAAGGATTTCTTCTGATGAAACATGTTACTGTTTCTCCAGGAAGACTTGTCTGGGGCACACGCAGAATGTCCCCCTCAGTTGAGAAAGTATGACATTCACCCTGGGCCCCAGCTTCCTCATCAGGAGGGACTTGGGTGAGGGGAGGACCCCAGCTTCGCCTCCATCTCTAAACTACTCCAGTTTGGGCTGTTCAGTGGCTCCCACCTGTAATCCCAACTACTTGAGAGGTGGAGATTGGGAGGATGGTGATTCAAGGCTAGCTCAGGCAAAAAGTTAATGAGACCCCCATCTTAATCGATAAGCCAGGCATTGTAACACATGCCTGTCTTCCCCACTATGTGGAAGGCCATAGGCAGAAGGATCATAGTCCTCTGGGTGTGAGAAAAACATTGAGACCCTACTTGAAAAATAAATAAAGCAAAGAAAAGGGCTGGGGGGTGTGGTTCAAGTGGCAGAGGAGCTGCCTAGCAAGCAGGAGACCCTGAGTTTAAACCCCAGTACTGGCAAAAAAATGAAATCAAATTTAAAAAGAGGCAGAGAAGTCCACAGGCTGGTTCAGAACAGTATGAGTACTTTGGCAGGAATAAGCAAAGCACTATGGCAGCACTGATTACAGGTTTCAGGCAGGAGCTTTCAGAGCCTGTCATCCTGGCCAGAGTCAGCCCTACAGGCTTTAGTGCCAGACTTATTTTTATCTCAGAGCAGAGAGCTGGCCACAATCAGTGAACAGCCCGCCTGTGCGATACGTGTTCCATTACACGAATTGGGCCAATGTTCTCCTCTTGAATCGCTGGTCATCTAAAAAATCAGTGTTCCCTGCCACTTGAGCAGGGCAAAGCTTTGTTTTCCAAGACAGGGAGAGCCAATGCTCACCCACCCACGTCCAAGTGGCAGAGAACATGACCCTCCAGCTGTTGATGGCATTACTGCACAACGCCAGCCCCTGCATCTTCGATTCTGTCTTCATTTGGGTTCTTTCCTCTGTTGGAGTTTGCTGGCAAAGGTCCAGGGTCCTTCTGCCAATGATGAACTCTACTGCCCCCAACTCAGGCACAAAGTTAGCTGTCTCCTTCCCTCCTGGGTCTCATGTGGTGCCATTTGGAATCTAGACAGCCAGAGTTTTTCCCATAGGAGAGAGGATAAGCATTCATTACAGGCAAGTACCATGCGTTCCTGAAGGTCACACCCGGTGTGCTGAGTCTGGGGTGGTTTTGAAAGGCTGGAACACCACCCATTTTTAGTAAGAAAGAGAGGAAGGGATTGCTAAGCGTCTCCACCATTGAATCCCCCATAATCTATCACAAGTGAATTTGTTAAAGATGCTCTCTCTAGACCTCTCTCTACCACTTGTGATCCCTGTTTGCACCTTGCAAACTTCAGACAAAAGTTGTTCACTTCTAGCCAGTGAGCACCAGTGGCACACGCCTGCAATCTTAGCCACTCAGGAGGCAAGAGATCATGAGGATCATGGTTTGAAGCCAGCCCTGGGCAAATAGCTCATGAGACTCTGTCTCAAAAATACCCAACACAAAACAGGGCTGGCAGAGTGGCTCAAATGGTAGAGTGCCTGCCTAGCAAGTGTGAGGCCTTGAGTTCAAATTCCAGTACTGAAAAAAAAAAATGCTGTTTGCTTCTAAATGATGTTCACAGGGACATAGTTTCTATTTCAAACACCGAGTGATGCCGGGGACTTGTGGCAGTGAAGACCCTGAGGAATGTCAGCTCCCATAGGGCTACATAACTAGCACACAGCTAAGCTTATGTTTCCTTTGTGACTTCTGTCTTGTTCCCTTTCTACAAACAGGAAAAAGAAGATGAACAAGGGTCCTGCCGTTGGTATCTACAATGGCAACATCAACACCCACATGCCTGGGCAGCCAAAAAAGTTCCAGAAAGGACGAAAGGACAATGAGTCCCATGTGTATGCAGTCATTGATGACACCATGGTATACGGCCATCTGCTACAGGATTCCAATGGGTCCTTCCTCCGGCCAGAGGTAGACACCTACCGGCCCTTCCAGGGCCCCATGGGGGACTTCCCTCCATCCCCACCCCCCATATGCTCCAGAGCTCCCACTGCAAAGCTGACCACGGAGGAGCCACCTTCTTGCATCCCTTCTGAGTCTGAGAGCGAACCCTACACCTTCTCCCACCCCAACAAAGGAGATACAAGCAACAGAGACACAGACATCCCCTTGCTAGATACCCAAGAGCCAGTGGAACCAGCAGAATAATTTGGATTTGTTCCAGAAACTTTGCTGAGGTGCACAAAGCAAGGCGCTGAGACACCCCGAGGTATTTCTAACCAGAAATCCTAAGGAAATGGAGGAAGGGAGAGATTTTCCTGGACACCACCAACCTCCTATTTCCCAGTGCTCATTCCGGTGATGAGACACTGCAAAGGATGGATTCTGGTCTGGATACAGTTGTCACAGTCATGGCCTTCTGAACTCAAATTGTGTTGTAGACCAGCCGTAATGACTGGAGAGAGGCATGAGTCCCCAGCATGGGGTGGCCACAAGCCCTGGATTTGAAGTGATAAACCGAAGCTTGCCTGCTTTGGGGTGACCATTCTGATTCCTAGACGCCCCACCCGAGCTCCCCACTCTCATGGGGGTCCTCAGGTTGAAAATGACAGTGTGCCTTTTTTTATTACTATTATTTATTTGGTGGCCCTATGTATTTAAGAGGTTGAACGTACATGGAGCTCTTTTCAATAAGTATAGGAATGAGTGGTGCTAGCTGGTTTTGGATGGCTGGGTTTTGACTTATACCAACCACTAGATAAACATGTGCTTGTCTCCTGAAAGGTGGGAACAACCTGTGACCCGTCCAGCCAGAAAAGGGTGTGTGTGAGAGCAGTATTAATGTGTATCTGCTTTGATAAGAGACCTCCTGATTCTCCTGGGCTGTGTGTGATTTTCCCACTGCATAAATTTCTCTGGGTTCCCTTGTCCTTTATTCCTAGAAATAAGGGGAAACTTCTTTGAGTTGCCATGGGTGGCTGTCCCAGCTGCAGCAATACTATGACATTTAAACAGAAACTTACAGAAGTCTTTGATCCTCTGAAAAAGGTTTTGATACCAGAGAGTGGCCACCTGTGGTAGTTTCCTTGTGACACATTATTTGTGGCTTAAAAGCAGCACAAATATATGACCATACAGTTGGATCAGAGTTCCTGAAAGGGGGCTCACTGGGCTAAGTCACAGTGTCCCCAGAGTTGTGCTGTGAAGGCTCTGGGAAGAACCCGTTTCCTTGCCTTTTCCCACGTCAAGAGGCTCTCTTGGCCGGTAAAGTCTGTCTCACATGGCATCCCTGCTCACTGGCTTCCTCCCCTCTCTCTTACAAATCCAGGAAAATCTCCCCGTGTCAGGACACTTAGCAATCTCACTAATCATATGCCTTCAGCCTGTGAGAGGTCACATCCACAGGCTGGGACTAGGACAGGGTCATCGTTGGGGTGCCATTATTCTTCCGACCTCACCATCCTGCCATTACACCTGCAGAAGATGCCACAAATGATCTAGCCCACAAAGTGTTTTGTTCAGCCTGCAGTCTGTTTTTTTTTTTAATTAATTACTGACATTTGTGGTGCATGCCTGTAATCCCAGCACTCGGGAAATAGAAGTAAGAGCATCTGGGTTCAAAGATCATGTGACACCCTAACTGAAAAACAAACTAAAAGCAAGAGGACTGGGGGCATGGCTCAAGTGGTCAGAGTTCGATCCCCCGTGCTGCCAAAAAAATACATACATACATACGCACACACACACATACACATATTATATATACATATAAACACTTAAAATTAGAAAAAAAATTACATAAAAATCCAGATCAGAAGAACTGAGCAAGCTGGGGCACACACTCCACCCAGCAGCAGCTCCCCCTTTGGATAGGGCATCCCGTTCACCAGTTCACTCCAGTCCCTACCACTCTCTGTCGCCTCCCACTGTGAGGCTGTGTGTTCATTGCACTGATCTCAGTGCCCTGCACCATTGCTGTTCTTGTAATGGAAAGAAAGACTGGGACTCACGTCTCCTGTTCAGTGGGAAGACAGACCAAGAGAATAGAGCAGACCCCAAGAAAACATTCTCCTCTCCACCTGCCTCATTTACATGAATTACCAGCCCAGCTCCTGCGGCTGCTTGCCTGTGTGGCTCCTGCTGTAGTGTGGAAGGACAGGGATTGTGTGACAGCCTCGCAGCACAGTGCAAAGTTCAATGTTTCCATGATAAAAGCCTTCAAGTATATTTCACTGTGCTCATGAATTCACCTTGGCAATGCTCCACCTCTACTTGTTCACATGGCCTCCATGCAGAGTTCTAGGTCTCCCAGATGGGCGTACTCCAAGGGCTCTGAGCTCTTTCCAGAAGAGAGAGGATTTTCTTTTTTAACATTTGCCTTTGGTGCTGCCCATGGCATCTTTCTTCCTGAAAAGTTGGCATCTAACTCTGTTCCAGAAGGAGGGAGAATGGCCATCCACCCATCTACCCTTGGCCTGTTGAACCTGAGATGCTGACCAACGCCTCCATGATTGGCCAGGGGGGCTGCAGCTTCCTTCTTTGGCTGAAGGAAGCTCATCTGAAGTCACAGTATGGAGCCCTGGCCATCCACACACACACACACACACACACACACACACACACACACCCGCCCCTGTCTCCCTGATTTCTGCCTCTCGTACTCTGCATCCTACCTAGGTGTGGTTGGCAGTCTTTAAACTGGCCACACACAGCACCATCCCTTGGAAGGGTCATGCTCAGCCATTTTCTTTTAACTGAAGACTCGGAACTCTGGCCAAGTTGGTGGTTTCCTGAGCCCTCGAGTGGATCAACATTTCTTGAAGCTCTGCCTCAAGGATGGGACCCAGCTGGAGCCCATCCCTGGCTCTTTCTTAAAGCCCAGGCCGCATTTACGTACAATACTCCAGGGTCATGACAAACCCATCAAATGCCATGTGTCGGTTCTTAACTCTGTGCCCTCCTGATGCACTCCCACCCTTGTGTCATCTGAGGGACCTGTGAGCAAGGCCAGCTCACACAGGAGTGGTCTCTGGTGCTGTGGCCATTTACATGAGAAGGGAAATGTTTCAAGGAAGAGTCAACAAAGACAAGTCTAAGTTCATGGAACACAACCTCACTAAAGCTTAGAGGACCAGTGTGCTTTCCTGGAAATAATTTAAATAATAATTTAAAGATATTTTTACTTAGCATTTTATTCATCGTCTAAACTTTTTTAAATAAACTGATGTACAAAACAAATGTGTGTTGGGTTGTTTAAATGCTATGACCACCTGTGCCCTGCAGGAGAGACCCCAGTTCCTGTGCCAGGCTCCAGTGGGCAATGCAAAGCTTGTCTTCATTCTCCATCATGGGTTTGTCCTACAGGAAGCTGCACTTTGGGGCCACAGCCCCTTTCCCCTTCATTTCATGATACAAAAAGTGGAAAGCAGAGGTTCTTGCTCTAAAATAAAAACGATAGTTGTTTTGTTTTGTTTTTTTGTAGAGAAAGTGATAGTAAAGTTTATTAGGAAAAAAGTCCCCTTCTAGAAGAGAATGAGAATGACTAAAATGATAGTGTTGGAGTCTCACCACCACCCATTTTCAGGTCTCACTGCACCCAGGCAGAAGTTCAGAGACAGAGCTCTTCCTGTTCTGCTCATGTCCAGCAACATGGATCACTTTCTATGTGACTTGCTCCCAAAGGCTGACCCCCATGGACTCCTGGGGCCACCCTCGCCACTGACTATGGTTGAGCAATAGCCCAGGACAAGTCAGCAACCACCAGAACAGAAGTACAGGAAGGCATGGGAGAAGGAAGTTCCAGGTGACTCTGAGGCAGGGTAGATCAGGGAAACCAAGGCAGGGAAACAGCAGCCAAGAATTCAGAATAAACACTGCAGAAATGAATGTCTTGATTAAAAGCACACAGGCACTACATTCTTTGCCTTAAGTTTCACATTCCCTTTCTAAGATCTAACATATAGTAAACAAAAAAAAAGGAAGAGGAGGAAGTCTGGCACTAGTGGCTCACGCCTATAATCCAGGAGGCAGAGATCAGGAGGATTGCCATTCAAAGCCAAACTAGGCAAATAGTTCATGAGACCCTATCTTGAGAAAACCCATCACAGAAAGGGGCTGGTGGAGTGGCTTAAGATATAAGCCCTGAGTTCAAACCTCAGGCCTACAAAAAAAAAAAAAAAAGAAAAAACAGAAGAAAAATGGGATGGGAAGGGAAGGGAAGAGGAAGAGAGGAGGGGAACAGAAGGGAGAGGAGGGGAAGGAAAGAGCAGTCCTCTCCAAATATTGTTCTCTGGAAACAGCAAGAATATCTTTTTTTTTTTCAATACTGGACCTTGAACTCAGGGCCTTCAACTTGAGATGCTCCCACCAGCCCTATTTTTTTTTTTTTTTAAGATAAGGTCTCATGAACTACTTTCTTGGGCTGTCTTGGAACCAAGATCCTCCTGATCTCTGCCTCCTGAGTAGCTAGGATTATAGGTGTGAGCCACTGGTACCCAGCAAGAATATCTTAAAGAGACATTGGTCCTGGGAACAAAATATGATAAAATGACCCTGATCACAAAAGTGTTTACAAAGGAAAATATTTATCTCCAGGTTAGACACATGTCTTGAAGGAGCATCTGGCAGGACCTTTGTTTAAGCGAGGCTCAGACATCTATGTCACAATGACCTGATTTTAACAAACAGGTCAATTGATAAAAATGGCAAGAATGATTGAATGGACCAGATGTCCAGAACAAAGGGGAGCACTTATCCTAGGGCAAATTTAAACTAACCCCTCAATGCATTTTCACCATAAATACCCTGGATATGGAGCACACATTGCACCTGTTATCAGATGTGCCCGCGCAATTTCTGGGTGTGTGCCATCTCTCTAATCTTTGCTTTGCTTTACTAATAGACTTTCCTGGTCGCTACCTCCATGTGTCCCTAAAATTCTTTTTGCAACAACATTACAAACTTGATACCCAAGGTCCAGGTAGAGGCCTTCTCCCTTTTAGAGACCTCCCTGGACCTCAGCAGTTCTGGTAACAGCTCCACCATCCACCGTGTACTTGGAGAGGACAGGAATATTGGGTTGAGTGCACTGAGATCAGGCATTCAGCAAATTTTGGATTTTTTGTTTGGCAGTCCTGAGGGTTGAACTCAGGGGCGAGGGCTCATCCTGCCTGCTCTAGATGCTTCTCCCAGCCAGTTTCCTCCTCTTTTGGCCCCTCCCTCACTCTGAAATCTGTGCTTCCATGTTTTGTGGCCCTTGGAATAAAATCCTTGTTTGCCTGCTGGAGTTGTGGCACTTCTAGCTTGCTGCCTGGCCCTCTCTGACCTCTCTCCTTCCAACAGACTTGTGGCCTCTGGGCTTTATTCTGAGGGGCTGGAAGCCTTCAGGAAGTGTTCCAGGCCATCTTGCCTTCACTTTTGCTGTGCCTCTGCTTCTGGACCACTCATGGCAAAGGATGCCATCCCTCCCTGACGTTCGGTAGCAGAGCTTCAAGGCTCACTTCCTCCAGGAAGTCCTCCAGCCCCACCAAGCTGTCCCTCTGAATCCCAACTGGCCTTTTGATCCATTATTCTGTATTTGCCTAGGGTCTGGTATCTGAGCCACAGAGCAAGGCACCAATGTCCCCCTGGCTGTCTGTGCACCGGCTCCTTCACCCTTAGCCCTGCCCCTCCCGGGGACTCCTGCAGCCCCCATCCCAGGAAGGAGGGTGCTCACTACACCCAGACAGTTGCCAGGATTGCATCAGGACAGTGCCACTGTCACCGGAGGAGAGATGAGGGGCTCCCACAGCTTCCCTGTTGCCAAGGAGAATCACAGGTCCTTGAGATCCACAAGCACTGAAAGGCATTACAAGGTGTCTCAGAAGAGGGAGTCACACAAGGTGAAAATTTTAGCAAGGATTTATTTTAGTATAACAGGATAAAGTAAGACAAGAGGGGAGGGAAAAAAGAGAAAAATAACCATTTCCTGTTCCCCGATAGGTAGCAGTTAGACATAAGCAGTGGCTATAAGAGGAGATAGGAAAATCATATTATTTTAATAAATATTTAAATTTATTAAACTCTGACGCTGGAACAAGGAGAGCCAATACAGCTGGCCGCCTCCCATTTTTAGATGCTAAAGTTACAGGAATAGGGAGACAAAGAGGAGCTACCTGCTTCTGTTTTCCTCTTTGAGATGTTAAGCCACCAGGATCCTTGGATGGGTGGAGAGGAATGAAAGGGAAGTTCTAAAGTGTCTCTGTGACTTGGGTGGGATGTGGGTGTCACTGGGCGTAATTTGGGAGGGTAACCCCCTCCCTTTTTGTCAGCCATGTCAGCCACCCAGACCCATTACCTTTGACCATGTGTATTTCCCCAGCTCTCCAGTAAAAAACTTGGAGTTGGGAACCACCATTTTGAGTCTTTGCTCCCAGTTCCTGCGTGGGGAACAGAAATGCTTCTCTCTCTCTTTCCCCCCACTGTTCTTCTCCTAATAAGCTTTACTGTTACTTTTACTAAATCTTTGCGTGTTGCTTGAATTCTTCTCCTGCCAGATGCAGGAACTGAGGTAATTTTCAGGATCATTTTTTCCAGTAACATAGTTGGTGCTGTGACTCGGACACCAGATCTGACCTCTGTTTCATCAGAAGGTAAGGACCGTCCTCCCTGCCTCTCTCCAAGTTGAGGACATGGCCACTCTGCCCGTGCTCAAGTTTCCCAAACACAAGAAGTCTCTTGGCCAGTAAAGGGGAATCTGTCGTCCACGTGACCTCACAGGTAAAGTCCTCTACTTAAGTCCCTTATGGGGGTTGGTTATGTTACGTGCCGGTTTGAAGTTCTGCGGGCTGGTGTCGAGGGTCCTTGCCTTCACAGGCCAGAGAACTGGCTCGTGAGGTAGCTGATTGATTTGTGAGTGAAAGCCAGTATATGAAGTAGGATTTATTAGAGAGAAAGGAAAGGCTACAGCTGGAGCAGTGCAGGGGCACCTGGAAACCGGTAGCTCACTGCTCAGGTGAAGGGCGGGGCTTTTGTGGGCGTTTTAACTCTGGGTTAGGTGGATTGGCGGTAGATTCGCAGGCTTTCTTAGATGAACTGGTCTGTCTGCCCCTTACTGGGGAGGGAGGAAACAATCTTGAGAGCATTTTGGGGAGGGGGGAAACAATCTTGAGAGCATTTTGCCCATCAGCCCTGTGGCAGATCTATCAGACCCTGTAGCTCCTCTTCAGGGTGCAGAAATGCAGGTTTACAACTCCTTCTCAGGATGCAGGAATCATAGCGCTGTCCATGGGGCATGGGCTACTCACTCATCTGCCCTGTAGGTCTCCAGACCCAACAGTTATGTAGCTCCATGGTAGAATGCTTACCTGGCATATGCAAAGCCCTGAGTTTGACTCCCAGCACTGAAAAAAAAAAAGACCTTGTATTGATTGCATCTCATACACACAATTAAAAACCTGGGAATCAGCATAAACGCTGTCCCTTCTGAAACTCAAGAAGAAATCTGACTGCCATTGAGGGGTGTTGGAAATTGGGGCCTCTAAGAAGAGATCAATAGCCAGGAGGCAGAGTAGGAGGATCACAGTTTGAGACTAGCCCAGGCAAAAAGTTCACAGACCCTACCTCAAAACAAGCTAGGTATGATGGCACAGGCCTATAATCCCAGCTACATGGAAGGCTATAAGTAGGTGGATTGTGGTCCAAGGCCAGCTCTGGGCAAAGGCATGAGACCCTACCTGGAAAATACCTAAAGATAAAAGGACTGGAGGTGTGGCTCAAGCAATAGAACACTTGTTACAAACCAAATCTGCCCTGGACCTTTCTCTGCCTCGTGCACACTGGTGTCCCTTTCTGTCCTTCCACCATCCAACTGTGGCACAAGGCCCTCACCAGAAACCAAGCAGATGTTGCTACCATGCCTTCAGACTTCCAACCTCCAGAACTACAGGCCTAATCAACTTTTCTTAATAAGTTAATCAGCCTTATGTATTCTATTATAGCAACAAAAAATACTCTAAGACTAGTCCAGCCTGTCCTTGTACTTAGGAAACACTTGACTCCAGACTGAACAAGACCTCCGAATTGCTGAAAGACAGCTGAGAAGTGCCGGCTGTGTGTCCCAGACAAACAATCAAACTTTTCTGCACTGAAAATTTCCTCAACTGTAAAATGTGAAAGCTACTACCTATGGGATGTAATTGTGAGGACAGAGACAGATGGCTATAAATGAAAATGTCTGAATTTAGTAGCCATTCTAAGTTAAATCTGTATTGAAGAGGAAAAGTATGTCCAGCACTGTTTTTTTGTTTGTTTGTTTGTTTTTGACCTGATCTCTTCATTACTGGCAAGTTGGCTGTTTCTTACCATGAACCAACAGCCCTCTAGCTAAAATTGTGTCAAATAAATTCCATGGCGCCACTGTCCTCAGACCTCCAAATGCACTCAGCTTCAGCTCCAGCAAGCTGACACGTGATCCTCCAGCCTTTGTGAGGCCCTAGAAGTTCCTGGGAGAAATGGTATCCCGGTGGTAGCTATATGGGCTCAACAGCCATGGACCAGGGAAATGCAGGGTCTCACTTCGTGAGGAGAAGACATTTGGTTGCCCACATCCGAGGTGGGCAGGGTCTGAACCTGCCTGACCAGGCAGCCCAATCCGAGTTGACTCAGGATGGGACTGGACCCCCATGGAGGGAGAGAAGCATATAAGGATGGTGCAGTGGCTTGAAGTAACCACGGCAACTGTCCAGCCCCTACCCACCCTTCCTCCTGTATCCTTGCCTCCCTGAAGGATGCTTTTCTCAGTGACCAGGGGCTGGAGGACAGTTGTTCTCCCTTCTTCGCTGTAGGTCAGAGTGAAGTCAGCACTTCCACATAGCCTCTAAGCATTTGGAAAGTTTCAAAAAGAAGTTGGAAATAGGTCTTAAATAGAAGCTACAAACAGTGTTGACTTTCAAGGGTAAAAAGAGCAGAGCATGGTGGTACACACTTGTAAGCTCAGCACTCAGGAGGCTGGAGCAGAACGATCAGAACTTCAAGGCCAGACTGGGCTATAGAGGGAGTTCCAGTCTCAAAAAGACAATTTTGTTTTTTTTAAAAAAGAGGAAAACTGTGTGACTAGGAAAGTTTTCACTGTAGTCCTATTGGAACTTTTGAATTTGAACCTTGAGAATGTACCACCAATATTTAAATGAAATGAAAATGAAAGGTTTAAAAAACAAAAACAAAAACAAAAAAACCTTGCTAAAACTTGCTACCTATAATCCCAGACAGAAGTAGGAGGATCGAGGTTCAAGTTTAACCTAGGCAAAAGCAAAAGACCCTATCTAAAAAACAAACTAAAAGCAAAAAGCTCAAATGGTAGAGCCCCTGCCTCACACACATGAAGCCCTGAATTCAAGCCCCAATATCACCAAAAGAAAGCAAACTAAAACAAAAAAGACTTTTTAAAACTCAGGATTCTGTGACTATGCAATGTACCTCAAAAGTGTTTTAGTCTTTGTTTTTCAGAGCCTCCCCCAACACAGTGGTGTGACCAGTTTGTTTAGATTTCCCTCCCTGTGGCAGGAAAGCCCCACCTATTCTCTAAGAGGCTAACCTGGAACAGACTAGAAGGTGTGGCCCAAACCCTGATGGAAACCTCTTCCACACTGCCTCTGGGTGACTGGAGTTCTCATGAACTCCCCAATATACAAACGTTGATGCCAACACCCAGGGCTGTGGCTCTGTGGGTCACCCTGGGCCAGCTCACTGGGTCTCAGGATACCAGCAGGAGCCAATTGCATTCTTGATCCCTTTCTTTGCACAAAACACTAATTGCTTAGCTGTCTTCCACCCATAGCCTTGTCTGAACTAGTTTGAAGGCTGAGCTCCAGCAGGATCCTTTGAGATTTCTGGGTTAACTCTCTTTCTCCTGTTCCACTTCAGGAACTGCCCCCACAGTCCCATAGCCTAACCAAGGCTGCCACCCCTCACCTTACCCTTCCTCTACCCCTCGCCCCTTCCTACCCCTACCCCAGACCCTTGCGGCCAACCTACAGGCATAGTTCCATGGGTCTGTGTATGACTGCTAATTGTACTTTTTTTCAGATTTGCAAACCACATTCACAAATGTTAGTAAGTTTTATCCCACACTAAGCAGCCTGCCTGGCACACAACTCAAAAAACTGAACTGAACCTGTTCTTAGAACCACCCAGTGAGGTAAATTGAGCAGGATTGTCTTCTTCGTCTTTTCCTTTTTCCTACTAAATTATTTATTTAGTATAATTAACACATATTGCTTGTACAAATTATTGGAAATCACTGGGATATTTCCCAGTATACATACATCACGCATTGATCATGGCCATCCACTCTTCTTCTATCCACATTGCTCCCATTCTTTCTCTTTCTTTCCTCTTCTACTTCTTCCCTTCCTTCCTTCCCTCCTTCCTTCCTCCCTCCCTCTCTCCTTTTCTTCCTTTTCTTCCTTCCTTTCCATACATTATAAGGAAATCCAAAGAATTTATAGTGTTGCCTAAGGCTGATGCTGGATCCAAGTCTGCTTGCCACTTGAAAACCAATACCTGAGAAAGGAGAGTTGGTGAGAAGGAAATCAGGTTTATTCAAGGACCAGTACCCTAAGAAGATAAGAGGCCTTCATTCCCCCAAAATGATCATCTAGGAAACTCAGGTAGGGAGGGAAAGAAGTGCAGGGGAAGGCGAATGGGCAGGAAGACTTCTACTAGGTGGGATCTTTGTCATTCAAGGTATGTGTCACCTCCTGTCACCCCCTGGACTAAACATCACAATGGACCTTGACCTAGTGGGTCTAGTTGTTGTAATTCTTTAGACAAACAGATTTTTCTGCCAGTTACACTTATAGCAATTGATATGCTTTGTGTTAGTTGAGGCACAGGGAAATTATACATTCTGATGTTATCTGAGCATAACCAGAAGTTTTGGGTTTTTGTAAATCTAAAGAAAGACTTTTTAGGCCAGGCACCAGTGGCTCACGCCTGTAATTCTGTACTCAGGAGGGTCACCGTTTGAAACCAGCCCAGGCAAATAATTTATGAGACCCTATCTTGAAAATACCCAACAAAACAAAGGGTTGGAGGAGTGACTCCAGTGGTAGAGCACCTGCCTAGCAAGTGTGAGGCCCTGAGTTCAAATCCCATTACTGCCAAAAACATAAAAAAGGAAATGACACCTGGTCGTCTTCCTATTGACTGGGACCCAGACACTAAGAGTATATGGAGACAATTAGTAAGTTGCTAAAATGGTTAACTGGGCCACAAGGTACCCAGATATTGGAGTAAACATTATTCTTAGTGTGTCTGTAAGTGTAACGGAAAGCTCTAGACCAGAGGCCTAACTCTGGAAATTCCAACACGACAGGCCCAACCACTCAATAATACGAAATAAAGAGACGAGTAACAGTGAAGGACAGAGAAAGGAGGTTTATGATGCAGTACAGACACGCCACAGGAAGAGGCAAGGTAAGCACTTCAGCCCATCTTCAGGTTACAGAGCTGTAGGTTTTAACGGAGGAAGAATTGGGGCAGAGCATAAGAGGCATACACAGTTATTACACAGTCCCAGTCACAGGTCCAGTCGAGCATCACCTCAGGATGCTCAGGCAGCTTCCAGTCATAAGAAAGACGTTATTGTCTGGGGAGGGGAGCAGGTTCAGCTCTTATCACAGGGTGTCATGAATGAGTCCTGTCCTTCCTGGTTCCAAGATAGCTGCAGAGAAAACAAATCAGAGAAAAGACAGATATAAGATGGAGGCTGGGATGCCAAGCTTTATCCTGCCTTTAGCTACCCTTTGGACACTTGCAGGCCCAAGGGAAGAGTCAGTGCTTTTCAGCAAACAGTTTCCAATTACCTTTTTAAGAAAGGGAGAGACAGCTATCACTGACTCGGCTACTCTGAGATACAGATCAGGATCTTCCCACATCCCCCAGGGCCAGCTCGCCTCTCACCCTCAGCATGCACTGGCTGCAGAGATATGCTTCTGTGCCCAACCCTTCCTGTCACTGGCTCCCTTGCCTGTCACCCCTCAGCTCTGTGATAGTTTCCTTCCTTAATCATCGCATCCAAGGAGAATCTGGGTTTTTCTCCTAAGCACATGATATGACAAGCTCACTTATTGAATCTCTCTCTCTCACTGGAGTCTAACTCCATGAGAGCAGGGATGTGACCATGTGGCACTGTGGCCGAGGACAGTTCCTGGCACTTAGTGAGCATTGAGTAATTATTCACTGGGCAATTGTAATTGGGATTGCTTCATCTTCAATTTGACTGTGAACTCAGAGTCTTGTGCTTGCTAGGCAAGCACTCTAGCACTTGAAGAGTGAGGGAAATCATCCTCCCCAACACTTACACTGTCAACTTTAGCAACAGGCACCAATGGCTCACACCCATAATCCTAGGAGGCAGAGATCAGGAGGATCACAGTTTGAAGCTCGCCCAGGCAAATAGTTTGCAAGACCCTATCTTGGAAATACCCAACACAATAAAGGGTCGGAGGAGCTCAAATGGTAGAGCACCAACAAGCATGAGGCCCTAAGTTCAAACTTCAGTACATGCCACCAGAAACAACAACAACAAATTGAGATAGACTCAATTTGCTATTACTGAACAGTTCCCTTCATTTCACCTGACCAAAAAGCAAAAATTGTGAAAAATTAGACTTAGAAGGAATATTAAAGATAATTTCATGACCAAGCCATCCATTTTACAGATGAGGAAACAGGCTCAGTTGAAGAAAGGCGATCCTTTCCCATTCAGGGTCTCATCTCTGAAAATCTTCCTCTGGAAAGGCAACCCAGGACACTTCTGCAAATTACAGTCTCTTTGACAAACACTGACAATCCAGGTACTTTCAATAATGAAGACAAAAATGCCTTGTACTTAAAAAAAGAAAAAAAGGTCTAGTGTCAAATCACTCCAATTTAGCCACGAAGCTGTATTTTCAATTATGTTTTCCTTAAATAACTTGGATATTGTTTGGATAACAAGGTCCTTTTGAGATAATAAAGCCTTTGTTTTGGTGTTAAGAAAAAATCCATCTAATTTATTTTCTCCAGACCAGGGACATTGATTTTTATGATGAAAATTTGTACTTGCTACCGTTACTGCCAGCATAGATTTCTTACACAAATTCATCCAGATATTTCTATTTGTCTTCAGATGCCTGCCAAGGTCTGAGCAGTAATTGAACTTGGCGTCACACCTGCTTTGGTTTGCACTAAACCACATGGTCTTTATTCCACTGGCTATCCCCAGCTACTTCAATCCCATCTTACTGAAAACCTACTATGTGCAAGATGCCATGCTATGTGCTGATGATGGAGATGTTGCCATGTAAGACACAATGAGAGAAGGAGCAGGCACAAGGTGAGTGGGGAGGAGGAGGAAATTACAAACCTTAGGTAGAGATGTTTCCTCATTCATTCAACAACCATGGCACCAAGTGGTCCATTAAGTGCTTTCGTGAGCTGTTAAGACACCTCTAAAATAGAAGAGGAATGAACGTGGCAGAGGGGAGGGGTGGTTACAAAATATGATGAGGTTTCTCTGCCAATTTTTATTCATTTTTCCCAACTCAGACCAATTGCAAGTTACTTACATTAGCAAGCAGACTACAGTTCATTAATCTATAAACTAATTAAAACACACTGCAGTGATTTCCCGGCAACATTCAACAACTCTCATTTTGGAGATTAAAAAGAGAAAAGCATGCACTCGATCATGGCCTCACAGTAATGCTGAAGGTCAGTGACTCAGAAGTCATGGATTTTGCATCCTAAGAGACAGGCTCACCTTGACATTGACCTTAAACCCAAACTCTGCTTAGAGAACTACTATTTCTATAGGCCCAGCCACCTCGGATGTTCTCACCTGAACAGGAGAGGAAAAGCATAGTCAGGGGAAGAAGGAGAACAAACAGGCTTTGAAGATCGCTGGGGCTGGACTTCTGTGGAACAAATCCTGTCCACTTTGCCAACCCTCTCTGGACGGCCACCCTGAGATGCTGAGTAAGAGAATCCATGAGTGTGGCCCTCCGGTGGTCAAATGCCCGTGGGAGGGCTCTTGCCAGGGGGGAAGACATTTACAGCCCTGGGAAGGTTAGGAGCTCTTCCTGGTTACAAAGAGAAAGAATTTGTATGAACTGTTCAAAGTCACAGAGCAGCTAGAGTTGGAGTTGGAGCTCTCACAGTTCAGCTGTCTGTCCTGAAGGCTTCTCCCCTGGTCATTGTCTCCTAGTCTTTATCTCCTAGCATAGAATAAACCCCACACCTTGGAGACTGACCCAGGGGCTAGTGATAGAACAGACCAGAACCCGATAACTTATGCCATCTGTGCCTTGTCGCCAAAGACCACCAGGAACAAAGTTGCTTTGTTGACGTGTTCAAACCCCAAATACTCAAGTATTAAAAATTCAGAGGTGTTCTACCCAGAAAATGTTCATTGGAGATTTGAAGTGTGTATTTGTACTTTAAAACTGCAAAACACTTTTGGAAGAGCAGAAAACTTTCCTTTTCCTCTCCCCATTGGCTTTAACATTTTGTACTTTGTCACCAAAAATACTGGTCAATACTGACCAGTCAGTATCATGGGGAGTCTGGAGTGCTGTAACACACACACACACACACACACACACACACACTCACTAACTTAAAACATTAGAAACATTGAAATTAAAGTGTTTTCTTAGAGTCTACTAAGGTAAGAGGAGACTGGGTATCACTATGTATCCTAGGCTGGCCTTGCACTCTTGATTCTGCTGCCTCAGCGTCGTTTGAACAGTGCTGTCACCTTCTTCCTGTCATATATGACTTTGCACAGAGTGAGTACCTTTGCCCTGTCTTGGCAAGTTGCTGTGCTCCCTTCTTAAATTTGAATCAGCTTTTGCATTTCATCCTTGTTGCTTTCAATGTCACAAAGGATCTCCAAGAGTTCCTGCCATAGGAACTCTGTCGAAACCACTTTCCTCATTTGTTTAGATTCACTCACAGGCACCATGTCCTCCAGCTAGGTATTCAGGGTCTGGGAGGCCGCGGTGCCCAAATTTCTTCTTCAAGCCCACCACACTTGATTTCCTTGCTGTACTTTCATCTTTCCTGGCCAGTTCCCTCTTTCAATTTTCCACCTTTATAAAAGTGTCACAAGGGTTGATGGCCAGGAAGCGAGGACGCAACACAAGTACTCACCCTGCTGTCTGTGGGTGAACCAAGTATTGGTGCACTGTGCCCCCTGCTGACTGCTGTGCTGTGAAGGGTCCTGCAAGTGCACGTGCAATGCGAACCGTCCACAGAACACACAACTCAATTTCAACCACCTTCTTGGAGGTCTTCTTGGTGGTGGTTCTGGCATTTTGAACTCAGGGCTCTGCCCCTGCTGGGCAGGCGCTTTACCAGCCACTTGAGCCACACCCCCAGCCCTTTTTACTTCAGTTATTTTTTTCAGATAGGGTCTTGCATTTTGTGTGAGTGTGTGTGTTACTGGGGCTTAAACTCAGGGTCTATACCTTGAGCCACTCCACCAGCCCTTTATTGTGATGGGTTTTTTCAAGATAGGGTCTCGCTAATTATTTGCCTGGGCTGGCTTCAAACCACAATGCCTCCTGAGTAGCTGCAATTACAGGCATGAGCCACCACACCTGGCCCTCCAGGCTGGGTTTTAAACATGTCCACACTCTGCAAAACCAGGAGGACTTCCTGTATTCTCTTATCACTCTGTTGAACTGAGTTGAATTCAGTTCTGTATTAGGACCAGGACTGGTAAAGGGATAACTGTCTATCCAGGTGGTGTGGGGAAAAAAAACAATTACAGAGTCCCTCCAAGACCTGCCACGGGTAGGCTCAGCTCCGTGGCTCTTTGACTCCAACCCTTTAGTGATTCTCCTGTCCAGCACCAGGCAGGGCTGCTGCTCTGCTAGGTTCAGGCTCTTCAAGAAGAGGACGGCCCTAATATAAGGACCCATCCAAAATGCAGCCAGAGGCAGCTGTGCCTGGGAACTAGGAGAGTGCTGGAGAGGAAGTGGGTCCTGACCCAGCTGTCCAGCAGGAAATGTCCTTGTCCTGCAGGGTTCATGGAGCAAGCTCCCGGAGCCAGACCAATGAGAGCTCTTAGTCCAATCTCCCCGTTTCACGTTCCCTAAAACATTCAGGATCCATTGCACAAATTTCTAGTTGCCCACCATCGCTGCTTCTTCCTTAAAGAGTTCAATTTTATTTGGGATGTCAATGAACCAACCTGAAGGTGGCACTTCTCGGTCTTCCTTGAAGCTAAGTACTAGGAAAAGTTCTGCCTCATAAAATAGAAATGAGGCGAAGAGAGGGCTCCTCAAAGAAAGCTGACTGGGCTGGGCATGGTGGCTCATGCCTGTCCTCCCAGATCCTTAGGAGATAAAGATTGAAGAGGATTGAGGTTTGAAGCCAGCCTTAACAAAAAGTTAGTAAGACCTCCATCTCAACCAACAAGCTAAGCGTGGTGAGCAGGCCTGTCATCAAAGCTCCACAGGAGGATGTAGTTTAAGATCGATGTCTGAGGCTGGCCCAGGCAAAAATGCATGACCCTGCCTGAAACATAGCTAAAGCAAAAAAGGGCTTGGGGCACGGCTCTGGCATCTGTCTAGGAAGCCAGGTACTGAGTTCAAATGCCAGTGCCAAGGGAAGGGAAGGGGAGGGAAGAGAAGGGGAGGGGAGGGGAGGGGAGGCAAGGGGACGAAAGGGAAAGAAAGGAAGCCAACTGGACTTTTGTTACCCATTCTACCTTTCCTCTTCTTTGATGGTTGGAGCTTCAGCAGCCATTATGGACCATGATGACATGGCTTCAATAACAGAAGCCCCATACTAGGATACTAGACAAGGAAAATAATAAAAGGAACTTTGATCCCTTTTGACCATGAACATGCCAAACCAGCATTGGACTTGTCTTGTCTAAGGTCCTATTATTTTGAGTTTTTTATTATAAGCAACTAAATCTAATCCTAATTGGTAAACATGCCTCTTTCTTACTGAAACTGATTTATCAAGTCCTTCAAGTTCAACCTCTACTTCCTGTCAAAATCCACACAGCGGGATGGGGATGTAGCACTTCCCTAGCATGTTCAAGATCCTGGGCTCCATTCCTAGCACTAAAAAAAAATCTGTAGAAAATAATGACCAATCTGATCGTCACCAATCCTGGTCATTGTACATGGTACCATTGCTCAATGCTTAGAGTGGCAGGAATTTACTGAAAGACATCTTCCAAGAAAACATCTTTCTCATATGATAAGAAACTAGATCACAGCTGAACACAATGTGGTTTTTCTCCTCCCCGCTGTAAACATCATTTTTTATTATTATCTGTTGTCATTTTGTTTTAGTTTTGTTTCTAAACTTCTTTGTCCAGTGCCCTTGTCCCATGATCTTCACATTGTGTTCCAAGCTGGAGACTGGAGGCTTTACACAAGCACAGTCCACAGTAGAGAGAGCAGCCATGAGCCCTCTCTACAGAGGGGGTGACAGGCATGAAGAGAGTGATCCTCAGCCTGGGTCCATGGGTAGCTGCGCCTCACCTCCCCATGCACATCCTCTAATCACCCCAGAAAGATGACCTGGCTCAGGGAAGCAGACTGGATGGTGGTTTCTCAGATGTGGACTACAGACCCTTCACCAATGGCCTTGATGAGAAAAATCTGTAGGTGATTTGAAGAGACTATGGTGAGCTGGACATGGTGGTCACACCTGTAATCTCAGCACTGAGGGAGGAGGATCATGAGTTTGAAGCCAGCCTGGACTACATAGTGAGATCCTGTCCTCCCAAAATTTATATATATTTATATACATATATAAAATATATATATGTATATAAAGAGAGAGAGAGAGAGAGAGACAAGCTGTAATACCCACAGCTTGAATAACTTGAGAAGCTAAAAACTTGTGTTTGGTGTCTGCCTCGACACAGGCTCTGCTGTGGCCCTGCAATGTCCCATTGCAAACTCTACAAATGAAGAAATCACGGTTCTGAGATCTTGACTCCCTGAGGCCACAGGACTGGAATCCAAACCTGTCACGGCCATTGAGTAACTGCAAACCTACCGGTTGAGAAAGCCCTAGAGGTTAAAGCAAACCCTGGTTTCCAACTTGCCTTTGACCTGGTGGTTTCACTTGTCATCCTTATGCCGGAAACATTTTCTTAACGTGTTGCATAGTTCTTTTCTCAGCAATGCAAAACCAGGAGAGCTAATCCCAGGGCCAAAACCAACCCCACCCCATTGTCTCTAAACTTCTCAAAATGCCAAGTGTCTCACCAGGCTGAGGAGCAGGCTGGGGCAGGTGGGGTGGACAGAGGGCTAGGCAAGGGGCAGGCACTCTACTTACTAGTGGGCTGTTTGGAGAAGTGTTTTTGTTGCTTTCTACCGAAACTCTCAGGCTCATTCTTCAGTCAGTTGATCACTTAACATCCCTGTGCCTCAGTTTCTATTATATGATCTTTCTCCATCTTGGATCTTTTAGGGTTTTTTTCCTCACCCTCCCATCCAGAGCTGTGTTCCCACAGTTCATGAAACAACAGTGCCCTCTTGTGGAGAAAGTGTTAGTTGTCTTGTAGGTTGTACCAGGATTTTCCACTTGAAAGATTCCTAAACCATGTTGATAAATTAAGTCTCCTAGGAAAAGCAGGTAAGGTAGAATCTAACATTAGACCTCAGAAAAAGCCCTAAAAAATCTGTGTTTGGAGGAATGTTCTTTTACAAGATTCTGTATTCCCTATCACAAACTCAATAACACCAACAACCAGCATTATCACTCCCTCCCTTTTTTTTTTTTTAAACAAATCTTTCATAATCATATCCTGAAATGTCTGAAAACTTTCTTCAGGATTCAGGGGAAAGTGAGCGTACACAGCAGCAGATGGCACGTGGACTTTGGAACGCAACAGACTTGTGCTGGGGTTCCGGTCCTGTCATTCGGTGTTGTCAGAGAAGATATCTTTCTACCCATTTCCCTCAATTAGGAAGTAAATTTAGTAACACCTTCCTGGATGTTTCCAAGATCATGGTACAGGGCTTCTGGGTCAGCATAAACACTATCTGCTTTATTTTTATTAACATCTCCATCTTCTCTTTTCAAAGCCAAAATCAAAGGGAGATTTATTATTGCCTGAAGCTGTAAGGCCTCAGGATGCAACAGTGGGCCAGTGTTTTTGAATGCAGCAAAGATGGCTACGCTCATGTGTGAAAGGACCCATTCTACTAAGGGTTCAACAAGCCTGTCTTTCCACGCTGCTATGGTTTCGCAGTAAAGGGTAGAGTTTGGGTGGGTGGGAGAGATGTGGGGGAGAGGCGGGAACCAGGAAGAATGTTATTTGCAGTGGTTCAAGTGGAGACTTTATTTGCTTAAGTGGAACTGGAGAAGAGGGGACAGATCAGAGAACAACTTGAGAAGCAAAAAAAATCATGGCATCTTGGACATTATTGGAATCTCAGGTGTGACAGACACTGAGGCACCTTTGATGCCCCACAGATTTGGCGCATGTGTGACTGGACAGGTAGTGACCTTCCTGGGGCTGGTGAACTCAGGACTAGCTGCAAACTTGAGTATGAAGACACTCGGTTCCCTTTGGATGTGTCAACATAGGTGCCTAAAGACGTCCAGGTGGCAATGTCTACCAGGCATCTGAATTTGTTCACGTTTGGAATTCAAGAGAGACCCTAATGGCCCAGGTTCACTGCAGGAAAGGAAATGGCAATGCAGGAGAGGATTCTACGACTCCTAGGGACAGGATGGTCCACTCCTGGACTGGGCAGCCTTAAGGATCATCTGGTCTAAACTTCATGTGAATGGGGAGAACTATGCCCGACAGGCCT
Source organism: Castor canadensis (assembly GCF_047511655.1). Classification (NCBI taxonomy): domain Eukaryota; kingdom Metazoa; phylum Chordata; class Mammalia; order Rodentia; family Castoridae; genus Castor; species Castor canadensis. The sequence goes on along the minus strand of NC_133402.1, from coordinate 45,893,869 downwards.
TCTCCAGTGACCCACCCCCAGCACCACCCAGACCAGCCCCAGGTCTCCCAGGCACCCCTGCTTCACTGGAATTGAGCTCTATATCTGTACTCCAGCTGTCTCCTGCCTTGGCTGGGATAAGCCAGGGAATGGAAGACTGAAGGAAAGGCCCAATGAGAAGAGGAGGCAGAATCAGGAGTAGCAGAGGCAATGGGGCAAGGAGGAGAGAGCCAGGCTCAACCAGGTCTGAGTGTGTGGCCCTGGCACATTAGTGAGGACCAAGGGCTGGTAGAAAGACCCTCTGCAGAAACCCTACCTCCTGCTCAGTGGTCTCACAAGTGCCAAGAGCAGCACAGTTCCCAGAGAAAAGGTTCAGGCTGCTGTTCCTCAAACTGGCCTTTCTAGAAATTCCCCTAATCGATTGTTGGACTAGAGTCTGAATGTCCCCCAAAGGCCCATGTGTTAAAGGCTTAATCACCAGCCTGTGGCACTATTTGGGAGCTGTAGAATCTTTTAAGAGATGGGCCTTCCTGGAAGAAAATCAGATCAGTGGTAGTGTGCCTTTGAAGGGATGTTGTGACCCTGGCCTCTTGCTGACTCCTTTTTTACTTCCTGACTGCCATGAGATAAGCAGGAAACCTCCTCTGCTATGTGCTCTTCCCATGATATATAGTGTTCTGCTACAGCCCAAAGGCAATGAGTGGAACCCAGAAACCATGGACCGAACCAAAATAAACCTTTCCCCTTTAAAAGTTGATTGTCTCAGGCATTTTGTCACACTAACAGAGAGCTGACTAATACATGCTGTCAGTACCCAATTGATCATAGCATCACAGGTATATTACATTTTTGGTAGTGCTAAGGATGGAACCCAGGGCCTTACACATGTTAGTGGCAAGCCCTCTTCCCCTAAGCTACACTCCCAGGAAACATGATTTTCTGAATTAGATAAATAGGTTTTCTAAAATTGGTTCACATATCCCAGAACGAAGCAGGACAGGATTCAGCATTAATGTTGATACTTTTAGAGTTGTAAAGTGACACCTCGTTTAGATGAGTGAGTTGATAGAAGTGGAAGGACTTTGGTTATAAAATCACCTAATACTTGACCTTCTAAGGTACAGGTAGGAAATGTTTAGTCACTGGAAATTATCTTGTAGGGTCTACTGACTGACAATTTGGTTAGGCTCTGCTCTAAATATATTAAAGGCAAGGGATTGGGAAATACTACATTTGCAAAAGGATTTTTCACCTATTTTTGTTTGTGTTTTTGTTTTGGCAGTACCGGGGTCTGAACTCAGGGCCTTATGCTTGCTAGGCAGGCGCTCTACCACTTGAGCCACTCTACTAGACCTTTACCTGGTCTTCTGTTGTTCACACCCTACACCAATATTTCAGTGTCCCTTTAGGGAACATCCCCAAAGCTTCCTACACCCCAGGGCGACACCCCCTGTTAAGTCAGGGTGGGTTGAAGAGATGGCCTTTCTTTTGAGGCAGAAGGATGACTTAAGCTCAGGAGCTTGAGGCTGACCAGGACAACATAGAGACAATGACCCCATCTTAAAAAAAAAAACTGGACAGCAGTGACTCATAGCTGTAATCTTAGCTACTCAGGAGGCAGAGATCAAGAGGATCACAGTTCGAAGCCAGCCCAGGCAAAAAAACCCATCACAAAAAAAGGGCTGGTGGAGTGGCTCAAGGAGTAGGACCTGAGTTCAAATCCCAGCATTGCAAAGACAAAAAAAAAGAAAGAAAAAAAGGCTGGATTGGAGGAGAGGTGTACCCAGTTTGAAGTATGCAGGTATCCCAAATGCAGGAGACTTTGGGATAAAAGCTGGGTGATGAGTTGCTTCACTATACTGCCACCTGCTGCTGTAAGCAAGCAGGGCTTATTGCCTGGCCTGCGCACCCCATGCCACAGCCCCTGCCTTTCCACCAGGACTGGCACTCACATTGGAAGGCATGGGTACCATGGAGAGAGCAGCCATCCTTTTCAGGAAGTTTGAACGTCCCTTGGCCACCTCTATCCTGCTAGAAGGCGAAGTAGGGGATCAGAAGGGTCCAAGACATAGACTTGAATCTCAGTTTTGTCCCTTCCTTAGTTGGGCCACCTTAAACATCTGAGAGTGTTTTGCTGATGGCAATGGACTTCGTCCCCAACTCCCATAACTGAATCTCATGCGATGCTCTTGGTGACAATGGCATGCAGTAAGTACACCACCCACTGCAAGCTGCTTTGTTCAACCCACTCCATCTAGCAAATCAAGCTATCATCAAGGTCTCACCCAAGGAGAGACAGGTTCTGAGGAAGTCCTGACAGTGGAGCCATGGTCACACTAGACCTGGGTACAGTGCTTGATGGCCAGATCATGCTAAGAGCTGGCCAGTAACCTCTGGAGGGCACCAGGCCACTTCTGCTTTATTCCATGAATGTTCCGGTTACATGAGGTGAGTTTGCAACGGTGATGGGAAGGCGAAGGCATCTGGAACCAGCTCTCAGTTAGATGCAGGCTCTGCTGCTTACTAGCTTTGTGACCAGCGGAAGCCACTGGACTTCCCTGAGGTGGCCTTCCTTTTCTGTATGATTACACCTCTTGTCCTGAATGGGTAAAATTAAAATCAGATGACAGGTTTAATCTGGCGGGCTCAATGACACACTCCATGAAACAACACAGACCACCAAACTCTCTGGGGATGATGGGAAGGAAGGAAATACACTGGCCCCTTGGCCAGTCCCCAGGGTGCCGAAGAAGGTGGCAGATGCAGATCTCCCCTGTGGGCAGCTCCCAGAAATAGACAACCAGCAGGAGAAGGGATCTCTTCTCTGGAATGGGGAGGGGTGGGCTGGATTCCAACAGATGAAAGTGGATTCTACAAAAAGAAGCTTAGACACTTGAATAAAGCCTGCAACTCAGATAACAGCATTATATCAAAGTTAATTTCTGGACTTTGATAACTCTGCTGTTATGTAAGAAAAGATCCTTGTTTTCAGGAAACACACAGAGAAGTATTTAGGGAGGAAGGGACATTATGTCTACATTTACTGTCAACAAATAAAATAAAGGATAGTGTAAATATAAGGAAATGTTGACATATGGAGAATCAGTTCTCACAACCTTCCTGAAGTATAAAATTGTGTGAAAACAAAAAGTCACAAAAAGAAAAAGCAGGCAGCAGGCCAGGGTTTTGTACCTCCCTTCATTTCCTCCCCCCTCTCCTCAGTTCTCTTTCCAGTCCTGTTGGGAATTCATTCTTGGTGTGAAATCCGTGTGCCCAGCTCCCCTCTTTCCATCTTCATCTTCTTCCTTTGGCCTCTGGGTTTTCGACCAGGCTCCCGGAATGCCCTCCGCGCCCTGCCCACCCCGCACACACCGCAGCGACTCTGCACCATCTTTATTTACATAAGGAGGCAGTGACAGGACGGAGCCACGAGGTCTGCCCCGCCCCGCCCAGCCCCCCACGGCCTCGCCCCTCCCCAGACATCCCACGGGCCCTGCCCCTCCCCGAGTCCCCACGGATCCTGTCCTCCACTCCCGTCCCCACGCTCCCCCCACGGCCCTGCCCCTCCCCACCCCCACGAGCCCGCCCCTCCCCCTGCCCCCTGCCCCCCATGGCCCCGCCCCTCCCCAGACATCCTACGGGTCCCGCCCCTCCACGAGTCCCCACGGATCCTGTCCTCCATTCCCGTCCCCACGCTCCCCCCACGGCCCTGCCCCTCCCCCTGCCCCCTGCCCCCCACGGCCTCGCCCCTCCCCAGACATCCCACGGGCCCCGTCCTCCCCGAGCCCCCGGGGAGACCCCGCCCCTAGGCCCCCAGAAGCTACACGATGGCGAACTGGCAGATGTAGGGCAGCTCATCCCGGCAGCGCTTGTCGAACCACTTGCCGTTGGCTGCGCCTGCCAGGGCGGCGCAGTTCTCGGTCTTGCCGCCGTCGGGCTGCGTGGTGATCTCTGTCTCCCAGTTCTTGTAAGTGATGTGGCCGCCGGTCATGTCCACCCAAGAGCCCTCGGCCGCCATGTCGTTGAGGCCTAGCCAGATCTCGGCCTCGCTGCCCACGCTCTGGTGCCCGTATTCGTACAGGGCGTCGTTCTCCACTCCCGTCTGCGGGGTGGCCAGGGTGCCCCCGCGCGAGATGCAGTCCTCGCTCGCCTCGTGGAAGGTCTTCGCCTGGGTGAAGGCCAGAAAGCACTTCATGTGCACCTTGGTGCCCTTCAGGCAGACTGGGAGGGGAGAAATGGCTGTCACCGAAAGGCCCCCGTTCCAAGCCACAGATGGTGGGCCTCCCAGACACAGGCAGGAGGGGTCCTGACCGTGTATCCCTTGAGGACCCTGCTGTGGGGACACTGAGCTGCAGATTCCCATTGGCACTCCTGCTACTGGGTCCGAAACTCTCTGTGTGGCAAAGAGCCACCATGCCCACAGTCATACCCCACCAGGGCAGCCAGCTCCAGAGCTGAACTGTGGGTGTGTAAAAGCCAGGCCATCTCCACCCAAGGCAGCATGATTTTGAAGGGCCCGTTCACCCTCCAGGCTCCTGTGGGGTCAGGCCAGGGGCTGTGCTCTGCCCAGTTCTGCTTCCTTGCCCACCCTCCCCAGGCATGGATTCCAGGCCTCTCCATCCCAGAGGTAACTTCCCAGGAAACCAGCCAGAGCCTCCTGCTCTCTGTAGGCTCAAGCTGCTGGCAGGACCAGTTTGCCCACCTATAGCTGAGCTCGTGCTCCAGGTACCCAAGACAGGCAATCCCTGCCCAAGAGGCAAGCTTCCTGGGCACAAGGCCAGGCCACTTCTGCCCCAGGGCCAGCTGGGTGGAGCTCAAAGGATAGAGCCGGAACTGTGTAAGAGCATCCCACAGCAGAGAGGCAGGAAGGGTGGGTCAGGGGCCAGAATTCTCAGTGTGAACCTGACACCCAAGGTTGTGAGGAGGGTATGATATGGTCAAGTTAGGAAGATGGAATGAATTTTGTTTAGCAGTTTGAATTTTAGCTTGACTTCTAACTTAAATGTTTAGATAGGGTGTGTGCAACACACTCTTGCACAGTGTGTTGCTGCTCAGCCCACAAATATTGGGGGGTCTACACCCTGCCTCACCCCTACTCACTGTGCACTTGGTCACTTCCACTCAACAAATATTGAGGCTCCATGACCCTTTGGGCATATGACAGAAGTGTCTCTTTGAAGGCTCTGTCCCAACTGAGCCGTGCCCCACCCCCTTGTGCTGTCTTGCAGCTTAGCCAAGCTGGCCTCCAGCTGCCTTTCTTTCCTGCTGGGGACACTGCGACACACTGCATAGGCCCTATTGGGCATGAAGGATTTGCTACCCTTGCTTCTAGAGGGCAAGACAGCCCCCAACACCTTGCTCCCTTGGGGTCTGCAAGGTGGGTTCAGCCACCTTGCCCAAGCCTGTGTCCTTTCTACTTTACAGATGAGGAAACTGAGGCCCAAAGGGGCATTGTGCTCATTCTAACATCCCTTGTGTGGCACACTTTCCAACTCCACCCCATCCTCACCACCCCCTGCCTCCAAGATAGAGGCCAGGCCAGTTGCATTCTTGAATTCTTGGATACCTCCCCCACCCCCACCCCAGCAATACTGGGATTTGAATTCAGTGCTTGCTAGATAGACACTCTTCCACTTGAGCTACGCCCCCAGCCTCTTGGATGCTTTTAAGGTGGAGGTCAGCTGCATCTGCTGCCTCTGTCTCTAGCATGCTCCAGGAGAGTGTGGACAGCCCTTGTCCTCTTGGGACAACCCCCACACATACCACCCAGCTGTGGCCAAGCCCAAGCTGTGCACACCTGAGTGGGTTTTGTAGACCCAGGTCAGGAGAGTTTCCTAAGAGGAAGCAGGCTGGGGACAGGCCCCTCCTAAACCTGGTGTCCTGGCCTAAGCGGATTCAGGACCTGCTGCTGGCTAGAGGCCCATGGGCCTGGTGCCTTCCTCCTAGGCATGCTGGTGCCCAGAAGCCATGCCTGTACTCACCTGTCTGCAAGGCCTGCTGCTCCTTCAGCAGGGCCACCTCCTGGGCCAGACTATCCAGTCGACTCTTGAGCTCCTCCAGCATCTTTGGGCCCATGCCATCTGGGATGGAGTCAGGAGGCAGGGGAGATAAGGACAAATGGGAGGTGGGGGGACAGGTAGAAGCTGGGGTAAGACAAGGACTGGGCAGGAGGATCCCATCTGCCAATTGACCCCAAAAGGGTAAGGGGAAAGGGCTCTCCTCATCCCTCACCCTCAACATCTCAGAGCTGCTCTCTCTCTGTCTCTGCTATTGTAATGGAGTACTCATGGCTTCCCTCCTGCTGGGGGTCTCCTTCCCTTGCTCCTGCTACAGTGAGACTAGTCCCACACTTGTCAGAACTGTTGCAGGGGGTCAGATGGGGCTGGGGTTAGTAGTAGCTGGGGATGGGGGCAGCCACCCCATCAGCTCTGGAGGAGATCAGGAATCAGGGCCAGGGGCCCATGAGACCCCATAGGTCACTTCCTCAGGCTGGAGGAATAGCACAGACCAGTAGCGCAGAAGCTCCAGCCTGGGCTCAGAGTGGCAGGATGTAGGCATATGATTGGCTCACAGGTCCTAAAAATAAGGGTGGCCTGGACAAGTCATTCTGCCTCTCAATAATTCCTCTTCTGTACAATAGATGCTAACAGCTGACCTCAGAGGACTCTGGAGATGACTAAGAGAAAGAAAGCAAGTAGTCACCTAGCTTGACACAGGGTGCGTGTCCATCCAGGCACAGGAATGGGAAAGCCAGGTTTTCATGTTTATGAAGCGCCCATGGCAGGCCAGGTTCCAGCTCACCCAGGCCACCTTATGTGATGCTCACAATCAACCATCTGCCTCGGGTGAAGTGTCATGCTATACCACTGCCTACACAAATGAGGAAGCCAGACTTAAATGATCCACCCAAGATGGCAGAACAGCTGGTGCAGAACCAAGGTCTGCTCTTGGCACCTGCTCAGTGGTGCAGAGCAGCCCTGACAGGAGCTGCCGGTGGGAGCCCAGTTCATGTGCATCAGTAGGGACAGGTAGGAAATGTGTATGCATGTAAGCTGAGAACTCTGAGGATGGACCCTGATCTTTCTCACACTCCAGAGCTTTTGGAAAGGTTGTGCTAAGCTTGGGGTGAAAGGTGAGGAGATGCTGCTGTGGTCCCTTTGGCTGTGACTGCATCAAGTTCACATTCATGAGATCAGAGCCTCTGTCCACCTATAGGATTCTTTGCCTAGCCATCATGAGCAAGACACATAGGGTTTTGTGTGCCCTACCCAGCCAAGCCCCATTAGTCAGCACCTGCAGGTGTAGAGGAGCTCCCAGAAGCACCCTGGGCTCCCTCTCCTCATCCCACATCCCACCCCTCCAGCCATACCAACTCATCTTCCACCTTCCCCCGACCAGGCACTGTGGTCACCTGGGCCTAGCAGTCCCTCTTCTGTCTCCCCCGTTTGTGCCCCAGCCCAATACTGGGCTTCTCAGGACTAACTGGAGTCCTGAGGAAAAGGCAGCCCTGAGCCAGCATTGCTAGGAGCCAGGCACCTGGAGTTTGCTGTGTCCCCAGGTGCTGCTGCTGTTTGAGTGAGAACCATTAGGGTTCACGTTCTAAGAGAGGACCACATTTCCCTGCCATTGTGCAGTTCCCACATGGAGAAAAAGCTCTGTGAGAATTTGCTGTGCACATGGATGGCAGGAAGAAAGGAAAGCAGGTCAGAATGCCAAAGTGGGTTATAGCCAGAGATGGGGGCTGGCCCAGGGCCCTCTGCTTCTGTCCTGACAGCCCCCCAAGTCCTTAATCTCCACCTATCTATTCATCCATCTATCCACCCACCCACCCATCCATCTAATCCATTTATCTATCCATCCATCCATCCATCCATCCACCCATCCATTCACCTATCTAATCTATCTATCTATCTATCTATCTTATCTATCTGATAGTGCTGGGGTTCGAACTTAGGACCTTGTGCTTATTATGAAAGTGCTCTACCACTTCGGGCACACTTCCAACCCTTTTTGCTTTAGGTTATTTTTCAGCTAGAGTTTCATATTTTTGCCCAGGGCTAGCCTCACAATCCTCCTACCTATGTTCGTTTAGGTTCTAAGTGGTCTCCAAAGGATTGTTTCAGAGCTATACATATAATTTAAAAATTCAAACAGTTGCCGGGTGCCAGTGGCTCACACCTGTAATCCTAGCTATGCAGGAGGCAGAGATTAGGAGGATTGCAATTCCAAGCAAGCCCAGGCAAATAGTTCGTGAGACCCTATCTCAAAAAAACCCATCACAAAAATAGGGCTGGTGGAGTGGCTCAAGGTGAAGGCTCTGAGTTTAAACCCCAGTACCACAAAAAAAAAAAAACCAATTCAGTTTAAAAAATCAAGGTTTCCCTCCCAGTTGAAACTGTCCCCAACCTGTTTTTCTTCCCAGTGGTAATTACTAACTCTTGTAGAGACTTCCAAACAAATTCTATGCATATACAATAAATATGTACTTTTCTAGTTAAACCCATTTATTTGCATTTTCTAAATAATTATTAACACATGTCTATTATATAAATTAATGGGATTCACTGTGACATTTTCATGCATGTATACATCGTGATAAATCCCTTTTTAAAAATAAATGTCAGCATAGTATCCATTCTGCTTTGACATTTTCTTTTTCACTTCATACAATCAGTCTTGGAGTTTCGTGGGGTTTGTGGTCCTGGGGATCTTTTGTCACAGCCTGTGGGGCTCCATAGTCCTGATGTACCTTTACGTACTTCACTATTCAGGCACAGGGGAGCCTGGGGGAAGGGGGGCCTGGGGATAGTCTCCACCTCCTTTCTTTTCTAGCTGTGCTCTTGGCTCCGGCCATTTGGCTCTCTGCCTTAGTCCCCACCCTCACCCCACTGAACTCCCCTGCAGGCATCCCAGCCCTGAGGGGGTGACAGCCGGTCATTGCCATGGTGTTCTGCCTTGTTGTTTCCACACAACCTAGGGTGACCTCATTACTGGCAGGGCTGCAAGGGCAGATCCCACTGCAGCCAAGAGCACTCCACCCTCAAGTGGCAGCAGAGGAGAGCAAAGCTGCTCTAGGCACTGATTCGTGTGACCTGTCTTCGTCTTCCCCATGTGTCAAGCATATGCTGTGCCAAGCACTGTGTTAGTTTCCTTTATATATTCTGCATCATTAAATATCCACAAGCCTTAAAGCAAACTCCACTCTCCCCATTCTATAACAGACTTAATTACAGCTCCCCCTGCTGGGAGTTGGGGGACTAAGCTCAAGGTTAGACTTCTTTAAAATATTGGGAAGCGGGGTGGAGGGAGCAGATGTCAGTTTAGATGATCTGGAAGAGTCTTTCCGATTCTAAGTCAGGGAACCTCACCATTCTGACAACCACCCCTGCTATGAGCTCCCCCAGCTGCCTGAGGAACTTACTTAAAGGTTCCAGGGCAGCTCACCAAGGACGAGCATGAAGGGAAGGAGCGTGAGGTGACATGAGGCGGGGTGACCTGCTTCCTGGAAGATGGGGAGCACCCTGATGTCCTCCTTACCTTTCTTGACATTTGCAGCCTTCTTAACCTTGGGGGTTGGTGACTCAGCAGTGACCTGGATCAGGAGGGAGAAGAGGCAGAGGAGCAGGTAGGGCCCCTGGAACTCCATGCTGTGTGCACGTAAGGGGCTGCTGCTGCTGCTGCTGCTACTGGGCCTGGGTCAGAAAGAAATGGCAGCTGTGGCCTGGGCTGTACGTCTTAAGGCAGCAGCCACAAGGACCTCTGTCCAGGAAATCGTCCCAAGACTTGGCTGTAGGCCTGCCAAAAAAAAAGTCTGCAAAAGGAAGAAGGCTTAGAGCCACGGAGCTGCAGCTCAAGGAACACCCACCCCCACAGCCAGCCCTGCCTTCTAGAAAGGAGTTGGCATGTCTGAGGAGTCTGGGAAATACGGAATAGTGTCTGTCCACCAGAGACCCTAGGCTCAAACCAACATGAGCTAAGAAGTATCATTTCTCCATGTTACCACTGAGGGAAATGAGGCTTAGGGAGGTAGAGGGGTTTGCCCAAACTATCCAGCCAGAGTGATCCAAGCTACCTGGCCTGATAGATTTAGTGTTTATGATTATTCATCGTTTTATCTCTTTTGGTTAAAAAATACAAAGATCTAGTTGGGGGCCAGTGGCTCCATGCCTGTAATCCTAGCTACTCAAGAGGCAGAGATCAGGAGGATCACAGTTTGAAGCCAGCCTGAGCAAACAGTTCATGAGACCCTATCTTGAAAAAAATATGTCACAAAAAAGGGCTGGTGGAGTGCCTCAAGGTGTAGGCCCCAGTAACACAAAACAAAAACAAAACAAAACAAAAACAAAGATCTTCCCTTTGTCACATTCTCTTTTCAACAATTCTGTCCTAAAGCCTTGAGAAGGAGTAATGAAAAGGGGACCACAGAAGGGAAGGGAGAGCCATGGGCCTCCAGAGCAAGTGCCAGAGAGGGAGTTTGGGGATGTCCTCTCCGCACCTGGTGAGGGGTGTCCAGGTTTCTGATTGTCAGTGAGAGAGAGAATTGCAGACTTGAACATAAAGAGATGGCAATGTGTATACATGTCTGTCCCCCAGCAACAAGCTCTCCAAAGCCTGGATCCTTTCTGGCATCCAAGTACTGGCTTCGAATTATAACTTTGCATTAAAAGAACTTTGGAAAAACAGCCAATTCCAGGGCTGGGGCACAGCCAGCAGAAAATGGTCCTGGAACATACTGTTTGCCAGAAAGCAAGGGAGTGATTAAAGAATGCTGAAGACAGGTCAGGCATGGTGGTGCACACCTGTAATCCCAGTTATTTGGGAGGTGGAGATCAAAAGGATCACAGTTTTAGGCCAGCCTGGGCAAAAAGTTAGCAAGGCCCCATCTCAAGCAACAAGCTAAGGCATGGTGGTGCATGTCCATCTTCCCAGCTACACTGGAGGGAGGCAGGAGGATTGTGTTCTGAGGCTAGCCCTGGGCAAAAATGTGAAAGCCTAGCTGAAAAATAACCTAAAGCAAAAAGGGCTGGGAGTGTGCCTGAAGTGGTAGAGCACTTTCATAACAAGCACAAGGCCCTGAGTTCGAACCCCAGCACTGTCAAATAGATAGATAGATAGATAGATAGATAGAAAAATAGATAGATAGAAAGATAGACAGACAGATAAAAGGATTAGAAAGATGGGTGGGTGGGTGGGTGGATAGACAGATACATAGATAGACAGATAAATGGATTAGATAGATGGGTGGATGGGTAGATGGATGATAGGTCGATAGATGGATTGGATGGGTGGATGGGTGGGTGGGTGGATGGATGGATAGATAGATAGACAGGCATGCAGGCAGACAGATAAAAGATGGAGACATGTCACAGCACCAGCCTGCTGAAGGAGCTTAGGAAACCAAGAGCACATGTGATATCAAGGGGATACCTATCAAGTCTGATGTTCCTCAGTGGGACAGTTGCATAGTATCTGTCCACAATGAGAAGGACAGCGGTCAGTGGAGAAGCTTGGCAGACATCGCCTTAACCAAGTGGCCAATGTAAACACCAACAGCAAGGAGACAAATTAAAAGCTGGCCACACGCTGGGGCAGTGGTGGGCACACAGCATCTGTCCACAAGTTCCTGCTGAAGAGACACACATGCCCCCACACTGAGGGGCGTTCTGCACAGGGACTGCTAGAACCCTCAGAAGAGCCCAGCTGCTGGCTAGGGAAGTGGTTTAGGCTGGAGGAGATGGAAGACCTGGAACTAAATGCAACGTGTGATTCTACACCAGAACCAACCACTCTCAAGGTTGTGACTGGGACAACCGATGGGGTGTGATGAGCACAGGGCACAGGAACACTTGTCCCCGTCCTGCTTCTGATAGAAGCCATGATGATGTAATAACAGCCTGGACTGCAGGCAACACGCACCGAACTGTTTGCCAGCAATGTGGCACCAGGCCAATAGCTTACTCACAGACCGTTCAGAGGGAAAATGCACATTTTCTGTGAGTTTGACGTTCAAAAAGAAAGTACAGTACCATGTACTTCAGTCTTTCCTGAACTGCCAGAGGTCTGCCTTGCCCCATCTGGCACAGGGAGGGGCTTGTTCTGCAGGCCCAAGGAAAGGAGCCTGGCTTGGCCGGTCAAGTACATTGCAGAGACGCCAAGGGTGGGGCCCTGGGCAGGAAGCAGAGTGCCTGTAAGGCCATTAACAACCCTGAGCGCCACCTCTCACATTGTCAGGGTGGGAGAGGGTTTAACATTCACAGCTGGAGCCTCAGTGGAACAATTTGGGGCCTGACAATTACATAACCTAACAAGGAGCCTTGCTTCCTGGAACTAGGTGGGTAGCAGAAAATTAATGTTCTTTTTGCTGGGTGCAGTGGCTTAAGCCTGTCACCTAGCAACTTGGAAGGCAGATATCAGAAGGATTGCAGTTCAAGGTCAACTAGGCAAAAAGTTAGCAAGGCCCTATCTCTATCAACAAGCCCAGGGTAGACATGCACCTGTGATCCCAGTTACAGGGGAGGCCATGGGGACTGTGGTCTGGAGCAGGTAATCTGGCAAAATGTGACACCTCATCTAAAAAATAACTACACTGGCTTAAGTGGTAGAGCACCTGCCTTGTAAGCATGAGGCCCTGAGTTCAAACTCCTCAAACCCCAGTATTGCAAAATAATAACAACAAAATCATGTTAATTTGTTTCTTTTTTTGGGCAGTACCAAAGTTTGAACCCGGGGCCTCATGCGCTAGGCCATCGCGCTAGCACTTGAGCCACTCCGCCAGCCCTGCTTTGTGATGGGTTTTTTTAAGATAGGGCCTCACGAACTATTTGCCTGGGCTGGCTTTGAACTGCAATCCACCTGATCTTTGTCTCCTGAGTAGCTGGGATTAGAGGCTGTGAGCCACCGGCACCCAGTCTCTTCTTTTTTAGTAAGGCCTTTGCTTTCCCGGCTTTCTGACCTTGGCCTGGCTCTATTACAGTCAAAGAAGATATGGAAGGAGTGTGCTTTCCAAGCACGGGGCAGCCAGAGGCCCCAGGGTTTCCAGGATCGCCTGCCTGAAGCTCCTCTGTGGGGATTCAGAACACTGAGGAGCTCTCCTGGGTTGCTCTGTGTTTTGTCACACTAGAGCTTTGCCAGGTCGAAATACACCCCATTCTCATGCATTTAACAATGCACCTTGGCCTGTGCTAGGTCCTAAGGATTCAAGGTGAAGGTCCCATGCTGCTCACTGGTCTGCAGTGCGGTCTCCCAGGGCACCAAATGCAGCCAGGGCAGGGCAGGGCAGAGCAAGAAGGCAGCCATAGAGGGCTTGGCCAGGTGAGAGGAGGAAGGAAAGAATGTGGGTGGGGAAAATGAGCACTCCTAGCCAAGTGAGATGACAACACATTCTAGATCACGAATGCCTACGGGGATAGGGACGGGGATGGCTAGAGCTGTACATACATGGAGACCAGCCATTAAAACCCTGGACAAGAGGTCAGTGGAGAGCCGAGCCTTGAAGGTTGCGAGCAGAGAGAGCTCACTTCGGGGAGCGCTTTTGGCTGCTGAGTGGGGGTTGCATGTCCAATGTTAGCCCCCAAGCATGGTGGGGCCACACCTGCCCTACAGGGAGCATAACTCTTTTCACTATTTGGCCTGGCAAGTGAACTGCAACTTCAGGCAGAGGTCAGCCTTGACATTGAGCAGTGGATAATGTCCTTGGTCTTCTTTTTATTTTTTGGTGAGACTGGGGTTTGAACTCAAGGCTTTGTGCTTGCAAAGCAGGCACTCTACTGCTTAAGCCACACCTCCAGTCCAATGTCCTTGGTCATTACCTGCAGGATTTTGCAAGGTTTTTGTGTGCATGTGGGTGCATGCATGTGTATGAATGTATCTGTGCACACGTGTGTACATGTGTGCGTGCATGCCCATGTGCTCCACAGAGCCCCTCTCTAGGCACTTGGGTTTTTATTTATTTATTATTTCTCTCTATAGGCAGTTGGGAGGCCACTTGTGATACTAAAGTGACTTACAGAGAATAGGACACAGGAAGCTGGCTTGGGATCTCCTCAGGTTCAGGCCTGGTTTGTCTTCAGGGTGTGACACTCGGAGGTACAATAACAGTTTCGAAAGAAGGCACGTTCACCACCTGACATTTTAAACCTGCACCCAGCAGCAGTAGCCCTTGCACCTTCAGAATGAGCTTTCAAAAATAAGAGCTGTCTTGCGAATAGCACGTTGACCTCTCTATTTGTGTGCTAAAAGTACTATTTCATTAAATATAAGCATTTAAAATATATCACTATTTTTCATCACCCTGTTTTAGCATCTCATCATTTTTAATTGCTTCAGTGGGCCTCAAAAAATGCAAGTGGCAGGCGGGCACCGGTGGCTCACACCTAAAACCCTAGCTACTCAGGAGGCAGAGATCAGGAGGTTTGCAGTTTGAGCCCAGCCTGGGGAAAGAGTTCTCAAAACCCTATCTCAAACATCCCAACAAAAAACGGCTGGTGGAGTGGTAGAGTCCTACCTGGCAAACGTGAAACCCTGAGTTCAAACTCCAGTACCACCTAAATAAAAAAGTAAATACAAGTGGCAGGCCTGGCATGGCAGCTCACATCTGTAAATCCCAGCTACTCAAGAGACATAGGTGGGAGATAGGTGGGAGGATGGAGGTCCTGAGGCTGGCTCTGGGCAAGAAGCTCCAGACAGCCCCTATCTGAAAAATAACTAGGGCAAAAAAGGGCATGGGGAGGTGTGGTTCAAGTGGTACAGCACCTGCCTAGCCAGAGTGAGGAGGCCCTGAAAAAAAAAAGTGGCTCACTGTCTCTTGTCCCTGTTACAGAGTAAGTTGGAAGAGGCCATCAGGTCCTCTCACTCCTTGATGTGGGTGGGATGCCCTTCCCACTGACCTGTCACATGTCCCTATCTGCTTGCTTATTGTTGGTCTCCAAAACATCTCTGGAGCTATCATGTCCTTCTTTATCCCTTCTCTAGTTTCCTTCCTCCCTTTTCTCCCAACTGTTCCCCTCCAATATACTTCCTGACCAATTTTTTTTTTTCCTCAGTGCTGGAGGGGGTGGGGGGAATTGAACCCACCCATGCTATGCTCGGCAGGCATATCACTGAAATATACCTCTATCCACTTCCTGGACTTTTTTTTATTTAGAAAATCATCTTTAGAGAGAATTCTGCTTATCACCACCCTCACTATAGTCAGATCTCAGAACAAAACCTATCCTTGAAGGCCTGCTGCAGGTAGGGGCCTGTGCCTCCTGGGGGCAGACTGGATGTGCTGGTTGGAAAGCACAGGTACGTGGGCTCTTTGTGGCAACCATGCCTCTTCTGCTGACAATGCCCAGCTTGTAGCTTTTGAACACTAAGGTCCTTTTGTCCACCCCCAGCCCTCCCTGGCCAGGTGCAGACACCCTTACAGCCACTGCAATGGATCCCTCCTACTGGCACTGACAACATGACCCCCACCAGACATGGGACAGCAGGCAAGGGTGGATTCAGCTAGGAGAGTGACGCCAGATGAATGTTTCCTCGAGGAAATATCTGTTCACTAACACCCCACCCACAAGGCTGTCTTTTCATATCAATTTCCCTGCACGAAGAATAATCTTGCTAACAAAGACTAGAGGCAGAAAAATCAGAGGAAGAGGCTCAAAAAGCACATTGCTTGTTTTCAAGTTTGTTTCCACCCCCGCCCCCCTGCCTCCAAAGTTGTTGGAAGTCTGAGTTATACAAAACAAGCTTGGGTACTCCACCCATATCAGCTCAAAGACCATGAAAACTTCTGGCCCAACATGGAGCCACCCTCACCCCATACCATCACCCTGCACAGATGTTTCCTTTCAGTTCCAATTGGTCCTGTGTCAACAGAAATGTGGCCCAGCCTGAGGAAGCAGAGAGCTTTCCACATCCGCTTTGGAGGTCAGAGCATTCAGGGTGCAAATCCCTCCAAAAATGCAAGAGGAGTTCGAGCCTTTAGTCAAAACCAAACTCATTGGGAGATGGAGATCAGTGTGAGCCCAGGCAAAAAAGTTTGCAAGACCCTATCTTAACTAATAAAAGCTAGGATGATGGTGCATGTCTGTCATCCCAGCTATTTGGGAAGTATAAATGAAAGGATGGGGTGCGGGGAGGGGAGGAAAACACACACACATACGGCCTATTAACCTTGGCCTCAATGGCCTTTACTAGGAAAGCCATCAGTTCACACTTTGTTGACCTGGTCCTCTGTCACTCATTCAAGTGTTGCCTCTGCTCCTGGGTACCAGGTCCTTTGGGGGACAGCAGGTCTTAGCTCTTATGGGGCTCACATTCTCGTTGCTTTGTCCTTAAAGGTCAGAAGTATGGCAATGGAAAGAGAATTGGGAGTCCCAACATCCAAATCTAGCAAGATACCTAGCACTTGTGTCTTTTGGGCAAGTTATTCACGACCCAACACCTCTTCTATGAAATGGAGCCATAATCTCTGCCTTGCTGCACATGGCATCCTTTCAGGGTGCACACTGAGGTCACATGTGGGAGACAGATGGACAACCTGCACAATTGCAGGAAGGACAGGATGAATCTGAGCGACCACACTGTCCCAGTGTGCCAAGAGCAAGATGACCTCTTTCTACTCTTTTTTCCCCTCCTTTTCAGGGGAGACAGGAAATCACCTGATTTGTAGCTTCTGGAAGAATAAATGAGCAGCTCAGCTTGGTTTTGCATTTACCCGATGCCTTTGACTATTGCCAAAGCTTACACAGAAGAAATAGAAATTGAAAGCCTGAGTAGCCCTATGGGATGCCACAAGAGATTTCGATCTACCTTAAATGAAATGCCTTTGCCTCCCATCTTGTCTTAGATCTCCACTGTGTGTTTAGAGATCCTTAAGTGTCCAAGTGGCCATGGTTTTGCTGGTGTCTCTTCTCCCCGTGTGCACCAAGCTTGCTCCTCATTTCCTGTCCAGCCTAAAAATGACTGGTGACAGACTATTCACTTCATAAATCTCTCCCTTCTCTGGAATTTTAGGCCATGTTCTTTGT